>NW_027466486.1:5815000-6415000 GCF_050575085.1 Anarhichas minor
CTGTGAAACATGTTATGGCATGCTATGAATGGAAACAGCATCCAATGCTTTCATTGTGGCTGTCATTTCATTTCCGCATCGCTGAATGTCAACCTCAGATCGACCCAAAGATTAATCTTTACCCGAAAGTTTTTATGCAAATTATACTGTGTTGGCAGTTGTTCCACCAAAGATACATTTCCTTTCCAAACTTCCCCATATGTTTTTATTTACATTTTAAATAGGAAAATGGTCCAATATTTCATAAAAAATAAACATTTCGACAATAATCTAAAAAATATTAAATTAAATTAAATTATAAAGTTGATCAACAAAATTCTTTTTTTTGAGGGGTCTAACCCTAGGTCAAATGATATTTATGCATTGATGCATTATTGTCAAAACAATTTAATAACACAATGTATAGTGACATATCAGTCATAAGGGCCATTTTTGTGCGCACTGATTTTACTTTTGTTACTCTTGTGTTTATTTTGCTGATAATATCCTTTGTATTTTACTTGAATAGGATTGAATGCAGGACTTGTACTTATATTGTAATATTGACTTTATATTTTGGGCTTTTCAAGACAAGCATGTATTTGCATAACCTATCATTCCCTGCTATGGTGCAGTGGAGGATTCGATTAGTTCAGCTGTGTTTCATTAAATTGAAATTTGGCAAAGCATTGTGCCACTGAGGCCATGCACAGTTACAGCCATCTGTTTGTAGTTTACATTGCATCAAGAATGTGTTTGTTCTCAGAAGCCTTTCCATTGAGAGGATAGTGAAGCCTAGCGTTCCTTTCTGTCCTTTTGTATTCTTATATTATGGGAGTTGAGATCCAATGTACAAAATCCGCCAACTCCGATATGTGCAACACACCCAATCTTTCCTATTATATGAATGATTCGTAGATCACTTTTCCTATTTCTTATGAAGTCTTTATTTTAGAAGAGCATTTGAAAACACTGAACATTTGAATGTACATTGTATATCAATAGTTTTATTTCAACATGATACACATTTCAACAAATACAGATACAAGGTGAGGCTGTGCTATAGATGTAAACAATGTAGAACCTGAATAGACAAAGTCTATGATGTGTTGAATAAAATATAATTTCCTTTGACCCTGAGAGCATTAAAAGAGTATTCCATCAATTTAATATTGCAAAAGCAAAATAATGCAGAGGAACCAGAGTAATAAGAATTATTTTTAGTCGAAAGCTGGTCCTTGCATTACTCACGATACAATTCAGCCGCCAACAGTTAAATTGGATATTTAGATGTGTAATGCTTGTGTTGGCTTATTTAGCCTGGAGTCTTGCCTGGAGATTTTAAACAAATCGGTTAATCGGTTTAAACAAACAGTTTTTTGGAGCAATGAGGGATTATTGGCACCATTTTGGGTGAACTCACTTTTGGTTTAACCTCAAAATATTATCAATACACCTGTTCAACCAGCATGAACATAAAGCAAAACCTAATTCAATCGGCTCTGTCCGCAGTCTCTCATCCACCTCCGCTATGTATAAACAAGCACACAAGCTCAGCCAAAATCTTTCTTTAGCTTTCTTTATGTAGTCGGTTGAGCTTAGTTTGTTCTTAAATACTTCTCTTCAGTACAGAGTAATGATAAGAGTAGATCCTCGTAGCAATAAGGTCCTGAAGATACCTATCCCTACCTGAAGGCTACTGTAGTTCTCTGACACGGTTGGAAAGAGAGGGAGGGGTATTTAGTTGGTTGCAATCTGCAACACACTAGATGCCACCATATCTTACACACTGTTCCTTTAACTTGGAGACAACGTTATCGTAACCAAGAAAAAACATCTACAAAAATAAGAACAGATATGTAATATTCCGATATCATACTTGAATATTTGTGTCACATTGAAGAGGAAAACAAATGAAAGCATGTCTTTGTACTGTGGTGAAAGTGTATTCATAGGTCAGCATAAGATTAAGACTTTGCATGCGTATTTGCCACTCCAGGTGTAACATTACCTTGATGATGCAAATAGTTTCACAATTGTAGCGCAGAGTTTGTTCCATTAACAGTGATGTTTGTTCAAGCTGTAAAACACCAACATGACTGAATAAGTCACTACTCTTCACACTACGGTGACTTTGAATAGTAAAGAAACCGTACAAAGCAACAAACTACATGCATGCAAATGTACGCACAGTGTGTAGGTGGCCATTCTCTTATGTTAGCTTTCTGGAGTCAAAGAAAGGATACATTAGTCCCAGCATCAGAAACAGACGGGGAAATACATGGTTATAAATGATGGCAGGGTTTGTTTTTGGATGTTTGACATTAAAATATTACAAGACAGTTAGAGCAACACCATACAGTACAGAGAAACAGATTCACACACATATCTTGAGACATGCACATAGACGAGAAAGGAAATAAATTGCTATTAAGACTTTAAACCATTGCTGTTACACAGAGACAGTCTGTTTCCTGCTCTTTCGTACATTACTTCATTATCATGATGTGTGCCCATTACTTCTGCAATTAAAAAAATCTTGTAGTGCTGTTTAATTATGTAGCAGTGTTATTAATGTATTAGGTCTGAAAGCATTTCTAAAGAAACAACAGTTATAGGGCATAAATTGAGTCACGTGTTGTCATCGAACACTTGTACATCACAGCGTGTTGAGAGCAAACAAGCAAACAACTAACAGTTTAATTATGTGAAATTGTAAAAGAAAAGAAACACCGCTTCTCAAAAAGAAATCCTGCAAATCAGCTTGAGACTACCTCAGTTTTAACACTTTTCGACATTGTTGTGCGTGTGGAGGTGGTGCTGAAGGTCGTTGTTCTGCTCCACTGCTTGAAGAGTTCCCTAACTTTTTTGCGGAAGTTCTTTCCTACAATAACGTAGAGGATGGGGTTAAGAACACTGTTGAAGAAGGCAAAATACATGAAGATATTTGCGCAGATATATACGATAGTGGTGATGGTACAGTCTGTCAGGACTTTAGCATGTACAAGCAATGCGACTATCTTAACGAGGTGGAATGGTACCCAGCAGATCATAAACGCCAGGAGGACCGCCAGCACCAGAGTGGTGGCCTTCTGCTCCATCTTCTTGGTGTTTAACCCAACAATTAACCTGTTATTCAGTGCTCGAATAATCCTGAAAGTGCAGAAGGAAATAATGGAAATGGGGATGATGAAGCCGAACGTCGTCAGCATCACAGTAAACAGACAGTTTTCAGTGATTCCGTAATTCAAATGGCATACAGTAGAGTTTGAGTAAGTGGAATATGTCACTTTCCTGTAGACAAGCATGGGGACACTCAGGAACAATCCGAAACACCATACCAGCAGACAGCCCAGTTTGGCATATTTTGGCCTACGCATTCCCTCGAAGGACAGCGGGTGCACCACTGCCACATAGCGATCTATGCTAATCAGAACGAGGAAGTAGATGCTGCAGTAGGCGTTCATGTTGATGGAGAGGGTGACCAGTCGGCACAGGGGATTACCAAAGGTCCAATTGAATTTTTTGGCTACGTACTCAGCCCAGAAGGGCAAAAAAAACGTTAGGAGGAGGTCAGCAGCGGCCATGTTGCTCAGGTAGATCTCAGCTATGGTGCAGGCCTTCTTATGAAGGCAGAAAACCATCAGTACAAACACATTTAACACGATTCCCAGCACAGTGATGAGCAGGATATACACTTGCAGCACAGTGAAGTGCCATTCCATCAATTCTGCTTTAGGACACGTGTTATTTGTGTTGTTTTGTTCTCCAGACATAACCGCAGGGCTGAAGTTAGCAGGGACACTGTGGAGAGTCAGAAAAAAAGGCAATTTGAATAACTTTGACATTTTCTTTAACATTTTGTCCTTATCATTATGTGGAATACTGGGAAACACTGTGAAGTGCTTAGAAATATTGCATTAATGCTTTGAAATATTAAATACTGAGTGACGCAGAATACTGTGAAATAGTTGTTTGCCCATTTTAATGTAGTCCCCAGAGAAGCTGATTGTGGATTAAAAAAAAAAGTGGCAACTTTTAGGCTCAATACGTGTCAGTTTTACAATGATGTTATCTGACACAACAGTCTGGTAAGACGGCTAAGGTTCAATGAGTTCTCGTAAAACTCTGCAGGCAAAGACACTGGCATGCGTTTGTGGTGTGGCTTGGGACTCTACAGGGTATGACCTTGGAACTTTTTAAATAAAGTATAAGATTGTATGATAGATAGATAGAGATACATCTATCCATCAATATCTGGATCTAAAGCAACCCCATACCTGTTGATTGGCACTACCTGAGATGCACAAAATACAAAAGATTCATTAAAACTGATAAAAATGTAGATGTTTTTGCCAATGAACTCTTCCCATTTGCAATGTTTACAATTTGTATAAGCTAATTTGCAAGTAGTTCATCAAATTAATAATTATTTACTGTTCTGTCCCTTATGAGCTGTTAAAAATCCGTTCAAACATTTTGGATGTTTAAAGGATTAATAAATTATTTTGTGAGGTAATGCTCAGCTAAATAATGCAGAGGGCAGGATGTTTGCAGACGTGAGACACTAACAGGATTACCATTGTGCCGCAAGTCATTTTTAGAATTGGAATGATTAGAATCAGTAGCAGGATCATTTTCGTAAAGATTCACGCTATTTCACGGGGTGAAAGCAATGAAAACGCTGACAAATATTCTGAATTTAAATGTTTCCCCAAACACTTAAAGTTGCACATCGCATTTCATGTTGATGCTGGAAAAAATTAAGCTAATTCTAAATGATTTTAGCTTGTGAATTTCCCACAACTATCAATAAAGTTGTATCTATAACTTTACATGATAGTTTATTTGCTGATTATATTTTGTACATTATTTTTGAATATGCAAAGTATGAAGAGTAGAATTATAAATTAACAGGAAGTGGATATAGTACAAGTACCTTGAAACTGTACTTTCCACCACTGATTATTATTTAGGACAACTTAATGCATTCAATTTCTTTAACTCTTTTCTATATTCATATCAGAATTGAACAAACGGCACAACAGTTTTAAATACTTGTCATAGTGATTTGACTAACTATCTAAACCTTAATCTCATTGACATCTAACACTAAACGTGTTGAGGCACATTGACATGTCGGAACAAAAAATTAGATTTCTATCATTTAAACAGGCTGTGCCCTGTCATGGCTAGATTAAACCGTTTTCTGTTTGACTTTATATCATGAAGATGAGTACATATAAAGAGTCTGTATACTGTCATTCACAGGCAATGTTATAAAGCACATAGCAAAGTAATATAAAAGCCAGAAAAAGATTATACCTTGTGGGCAGATGAGCCATTCTTCCTGAGGAATTCCAGATGTAGAATTTCCAGGCACGATACACTGCTCCAGTACCTCCTACTATTCTCTCCGTCTCAGACTCACTCTCTTATAGGAGAAAGGAAGCTGATATAAAATCATGTCTCCTCCTCCATTCTGTCCCGCTTCTATTTTGTTCATCCCATTTTCTAGTAGCATTGTATACACAGCCTGTCTGTCTGTTTGCAGTAAAGTTTGTGTCTACCTAAGTCTCATTTTTTTATGATATTATCTCAGAGATGTTCATTTTTTAGCAATATATTTAAAGGTGCTAAATTTGAAATCTATTGCCTCCACACGGCTCTCATCATTGAGACAACTGAGCTGTTGGCTCGCAGCTAACAATGCAAACAAGGGTAAACGTGCTGACAAAGGTAATAGTGTTAACCTGGGAGTTGCTACACTTCTGTGACGACGTTGTCGGTGGGGCAATGTTTGAGTGCAGTGCCGAGCAGATACTGCGAGACATTTTTTGGGCATGCTATACCATTACTAGATATAGCGACTGTAGAGTAAAGTAGAGGAAACTGAATTCAATGCTTTTTAAGACTTTTCAAGACCTGCAGACGCCCTGCAGGAAATAAAGGAAGAGAGAGACATAAAGAATGACATGCAGCAAAAGTCATGCAAGCTCGGAATGTTACAATTCATGGGCAGCAACTTAACCAGTAGGACACCCCCTTAAAGCCTTGATTCTAATTTCAACACTTGATTTTCTTCTGAGTAGATCAAACTGTCCACAGCAGAGAGCGGTATATTTCAGTAAAAAAAACGTCGTCAACATGTTGGCACTAGAGGAAAAGTCAGGGATTAACAAAATCAACAGGCACCATTTTCTGTGGAGTGTACAAGACCGTACAACATTTTATGGCAATCCATAAAAGTTACACTTCCAGAGAATATCATTCATTTGGAATAGATATCCATAAATTAATTTAGAAATCATAGAAAAAAGACTATCAAAGTAATACACTACAGCAGGGGTATTCAATTGAACTTCCAAAAGGTCCAGATTGAGAAAATACAATACAATAATACCTAACTCGCGCTATTTAGTGCCATATATATATATATATATATATATTCATATATTCAAGAAGCCTAGTAGTAGTAACAGCGTCTCTGTGTAGTCAACAACTGTCAAATCAAATAAAGTACACATCAATTATATTTTAACAATTATTATTGTGTTTTCAAATTTAACTGGATGGATTATAAACAATACATAGAAATACATAAATAAATGTTCTTCTCATTTCAAGTAAAATAAGAGCTGCATTAAAGAATAACTGACATAACAGAAAGCTTTTGAAAAATGTGCATCTTAAAATAAAGTAATTCATTTTAGAAAAAATGAATTTCACTGAATTGCCCTGCAGCTTTAAATTCAGTTCATTCAGGTGTGAAGTGATGTCAATCAAAAATCAATATTATATTTTTCTCATCTTCGAACAAGATAAATTAGTGTGCAGGGACTTTATCTGTGGTTATTAAACCACTTGTTTCAGCTCTATTCTCTCTGTTAACATCATTGTTGAACAGTGAATTCATGTGTTAGGATTCTGATCATATTGGGGTCTTAGGTTTAGTTCAAAAGAGTTGTGCTTTGTCTCGTAGTGTCGCTTCATATTACTGCTATTAATAATCGTCACGGTCTCTGAACATGCATGAGACCTACTGGTTTTAAACTGTCTCTCTTTGGAGAACTTCATGGGAAATAACTTCTCTGACTCACGTAATTATTCTCCAGGGCCAATTATAATAATATTTATTTATTTATTCATCAAATATTAGATTTTGTCATTGAAGCTGTTTTGACAAAAACGAGTAAATAGATTATATGAAGTCACCTCATCTTGTGAGGAAAGAGCCAGGAAGACGTTCAAATCAGGGAGTAAAAAGTATAACATAAATACCCACAATTGTACATCATATTTTCTGTTGTTTTCATGGTAACGTGATATGTTGCAGCAAAGTGCTCACCCATTCCTATTTACATCATTTCAAGGCCTCACAGTCTCTCACACTCAACCACTTACCAGGTGACGTCAGTAAGTCCTTGAGGGTTGAGGGTTGAGGGTTTAGGGGGGACATTGGGATTGGGCCCTGCTCTTCGTTTTCTCTCCTCGTCTCTCTACATTTCACTCGAATCAGGAAACTTGTTATAATACCCATATTTGATTGGCTGAGCTGAACAAGTGCCGTAAAGGCTGAAAAAGCTGCGCCGGTTAAAATAGAAGCGCTCCGTCAAAATTGAATAATTCTTAATTATCTATCGGTTTTAGGTCCTGGGTCCTGGGTCCGGATACAACGGCGTCTGGGTCTGGATCCGGACCGTGGTCCGCCTGTTAGTGACCCCTGCACTACAGTGATAGCTGTCTGTACATTGCCAACAGGATTTGCTAACTACTGATATTACAACAGCTCATTTGGTGAGACTTTAGAGTCTTGATGCTCTCTTGATATTTTTTCTCTTGTATATGCATATATGCATTCGTCAGATTATTAGCAAAAACATTTTTTGATCTACTCAAATTTCACACGTCAAATTTCACATTGTGCTGATAAAACGGGAACACCGGTGTTTTTCCAGCTTATGGGTCATATTGCCTCTTGTGAAAACATCTATGAAGTGATTCATTAAACCCATTTTTGGTGGAATTCTAATGTTGGGTGGAGGCAAGATAGCTCCATCGACTTGCAGCCCCGCCAATGCTATTTATTCACCAAATTCCTCCTCCTCCTCCCTCCTCCTTCTCGTCAATCTGACGCACAAGGGGACTGAGTCAAAACCAAGAGGAAAATGTCAGTGTCATGCCAAAAAGAAAGGTGAGGTGGGGCATCCAATCCGGTTGAAATTAATCGGTGCTGAAAAAACACCAATATTAACACAAATTGTACAACTGGAGAACTCACTGTATAGAGACATCCTTATGTATTCCTGAGTGAAAGAACACACAGATTGTTTTTCATCTGAACAGGGCGAGTGCAGCACAAAATGTATAGCCTTTTTCTTTCTGCAAAATATACTTTTGCAAACACACAATGTGGAATGAGGCATAGTAAGCTCGGGGGAATAGGATAATTACAACAATGCCTGGGCATAAACAAGATTAAAACAAGGCCTCACAGTAATTACCTGTAATTGTTCATGTTATTCGATTTTGATAATTAGGCTACTGGAAATGGACATTCAACTTGGAACACACAACAGACCAACTAGCTGACGGATCCTGAGTTACACATGCATACCTCAGAGTTGTATTTATTTCCATTTATTTTTTAAACTGCTAAATGTCAAAGTTCATCTTTTTACTTAGATGTTAGTGAAAAAACTAAGAATTATTAATAATACAGTATGGAAACTTAAAAAAATGCTTGGACAAGCACCACAAATGTGAAAGTTACGATTTAATAGTAATATTTTTACTGAAATATGTTTTGTTTACATGTCAAGATAATACCGTACAATGGGAATTATGAATGTAAGGCAAGGCAAGGCAAGTTTATTTGTATAGCACATTTCAACAACAAGGTAATTCAAAGTGCTTCACATAAAACCATTAAATTCTACAAAGTACAAGGGTGGCCATTCTCTCCTGTTAGCTTGCATAGTTTGAACTGCTTTGTGGAGTCAGTTCAATTAAACAGATTCAGATACATACTGCATATCTGCATACTGCAAAACTTAAGCTTCTTTATGGAGACTGTGAAAATAAAATCTGCTTCCATTGCTTCTAAAGATTACAGCCATTATCTCTGGTTGTGCAATAAACATCCTCTGATGGTGCTGTTAAACAATATAACAGCATTATTATTGTGTTAAGTCTTGAGACTCATATCCTGTATATTGCATTGCTTTTTTCATAAGCAGCAACTGAAGTGGTGGATGTCATGAAGAGTCAGATCAGATCCTTTGCATTAAAAATGACCACAGCCTTAATTTGCTCTGTTCTGTTAATGTAAGTGGACACAACAGAGCGTTGATATATGGTCATATCTGATCCTCTGCGTTGATGTCGAGTCCTCATGTAGATGGCGCTAACTTTCCTCCTGAAGTACTGCCCTGAGAAGACATACAGCAATGGGTTCAGGACACTGTTGAGAAAGGCCAGATACACTGAAACCTGGCCTCCTATGTCGAGAGTGTGGAACCACAGCTTCTCGTCCAGCGCTTGGACATCACAGAGTGTGTTGAGGAACGTTAAGACCTGGAAGGGACCCCAACACAGTAAGAATAGTAGAGTCACAGCATACAGCAGCGCTGTGGCCTTTGTGTCATTAGTGTCATGAAAAGCAACACTCTCCCTCCTCTGAACTAACCCCTTGATTATGTTTCCACTGCTGAAAATAATAACCAGAACAGGAAGTAAAAAGCCCACCACATTCATCAGAATCTGATGGGCCAATTTCCAAGAGCTGTCATGACTATAATCCAGTATACAGGACATTGTCTCAAACTCCTTGATGAACTTCACCTTTCTGTGAACCATTGTTGGCATGCTCAGTATGGCCGCTAATATCCATGTGATGGAGCAGATCACCTTGGCATAGAGTGTCCGTCTCAGCCACCTGGCCTTCATGGTCTTCACAAGTGCCAGGTAGCGGTCAACACTAATCATGACCAGGGTGTAGATGCTGGTGTAGAAACTGATGATGATGATGGAGTTGACCAGTTTGCATAAGGCATCTCCGTACGGCCAGTTAAAGTCATTGAGGATGTTCATCGCCCAGAAGGGGAGGCCACACAGAAGAATAAAGTCAGCAAGCGCCAGGTTGCTCAAGTAGATCTCCGCTACTGTCAGTCGATCCTTGTGAGCGAAGAACACCGCCAGGACAAAGCTGTTAAAGAGAAGGCCTAACAGGGATAAGGTGAAGATGTACGGGGGAACGATAGAGTGGATGAGTTCCCATTCTGCAGGGATCAGAGACTCTGATGGACCGGATGGCAGGGACACACTGCTGTTTTCAGACCACAGTGTTGCCACAGATACAAGCGTCATTGGGTCCATGGGCTAGGAAACAAAATAATCATAAATAAGTCATCGGTAAAATCCTATTATCACATTTAAAACACATGGTGGTATGTTACTAACGCATAAGAGATAATAAACACATATTAGGTTTCTAATTTCCAGTTTACACACAATAAAATTAATAAAAAATGTTGTACAATGATATGAAATGATGACGGTTGAACATGTTTATTCACAAATTGAGAGCATATCTATAATTGAAGGATTGCCTCAACATGGGGACGGCTGAGCCGGTGGCCGGCAGCTAACGGTGCAAATAGCGCTAATAACAGTGCAAACAATAGCAACAGTGATGACGGAGCTAGCTGCATTTACTTGAGAAGTAAATGCACCCTCCAACCGGAACTGGAGGGTGGGTCCTGGGTTGGGACGACGTTATCTTTGGTAACCCACCCTATGAGCGTAGTGCAGAGACTCGCGCACTAATATGCACATGACTTGATGGGCTACGTAAACAAAGCACAGCGAAGCGCGGATTACAACTCACACAGAGGTAGTGTGACTTGATTCTCTGCTCACGATGACATTACTCCACCATATCTATACATATCAAATAGTTGTTTGCTGCTATATTAAGGCACTGAATTTAGAATTTATCACCTTTAACGAGTTGATTAATTTCCTTTTAGTTTAACCAGACATAAAATATTTGACAAAATAAGCTACAATTTTTCTGTGCAGCACTTGTTAGTACTTTGACGGTCAAAACAAAACAAAAAATAGGATGGAAAAGTGAAAAGTTCTTACCGTTGGTTTCATGAAAATGTTCCTCCTATGGTCAAAATGATAACAGACACGTTTGGAACAGGGCTCATGTGTACACTGAGCTCATGGTAAGAGTACACAGCATGTCAGAGGAGAGATCTGCTACGGGAGTTTTTGTATATAGTTGCATTCTTCCACACCCTTCGCCAAGAAGTTCAATATATCAACTTGTTTACGAAAGAGTCAAAATTCGGTCGGTGCACATATTGTGAAGCAGTGTACAAAATGTGTTGGAGAGAGTGTTCAACTTAACCAGCAATACTGCAGACTTAAGAAAAGATCAAGAAAGATAACATTGCTTTGTCATTACTAATTATGTATTTAAAAAAGTAATTTAATTACTTGAAAAGTAGAATCATCACTTATGTGATACTGATTCTGTTGTTTTCATGCAATCATTACAATATTCCTTAAAGACAAAGGGTTATGTGCAGTTAATTGAAATGTGGTACCCATCTGTTTTAACTGATAAACAGGATTGTTGCCTTTTCATACAGTCTGTAATTTTGTTGTTGAAAAATAAGTAATTAATGATTTTCTTTTAAATTTCTGAACATTTCACTGTTTATCTATAGTTATTACATGTTTCCTGAAAACTGATTCATCCATATAACGAGTTATGGTAAATGGACTTGCGTTTGTATTGTGCCTTTCTAGTCTTCCAACCAATGAAAGCACTTTACACTACATGTCGTCATTCCAATTCACACACATTATTATACTGATGGCAGGGGCTACCATGCAAGGGGCATCAGGACTAAACAACTAAACTTCACATTCACACAGATTCATAGGACGATGGCAAAGGCTTCGGAAGCAAGTTGAGAATAAGCGTCTTTTATGCATGTACTTATCTTAATCTATTCTAACTTCCATGCTAAGTCAAGCTCATAAAATGGTAACGATAACAAACTTGATGTAGCTTAAACACATTTTTTCGTCAGTATGCAGTGGGAAGTGTTATTTGAAAATCACTATGAGCTGCAGCATCCCTTTTATGGTCAAAATGATAACAGCCCAGTTGAATTGTGCAGTCCCTGAAGACACTCTGAAAGGGAATCTGGCTCATTGTCATTGAAGCAACAATCCTTTCTTCTCAAAACAAAGACTCTGCTTCTAATAGTAATAGATACTACTTTATTTAAGACAAAAAACACATACATTGTTGAATTATATGGAAAAAAAAAATCTTTTGTAAAGCCCTAGTTTGACATTTCATCTTCTGGAATTAAAAAATGCTTTGTGGTTGATACATGGATGACTTCATTTTTTAGGATATTCAAACTCAAACTTCTTAGAAAAACAACTCCTTCCTGATAGTTGCAATAGAAACCGAAAGCATAGCCTCAGATTAAACTTTGTTAAAACAGCCAATGGCTTTGTTCAGCAAGCACAACAAAAGTGAAAAAGTTCTGAATGAAAACTACTGTTACAATACAATAATTATAATTGCATCAAATTGAGAAACACAACACAGTACAGTACAATGGCAAATGTTGGACAATGTTAGTTCTGGAGGTTGTTTATCAAAAACAGTTTTTTTGTTTTTTGTACAGAGTGACAAACAAGATATAATATGTTAATTAGTCATCTTTAGAGATGCTGGTAGGCGAATGCTCATATTTAGCCTACAGACATGAAAGTGGTATAAACTTTCTGATCTAACTCTTGTCAAGAAAGCGTATTTCTCAAAATGTCAAACTACTCCTTTAAGTGGCATTAAGGTTAAATGTATGGTTGGCAATATTCTTCAAAAACACGGTAATAAAAAAAATGTAATAAAAAAAATGCTTTGAAAAAAAGAAAATCTGGTATTTGTGACTAGCAGGATTTGAATAAACAAATTGCTCGTAACCGAAGTCTTCCACAAGCTGCTAGATTGGCTGCCGTGAGTACTGACAATAGCCATGTTCGTTGATAACATTCATTATTCAATTTTTACCTTCATAATGATAATTTTGGGAGAGTGGCTTTGGAAGGAGGCCTGAAGGGACGGGCTGTCAGTGTTGTGACTTGGCAACTTTCTTGCTAGATTTAGCAACGTTTGAACCGAGGGCGGCCAGCTTCTTTTCATTGGAAAAGAGTTGGCAACACTGGGCTGGGTTTTTCGGTTAGATCATTTTAAAATCTAGCGTACTCTTGCTAGCTTTTCAAGATTACCAACACTAGCTTTAATAAGTAATTGTATGATGTGACTTACCATCTGTTATATAAACTGATTTCTTTACCAGCTGTTTTTTTGTGTGTTGTTGATTTTGATTTTATTACTCCGTTTGTTTAGTTGAGTTGAGATTGGCATTCGAATGACCGGACTTCCTCCACTGCTTTTTTCTCCTGCACAGCACTAGTGTAAACACTTCCCTTGCCCTCTGCTTAAAGTGCTTCCCCACAATCACATACAGGAAAGGATTCAACGAGCTGTTACTATAGCCAAGGTAAGTAGCCAACTGGTTTCCAATGTCCAAGACGTAAGCCCACGTACATCCAGTGATGACTTCGTAATGATCCAAAGTGTCCAAGAAGATGAGAACCTGGTAGGGCAGCCAGCAGAGAATGAACACAGCCAGAACAACAAGAATGAGGTACGCCGCCTTTCTTTCTACACTGCCTCTGCTGCCTTTTCTCAACTTCTGGCTGCTGTGAAGGACTTTAGTGATGTGATAACTACAGAAGGACACAATGGGAACAGGGATAAGGAAGCCTACTGTGCTGACAGTCATGTTGTAGCGCAGTCGCCAGCCTCCATGGGGATACGCTAGGTAGCATGCGTCAATGCCCAGGTCAGGGAAGAACTGAACGGAGCGGAAGAGGATAGCAGGGAAGCTGAGCAAGACCCCAGCAATCCAGATACTGAAGCAAATCCCACGCGCCCAGAAGGCCCGTCTCTCCCTCCCCTGGGTTAGAGGTCTAGTGAGGACCAGGTATCTGTCCATGCTCACAAGCGTAAGAAACAGCACACTGCAATAATAATTCATCCCAATGACAATGTTGATAAGCTGGCACATGGCCTCCCCAAACCTCCAGTGGAACTTGTTGACAATGGTTGCCACCCAGAAGGGTAGGCAGGAAACCATGAGGAGATCAGCTGCTGCCAGGTTGCTCAGGTAGATGTCGGCCACAGAGCTGCGCCGCTTCTGGAGACAGAACACACATAGCACACAGGAGTTGCCGATCACTCCAAGAAGGCAGATGATGGACATGTAGGCCGGCTGCATGGTGTAAACCCAGTCCCATGCATCTGTGTGGTTGCAGACGAGCTCAGCTCTTGCGGCACTCTCCATCAGTAATGTGGATCACTGTGAAAGCTGTTGCAGAGTAACAGCGATTTTAAAAGGTAGAAAAATGAGGTTGTGTTCAAAACTAATGCATATAGGAGTGAAACCTTTTAACTGTGTCAACACAGGTTTATTGTCTGTGTCTTTATACATTCACATCCTGGTTTGAGTTCCAAAGTGAGAAGGATAATTGATTCAATGGAGTGTTTGGGACTTAATGGGGGTTTATCAGTCAGAGCACACAGCCCGCACATGCCGTCGTCAAAGTGGGGAGTCTTAGCAACTGTGTGGAGCATGTCTGTGATTTAAAAGAAGCCAGGCCACACTTTCAAACAAATTCAAACAGTATGATTACATACACACGCAAAGGGAATTGTAGTCTGACTGAAATGTCTAATTTCCTTATGCTTTTTGTGCCAGCTTCACAAGGAGACACACTGTCACTTCCATGGTACACCACTGACAGGAGTATGTTACTATACTGTTTTGCATTCATATGTCCCCCGCCTTTCCACGCACACATATGGCTGTGTTTTTATTCCTCTGAGAAAGTGGAATTTAGCAAGCTAGACCAACTTCCATGATCCTGACAGGCAGACACAAATACATGGAACAAGGTCAAACTGTGTATTTTTGGCATGCATTTTACCCTTTGAGGTAACTTTGTCTGCCTGCATGCTTTTTTGTTCCACAACAATTTCCAGCTCTGGCAATGGTGGTAAAGCCTGACTCCTAACAAAGATTTCCTGTTTGGCACAACATGCCTTCATTTTGGATACTAATAAGGGTGTACCCTTGACCACAGCCCACAATAAGTCAACATCGGGCGATCAAATTGTGGAGTGAGGAGAAATGTAAAATGAGTCAACTGATGTGCATACAGCCAACAAAAAGAAGCATGTTTGTGTGTCACCACTGGAAACTCTTTGACAGAATCCTGTTTTTTACTCTGCAGACTATGAGTCAAAAACACCAGAAAACACTTAGCCAGGCATGTTGTTGGGGCTCTGTTACAGTACGTCCACAGGGCTGAGCACACTTGTGCTCAACTAAACATTTATATATATAATACATTATATATAATACATTTAGGGATATTGATAACATGCATAAAAAGAAACATATGTATGTTTTATTTGACCTAATTTGTTCATAGAAAAACACATACTGGTACTATTTATTATCTGAGTTATCAGCAATACAAAACAGAATATGACAACTGTATTTAAATAAGCTATTTTACAGCAACTGGGCTGATTCATATCACACCACCTGTACATTCAAAATATGTATGCTTGCCAATGTTTGTAACAAGAGGCCAGCTGTTGTTTATAGCATGTGGTGAAACTGTTTAAAAACGAAATCAAAGAAAAACAAATCAAGCCTTGCATGGCTTTACACATATTACAACATCATTCAAAAATAATTAAAACTTGGTAATCCGTTTGAGAAGACGTATCGTCAAAGATTGATTTGAGAAAGGAGTGATTTGGTCCCATTAGGCCGACTACACAATTACATCCACTACAAATCTAATAATGAATCAGCTTATCAGAGGTTTTACATTTGCACAAGACTATTACTACCACTACAGACATCTTTCTACAAAGTACATTTTTAATGAGAACATTGCTTTGGAAAACAGTATTTTATACCAAAGTCTTCAGTGTAGAGGACAGGTTTGATAAACGTGAAGACTCAGTGGCTGTTTTCTTGATCTTCCACTCCTTGAAGAGTTCACAAACTTTTTTACGAAAGTTCTTTCCCACAATAACGTAGAGGATGGGGTTGAGAACACTGTTGAAGAAGGCCAAGTAGGTGAAGATTTGATTGCAGATCTCTAGGACAGACTCGAGGTGACACCCGCTCAGGATGTCAGCTCGTAAGAGCACGTCCAGTGTGGTGACCACGTGGAATGGCACCCAGCAGATCAGGAACGCCAGGAGGACCGCCAGCACCAGCTTGGTGGCCTTCTGCTCTGTTTTCTCAGCATTGAACCTCTCTATCACCTGGATCTTCAAAGCCTGAATAATCTTGAGAGTGCAGAATGTGATTATGCAAATGGGGACGATGAAGCTGAAAATGATCAACATTCCATCAAAGAACAGCTCTGTGGTTAAATTTGGGTACTCCAGAAAGCATGGAGTTATACCAAACTCAGGGAAATATTTAATTTTCCTGAAGACAAGTGTGGGGACACACAGGAGCAAGCCGAAACCCCACATCAGCAGACAACCCAGTTTGGCATATTTTGGCCTACGCATTCTGCCATGGGAAATTGTATGCACCAGTGCCACATAGCGATCCATGCTAACCAGAACGAGGAAGTAGATGCTGCTGTAGGCGTTCATCTTAATGCCCAGGTTGACGACTTTGCACATGAACAGACCAAAAGGCCAATTGAAACCGTTGGATATGTTGACAGCCCAGAAAGGCAAACAGGACAACAGGACGAGGTCGGCAGCTGCCAGGTTGCCCAAGTAGATCTCAGCCACAGTGCAGGCCTTCTTGTGGAAGCAGAAAACCATCAGGACAAACACATTGAACATGATTCCCAGCACAGTGATGAGTAGGATATATACTGGCTGACTATTGTAGAGCCACTCCCAGTCGTACGGATCAGGACAATCCATGCCATTAGTGTTGTTTTGGTCTGGGACGCTGTGGAAAACATAAAACAAACACAATTAAACATTGAGATTTAAACTAGGGATGTTCCGATTAAGTTTTATAGCTCCCAATCCTGATCCGATTAATTTAATATTGAGTATCTTCCTATACAATGTCCCGATATGATACTTCTTTTTTCCTTGATAATACAGCTGCACAGTGCTCACTTCAACTAGATTACATTTATCAAAACCAATTGCTTGACAGTTAAATCGAGAAAAACCTGCATCAAAGCTGTTCATTTATTTTTTGCAAGAAAGCAAAGTATAAAATAAAACCCTTCCTATAATCTTTTTGTCTTTGTTGCTGTCTCGAGGGAATTTCTCTCTCGTTTTAAAAGTGTCCTGCGGTGTTTGTTGCCCCAGTACAGTCTTTGCCTGAGTTACCTGAATTAACTTCTTGATGTATTCTGTTGAGTGTTTATTATCGTTGACCGTTGATTTTTGCTCCCGGTGCTTTTGTTGCACTAGCAGTGGTGACTGTGGTTGTTGTCGACACTCAGCCACTGTCTGTGTCTGCGATGTCCGTGGTGAAACATCATGCACCGTAAACGCAAGATACATAATGCACCTTTTCGAATTAGATGGGAAGATGGTCATGATTTTCATGACTGTACAGCAAATATATAGCTTGGACCTGCATTGGACTCATTCCCTGAGTTGGCCTTAATGTTTCCACGGATGAACACAACTGCTTTACAGTATTTTTAATCACATTCAAGCTGTATGAGCTTTGTAGTGCAATAAAATAAGAAAGCTACAACATAACCACATGACTGTAATAATTGAGCCTCTACAGACAGCTCATCATATCCTTTGACCACCAACTTCATAACAAAGCGGTCTATGTAATTGTCCATTTCCAAAACTGTATATCTAACTGCAATTGGAACCATTGCAACCTTGAAATGCTCAACCAGCAGCCCTGCTTCCACCTATAACGCATTTACATTGTACCTGCGTCTATTTATCGTAGTACAGTGGTCACCATGTTCCAATAATGAGCAACATGCTCGGCTCTGTTCTGTCCTAATTTCCCTGGGGGTATTTCACTTTGCTCTGCACAATATGAGATATCATCATCTTCCGAAAATCTGTTTTTCGTCAAAGTCAACGACTTTTCTAAATGATACGCAGATGAGAATGTTTTTAAACAGCTGGCATTTAAAAGCATAGGTTTACATCAAATGTGTCACAGACAAGTTTTTTATTTTTATTACTGTAAGTAGATACCAGCTCTGTGGCAGTGGACAAATTAAATGCATGAGCAACTGTTGCAAGTTGCAACACTTACTTTATATACGTTGAATATTTGACCAAATATTTGTTATAAAGTGTCTGACTTTCTTATCTTCTTGTGCCACAACTGAGCTCAGATATGATTTCCATTCAATCAACACATGTATACATTATTTTTGTGTATTATGATAGAACAAACAAAACATTTAACCAGAATTTATATATAAAAAACGAGAGGGGGCTACTGCTCACTGACATGTACCACAAAATGTCTTTTTACTGGTTGGGTTTTTCATCTCCTACTTTGTGTTGCTTTATTTCACTGTATCTTTTAGTGGTAAGTATCCATATATTCTGTAACCCAACACATCTTGATGTATGATAAATCATGTCACTACAGTTTGAATAGGTTTCTGTACATAGTTATTCACACAAAATGATTATGAAGCACAACACTACTGTAAGTTATACAGAAAATATTTTGTTATAATATAAATATGTCCTAATATATAATAAACAACAAATTAAGCCTATACCTTGTAGGTTGGAGAGTCATATTTCCTGAGAAAGTCCAGATGTCTGACAACACTGCTTCAGCAACCCTCCCTTGCTGTCCTCAATCCGTCTCTGACTCGCTCTCTTATGAGAAACTGTAATTAAAAGGACGTCTGCCAACTTCAAGCTCTCTTTTGCGCTCTCTCCTGTTTGCCCTTCTCTGAGTCAGATCTTCCTCAGCATGTCCATGTGTTTGTGATTGGATATAGTTAATGTTTATTTGCTTGAAGTTTTTTCATTGGATAAATATTTGTCTGCAGCCACTTGATTTGGAAGTTAAAGTTTCAAATTGAGTGGGTGACGTCTGCCTTTGAGCCAAAACACTGTATATTACAGTTGTATACAGTTGTAGGTATTATTGCCTTGTTTTTGCTGCTTTGTCTGTCAAAGCACATTGTGAACTCTGTTTTTAAAGGTTCTGTATAAATAAAGTTATTGACAATTTCATCCTAAACAGCACAAATAATATATTTGAGGAATTATTATAAATTTTGTGGGAAACAATAATGATAGTCACAATCATTTCAAATACATTTCCCATCACATAATGTGAGCACAATGTTATATCCTCGAAATTAAAGTGTAGTAGATTGACTATGCTGAAAGCCACTTATTGGATATGTTCATGTACTGTTTGCTGTACATTAGAGATAAATAAATTAACTTACTGCACTGCATTTACTTTATTGCAAGATTATTATTATTATTACAGTGAATAACTCTGCCAGAGTTGGGTCTGGAGTACAACATTTGAGTGGTTTCAGTAGTGTATCATAATAGAAACAATGTTAGGCAGTGAAATGTTTGGTTACAGAGGGAAACCTGCCTCCACACCCTGTTCCTGCAGAAAGAAGCAAACATAAAACCACTGCGTTGGCGCAGTGTACACATTCCTGCCAGATCTTTATAATGGGATTTGCATTTTTTGCTAAAGCAATTTGCGAGCCCTGCTTCCTGAATCCTATTTAATCGTGTCTCTGTCACGGTTTAGGCTTTGCCCCCTGTGTTCCTGTGTCTCTGTCTCTGTTTTCCCTGATTGCACTCATCCTACTCACCTGCCCAGTCCACCCAGCTGCCTTCAATCTTCTCATCACCCCATACATATACAGTATACTCCCCTGCTTTCCCTGTTCTGGTTGTCAGATCGTCCTTGTTCTTTCCCCTGTCTGTCCCAGTATTTTGTCTCCCTCGTGTTTGCTCGGTGCTCCAGCGTTTGCTCCTGGTTTGTACATTTGCCTTTTTTTTGTGATTTTTGGATTTTTGCCCGCTCCTTTGGAGTCGCTTTCAGTTTTTGTTTATGACTTTTTAAGTAAAAGACCTTTTCCAACTTCATCTCGTCTCCAGTGTCTGTGTCTGCGCTTGAGTCTCTGATCTGCCCCTCGGACGTGACAGTCTCGATACAAGTTTTTTTTATTTCTTTTTACGCCTGAACGCCTGGTAAGAGGCACTCAAGAAAAACACTTATGTACAATGAAGCTTTGACATTGCTGCTGCTTCTATATAAAGTCTATGATCATTTTAGCCATTTCAAGCTCCTCTCCAAGATGAAATATTGGGCTTCTACAAGACATCTGAGAACATGGCCCGTCATCCATTGCTGCTCTCCTGCTACTCAGACCCTTCCCCTCTCCATGATGTCAAAATTGACCATCCAATCTCTGTCTAATCTACCAAACTAAGATTTATAATAGAAAAATAATCTGATTTTTGACACTGTGTTCGTATGTATCGCTGATAATGCAGGAAGATGGATCGGTGCCTCAATCATCAAGCCTGTGATTATCAGCTCTTATCAGAGGACTGCTATTTTCATTTATCTCAGAGACAGCAACAACATGGCAATTTGAGAGACATAAAGAGCTAAATAGGGAGAATGCTCTTTAAACCAAAAGCCATTTTCAAGTTAGCATTGATTCGAATAGACAATGGGCTTAAAAGCAGTCAATAATGTGTGAAAACTGATCTGTTGTGTCATAGTCATATGATTAGAGAGCAATAAACGCATGACCATGACTGTGATATTTCCGTTGCAATGATGATTTTCTTTTTTGCCACTTCCTTTTGCAGAGACATTGAAGAACAACACCACGATAATCTGCAATGTATACCTTAAAAGTGTAGCTGTTATTACACATGCTTTTAGGGAGAGACCCATAAAAAGGAGTAAACCTGGTATCCAGGCGGAAGCAGTTAGCCCCCTGTTGCCTATTTCCAGTGTGTGCTGGCACCATTCTCTCCCCCACCATTTGTTTTCCATGACAGGTCAAGTTGTTTATAGTACTAACAGCCAAGTCATGATACTTCCTGGTTTTGCAACTGATATATTGTGTTCTCCTTTTCCCATTTGAAATGTTAATAATCAAAATTAGATGTCTTATTTGATGGGTGTTTGTTTTTTATCCACTTGTATCATTGACGTCGGTGGATGAAGTCAGAACACCAATAGATGTACCGGTCAGTTTGTGTCACTCTGCGGGTTATTAACGGTCACTTCTCTGTTCCTGTGTTGTTACTGGATTTGTATACACTTGTATGATTGATGTACCACTGAGTGTATCGCACAGTACTGATTTCCCACTCACACCACTTTTCAAAAGACATTTCCTTGGAACCAAATGCAGAGGAAAGTAGATATCCAAACACCGGAATGCAAGGTTATGTAACACTTATTACAAACAATGGTGGTCCTTGAATGGCCAGGGTTAATGAGAGAATATTAATATCAAGACGTCAACTCCTTGAGAGACTTTCACTTCAGACTGCACTGCTCTCCCTGGTTTGTTCTCACAATATTTAAGAATTTTTGATCTTCAGCCAACATCCTGCAGGCTTCTCCAGTCACCTTGCTTTGCAATAACTTCTGGTTTGTTCATTTTCTCTCAAATATAGAGACAACTCTTGAGTTACTTTACAGTATAGGCTTACCCTAAATCAATGAAATACCTCACATACACAAAATTACCTTGGAAAGCTATCTTTGTGGAATTGTATGTAATCGAATATCGTTCCTTTTTTTTAGTTTTATTTAAAATTTTGCTCCATATCTCTGATGCTAAATCTAAAATGAGAGGTGACTGGCCGGATGTCTGGGTAAATGATTTGCTTTGACTGAAGTATCATTAGTGTTGTAAAAAAAACATTAAGCAACATCTTAATAGGCTGAATATATAAAAGCTAAATGAGGCAATTAAGGAAAAGGAAAACCAGATTGGAAAAGGTGGCAGCTATTCCCAACTGATCCAAATCATTATTTTGGCACTCAAAAACAATTACTGCACTCCTGGCAATTGCCTTAGCCATTAAATTAATTGCACAAATGGTCAGGTTACAT
Organism: Anarhichas minor; assembly: GCF_050575085.1. Classification (NCBI taxonomy): domain Eukaryota; kingdom Metazoa; phylum Chordata; class Actinopteri; order Perciformes; family Anarhichadidae; genus Anarhichas; species Anarhichas minor. Next base: position 5,837,215 of record NW_027466486.1, read on the forward strand.
ACGTATATATAATCTCTCTTCCAAACAAATGTCCTTCAGCAACAGTTTTATTTTATTTTATTTTTACAGAATAATCTCCATTGCTGCCTCCCAGAAATAACTCCTGTCTTTTGGCCCATGCTCTCAATTGTTTTTACCAACAATTCAGTGACATTACCAAAACACTGCCAATAAAAACATTCATGGAGATTTACTGGGGTCTGTCCCCTGAAGTCGATGTTCCTGTTTCCTGCTGCAGTATATTATGGCCTGTTGCAGCTTGCCTGTATTGTATTGTAGACGGTTCTCATGAAAAATGTTTTTCCACTGAACATATAAAAAAATACTGTCATGTGCTGACAAGAAGGTCTTTGGTTTGTTTTCACTACCAAATGCAGTCTTTCTGGAAGGACAAGCTGCTGGTTTTCAACTGTCATTTCCATGAGCTCCATGAGCACCACAAACACAATGGTTATCTAAAAAACCTCAATAAATAAAACCTTAATTATATGTAATTTGTTTTAATTATTTTTGTAATATGACCCTTTAAAACACTGTCTAAGTCCAGTCATAACATTAATTAGATTTATCAGCCTAATATGTGTGATTTAAACCTTTTTCCTGGCACAACCCTTCATAAATGTATAGAGACGCACTCTATGAATCCTTTACATTGGATTCTAAGTGACGGTTAATCTTTTGTAAAGTAAGTCATCATAGCAAACTGAAAGGAGCTTAAGTAATCACGACAACAGACTACAACACTGTCCGTTGCCGTTAGTTATGTCTCAGTGGTGTGTAATGAGGTATATAACAAATGTCTGGACAAGGGGGCGGCAAGGCTCATGCTCCACTTCGAAAATACCCAGCTCATTTCCTGTCTCCTTCTGCCTGTCTGCTTAATGTTTTTTTTCAAGGCTGTGAGCTCTATTACTCGGTGCTGATCCCGCCCCCGTTCCCTCTTTCATAACTCCTGACTGATTCAAGACAGCACGGCACAGCTCCTCGCATGTGGTTTATATATTGTTTTCACAGCTGTCCGGTACAATCAGGGCCTTCGAAAGGAGAGTGAATGAGACCTCATAAGAGATGAAATCATACCAACCCCAGGGTCTGGCACTGGGAGTGCCACCCCCCCCCCCCCCACTTCACGCCTTGGCTCTTGTCTGAAACCACTAATGCAACTTTGACGAGCACTGTGTGATACCACTAATGCAGCCAGACGGGATAACAACAAGCATTTTTGTTTTTTTAAAAGAAAGTTAAATTCAACCCCTGCTGCTAATGCTGTGCGTCTGACTGCTCAAATGTTCCCGGCAGAAAATGCATAGACCACACAATATTGCAGTATTTAGAGACAGAGACTTTAAGTTTCTGTACAAAAGGCTGAGAGGTTCTGGAAAATGATCTGTGTCGTCCCTCATATGTTTCTTTCAAAAGCCTTTCAGATAAAGGCAACGCAAAATGAGCAAAACAAACGCAGTACAAATAGGATTCAATTTCACATCCCTTTTTCCATATTAAGAAACCAGTCACAAGACATTATGCAATACAAACTGGTGGGTGGCCACAATCCAAACATCTGTTGTCTGAATTTTAGTTCTGTTTTCATTATGTGACTTCAAAGTCTGAAACCCTCCCCCACAACATTTTAGCTACGCCAGGAAATCTGCAGTTCATGGTGAAATAAATGCGTTTTTGTGCAATGACCAAGCTGACGTGTCTGGCTGTTGGAGTTAGTAGTTTAGAGAAGAACTGAGTGAGAGGTAAACAATTTGGGAAAGGCCACTTGATTAGGAATTAATATTTGATCATCCAGAGGCTCGTGTGGTGGCTCATCGTGGTTATGACATAACTTCTAAGTGAGCGTCCACTTTGTCAGCATCTGAAAATGCTACTGAGAAATAACAATGTTCCCAAATGTATCAGACCAATTCCTGCAAGTATTTATTTGTTTTTAACCCACCTTAGCAAATCACTTTGCTACACACTCCAACTTTCAACATTTTCTTAAAAAACACCTGTATTCAAGTCCATAGTGTAAAATATGACCTATATAGAAACTGCTTATTTTGAGACAACTTGATATTTTCCTCCATTAAAGGAAAGTCTGCTAAATTAAAACTAAAATGTAGTGCAAGACAAACAGACAGGCAGACACGCATGTCATGTCTTAGCAAATATTGTGTCTCTTTACTCTGATGCCGACTGACAGACTACAAATGTTAGCCTCAGGGGGACAAAAGAGATGACTGCTTGTTTTACTGAATGACTTTTGACGGTATGGTGAAGCTTACTGAGAGGAATATCTGTTACTGGATACCACTCACTTGTCTCCTCTGTATCCATGAATCATTGTTTCTATTTAAAAAATGAGAACTTTTTACTGATGTAATGAAAGAAAAATGTAAAGACATATTTTGACACACGTATGAACCTCTTAGTATATAAAAGACAAAAGTCTGAGCATACTGTATGTACATATATGTGTAATTTATCACACTATACTATTTTGAATTATAGCATTTCCTGCAGTTTTATGATATATTGGCACAAGCACAAGTATTTTTAGAACTAGTTAAATGTTTGCCCCTAAAGTTGGTTCTGATTCTACAGTATAAAATGCATGTACTGTTTTCCCTCCTCACCTAGGAATACTACTGTAATTGATATAGAGCCCTCTACTGGATGAATGATAAAGTGTTCTGAGCCATGATAATTCAATAGACTAAATAGAAAAAGTGAGAGGGCAGCTGGCCCTCCTGTTTTGAAAACACACATAGACATGATTAGAACATGTAAGAATATAATTAATAAATACTTTCGTGTCCAAGTGACTGTCATCAGACACGATCAAGGGTATAATGAAATATTTGGTTTGTGAGCATGTGAATTTGATGATTTCTGACCGAAAATGAACCTCAGCCGACCCGTCTAAAATCTGAAACGGTAACTTTGAGCAGTCGGTAAGTACATTCACTCCGTACTTGAGAAGTTTTCTGGGCTTTATACTTAAAGTAAAATATTATAATGGGATAGAAAGGAATCTCAAGTACCTTAACATTGTGTACATTTTCTTGGTTACTACTAATTTTAACACTGACATGGACCACTCTCCATATTACAACTTTTGATGCTGTATTTTGATCATAATAATTGTGTACTTTAACAACATGGCAGATAAAGGAATTGCCAATAACAGTAAGGGGTGTTTCAGAGTGAGCTAGAGATGACAAAGATCAGCATCGATCAATCTCGGCTTTGAGAGAACACCTGTCACACATTCATCACAACACAGAGAAATGGACAGAGGTTTCCACTGTTAATCCCGATCCTTTCCCCATTCTCTTTCATTTTTCATCTTCTCAACCAGCCTGTCTTAGCCTGTGCATCTGTCCGTCTGTCTCTTTGCTAGTCTCGCTCTCTGTTCAAGGTATCCCCCATTAGCCCCCCCGAGTGGTTTCCACTTTAATTTTTGGCCAGCAACCGAGTGAGTGAGATCCAACTGTGTCTACCAATGGGTGCGTCGGGCAACCGGAATGATACATGTCAGTCTCCATGGTGACAGGCTGCATGTTTTGCATGCTGATATCCAATCATATTCAGTGTAGTGACAGAGCTGCTGAGGGGTCTTATTCCCAGGATTCCTCTGGTACTCTCTGGGACTTATACTTCATGTTACCTCCACTTATAGATCAAAGGTCATATCTGCCGGATGGTAAATAATTGATGAAGTTTGCCTGCGACTTGCAAGTGTTTCGTTGTAGCCAGCAGTATAAGAACAGCTGTGCTGGTTGCTAACACAATAAACTAAAGTGAACATGCATTTTCAGACAGTAAGCAGTTGCCAGGCAACATCAGTGTTCTGTATCTTGAATCTCCCGCCATTGCTCTGCTCTATATCAACTTCCTTGATACAAATGAAGGTTATATAAGAAAATAATAACTGTAATAAGCTTAATATGTTCGAGATTTAGCTCAGGGCACAGGTGGGCAGCGCTGTATCCATCTTGTTCAAAGGGCAGCTTCCTCATAAAATGCCTTCGCTTTCCAAGGATGTTTTCTATATGAGATGACAGGCAGAGAGCTATACTCTGTCTCTCTTCTCACCTAATAGAGGAGAGAGCGAGAGAGAGAAAGAGAGAGAATAGGGCTCCTGCCTTTTGGATGACGGGTGATGCTGAGCTCCCATCATGGAGTAACAGTAATGAAGCATTTTCACCGAGGCTGCAGCAGCGTTAGTGGGTGGTGGAGCCCCCGGGATTGCATTAAAGACTCTCTGTTCCCTGTTGCACATGGCACACTATTTACCATCCAATGCAACTGGAGGTAGAATAGAACGCTTAATGCAGAAGTGGATTATATGATTTCTTTTACATTTTGCCTGCATCTTGTGTCCTACAAAATGCCAATTAATCAGTGGGTAAGCTTTCAATTATGAGGGAAATTAACAAATTTAATCTTATTGAGAATGCACATTATCAGTAAACTACCCGGTGTCAATTTCTGCAGGATGCTCACAGGGCTTATCATCTTGTTTAATCGTTCTGCTTAGTCAGAATTGAAGGTGCTGCTCTGTGAGCTCCTCCTCATCAGAGGTTATTAGCTATATTAACTAGCATCTGTAATGAGCAGCATCATTAGAGAGCGCATTTGTGCGTGAGAAAGAAAAGTGGAAAGAAGAAAACCCCAAGATAGAAACAAACTAAATCAAGGTTCAGAAATGGCTGCCACAAGCCAAAGATGCTCTCCAAAACCATTACAGCCTGCTGTTTCCATGGTAGCAGCCCACCTAAAATAATTGTCTCACTACCCTATCTTCCCTCTTGTATGTTACCAAGAGGTATACAAAGCCAGTTGGTGAAATCTCTGTAAAGTCTCCGTTCGTGTGATGACAGCTGTCAGTTACTCACGTCGTCATCGGACCAGAGAATATAACTCCATCCTGCTTGTGTGCTCAAGCAGGTACCATCAGAAACATCTGTCATTCCAACCTCAGAGGTTCTTACAGTTGATGCAAACACAGTAAGATTCATGTTGCGCTCTGATATCTTGTGTCATATCAGTGCCTGTTTTGATCAGAGTTCAACAAATATGTTGTGGAGTGGAGGCAGGCAGTTGATCTGATGGTAACAAGTACTCTTTTTTTTTATTCCTCGAAACTGACCTTAAGCCGGAAACATTGTGATCAAAAGCCCATTACTGATTCTGACAACAACTTAATCCCATGAGTCAGAAAAACAAATTAATTGACCTAAAGGAAACTAATGTATTTCTATTATGCTCTATTGTGGTCTGCTGCGATGAGCTCATTTACCTGGGGACAGCAATTACACTTTTGACCTCAGGTCCCTGCTGCACAACTGCATCTTGTTGACTGACTGCTGGCTACAACATCGTTACCGAGAAATGTCTAATGAATCTGGTGAGGTACAAAAGTTAGAAAGCTCTAAAATCAATTTAGAGCCTGAATAGACCAAACCAACTTTTTGAGTGTTTGGTGCAGTCTGTCAACTTCTAGGACAGCGCTGTAGGTAGCTCTGTCAGCATATAGTATGTTATAAACTATGATGAAGTGCGTAGCAATCCAAAATTAAGAGGAGGATTAATTGGCATTGACCTTCATTGACCTTCTTCCAAGGTGCATGGAGAAGGGAAATAATCTTGACAGGTCAGAACTCCAGCAACACTTGTATTATAAAGAACGACTGTATTGATCATATATTTTCTGCAGTCCCATTTTCTTAAAACAAAAACTCTTAACTGTAACCCCCATATCGAGTAGTGATGCCCCTATAAACATTTAGAAATAGTTTATAACACACTCTAATGTTGTTGTAAGCACATAAAGACTTTTTAAAAATTAGAATACAGTATTTGTCGACCATTATGATGTCTCCAACGAAGACACATTTTGTATTATTACAACTGTGTTTTACTGCAGGAGAACTACCGTGGTCAACGCAAAAACATGAAAATGTGAATGGACCTATCTAGAGCCAGTGTTTGGTTTGTCCTTTCTGGGCCACTGTAGAAACATGGCACCCACTCCGTATGTTGATATAAACGTCTCATTCTTAGGTTACAAAACATGACAAATCTTATTTACAGGATATTATACACTTAAGAAAACATAGTTATTAACATTATATTCCATTTCTGCAATATATCCTCCAAAATGCTACAACTTTCATTGATGAATTATTTATACAAATCCAGCCAACCATCCAGGCATGGCACTGCTTTAAGGTCTTGTTTTTCGAGTTCTAAATTAATGATGATTAGGTGCATGTCCTCTCATGAGCTAGTTGAGTGATCAGAAGCTGGTCCAATTATATTATAATCAGTGAGACATTATTGTGAAATAAGAACTAACGAGAACAAAAAGAACCAATACTGTTGTGTACACCCTCATATAGTGTGAGCACAGAGACTTGCATGATGTCATAGACATCCTCTCTCCTCTTGCTGTTGCAATGCTTTGTCACATATAACACTTTGCTGTTATGGGCATATTTACGAGACACATTGTATAGATGTATAGCCTTTGTTAAGGCGCTGGATAAGTATAGACCCATAATGTACGTTCTCATATGTCTCTGAAGTGACAGTTTGACAAGATGTGTCTAAGCGGCTTGGCATATATTAGCATACCCCGCACCTCATCACCAAGCTGTCACTCTCGACTGGACAGGAGTTGGGCTGAAGTGCTACATCCTGTGAGACTCGAGGGCAACAGAGGAGGAGAAGACAACCTCTCCTTACGTTCTCCTGTTTCACACTCTCTCCTCCCCTCTCATCTCCTCTCATCTCCTCATACTTTCAGACTGATTAATCTCATCCTGGCTTTAAATTAACGACATTGTCTATTATTCACAGGCAAGGCCAGCTTCTTCTTGCATAGACCATATAAATTAAGTCTTAGCCACTGTGGATTTCTCACAAACCATCACCTGAAAGTCAAATGATTACTATGCATTAGCATAGATTAGACCAGGCAAGGTCAATGGTTATCCATTTTACCCTGCTCTTTCTGAGGGATCTTTTGTGACTCCCTTGCCTCTCGGAGTCGCCGGCTGTGGCAACGCCCTCTGGGACTCCCAGCAATCGAGTCGCTTGATCGGATAAAGAGGAAAAGCACAGGAAGCAACTGAAGCAATGTGAATGTTGTTCAAGGATCGTGTGCAGCCTACTTAACTTACAGCTCTATCTCCTCTGCTGAGGGGGATCAGAGAGGCCCGTGGCAAATATTAAAGGAAGCTGATCGACATAGTATGAAAGCAAGCTGCTTTTTCAGTATCAAAAGGGCTGATTCAGTCTGTAAGGTGGCATAAAGGAAGAGCAGAGCAGTTTCATGGAATTATGAACGTGATCTCCGAATAATTTTGACATCACCTCTCCCCAGGATGACAGGGATTTGCAACAACCAACTTCTGGAAGTAAGCCACTTAGTATATATCTGTTACAGTTATAAAAGCACTTGTGCTGCTATTGATCTCAGTAAGTTGTAAAGTCATGATAGAAAAGTTAGACTACTTTATCATTCATCCAGCAGTTCTGGCTTGAAGTTGATCTCAAACTTACTGGACAAATGTGTAAAAAAGCTTTTATTTTTTGTCAGTAGACTAAACCATCTTACATTGTTTTACCATATTGAGGTTTTTAGTCATACCATCAACATGGGCTATTGGTTGGTTGTTCTTTCAAACACTTTGGTCCAGACTGAAGTATCTCAAGAACTACAGTACTGGTTGATTGCCATAATGTTTTATACAAACATTCATATCCTAGACCTAGAGCATGAATCCTAATGATCCCCTGACACTTCCTCCCAGCAGGTTGACATTTCTTTGTGACTATGAAATGGATTGCCATACAATTTGCCACAGATAGCTTAACCATGGTGTCTACTGAAGCCTAATGACTTTGGTGATCCACTGACTTTCTCTCTGTCGCCATCAACTGGTCAAAATGTATTCTGTGAAACCTCTCAACATCTATGGATTCCCAGAAAATTTGGTAAAAACATTCATGTTCCCCTCAGGATAAATTGTCCTTACTTTGGTGATCCCTTAACTTTTTATCTCGTGCCACCATCAAGTTAAAATATGCACACATACCTGTGATGATGATCAACCTCATCTGTGCTTTTGTGTGTTACCAACTAAGATGGTGAGTGTAAACATTATACCTTGGTAAACATGTTAGCATGCGGATGTTTGCACATAAGAACATTCAGCATTCAACTTCTTTGAGTGGTTAAGACCATCTTACATCATGTTAACATTGTATGTTTAACTTCTTTCACAGTCTGTTGGTTCAGCAAAACAAATATGAAGACAGAGAGAGATGGAGGGGAGCAGGGGTCCGCAGAGGATTAAATCCAGGTGGTTTCTAAACAACTTGTGCCTGTGTCAAAATGACAGATGGTGCCATCTAAGTTTAGCATCAACCTCACCTGATGGCTTAGCAGCAACTGGTGCTGTCTTTCAGTGGGTTGGCTTCACCAGGATCAACGCCAGGTGATTCAGGCAGAGAAAAGATGGAGCTAAAATACCTTCTCACATGACCAAGCACTGTGAACAAAGCCAGCCAACATTGCTTCCAGGGATAATTCTTCACTTGACACTGGGCCTCTTTTGTCAACAGAGAAAACCAAAAATGCATTATTACAGAAATTTTATTAGCAGCATATGTCATTACAAAAGGAGCATTGTGTATGTGGTTTACAACATGTCTAAATACAGTATTTCTACATCAACCATATATTAAAAATAACCGTCTCGAAAAGTCCTTCTTTGAACATTGCAGAAGTCATAATAAGACTACATTGGTACAGTTGATACAGTAAGCTAGTATTGTAATCCGCAGTGTATGGACATTGGAACATGTACGGTATTGTGTTTACAAGACAGGTTCATATCTTTTAACCTAAAGCATAAAAATTGATTAACTCCTAAATCCCAGAATAAATAAATTTGAGGGAAAAAAACAATACCCTCTTTCAATTTCTCTCTCTCTGTGTCTAAATATATAGATCGGTCAGTTTGTCAATACAAAATACTTCTTATGTCTTCACATTCTTAAAAAACAAATGCAAATAAAACAGTGTTAGCGAAGCACAATTAATGGTTTCCAGATGTCATATTTGTGTTAGTGCAGTGCAACGTTTGCTGTGATTTTCTTTGTGTGCAAGCAATTTTTAAAAGCTCAGAATAAAGAGCACACAAATTGCGTTAGTGGCTGCAGGTTGATTCTTGGGTCTCAGAGTAAAGTTGTTGCGTCCATTTAGGACAAGGATTAGTTGCCATGGAGACAGCTGCCTCCAGATTCCCCAGTAACACAAAGCAAATGTACTAAACAGTGACAAATTCAGAGCGACCGCTTGATATATGACTACATTTCATTTCAGAACGTGTCATCCTCTCCCTCCTCACATTGGCTTACATTTATCACAAAGTTCACCACGGATATGGTCAGTGTTAAATTACTTTTGAACACATACATCTTCCAATCTGCCCTGCCCTGTTGATAGTATTAATTTTGAGTGATAAGAAATACTTTTACAAGCTGTACTTTGAGAAAAACAAATGAACAAACTACAAAAAATAATTGGGTGCAGTCAGTTAAGTAGGCTACGTCATCTTGCGATTCAATTTGTGCTTTCAATTGCTTTTTGTTAACATCTGTAGATAATATCTAAACATGACTCAACAGACCATAACAATACAATTAGATTTTCTTAAAATCCCTGGTGAATATTACTGTAAGTTTTTGACGATAAGAACATCCATTTCAAAGGGGTTGACTTAGTTTTACACCACTTATCTAATCATAAAGTCATGAATTGCGTATAATTGAGTTAGCATTGGAGAAACCATTTTTATGAGATTTTAAACATGTTTGTTTTTTGTTTCCTGTCAGTAAAATTGTTTAGATGCTATATACACTGATGATCGGTGTCCACACCGTGTTTTATCTACAAATTAGTCCTTAAATGAGCTCCAACGTTCAGGGCCTCAGGGCTGCCTGCGCATGAACATAATCCCGCCACTTTCTAAATGTTTTAAAACTCACCGTCTCTGTTCAGCCGCATAATTAAACAGCAGTGCCCTAAATTGCTAAGCAGCTATCTGGTGGATGTTTAAGATGGCCTGGATCAACCTGAATCTTAAGCCCCATTTAATCTCCATTCTCATCTCTGCATTATAATGAGGGTGTTGTCTGAGGAGAAACATGGAAACAAACTTAGCTGAAAAGAAAGAAACATGTTCCTTTGAATTTTGGTTGAGAGCGCAGCTCTGATGTTTCTGTTTTTAACTAAAGAGCTGTCGAACAGAGATGCTTCTTTTCAAACTGCCAGTTGAAGCATCCAAAAAATGCTTGGTGCTGATGAATGCAGCCAAGTCAGTCTTTCCCTCTGATGAAGAAATATAGCAGTCTATATGTCATTGTCTAGTACCACAACGTCCACACCCTTAGGGGCTCAAACTGATCCAAAAGCCAAGTGCCAGGAAGAGAGATAGAGAGAGAGAGAGAGAGAGAGAGAGAGAGAGAGAGAGAGAAAGTAAGTGTCTGTCTACAAAGCGTTGCCTCGCTCAGGGGTCCAGATTTCCACAAAACTTGGTGTGTGTGTGTGTGTGTGTGTGTGTATGTGTGTGTGTGCGCGCGAGTTTGTCTTTGTAAGCATATATTCATCAGAAAGTGAAGGCGTAGACAACCCCAACCACCACAATGTTTCCGATGGTGGCGATGATGGCGATCCATAGCCAGATGGCATCGCTAGACATGGACTGCGACTCATCCTGCTGGCCGTGTACCGAGGCGGCAGAGGCAGCTGCGTGGACACTGGCCGAGGAGTTAAAGAGCGAGTGCTCGCCGCTGTAGTCGTCATTGGGCGAGGAGTCCATGAAGGCTCCCGTCATGACTGGGATCTAGGAGGGGAGGAGAAAAAGTAAAGGGAAAAGTTGAAATTTTGGCACTTCTTGTCAACCTTCATTTGAAGGAGAGAGTATACGGAGAGAAGTAAGACATTGCACATCTGGTTTTTATTAGGGCCGTAGCTACTTAAGACACTGAGGACATGTCCTCTGTATTTTTTCAAGGAGATTGGGGGTGTCACATTCCACATTTAAAACCTTACATGCGGTGGCAGGATATTAATTATCCTGATTCCAGTACTTTTAGAATATAGATAAATTTGACTACTTTTAGTAATTATTAAGATAAACATCTTAAGTAATCTTTTAAATCAAGAATTCAGTATTTCTTCCTCAGAATGTTGCTCCTTGCAGTAGGCCTACGGAGAGAGCTTTAAAACATCATCAGATCCAGTTCGATATTTTGCCAGTACATTGGGTCACAAATAATCACAATGTGGGAACATGGTAAACATTATACCTGCTGAACATCAGCCTGTTAGCATTATGAGCATATTAGCATGCTGAAGTTAGCATTTAGCTCAAAGCACTTTATGATGCCATTTTTTTTCTGCGTTGGTTTGCTCAAAAAAGAGCAACCATTTAAAATAAAAAAAACACTTTACAGTCCTAGTGCAGGGAGTAAAAATCGTGCCTTTCCTGACAATTATAGCACGCCAGATTGTTTATATAGTCGTGCAATAGCAAGCCTGAGTGCTATATTAAAAGAAATAAGAGGTAGCTGCATCGCGACATCATTAGTTAATGGTTACAAGGTTTCCCACACAGGCATGCAGGGTCACTCGTGTGTGTGTGTGTGTGTGTGTGTGTGTGTGTGTGTCTTTGCATGTGTGTGTGTATTGAGGAAGCAGTGCTTGATTAACTTGGAATGAATATTTCAGATGTGGCAAGTGAAAATTATTTATTGCCTGGGACATTCGGCACCCTGCAGGTTAGCCATTCAAGCAACTGCATGCTTTCGTGTGTGTGTGTGTGTGTGTGTGTGTGCGTGTGTGTGTGTGTGTGTGTGTTGTGTGAGAGTATTTTACATGTGTGTGTGTGTGTGTGTGGTTGTGTGTGATTATGGGTATGATTGACAATGAGAAATGCACGAGAGACCCGTACCACGCTCAGACTGGAAAACAGACTTTAATGAAGATGTTGAAAAACAATGCTAAAAATACCTCGGAGGAATGAACACAGAAATTCTGTCTTACTTGCTCATTTGCTCACCTTCACTCCCTCTTATCCCCCCTCTTTCTTTCATGTACACACAAAGACGTTACCACACTCAGGTCTTCCCTCACACAGGGGAAAACACTGGGCCTTTCTCAATACCCAAGTTCACAAGTCCAGAGAACGCAGTATGGACAATTGGAACAGCAGCTTACTTGATGACATCACCACCTCAGCTGGTCTTACTAATGAGTTTAATCCGTTTTTTTACTGTAAAGTATTTTTACAATCAAACTAAATATGACAACCCTGCTGTTTTCGTTTTCATTTAAATAACTGTAAACTAGTGGCTGAATGGCTTCAACAAGCTAATCCACACAGAAAAGTTGGCACTACAAAAGAGCCTCCTGTGCGCACAGCTTAAGCAAAGATGAAAGTGGTCTCATTAATAGGATGCAGTTGTTTTAACCTTTAGATTAAAGCTGAAGTTGATCTGGTTCACATTCAAACAAAAAATGGTCTCTTGAAGGTCACAATTAAAATTGTACAATTTGTATCTTTATTCTTCTGTAAAGCATTTATTCCAGCGTGTACCACCAGTGGAAGGCAACAAGTTGGTGCTTGTTACTCTTCAAGGATAAAGATCCAGCAAATGTGAACCTCGTGGGACTTTGTTAAACTAATGTTGATCTGTTTTAATTGTTTAAGCACACCAGGTAAACAAAAGGAAGAGTGGCGATTATAGATCTTTAGATACAAATTTTAGATGTCCTAAATTCTATGCCCCAATTGGAAAACAAACCACACTAGCATATTGTGATCAGTTGCTGCCAAATGGTGGAATGATAGAGGTAACTTATTCCACAGAGGCAACATTTACACTTGTCTCATATCCAAAAGTAGTCCAGATGAGATTTAAAGCACTTTCATTTACACATATGGGTCTTTTGTTGGCCAGATCACAAATCCAATTGCAATCTGTCGCGGTTTTCCTGGGCTACATGCAAAGCAGGGTTGGCCCTATCCCAGTGCAGAGGGTGGTGGTGATGCACCTCAAGCTGTTTGGTAACTGCTAAAACAATTGAAGAAGCATGATTTCTGCACTTTAGCAATTTAGTTACAACTACTGTAGCTTCAGCAGCTCCCGAGGAGGTTCAAACTATTTGATTTCAATCTGTCTCAAATGCTTCTTGGATGCATTTACACCTCGCTTTTTGGATATCCAATAGCTTACCTATCCTCCTAAGTGACTAAGAGTAAATGAGTTAATCTACAGCGAGATAAACACAAGAATCGCAGCCAAACATTAAATGTAAGATATGAGCAATTTGTGTAATCTTGTGTTGACTTACATCACTTAATTGTGAAGGAAGAAAGGTACCATTAGCACAAACGCTGGTTTTAGAAATCTTCCAAAGAGACTTTTCCAGCAGCAGAAAGTAGTTGAAATGAACACTATTGAGAGAAAAAACGTTTACATTTTTGATTTGATATTGTAGGTGATGAGTGAAATGAATGGGATTAAAAATAAACAACTGTTTCATTCAATTGTGTGTATTATATGGAAAACAACTATTGTCCATTAACCAACACAAGAGAAAACCCCCGACTTGCATATTCCGCACCTCCTTGGCTCTGAGTGATGCCTACACCTGTGCAATACTCCAAAAAACTCCAATCTATGGAAGACGATACAGTGAAGCTCCTTTCACTGTATGATTCCACCTGCTCTGCTCTCACAGCTTTGATTTATTCATCCCAGCTGTTCCTCGAGCTGTGCCATTCACGGGTAATCACAGTAATTGTGAAATAGAATGGACTCTAATTGCCTCCTGTGGGATATCGCCATAAGTGCTCAGCGAAATGGCTTTTGAGAAAACAAGCAACGCCCAAATAAATGTCTTTGGGTAGTGGGGAAATCAAAACATATACCTACCCGCAAAAGCACTCAAGCATTGGCTGTTAAGACGAAGTCAGAGCGAATTACTTGTTTTTCTGCACTCGGGGGAGAATATGAGGTAAAATCACAAAATCGATACTTGTGTCCTTGTGGAGAACAAACCTCAAGGTGTTCTCGAGAGAACAAATTGTAACGGAGAAGACGGGCACAGAGAGGCGGACCCCCGCTGTGCCTTTCGCACAATCAGTAAAAACACACAACTGTCACAACCATCTCTGCTCTATTGACTGCTTGGACGGGTGTTATTGTGGGCTTTGTCTCCATATGTCGTCATCTTTGGTTTTTATGGATTTTTATCCGACTTTTGTTTTGAAATCACACTTTAGCCATGAAGTTAGACCAGATTACTGTAGGACACAAGGGCACTGAACATTGCACTTTAAGAGAGAGTGTTGTACGGTACCTACTACAAATGTACTGATTTCAAAGCCTTTACTTCTGGATTCATGTTTGGTTTTGAAATGAGAAATACCCTCAGCTATTATATAAAAAAGTTCCCTATATACGAAATAAAATACAGTACTTGCCCTGTACAGAGAGGAGTTCACACTCTAGGGCAGCTCACACAGTTTTAGACCTCACAGCACTACACAGTCGTATTCATGCCTAAAAGTTTGTGCAATATCCGTTTCATTTTCGCTGCTTCCAGACTTCTGTCCAGGGCTATCAGTGGTTTCACAGAGTGGAAAATTAACCGTGGCTCATGCAAGTCGGAAAACATTTATGAACGCTGCTGCGGTGCTTTGAAAAAGACGTATACCCCTTGAGCTTTTGCCCATTCTGAACTACAACACGAGTGTAAGTTTTCAAATAAATGTGAGGCAGTATATTTTATTTACACGCATCTTTATTTGCATGTTTGAGCTCAAAGCTCTACTGTCTTGGTCATATATTGTAATGGCATGGCTTTCCGTGTATAACGCCTTTTTTTCTAACCTTTTTGAGGCCGTATCCCCACTGTCCCAACAATTGTTAATAAAAATAATGTTGCAAAGACAGCACATATGACAATCGCGCTCATCTGTAAATTTAAAAGCAATGACTAAGTACACTAAGGAGCCATGGAAATATTTTATAAAACACATCACCCTCAAACATGAATAGGCCTGTTTCACAGCAGACATATTGAAGCTGTCATGATAGGAAAAGCACAGGTGTCACTGAAAACAATGGCTCAGCTTTAAGCAAGTGTCCCTGTGAGCCTTGACACAGTGTGAAAGTGAGCCAGCATGCACAACACCAGGGCCCTGAAAACAAAGCAGGTAAATGGAATTCAGCCATCATTAATCTTATTATGTGTACCTGTGCTTTTCCTACTGTGACATGTCAAAATGTCCTCTGTAAAAAACAAAAGCCCTATCCTGTTCAAACAAGCCTTTTTTTCAGTCAGCTTAAAAGCAGAGCAAAGTGGCTCACTTAGAAGCAGCTATCGACACACACACACACACACACACACACATACACACACACACACACACACACACACACACATACACACACACACACACACACACACACACACACACACACACACAGATGTGACTTGTTGGTCTGACAAGCCTCTCACTGCCTCAACGCTTAGTCACCACCCTCAATACCAACAAGCTCATTTTGTTAAAATGCAGTGTTTCCAGGCACACGGGTCAGGTTAGTGGATGTTACTGCAGGGAGAAACTATATTATATTTAAAAAGTCCTCCTGTTAAGTGCTGTGGTATCACAGCGGTGGTGTAAGAGAATCACTGAACAAAATATCTCATGTTTGATTCATGTGTGGACTTGGGAGTTAAGAAATCACTGCTTTTTGAAAAATGGATGCATACCGCACTAGTCTGGTGGCGGAGGTTGTTTTTTACGAGTTGCGAGTACAATGACTAGCAGCAATAGATTCCACACTCAATTCAGACACTCAAATTAAACTATTGGGCTTTATAGTAAATAGGGAGTGATTTCAGACATAGTCAAACACTGGACAGTATTTCTCTCTAAACGCTCAGCTGGTGCACACAGTGATTCTCTTCAGTACTGCACATTGCAAAATGTTACAAAAGAACACACAAACCTACTCGGTGGACAAAGTGTAAAATAGGAAAATACCTCTGTCCACTGTCACTGCTTTTTTGCTTTCATTCTGATGGGCAAACAAACTATATAATACAATCTATACACTTACATTAAAACTTGTTCATCTTCTTTTTTTTTTTTTTTAAGTTTAGGCCTTGCTTTCTTTCCAGCTTTTCAAAACAACTCAAATTTACCAAAGGAAGGTTTATAACTTACTGCACATAGAAATTAGGGCATCATAGATCAGGGAAATAAATAAAATGTGATTACATATAAATAAAGATAAACCAGATAAATCCCTTTCGTGTTAACTTGGCGGTTTGAAGAAAAAGAAGGAGCCACTCCTTTTACACAATAGCGGGGACTTAGTGAAAACAATATATTTGGTCTGTACCATACTATACACCTAGTGTTGCCATAAATCTGGTGGGAGATTTACAGAGGTTTTAAAGGGGCTTGTTCACCCGCGCAGGAGCGGTGAGACCTGTAGTTTAAGGCCTGGTTCCATACTGGTCAGATTTACAACTGTGCTTTCATTGATTTTTCCCTGTCTCAGCAGCCCAGCGGCATTTTTCAATAAATCTTATAATTCAGTAGAACAAGTGTAGCCCAAGTGATCCTTGCTTGACACCCTGGTCAATCTGTCAGCTCGGTGGAAATTGGCAGCACAGGGGAAAGTTTATTATACTTCTTGGATATTATGAATGATAAATGTATCACCTTCATGCTTCTTTTCTCAATGGTGTACCTGACCTCAATATGAATTTTTTTTTTGTACCATTATCGGCCCTTATAGAAGTACAACAAATAGGAAAAATGAATAAAGGCTTGTAAGAACATATTTCTTTAAAACATGACAAGTGGAGGAAATAATGCATGTTCACATTTGGAGCCGTTACTCACTGATACAGGCCACTGATTAGCAGTTGCGTGATGGCTTAAGGTTTGATATGAAACTAAACTTGTCAGCAAACATTAAACATTAAAACCCACCACAGTGGTGATTTGTTATTCCTGCCAGATGAGGACAGAGAAGCAGTGCCAGATGATCACAGGGGCAACAATTTCAAGTGACAAGAAAGAGACTGAGGCTGTGTGTCTGCAAAGCTGAAGTTTCTATTGTCGTAGTGTCTCACTCTTGACATGTGTAAGTGTGTGTCTGAATCTGAAGTGCTTTGCTCTGTGACGCCCCGAGAAATCTTGAAAGCAAACATGACAACTGTCAGCAGCGTCTCAAACACAACACAGACAGACAGGAGAGGGTGAAGAATAAGTGGAGCTGGAAAGTTGAAAGACTTTTACATTTTAACAATGATTCCATTATTCGTCTTTATTATAAGGAATTAAGAAGCTCAGATCACAGATACAGTATCAAATAATAATAGTCTTTCCACACGTTTTCAATTATTTAGATGATTATTGTGGTGAATACCTCTCTGAGCTTTACAATCACACTGCTGAAAATCTGCTCATGCTTTCTTCTCTCTTTTGACTTAGTAGCACTTTCTCAGAGTGCTTTTTAAAGAACTACAATCATTCAGGCTTTTTAACATAAGGTTACCTAATACATGTCCATAAATTACAAAGGCGTCAAAGATATGATATACAACACATTTCCTTCG
The DNA here is from genome assembly GCF_050575085.1 of Anarhichas minor. Taxonomy (NCBI): domain Eukaryota; kingdom Metazoa; phylum Chordata; class Actinopteri; order Perciformes; family Anarhichadidae; genus Anarhichas; species Anarhichas minor. The sequence goes on from NW_027466486.1 coordinate 5,854,934, forward strand.
GCTTCTTCATTTTTAAAAGAAACGATGTTTAACTCGGTTTACAGGTTGATAAATCATGAAAAGGCTTCTCTCGCACTGCCAAATCCCTGCACTAAAATATATTCCTGATTTATTTTGACATATTTTAACTTGATTCATTAACCATTTACACCTTCATTTTGAGATACTTTTCAAAATCTTCAGAAAAAAATGTTTTTCACCAAAGCCTGTCGGCCATTTGTTATTTATTGGAGCAGATATTTTAAATATGCATGAACTGGATTATGTGCAGCAGCATGTGTTCTATGGTACAGTTTACACCAAAGAACACGTCATGCTATAGCAAAAGAGATTTCTTGCTGTGCAATGTCGCGCACCACTTCAAAATCTCCATGCAGAGCTCATGCATTTTACATTGTGAGCAATTTCAATTAAAACACACCCAGTAGAGTCACATGTTATCTCTTGCATGTTCACGGCTGCTAAGAAAACTGACTTTATTCATGGAAAAATCTGTTTTCTGATTGGAAATTTAACAAAATACCTGCAGTTTTGTACAGAAGTGGACAGACTTATAACAAAACCAACTTTAGAATGATGCTCCTAGGTTTCATGCTTTCTGACTCACCATCTAGTTGAAAATAATGGATCTGTGTGTACAAAACAACCATATCTGCCTTCATTCACAAGATTATCTGTGCAATTTTCCAATTTTAATCTGTACCATGAATAATAATATAGTAACGGAGAGGAGGAGAGCCTGTAATATTTCAGCAATAAACAATTTAAGTGACTTGTTTCTTAAATTCAGTTACATGTGAGGCTGAAAAACAAGTTGGTGAAATATTTCCATTATTTCCATTTTGGCAAATAAATAATTCCTTTAATTCTAAAACATTCTAATCAGAACCTGCGTTATGAAATAATGAATTTACAAACAGAATATCAATAATCTAAGATGCAAATCATTATTAGATCAACAAAACATGTCATGTGTGTTTGGCGTGGGTGCAAAATGTGGATGCAATTAAGGTAATTGTCATGCACCCCCCACTCTGTGGAGAGCCTCTCCCCACAGGAGCCTGAGGGTGGAGTTGATGCTCATCATGAAGATTCAGCTCACCTGTGCAGATTACACATAACACTATATAAGCTTGTGGCCGTCAGACCGTCTCTGTTTGTCTCCTGGCATTTTGTTTGGCTGTCTTTTCTTTATTTTGTTAACTAAAGTGGACATAGGCTCAATGTCGATGCTCTGCTCTGTGGTCAACCTGAGCCTGAGTTTTGACACAATGTGTTGAATTTAAAACCATAGTAAACCACTGCTGTAAACGACAATCAGTGTCACTGAATTCTATAGATTCTTTAGATCATACAGAATAAAACAACATACATATAGCATCAGAGGTTAGAATGATTTCTCCTTTTCAAGTCTAAGACGAAAAAAGATGCTTTGCATTGGAACTAATGAGAGCAGAGTGGACAAAATGGCCTGTTAAAAAGATATCTAATCATGTATCTTTTTACTGCAGAAGATTTGTTCTGTAATAACATCAGTCATCTCATTGTCATTATCAAACCTGAGGGAGGTAGTGTTTCTGAGGAGCTTTTGTTGTGTAAGAAAGCTACCTGAGTAAAAAAAGATCACCTCTTGTGTAACTGCTGCTGGCGTCAGCTGCCCCTACGGCTCCATCCATGCCTGCTTATTCACTGTGCAATACAGATAGATTTCAGGCGTAGAGATGGTAGCCCTTAATTGAATCTCCACTCATGTAAGACTTTGCTCAGGGTGAGGTGCAGCAGGGTTGGCGATGCTTTGTACCCACTCTTACTATACAGAGCAAGCAGATTGGAGATGAAAAGCTCTCATTTTAGCTCAACCATCAACTAAATCTTGTTTTTGCTATTGAACTACCAAGTTTATAATTCTAATTCTGGATCACTGTTCGATATATTGTAAAATATTGTTGTAATCTGTGTCTCACACAGTATAGTCGTCCTCACATCTAAATATGAATAACAACACAGGAGAAATTCTACCATCAAAATTAACAGAATGGCAGCATGAGCATTACAGCCAAACCTCACATTTACGTCATATCACTTTTCTCACTGCAAAACACTACAAGGCCCAGAAGAGATCTGCGCTCCTCTCCAACCCCAAGCGTCCAGGTCACGGTTCAGTCCTGGGTGCTGGACCTCACTCTGTTGTCTTTTAAATGTCTTATTCGATTGCACTGTGTTTATTGTTATGCACCAATCACCAAGCCAAATTCTTTATATGTGCAAACGTACTTGGCAATAAACCGATTCTCAGTACTCCAGGACCATAGACCTAGGCCACTACGAAAGTACAAGTCATCACTTGCGAGATGTTCGTCCATGTCCTGATCTTGTTCCATAATGCCTAGTGAACACTTTGTATGTACCAAGTGGGTATGACTTGTGTTGATTATGGAGCTAGCAACTCCACCAACACAAACGGCAATAAGCGTTTACCATTTTTTTACCATTTCGGCAATCTGCTGCGGTGCCACCGTGCCAATTGCATACAGGTGGTGAACATTCTAGCCACTCTTCTGCTCAGGATGTAAATAATTTCCCCCATGGCTGGAGAACAATGGCACCATCTGTGTTTAAATTGAGCACTTTGCAATTCTGTCTGCCACCTTTTTAAATATATGTAGCTAGCACTAGCTCCAATTGTAGCTGATATTACATCATACACTAATTTGCTTAATGGGGAGGTCATTGTAAGGAGGCACTGCCTGCGCATGTAACAAGAGACTCCCTGCTGTCGGCAGAAGAGTCGTGGACTGCAATTCCTCTGAGCAGCATTGTGAATGATTTACAATATATTGTAATATATTTCTTGCTTTTTCCCTAATAATCTGAATTAGTCAATTCGCGGCCATGAAAATGAACACGATGTATAAAGCTAACACAGAAAAAGAAAATACACCAAGTTCCCAGGAAGAGCGTCAGGCTTTTAAGCTAATTTTACATAGTGGCCAAACGTTGGAATTACAATTTACAGATATATCACGACAAAAGACTTTATCCCATTTATTTAAATTGGGAAAGAGACATCTGTAACTTGGAAAAGGTAATTACGTTTTTGAATCAACTTCCGGACACTTGTATAGCCCTCATTTAAATCATTAGGTCTTAAAAGTTGTAAAATGTACTAATATATATATTTTCCTTCCTCCTTTCATGCGAATGAGCCCCAGAACAAGGCTGGACTGAGTCCCGGGAGACGGGGTTAGAAGAAATGCTAATGTGCGTGCTCTATGGGCCCCATGGATGTGGATCCGAGTGATTTTATACTCAAGTCAAACTTACTTTTGCTTTATGTGCCACTGAGCAACTTTCATAGGAATAAATGGGCCGCTGCCTCCAACACTGTATCCAGTTCTCTTCATACATCCATGAAATACACTGACCAGAGAATAATCATCAAAACATATCAAATCCTGGTCTTCCATAACCTTCTTCCACAAAATACCGAAACGCTTTTACTTGTGCGTTGATTTTGATTTTGTTTGTCCAATTAAGGGAGTTTCCTGAATCCGACTGAGAACGTCTGAAGCAAACCTCACAGATAAAAGTAAGAGATGTTTAGGAAAAGAAGAGGAAAGTGTCCTTACATTGTTTTTGTTGATGCCACAATCAGCTCTTATGTTTCTTCAGTGTGTATAAAGCCATCAGCATCACAACACAACTCCTGTAAAATGGAATTTGCATCTCACGGCTGTAGCGGTGTAGCTGCTACAGTACTGTAAATACCGCTGCAGGCTGGCATCAGCATTTATGAATGGTTGCTGTATGTATTTTCCCCGTGGGAGGAGGAGGAGGAGGAGGAAGAGGAGGAGGAGGGGGTGTGTTATGAATTTGTCACGCGAGTGCCATGTTGGCCTAGTTAGTGTTTTCAAATACTGTTACAGTTCAGCATGTGCTCCCTAACTCTGCTTGCCCTCAGTCTGGAATTAATCTGATGTTTACAGTTTGTGGCCATGTCTTTATGCAAGTGTGAGGCATTAAGGGAAAAACATATTTGGTAGTTTATGGTTGATGTAACAAAACACATGTGCGCAACAGCAAAATCGTATGTGGATTATTCCTTTGCAAAGAAAAAAATCCCTGTTGATATGATTTACATGCAAACACACACACTTGCTCTTTAGGGCACTGCATTCATTCTCTGAGATGGATATACTATATCACAGGTAGAAATGAAGTGGGTGCCAGGAGACAAAGCCTTGCCTGTACATATGTGTGTGTTTGTGTGTAAACTGTTGGCATTGCATGAAATCTCAGGTGTAAAATAAATCAATTACGATGTGTTCAGTCTTTGATTAGTAATTACAGGAATAAACAATATAATTTGCTTCTAAATTATGCAAGTGTTTGAATGTTTTTTTTTTTACACACGGGTGGGTAAATGGTTATCCTACACAGCATCGACCCTGGGGTTTGTGTAATGCTTACAGAGTAGCTGTAAGCCCAAATGGATAAGGGATGCACTGCACACCAGAGTGGTGTGCTGCACTACAGGTTGCAACATGGACAAGCTCGATACTCATTCACTCATTTTGACTGGAGCAAAATGCCTGAAATCATGGCAAAAACCTCATAAGGTCATGTTTTATAAATAGCTCAGGGGTAGAACAGTGAAACATAACGGCAACAGAGAGAGACTATAGATTCATATGCACTACTATGATTGTTAGGACTGAAACTATGGTAAAAACAACAACATTATGGTATGCCTATTTAGCTCAAAACACACCACAGTATCTACAAGAAATAGCTTCAAGCTCTAGTTGCGAATTGACTCACAACTCCTTGTAAGCACCATAAAAAATTCAACATTTTAAGAAGAATCTAAGTTAGTGTACTTCTCCACCACTCATGCATACCAGCTGGCATTCCAAATGATTTCCATACGTAATACAGCTGACTGTAAGTGCCCGATTCATTATCTGGCCATTAAAGTTGCATGCACCTGAAATGAGAAGGTCGCAGTCAGATTTGTTTCATATAAAACACAATAAGAGCTGTGGAGCATTAAGCGAGGCTAGTATTGTATGACAAAAGTAGCTGCTGTAAATTAGCAGCAGCAACACACTATACTTTAGCAGAGAGGACAGTTGTAATTTACATTTTGAGGAGTTCATCAGCAGGGAAATTGAAACTAGTCCATTTGTGGCCTAATAATCAGATGCCTATGACACAAATGAGCTTTGAGGCTGAACTACAGCGAGTCCTCATAGGAACGGTGTCGCATAATCCAGGATAATGAGCTGCTGTGTAGATACAGTCAGATTGTTCCTGAGCTGTGGCTCCATGCTGAGACATTGAAACCTTAATGTCTGCCTTGGACTCCGAACTTAAGATTTTTCTCTTAGAGCGATAGTATTTCTTGGGGAGTGAAGGTGCATTATGTTCGATATAACCTCAGCTTCTTTGCAAATTGAACAAGAGGTGAGTGAGAGGAAAAGAAGGAGAAAAAGGCCTGTCTGAACACTGTCATTAGTTTCAGAGGAACTTTCTTTGAACAAAGCCCCAAGGTCAGACTCAAAGTGTATAAGGCCCAGTGAAACGGATCAAATCCAAAGCAGGTTTTGCTGTTGGTGTTATTACAGAGGAATTGTAAAGCCACTTGGGCTTTAAAGCTGAAGGGTGAAAACTGACATAAATTGTGGAAAAACTGCACCAGAAATTATGTTGTCCAAAAATGGAAAACAATCTAAAAGCCCCTTTAAATTGATGTCTGACACATTTGTGTTCAAACCAACAAGAAATATTTATTAGAATTTTGTTTTCACCTGTACTCACAAGGGTTATTTACTGAAATTGCACTCGGGGATGAAACATCTCCTGGAAAACTGGAAAAGCTGTGCTTGAGACTCACTACACAACATGATCATATAGTTTTATTACTTTATGCTAGGCATGCTAATGATTAAAAACATGCATAATGAGCTCAATGACTTACAGCAGCTGTGGTGATATTTAACTATGATCATTCATCTCTGCTTCCTCCTTGATGGTGTGTAATCAGCTGCTGCCATTCAGCTTTGTGCCGGCCTTCACAAAAGCAAAGCAGCCGCACACTGTTTAACTCCCATCATTTCATTCAAAGAACCACTCGTGAGCTGAATTGTATGTGCGCTTCTATGTAAAAAAATTCAAAAGATGAACAGGATGAGTCAATATACATCAAAGTTTAACCCTAAAACATCAGTTTAATTCATTAACATATCAATACAGGGATAAAGCTGCTTTGAAATGATCCCATGATGAGTTAAAAATTGATTATTTATATGAGAATACATAATTCATACCTGCTGACTATCAGAGCCACGGTTATATAGGAAGTATCAAGCCGTTAGGGGGGTTAGGTCTGTCAGGGAAAGATGTTATTACTTCATACTTGGCTGTCACAGTCCATTAAGTCTCCCTTTCATTCTCCCCAGGACTTTTTTTCAATATGCAATCACTCATTTCAGGTGCAAAACAGCTGGAAGATGTTTGTGTCTGTAGTGCAAACATGTTGTAAGCTAAGATAGCATGAAGATACTGGGACATTACTGAGAGTAATGTGGCAGCTGAGTCACATTATTTTCATCACTGTATTCTGTCAAGTGACCCCCCCCCCCCCCCCAATCTAACCAGTAGCTGCGTATCGGTGAGCCTTGCCCTTAATTGCGGTTGCTGTGGCTGTCAGGGTCTCTTTTCTTGCTCGGCACAATAAAAATGGCAACATTCACCCTCAAAAATAGATTTTCGAAGATAGGGTTGTTTGATTTCAGAGAGATGCGGAAAAAAGCTGGGTTCTTATTTCCAGCCAGAGATTGTTACATATTTCAGGCTGAAATAACAAAAGCGCTAACAGATTTGTATCAGCTATAGCTAGCAAACTAAGCTAAACTAACTAAACTACTTTTAATCATCTAACCAAATTTATTTCGATATTCTGAGAGCACCGGACAGGATTGTTATTCCTTGTGAGGCATTGGCAGTGCCTCCTCTCTCTTTCTAAACCAGGGGTCGGCAACATTTTCGTATGAAGTGCCATTTTTAAAGCTTCTTGTTAATGTGTGGCAGACAACATTATGGTACATTAAGTTTAATTATAACTTCACATCTAAATTGAAATCTCCAACGGCTCTGTAGCTTTAGTCCATCAATATAGGCAACATTTCTCTCCCATAATCAGGACATTGTAATTATATATGAGAGCACGATACAGAAGGCTGCCATCCTCATGCAAGCATCCATGTCTGAGTTGAAATCATGAAGCCTACCAACTTTCCACCAATTATTTTTATCTCAATAAAATGAAACAAGGCAACAAATTCTAATTTTAGCCGAATGAAGGTGGGGAAAAAATAATCAATCACACTACTCTAAATAACAGGCCGCACAATGCCCCATGGCTGTGAAAGAGGTAATTTGGCGTGCGGATGAGAGGGAACTTCAACTTTTCCAAAAGACTCTCTTGCACACCTGCTAGTATGCCATTACTGGGTGCCAATGGTGGCTCGCATGCCTAAGGTTACTTACCCTTGTTCTATGCCAACATTAACTCAGTGAGTTGGCTGAAAACAGTCTCTGACTGACTTTTTAATGTTCCCAGCTGACTCATTTTGAAACAAGAATCACGTGAAGAGATCATAAATATGCAGTTGGCTACATACTGTTCATGATATTGTGCTAAAACACAAAGGATAAAGCAAGAAGACTAACACACAAATGTAACGCTATCTCTGGTAATGAGTTTGGCTGTTTGGAGTGTCAACTTCTCCAAATCCAACAAAGAGAGACAAATAAATAAATAATAAAATAAACCATTATCCAAACCTCTTATATACCCCGTTCCCGTTGTTGTCACACGTCTGCTTCATCTTTCAGAGAAATCCAAAGCACGATAGGCCTGCCGTGCCCAGTTACTGTTGTTATGTTATGATTGGACAATCTCTGCTCGGGCAAGGGGTTTAGCAAACGGTCAATTTGTTTACAAGGCGGTTTGGCGCCTGCTTCAACAGTTATCAGAGCCAAAAATAGAGACCTGCAGCTTCCTGGTGGTTCGTCAATTGTTTCTCCTTTTAACAGGGAGAGATTGATCCTGGGGCTGTTCATTCAACTCGACTTTCTCCACTATCAGCAACAGCTAGTAGACGTAAACTGTTATTTTTAAATGACTTTTTGTTTTGATTATAGGGAGGATGACGTAAAAATCTGTCATTTAATTAAAGCTAATCTCCAACCAAAGTGTGTTCGTTCTAAATGCTCCTGCCTCCAGTGTTTGCTATGTTCTCTCTAGATAGAGTAAATCCATCAAGTGAGAGTAAACCATGAAGTAGTCCTGCTGTGAAAAGCACACTTACATCTTCATCACTTGAAGGCTTCAGTACATTCTGCTCATTAACAGGGTTTACTTTTTAACATTGCATACTGGCCCTTCGCAGTCCGTTTAAGTCTTTGAACGCTCCTGCTGGCTGTGTCAAGTCACATGTTCATTTTCTACACACAGACACACCAAAAAAAAATGAATTCACACACACTGTGGATTGATTTTTAACATTATTCTGCAAATTTGTGTTTTGATTAAAACGGTAAAAAAAAATAAAACACCGAATTAAAAAGGCATCAAATTGTCACATCTATTCCTGGGGAAGCTACTAAAAATAGAAAGCAGACCTAAGAAAGACGGATTCACCTGCTTTTCATGTATTTAAAGCATTGATTTAAATACATGAATACATACTGTACAGCTCTTTGTAATTGGTTTAATTAAGGTAACTGTTGTTTTTTTAACCTGTTTACAACACTGCAGGGTCATAAAAGAGGATGGCGGCTGAGAACCGGGGCTGTTTTCACAATATAAAGCCAATTGCTGAAATGGCAAACTGAACACCAGAGGGGAAATGAACTCCTAGAGATGAAAAGGATGGTCTGACATTATTATAAGCCTCTTCTTGGAGACCAGGAGATTTATTCTTTCAACGGGAGAGCCCGGTTGTGAAGAATGCACAGTGAGATAACATGGTTATGTAATTGAATTTTTTATGCAATTGAGCACAAAGATTGTCTTGATATAGGCCTTGTGGCGGCTGCTATTTTGCAAAGTGTGTTTAATTGGAAAATAATCTCATCCGTGAACTATTCAACCGCATTTCCATATCTGGCTTCTTATCAGGGGGGCAGTGGAGCACAAACAAGTCTTCTTGCCACGTTGTCAGCCAGTCTTTCTACGATCATTTGTCCCTTATATGTTAATTTGGACCAATTGTTTAATTATGACCTTATAATCAAAGTAGCATTTGCAAATGATATTGCAAACAAAAATGTAATTCTGGATGTAACCTGCATGAGAGTGTGGAACAGACTGCATCAGGGCAATCCAGCTAAACACATCTACTAACTTTAAAATCATCTACTCTGATTGAATTGACTTTCTAGCACTTGCTATATTGTGCTATCATGGCACCAAAGTGAAGCGTATCTGCCTCTCCTGTCTGTTCCTGGTCCTGGTGCTGTGGGTAAACACAGATGGCTGTGTTTGTGTGGAGGCTGTAAACTGCTCCCTCCGTCATCATCCTTTCCCTTTCATCTGTCTTTTCTAAGATGACTGACATTGACAACCCTATCAGGTAGAATGACTCAGAGCCACAGCCTCACTGAATAAGTAATTGAGTAATGAGAAACGCTGATGGCCGGTCATGAAAAGACAAATCATCTGAGGTGAGACTACCGTATGGACCTATAGCGTTCCATTCAAGAGTTAACTGTCCAGACATGAAAGTAACGTAAAGGAAATATATTCCTTTCTGTGCCTTTCTATTACGCATGGGGATCAAATGTTGTCACGATAGTACACTATTTGTTTTTAAACGCTTTCTGCATGCATGCACGTGTGTACATGCAAAACTGAGTAAAAGGCCAGGGCCAGTGGGTCACTGTGTACTGGATAGACAGAGCCGTAAGGGCTTTGCTACCCTGTGTGGCAGATCAGATCATGTCGAAGCAACTCTGAGACTGGCAAAATGCCCAGGATGGCTCTGGAGCCTGTCTACAACACATCAAACTTGACCCCAACGTCAGTTAGTAACCAGCGAAAACCCTGGCTCATTTTAAGCATTCCGACAGCGACATCCTGCTCAAGGTGCAAAGATGTACACAGTGTAATTAACAATCACAGTAGTTGGTCTGGAAAAACAAAAGTTAAAAATAAATCTCAATATCCATTTCAAAGGAGCTACGGGAAATTAGTCCAACATTACTCAATTCAGTCTATTTAAAATTATACAGGACAAATTGCCTCATTGCCCCTCAGCTTAGTATTCAAAAGCTTCACTGTGATTGTCACCTATTAATCCATGTTTTGCAATGCTCGAGGATGCCACCACTTTCAGCCTAATGAAGTATGGCCTTTTTCATTTCAAACCAGTGAGGCATTGCTGCCAAATGCAAATCATTCACCAAACACAAAAGCGTACACATTGTTCTGCAGAGAGCTATTAAGCATGTTTCTGTGACATCGTACAAAATCATTTTAACAAAAGAAGAGTGGCAAATGCAGCAAAAATAATGGCCAATCGAGGTACACACATGATGCATGTTCTTGTCTTGGAGGATGTGTTTTTACTGAATGCCAAGCTTAGTTTCTTCAGGAAATTAATTAATTCATGATTAATATATAACAGCAAAGAGTTTAAGGTGTGGTCTTAAATTACACTGCAGCAATAACGACCAGTACATCCTCTGAACTTCTCCTTTGTCATCCTCAGTAACCAGGTCCTCTGACTTCTATGAAAACTTTCCCTGTCTTTAGGAGAGAACAGTTATGGCAGCATCCGTCATCTTTTAAAGACAAAATGATAGCGAAGGTCCAGGGAATTTACAGGCGGCAGAGTATACGCTGAGATGAATGGGCAAAAAAAATCATCCATTGCAAAGTCAATGTTGAAAACTCCGGGGACATTTGCCTGACTTCATTCACAGTCACCATTACAGAGTGACTCAGGGCACTGGAATGAATTTCACCTCAGTAAAATTAGCCATTAGCTTTCTGATAGGGCTGCATTCTTGAAGAGGAGGATATGGATTCCTGGGAAAAAAAACTGGAGGAGCAGCAAGAAATAAGTAAGATGTGATGGGGTGATGGGGAACTGGAAGCAAAACCTCATTCAAGTTGTGACTTCTTGCTAAACGGTTGTCACCTGCCACCGAAACGGCCGATCCACACTAAACACGTTTTTGACATCCGCTGCTCACGCATCTCAGGGAACAGATACGCTTCCATTTCAGTATGAATCAATCCACACTTCTGTGCCAAGTCAATTTTTGTTGCGTTTAGTGAAGCGTAATCTGCATAGACAGACATTTAAATCACACAAATATCCTGCTGTATATGTGAACTTATTAACCGTACATTTATTGATCAAAGTTCCCAGTCTGTCTGTGAGCTTTCCTGGTTCACTAGAGGCAAATGTTGTTATTCTTATAATTGCTGAAGTCATTTTTTTATTTTTTATGTGTTAAAACAAAGTAGGGCGTTAGTGGGGACGTTTTATTGGGTCACCATCTGTTCTGAGCACTTTCACAATTTCCTTTTATAGACTAAATATTAAGGAATCAATGTAAATTAATTACATGTTGTGCTGCGTTGATCTTTTTCTGTTATTGAACAAATTCATTTTTACAATATTTGATCTTTTTTTTTATTTATTTGTAATGCCTATCATTGCATGTGTTGGACAATACTGTTGCACAATTGCTTAAATAAAAACATCCAAGATCAGCTCCTTGTCTTCCAACATTACTGACAGTGTGTTTAGCTCGTTGCTGTGCATCCTCATCAGTGCAGAAGAAACATACTACACTGGCTCCAGCTGAGTGGTTTCAAACACTGTGGTATTCAACCATTCCCAGTTGGGAATATGAGTAACTGACTGCCCACACAAAGGGCTGACAGCGGTCTGCCTCCTTCACTGTGCTTCTGTCGGTAAACCTGGTTCCTGTGCACTACCACCTAAACAAAGTTTCTAAGAACACAAGAGCACAAAAAGTCCTAGCAGACATGGTATCACCATTTTAACGTGAGTATGTATTATATTACTCACTATAAGTTTGCACAATGATAGTGAATCAAATTGGCTTGTTTGACTTTAGGTTTCATGCTCTCCTCTGTTGTTGTTCAAAATGTATTCTCGGATGGCAATACATTTTCTATTTAGGGGTACAAGATTTGAGAGCATTTGGCCCACTGAACAGCCATTGGCAGCGCAGTTAACCCTCCGAACCCTTTCAATAGCAGTTGCGCATAGAATGGCAAAGTAGATGGCACCAGACAGACCATAAGCAGCCAGACACTGAGAGCCTGGAGGGAATAATAGCCTGCAATAGAAGCTTCTAATGGAAACAAACCACATGTCCAAAGCAGATGCTCAATAACACATGTTATTATATCTATGAAACCAAAATCAATTGACATATGCAAAGCAAAGGTAACACAAATATGCCATATGGTATTGGTCCAATCAAACTAATGTAACTAAAATACAACTAAATAAGAATAAAAAATACATTTATTAATTAAATATAATGAAGTCTTATAAGTTTTAATTATGTTGTTTTTTTGTCACACAGTCCTACATTGGATTCTGACACAAAAATCGCACTTAAGTACAGCATGTCCATGTCGGACATAACCTTAACTACAACAAACCTAAAGCCATATAAACTTATGTATTTACTAAAAGATCACTACAATAATCCAGTAGGGGGGGGGGAAATAAGATACCATGAGATCCCTTTATGGATATGGGATTGATATTCCAGTGAAGCAGAACTAAATGTAGTATGTTAATCCATCTCGATTAATAGACTTCTATGGTATTGAAAATGTAAAATGTTCAAATCGCCACATGAACTTGTTGACCGGCCACGCCCATGAAATAAATGGACAAATGTAATAAAAAGTTCGGACGAGCCAAACATCCTTTGTTAAATTGGAGGAACGATATCTCACCTGCGCAGCCATGAATGACAGATCCATAGTGTTGCTCCGTTCAATCCAAGGCACTCAATGAAAGATGCAAACGTGCGTAGTTTCTTCTCTTATTCCCCGACAGAGCATTTGCCTTCTTTTTCTTTTTTAAGTCGGCATCCACAGTGCTCTCTGCAAGTTAGCGGACCTCACGTGAGAAACATGTCGAAGATGAAGAATTGAAATAAAAAGGAGAAGGAAGGAGGAGAAAATGAAGAGATGTGGCACAAAAAAAAAGCAGACCGCTGAGCAGACGGAGAAATGAAGAGATGTGGTTGCGAGAGACAGCAGGAGAGTGTGTGTGAGAGAGAGAGAGAGAGAGAGAGAGGAGGAGGAGGCTGTGGAGCTGGACTGTCACATGTGTCGACGGAGGTGCAAGTTCTCTCTCTCTCTCTGTCTCTCTCTCTTTCTCTCTATCTCTTTGTCTCAGCCTCTCTATCTCTCCCTCTTTGTCTCAGCCTCTCTCTCTCTCTGTATTCTGTCTCAGAATTTTCTTTCTTCCATGACTGTATCTATTTCTCTTATCTATTTGCTGATCATTCAGCCCCCTTTTTAAAGTTATTTATTTTAAATATCTTCGTATTCAGATGTACACTACATGTATTTGGAGGTGCATGAGTTGTATACATTGTGTACTTTTGACCTGGGTCTGTTTCTCATGGTTTGGGGACTAGATCCTCTTGTGTATCATCACATTCAAGTCACAGTGCATCGTTGTTTTCTTTCAGTATCCTTCTTCAAAATGACCTTGCTTGTTTTGTATGACACAAGATAAATATTTGAGAAGTATTTATTTCTGTTTTGAAATAGAAAATAATAGAAAGTAGCATCTTTAACTGATTATAACATGTTTTAATCCATGTTCACATCATACTAATAGAGCATGGACATATGTCATTTCTGGCTAATGTTTGTTTTCCATTGAAAACATAATCTTTTTCATCCAGGCAAGAAACGTTTGTGCAAGCCCCCTTGCTCTCTCTAATAACTGTTTATTATTTGTTTTGAGTATTTTATTTATTCATCTTTTTCAAGAACTGGACCGCACCGTAGGCACGTCTTGTTTGTATAGGGCCAGCAGGCACTTGAAGGGGTCAAATGAGCCACTTTGTTTTCTTTTATGCTCGTTTTGCCAATGATTAATAAATCACAAGAAAAATCCCAAACTTCTGTCTGGAATATATACTTCTTCTGCCAGATTAAAATCCATTATTGTGGCGCATCATAGGCCTCTTGATATCAGGTTGCTTGATTTCTGACTAACTGAGAGAAGGGCTTATTACCCAACATCAGTCCCTGACCTGACCTAATGTAGTGTAACATGCAGAAATAAACCTAGTTGTGTCGTTAAAGTCAACCAGGAACCCAACAGGTGTGTGATTGTGTTGTTCGAAGGTAAATTAAATCTGTAGATGAACAGATGTCAATGCTGCGAGCATGTGCACTTGAGCTTTCTTTCGCCAGAGCCCTTAAAGAGGCTTGAAAACCTGTGACCTAAAACTAATGACACATTCTTCAACTAACTAGGCCTGCAGAATAAAGGATGCTGCTATTATTCATTGGAGAGCCTCTTCAAAAAGCCAATTAACAAGCCCTTACAGTATGAGGAGTGATGCATTTAATAGTGACCCGGCCTTCACTGTGAATACTAAAATGTATCCCGTGGTTGAGTAACACCATCGTCTACCTACAAAGCCTCTTCAAAGAGCCCAGACAGCTTGCACTTTTCTATGGGTCAAGTATCCCAGACATATTATTTGTTCCCTTCTAATCTTAAACTTAATTTTTTTTTTTTCTCAAACATAAACACAAAGCTATTTGTCCTTTCAAAAATAAAATTCATTTGGCAACAGTTTAAGTGATTGTCACTGGAGTAAGGGGGTACATACTGATGGGCACTGGCTTGTGTTAACATCCTTAGCTTGATCCATGTTGTGTTTATGATAGTTTGCCATGACCTCTGTCATGGAGGGGATGAAGCAGATCTCCTGGATCAGCAGTTAAGACTCCATCCGCATGTTTGCTTTTTTTGCTGAGCAGGCATACACAACATCCAGCCCAATCCTCCAGTGTGGGGGATTTCACTTCAGTTCACAGCCTCACGTCCAGCTTCTGAGAAGAAGTCTTTCAATTTTTATATCAACTTCTGTATTACAGTGGCGTCATGTCTAATAGAACACAAATAACTTTGACAGTCGTAATCCGTCCTGTGTCCGTACAGTGTCTACTTTGTCATGGATCAGTACGTTTATGTTGATCTTTCCAGGCGATATTTTAGGTGGCTTGCCATTTTAAAATGAAAACATAATATGTAAATGACTTACTGGGTAATTACTGTAATTCCTGCGAGTGACACTTTCACAGTTGCATGCTTTGTTTTAAGCAATCAGTTAGCATAAATCAGCCCTTAGGTTCAATGTTTTTCAACTAAGATCTTATTAAAATGTTGTTTCCCACCATTTAAAATCATGCATCGCACAACCTCAATGAACTTACTGCTGCGTTGCAGCTTCTCACAGAGATTAAACACGGTCCAATAGGGAAATTGTCGAGGCCTTCAAAAGCAAGGATAAATCTCCTTTTCACAAACAGGAGGCTCACAGGATCAACAGACATGTTTATATGTTCTGTCGGTGAAAGGCGAGTGGCATGCTTTATTATTTATAGGGTTATGTTGAATGTATCTATCTGAAAGTTGTGTAAAATCTAATTAAAGTCAACTGAACCTCTTGGAAAGCAAAGTTTGTGAAGCTTTTTTTCATTGGAACAACAGATAGGCATGTGCACTTCCCATTTGAAAACAAGATTAAGTACGGCTGTTGAAGGCTTGAACGATTTCCCCATTGGGCTGTGTTTAGGAAGCTGCAGTAGAGCTGTAATGTTATCATGTGCTATACACAGTCAGAATGATGGGAAAACACTTTGATAAGCCGGGCTCTGAAAAACAGGCTTTTAGGTTTCAGGAGAATAGGAATTCAAATGTCGTATATTTGAGAACCGTGAGATGGTGGATGCACTTTGCCTTGAGTGACTCAGTGATCCAGTTAGTAAATCAGCACGTATTCATATTCCCCAATGATGCTGTGATTAATCTTTGATTTGAGTTTAATGGCAACATTACTTATAGAACTTAGATTGATTTAATGATCCAAGAATTGTGTAATGCATGTTGGAGTTACAGTTGTGTTTTCTTTAAATCATAGCCTGAACACTGATTCTTGAGCCAAACTTGTAGAGTTTTCAAGAGTGAAAGTGACTGGCTCTTTGGTTTGTGAAAGATTGTATTTAATGAGATGTATTGGAGTCATGGTTATGAAAAAGAAATCTGTGATTTTGAGACTGTTTTGAGTAAAAAAAACATTTGATTTTTTTTTTTGATTTTATACAGTAAGTATTTAGTCTTACTAGATCTCAAGACCAACTTTTAAAGGTCTCTCTCGTCTCGGAATCCATCACATTTCTACTGGGTCTTGTCTCGGTCGCAGACAAAGAGGATTCTGGATATTATCTCAGGACTGGTCAAGAACACAACTGTGAGGATATCACTAAATCATCTGTGCGTCTGATTTATCATTACTATTGCTCATAGAAAACAAAGGAAAGTTCCTGCTTTTATTTTTTATCAAGACATTTCTCGTGGTACACTTATACACACACACACATACAGTATATCTGGTAATAAAAGAGGTGAATGAAGAGTAATCTTCATTTGTTTTCTGCAGCTTTTTTTATGGTCATGTGGATCTTTCAGATCAATGAGAGGAGTGCCTATATGATTTGCATGTTCCACTTTTTATCGTAAGTGTGTCAGAAGAAGAAATGTTGACCAGGTTTGTCTCACCTGTTGACATTGCCAATGTGGTCTAACTTTATCAGATCCGTGTTCATGTTGCCAGGATAAGACAACATATTGCTACATCAACTTAATCTGTGCTTTGAATCCAAGAAAAGTGCAACCACCGTAACGTTTAGTTTAATCTGATGTGTATCTTTGTGGTTCTCCTTCTCTGTAAACCTTGTCCGTTCTGCAGCCTCTTATTTTGTGACGGACATGCCACTGGGCATTCACTGACCCGGATTCACAACAGTATAATCGGGGTAAAAATAGATTATTAACAAGCATCAAACTGGGTCTTGTCATGTTACAATATTCCAGGTTGATGGTAATGTGTTGGAATAATGTCATGCCACCTACTAGGCTGGCCTGCTCACCATTTATGAATGCCTATGGTGTGACTGATGTGGTCTGTCACACAGGCCTGCATTGCCCAGAATGTGTGTGTTTGCATTTGTGTGATTTTCTGTATTTATGTATACCCTGTGTGCGCGTGTACTTGTGGATTCTTGGAAGATCGGTCATGCTCTTTGATTAATCCTAAATATCCTGAATCTTGGGAGACTTTTGTTGTCATTTTGGCTGTGACAGCTGCATGTCAGAAGCTATGAATAGCATTACTGGAGTTGAAAATCTATGCGTAATCAATCAAAAAGAAACGTATCCAGCATCAAATAAGGGGATTTTGAGCCAAAACCACAAGGGAAACAATACATAATGAGAACTGAACATTCCTCCCACACACACACACAATGGTTTATTATTTGTCACAGAAGATGTGAGTAAATTCATGCTCCGCCTCCCACACGTCTGCACACAAACACATCATGCGACACACACGCACACTTTTCATGTGCTATATGCACTCACCGTACAGTATGTCTTAGTTTGCTCCCCTCAACTAATGCATAGCCAACAAGGCAGGTGATTTATAATTAATGCTTGGCTAAATATATCAAAATTCATCATGTGTGTGTTTGACCATGAGTACAGCAGGGATGCCGTCTTAACATCGCTTTAAACACCACGTTTCTCTCAGCATTTCTCACATGAGTTGCTTGCGAGTCATTCCAGATATTCAGTCAGAATATCCGTTCTTTGTTACTTGTACCTTGTGACCAGAGTCATCTACCATCAGGGTGCCTTTTTTTGGTGTGTGTTTCCACTTTGCCAAAGCCTGTTTGATTTTCATCAACCAATAGGACGAGTGGAGAAGCCTCTCTGTGCGTCTGCACACCACATCTGCTCTGGCTAAATTAATGCTTTTCAACCATATCACAGTTCCAAAATTGCAATAGCCTCTCTGGCTTAGCTTCGCTGACAGCGGCTGTTACAGACCGGTCGGATGTGATAAAGCACATTTCTCAATGCCCACAGGTGAAAGAGAGCCGTGTATGTGTGTTTGCATCTTGCACTCATGCATATATGCTGTAGCAACCACAAGACAGAGCATATTTCTACTGTATTTGTATCATGCTTGTGTATGTTACCTTGAATTGCTTTAAGCCTTTTTTTCTGCTCTCTGTCTTTTTAATACTCCCACACAAACGTTACAATAATTCATATATGTTACGAAAAGGCATTTTGTTTGCGTTCTCCTCAAATGTCTAGCAACTCATGTTCATTTCCGTTTGTTACATACATTCAGTCTTTTCAAAATAAACTTCAGTCTTTACATGGAATTACTTGGTTAGGTTTAGGAAAATATCTTTGTTTGGATTAAAATAAGTAAGGAAGTGGAGCTACTTAAATACGGAAGAAAAATTTAAAGTTGACTTGTGGTCAACGGTCTCTGATCCGATGTTTTTTGACCCACACACCCAAACCTACTCCCTGAGCGGAGTTTTCGCTCTTTATACTTGCAGGTTAATGATTACGTGGATTACATGCTTTTGTATTTTGTGGAATATCACAGTGTATTACTTTCTGTAGCTGTAGCTATGAAATGTGTACAGCCTGACCACAGAAAGGCTCCAAAGTCAAAAATATGCTCACAGTGGCTTTAACCCTGTTGTCTTTGTTTTGTTACTTTTTCGATTTAGGTTTAGGAAAAACGTCACGCACATAACTTCACAATAACAATAACACTTTGGGACACAAACATTAGTCTCGAACACCGGTCTAGTGGTTGAAAGTCCTGTGTTTGTTAGAAATCCAATTAAAACACCACAAGCAAATCTGTTTAAATTCTTTCCTCAATACTTTCCGACTTCCCAATCCTACCTGTGAATGTAAATTAAAAGGAGTATATTACGTTGTTGGTTTTGGTATTTATGTGATATTTGCTGACACAAATAAAAATACACTGTAGATTAGCGCCAGCCTTATTAGTTGATACTATGTTGATACACAAAAAAGGTCAGTTTAACCGCTACCCTGCTAGTGTTTGCCTGAATATTCTTACGGAATCTATCCTGACTAAATACCTAGTTTCAGGTTGTATGTAGAGTCAAAGAGAGTGGACGCTTTGTGCCCTTTTCCCACTTTGAAAGAAAATGAATCTGCGCAACACCATGAGCCTAGCTCCCTGTGTGCCACTGCTGCTTTTGTTTTGCTTTAATGCTACCAGGCAACTCCTCAGGCACGGGGAAGATTACCAGTCACATCAAAAGACCCAGCTGCCAATCTCAACCTGATGAGAGCAAGAGAGTTTCTCCGCTTTTACTTAAAGGATTCCCAGAGGTAATCCTCCAACTTTCAACATGTATCTCTGACCAGAATACCTTTACTTCTTTGTGTAACATAATACAGTTTTTAAATCATATTTTAAATGGAAGATTTGATGATATATCTTTATTCATTTGCTGGAGCCCTTCATGTTTTTGGTGGTGAAAATCAACCAAATCACTCCCACCATTAACACTTGCATGATGAGGAACTTCATACCAATTGTGATGCTTTACAAGGTAATTGAAAGTTTACACTAATACAGTACACATTCTGCTGTGTACCACTCAATTTAGTGGTGGTGGAGCAGGCAAGTGTGTGCACATGTGTGTGTGTGTGTGTGTGTGTTCACTTGAGATGCAGGAGAAAACCGCACAGTGGTTTGACCCCTGTCCGTCCACCCTTCAGCTCTCATTGCATCAGTCCGGCCAGAAACATTCCTTTTGCTGCAGCAACATCAAGGTCCCACATGTATAACCATGGCCCACGACAGCTGGAATGGGGCCACGCAAACATAGGAATTATGGGCTGTGTACATCATATTCATCCCAACAGAAGCTGGTCCATGAAAATGAAATAATCTTCTCCTACTGAAAACTTTCACTATTACAGCTGGTTTCTGATCTGTCCATCTGTTTCTTATTCTGTCACATTCTCAGCAGAGCTACCGGTATTCTCTGGAAGGCAATGATCGTATCTCTTATCCCAGATTCAGCCTTTGTTGGCCCAACAGTAGCTGAGTGATAGAAGTAGGCAGAGAGTGATCCGACAGTCCCATACTGTGGGTGTGATGAGTTGTAAAGCCCTGGGGTGACGGGTAGCAGACCAATCGGTGCACATAAAAGTGATACCACGTGCTTGAACTGTCAACATTACCTCATCATGAAGGACCTGAAGATGCCAAGCACGGTTCGCTGACAATTATGTAGCAGTAGAATTCATCCGTTTCCTGTGGTTGTGACTAACTAGGCCTATGGGTATATATCAGAAACAAAGAGTGTAGAGTATCTGAAGAAACAGCCTCTGGCAAACATATCATTCCACACTTTAAAGCTTCCACTCATATGTTGTTGTGTGTTATATTCATAGCTCAGGTATAGCTGCCTTGGGCAGCACAGTGGCTCATTGGATAGAGAGTGAAATCTCTCCCTGTGATTTTGCCTGGTTTTTTAACATCTGGGTGCGTTTCCTTTGGGTCCTCCAGTTTTGTCCACGTTAAATGAAGTCATTATAATGTAGGTTCAGGAACAGAGGCCATGCCTCACTCTAATCCAATCTTCCATGTCGCCTCCTCTGCTTCCTTTCCTCTCTTTCATTACAGGAGCCACGAGTCTCACTCCCTGCATCCCTCGTTCCCACACCTCCCAGTACATAATCGATTTCCATTCATCCCTCCGCTCATCCCTTCATGTTTGACCTCGTTTCATCACACACCTAGATCTTCATTAATCCCCCTTCCCATGTAATAATATCGTAATTTGACCACTTGAATGTTGTTGTCCTCAATTGTTAAAAAAATCTTTAAATTGGTAAAATGAAGCGAGATCCAGGGTATCAATAAAGTGTCGCTTACCAGGAACAAATGTTGGGTAATGATCAATATCTATCGCCAAAGGGATAGCACACAATATGCACAGCACAACAACACATCCTTTGGACCAATGGTTTATTTTTAATCTTGATCTTTTTAGTGCCATGTGACACAGGAAAAATAATTAGTAGTTTCATTATTTTTTTGGGACCTGGCTGTCACTCATCCTAAATAAATGGAAATTAACTCGCTCCATAATCTTCTTCCATGATCGCCTGATTAATTTTGGGTATGTCCGTCTGGGATATTCATCTTAGCCCGAGGCACAACCCACCCCCGTCCTCCCCGTCTTCCTGGTACTGATTGATTTTTACTTTGTGATAATCCGAAGTGAACCAAAACAAATTCTGAAAACAAGCTTTTGCAACAGGTTTGGTTGCATGCACAGACACAACCAGTCTGTTCAGAAGGTCTCTCATACCGGAATGCACACTGCCACGCTGGTGTGTGGAAATGTGCACGTTTGACTTTTATGCAGCAAATGCAGGGCCAACCGTCATCATCTTTATGGTATTCCCTCAATCTGTGGATGTTAGTACTTGTGTGAACGACATGTTTTAGTGTGAAAAGAGAGCAGTATCGGACAACTGAGACACCTTGTTGGCTCAGGTACATGTCATGTAGCTGGAATGTCTCGAGTGGGAATCTAGCCTTGGATCATTGTGGCATGGCAGCCTCCCCTCTCTCTCACACCGGTTTATCTCGACTATGAAATATCCAATAAAGGCACTGAAAAAGGGGCCGGGGACACCGTAAAGGAGCGCATTTCGCTTTGATGTAATAAAAGAAAAAAACACAACAAACTACACCCCCTTAAAAAATACCCTTGTGTTGTACTGACCTTTTGGACCCATTGATGCTGCTCACCATGCAGGTCAAATAGACTGAGGACATAATTGGCATTTTAAATAAATACAGAAATTACATGAAAATACATACAACAAACTGATGACATTGATAAGGGTACACATTGTCTCAGCGGTATGTGAGGTGTAAGAGTAACTCCTCTAGAAGCAGCCCTCTCTTCTGGAGGTCTTCATGTCGTCAGATCTAAACAAAAGTGTAACATCCTGATGTTTGTACACTTTATATTTTTCATAGAATTTCTAACCTAATCTGTCGTTCCTGCCCGTCGTGTGTTTCCCGACCTCCATGATTGTCCACACCGGCTCTTAATCACTCACCTACTCCCGAATAGCCATCGGTCCTTCTTGTGGAAATACTCCCTGGTTTTCTGTCTTACTTTTCTTCGTCCCTATACGTTCATGCATGTAATATTTTGGTGTTGGACCGTTTTGCTTCGTCTCCTGGTTTTTGGATCTCTGCCTTTTCCTTGCCTTGTATTGTTTGCTGTTTGTAATAACATAGTAATAACCTATGTATAACTACCAGCTTCCGGTAAATTCCTTGTTGCATTTATGCCCAAACATCAAGCATGTTGTGAAAGGCTCCAAATGGTCATTGTAAGGTTAGTTTTTTTGCGCTGCACATTAGGATAGCAACTTGTCTACACCGCTCTTTGTGCCATTATAGAGCAGCATATTATTCATCTTACTGTGAGGGAAGTAGTGATTTAAAGAATTCCACTAGCTTATTGGTGGTAAAAAAAAGATTCTCAGGTCAAACTAACCACCAGATGAAGGACATCAAGTGTGCAGCATCTGTACTTGACTTGCTTTCCCGTATATCATTACTAACATCACGGTTATAGGCTTCCCTTGTGACCTGTATGAATGCACTCTCACAACACACCCAGGTCAAAGGTCGTACTGCACCACAAATTGCATTCAAAGACAATGGGTGATTCATATCTCTGATCAAATCCGCTTCAGTAAATGTCCTATTTTTTGATTAGAATTCCATTTTGGTATAAATCTATTTTTACTCTATAACCTGCTCAAGGTCGTTTTACAAGAGCAAGATTTTATTTAGAGGCTGCAGATAAATGTCAAAACACAGTGTTCAGTGTTTAATGATTTAATTGAATATATACACTTCTGGAAATAGTAGATCATACTGCTTGTCATCATTTCAAAAAGATATTTAATCACATATGAAACCTTTGTCACAATAATACAGTTAAGACATTCAATCAATGGAGGGAAATTATTTGCTTGATTAAGAAATTTAAAAAAATACACAAGCCAATCTACAATCTAATGAGCGATATAGTGAAGCTGAGGCAAAAGTAAAACCCTACTAAGAACAAGTAATTGCATGACATGTTTTCCTTCACACCGTCATTAATCAAAAACCTCTCATTATCTTAACTTCCTTTGACACTATTGCCTCTAGACAAGTAAAAACTCTCATGCCATCGTTTTGTCCCTTTATTCTAGGGACTTGGCTTCCCTCTAAATCATTGTGACAGTAGGATTAAAGATGCTAAGAACCATAAAGTAAATATGATGAAATAAGCACAAAATCCTAACCTGACTCCTCACTTTTTCATGTTTACAATGAATTTTTCCCACTGCTTGCTACAAAGCCTTATCACAGGAAAGATCGGGCAGTTTATCCCATGAAGTCACACTTATCATCTGTGATTTAATACAAATAGCACGGTCTGTCCGTCAGCTGGCAACCACGAGGTCCTCGTCAGCACGGCTTTGTCCTTTTTTCCTGCTGTAAACCATAACAGCAGACATTTCTGAGAGCTATAACGTGTACCTGCCAACACACATCCACAATCCCCTGCTGTGCTGTCACCAGCATGCCCACGACTTAACCTCTCAATTCTCATGCTTCCCATATTCAGATCGCTGCCTGAATATACCGAGGTGAATGGAGAAGCAGGAGGTTATGGCTTTGTGCTGAGTAATAGATAGGCCGTGCACAGTGTCACAAGGCATATATGGAACATCTGGAGATGAGAAGCGACAGGTGCTGATGTGCCCACTCCCGAGGTTGTGCCCTTGAAAGGGTGTACATGGGTGAACTCTATTTTCTTGCTTTGTTCCGAGCACAATGCATCATTATCATGTCACAATTCCTATTTGGTATACGTGGAAAATAATACGTTTTCAGATGATATCAGGCTTTCCTTCATGCTGCATCTTGAATGTGTGTGTGCTCATGTGTATGCCTGTGTGAATCCTCGGGTCACTGATGACGGGGGTCTTATCCTCCCCTTGAGCCTCCCCTTTGACAGATTTCCCTGTAGAGCCACCTTTACCTTTCCACACTCTTGTCTCTTGTGTTTTTTTCCCTTTCCGTTTGTGTCCGGGCTTTTCACTTTCACTTAAAGCTGCAGGCCATTTCACCTCTGTCGCTTTGATCCTGTACACCTGAAAGCCTGCTGTTGTTGTCCGGGAGGACTATGCCAAATGGAAAATACTAAAGAATTGAATGTAGTAATTTAATTTGACCATTTTAATTTACAAGCTTGCACTTTGACTTTTACACATTAAGCAGACACGACACATCATTAGTAGTTATTTGGAGCAATTTTCTGTCCTTTTTGTTCTTTTGCTCTTTTTCCTTAATTTTTCCTTTTAAAATGTAGTGGAGTGGAAGTATTGATGCACTACTGTTTGTAGATGCATTTTTAGATAATGTTGGGTGTTAACACAGTCTCCTTGTGGAACCTAGAGCCCGATTACACTACAATCCCTGATTCATATTTATTTATGATCGCATATAAACAGTGTGGTTTATTTGTGGACATAAAAGGCCCTCCAAGGTCCAATGCTTCATACTAGCAGGCAAGGAAAGAGTTTAGGGGTCAGCGTGTGAATTGTTGGAGGATTGTCTTCCGATGATGTTTGTGGGCAGAATATCTGCTATTTAGCATTTAATTAAGAATCTTTCAACCTCAATGTTGAGACATTTGTCAGCACCCCGGGGTACCTTTTGATGCAGTAACTAAAACTCAACTTTCATAATGTGCGGCTGGTGGTTCCTCCGTGTTCTCTTCCTCTGATATATCACATCCATCAGCGAGTTACTGTACGTATTGTTCTCAGAGTCACAGCAGCGACCCGGCTGAATGAGTTAGGAGGCAATTGGGTGATGACGTCTGGGGACAGCAGCAGAGGCCAGTAATGAGCTTGTATGTCAGGGCTGTAATCTCATCTCCATGTAAATGTATTCTGGTCCACTAATTTATTCATCCAAATGTAACTTCATCAATTTATCCCTCATCTCGCTATCAACACGCAGCAAGAGTCGGTCTGAAGAGAAGTGGGGAGTGGGGACGTCTGATTCCACTAGGAGATGTTGAATATTGAATTCCTTCAAGCAGGGAAAACATGGGAATTTTACTTTCTCTTCAAAAGCGAGACTGAGAAGCAATGTGGCTCGTGTAAGGCTGTGTAATTGCTTCATATTTAATATGACAAACATTACGCCGAGTGGGTGAGAGGCTGGCTCAGACGAAAGTAGCGGTTGCGTGCTCTTGCTTTTATCCTTGTCGGCCTGTTTCCGGTATGCACTTCTCGTGTTGGCTGCAGCGGTGCATGAAACGTGTCACCGGATGAGTGTGGCCAAGCACTCACGGTGAACCTGTCTCACTGGCGTGTATGTGCAGACGTGTGTGTGTTTAGTGGAAGTTGGTTAGTCATGTTAAATCGGTTTCGTCTTGTTACACTGAAATGTACTTTGACTATTTTTGGAGGATGTTTTTTTTTCTGAATCTCAGTTTCTTTTTCCAAATGCTGGACGTCCGTTGGAGGACTGATGCTCATTTGTTGGCAGCACTGTTGACCTTATATCAAGGAGACCCTTGTTTCAAACCTTACCTAGCCATTTGGGAACGTTCTGTGAGAAGTTTCGCCCAGTACTTTTGTTGCTTGGCAACTTCTTGGAAATCAAGACTCGAAATGACACTGCACTCAATGGTTGTGATTTTAGGGGGAGTTACATGCTGTAGCTATATCTTGGCAAACAAGAGTTTTTCCCCTGTCTTTATGCTAAGCTAAGCTAGTTGCCTATACTGGCTCCAGCTGTATTCTTAAACGGAAAATGTGTTACCTTTTTATGTGGATGTCCAATCAGTGCTTATTGCAAATGTAGTCCACTGAAGAAATAAATTCCCCATTGCATGCTATGTTGATTGAAAAAGTGAGTCTCTCCTGCAGCGGAGCTGTACCTAGATGTACCAGATTGAATTGCGTGCGAGCACTGATTTCGCTACAGGTGACAAATTCACAAAACGTCCATGAAGGAAATACACCTAAACCTAAAAATACAACCGTACATCTGAATTCTGATTAAAATGAGAAAAATACAATTAACAAATTGACCCAAAATCGCCCTGTTGGTCTTGGTTGTCTTTTCCAGTCTTTAGGATCCTGGAGGTTTCCAGCACACACCTGTCACATTGAGGAGGAACACTTTCATGCATAGTATCGCACACACGGCTTGTTCTTTATGGGTTGTCGTCGTCGACAGTATCCAATGAAAACTGCCTTCGCTGACATCCATTACAGCAGAATAATTCCATATCTGTAGGCATTGGAGGGCAGTTTGAGTGAAGGCACCACCAGTTGTTGTTTGCTCTCGGAAGCTCAGATTCTAGAGGGTCCCTGCCAGCCCTGTCCTGCGTCCTGCAGCTACAGCTTCAAGCTGCCTCTCTCCTGCTGAACTCGACTGAAAATGGCTGAATATCCGAGTGAGTCAAAACACTTTCAAATCTACACCGTAAAATGTAAAGTTTACTCTGTAAAAACTCCTCGTCCATAACATCCTCTGCACTCGTATTTTGGGATGTCATTTACGCTGAACAAGGATGTTTTTGAGCCACTCTGCGCACCACAGCTAGAGGAGCAATCTTTAGTTCTTCTTCAGCTAAGCAACAGACAAAGAGGAAATCACTGAAGGACGAGTTCAGGATCGGTTTTAAAGCCTCTCAACTCTATCGATCTGTTGAGTCCATGGTTTAGCTTTTTCTTAGGTCAGTTCTTTCTTTTTTATCTTCTCTGATGTTGCCCCAGTATCAGCCACAACAATCTAATTCTCCCAAGAAAAATCCTCCTGCGTCCTTTAAACTGGCTATTGTACTACTTGCTGCCAACATTTGCCTGTGAAAATGCAAGCATAGTTTCCTCCAAGCTGCGTGCCATTAAGTGTTTTGTCTGATATCTCAAACATCTGGTAACAAACATTAAAAATAATAATGTTGAAATGGCCAATCTTCTCGCTGATGGTCTTGTTTGCTTATGTAGGTCATATAGAAGCATCAGTACTGAATTAAGACCGTTTCACAAACAGTTAAAAACTCCTTGTAGTAACTTTAACAGTTCATCGTATTAGTCAAGCTCCCGGTAGTGGATTCCACACTCAACATAATGCAACTTTGTATCCTACATTTTAAATGACTTGCAAGTGGAGAGCTGTCGGATTGCCGCAGTAGTTTTGATCTCTGTTAGACGTGTCACTTAGAGGAGGTAAAGGTAGAGGCTCTGAAATGGGACACGGCTCATGTGCGATAGCCCTGTCAGAGACTAGTGTCTTGTACAGAATGAACCCCACCTCGTATCAAATACAATATAGAGTCCTCCTCCTTATGACCCTCCATAGTTAACCAGGTAAAAAAAACTGATGGATGGAAGACTGTTGCTGCCAGAATTTTCTAAAATATGAATCCCTACTACTTAAATATTGATTTTGTGTTTTCTTGCTGTCACTGTGCCGTCTGGGGACAATGATTCGATCGCTATGTAGTTTCACTGGAAGGCCTAATCTTGTAGCCCAGATGAATGGTAAGTGGTCTCTAAAAGGCTGTCAGGGTTTATTAAATGATAGCTTTCTGAAAAGGTCAGCAACCCTGTCTGTTCACACACACACACACACACACACACACACACACACACACACACACACACACACACACACACACACAGGCGCACACACACAGGCACAACCATTCCTCCCCTGCCACTCCCTCCAGCAAGGAAGATGTGCAGTGTGAGCCTCAACATTGAGAGATAAGCAATGTCATTCTGAGCTCAGAAATCATGCTATCATTTCAAATATGTTAGCTTTATTTAGCTGATTAGATGGACAATGATGGTTAGGATGCAACCATCATTGTCTGTTTGCTGTTTATGTAATAACAGATGAAAACTGTTTGTGATCCTAAAATCTCAAACACATTACAAAGTGCAGCCACCTTGTCAACTACTTAAAAGCTAGATACTGAATGTGGATGTTTTATATGCTCCGTTACTCATCTAGTAGAGCAACAAAGTTTTGCTTGATTGAAACAGAACAAGTGCTTTTGCTAGTTTGACATATACCATTTAGAAAAACTCAAAAAGCGCCACTTAAACATGGCATCAAACTGATCAATGGACAAGAAATGTGTGTGCTTTCTGTTTTCAAAGAAGTCTCCAAAATGGAAAAGATGTCACAAAATATCACTTCCTTAAAGTACCCTGGGACCCAGACTCCACAGTGCCAAGCTTTGTTATGTCTGTTATGTTTTACAACTGCTTTTATGAGAACACTTTTTTTTCCCTCCTCATTCCAAGTTCTTTTCCCAAATCCTCAAAGAGTCCAAGATTAAATGTGTAATAACGTGGTTTCTTTTTGAGGGTTGGATGAGGTCGTGCAATAGTGCAATTAACGATTATGAATTATTCATGTGTACAAGAAGATGCAATACATTAGCCGTTCATCCCCGGAAGGTGACACATTCTCGGCCCAAGCTAATGGTATAATTGTCTCTTCTCATTTTCTCAGTAGAGTCAAAGGAACAGACACTTGAAAATTACTGGCTCCAAAGGTCGTATTTCATGTTGGACTCGTATTTTACCAGACATTTAAAGAGGAGGAGGGACCATTCCAAGGTCATATCCGTTTTGTAGACTCCTTAAGAAATTGGTCTGGTGTTACACAGTCTGTATTGACGACATATTTACTGTCGGTATTAATGTGTAAGTCTCGTGAAGCTCATGAATGTTTCCTGCCTCTGTTTTCATTTGTACCCTGCAAAGCGTTACGTGGTATTAAGTAGTGAATTGCCTGTTAAATTATGTTTTGACATGTGTGTTAGTCCCCGGTGTGTTTAACAGCTTAGCTTTACATGTCTTTGTCCCTTCATTTTGTGACAACATTTAAATAAACATGTTTATTTAACAATGCTAAGCTGCAGCTTGTGGTAGGTATAGCACTGTGGTTGGTTCTTTAAACAACTCACAAAATCAATGAAATGACTAATCAGCTCTTGCGGTGCAGGTTCTGTTCAACCTCTTTTCACACTCGTTTCATTATTTTCTTGTTTCTGTGCGCGTTGTTTGAGTCTTTGGATTCCTGCTTGTGGATGAAAAAAAAAACCTGATTACCTGCAGGATGAGTTCAGCAGGGGGCGGCTGAGTAAGCCGGTGTCTTGACATGATCACCTGCGACGATGGACAACTGCACTCTGCTAGAGTTAAACAATGCTGCAGAGAGATTTATCCTCAGTAAAATAACAGTTTAATGGTGCCCCATCCCAGTGGATAGAAGATGTCATTGAAGTTTGGTTGTGTGATTATTTTTATTTAAATCCCCGCCTGAACGATAATATTAGAATACAGAGTCAGAGATGAGATTTTGTCCTGAATATAGCACTGTCTGTTTAAATCACCCTGTTGAATGTCAATGGCCAAGTGGAGTGGACACCATTTGCAACAGAGTGAATACAGATCAGTAGCAAAGTCACACTTTTAAAGCTCTGAACAGAATATAACCGATGAAATAAATCGGCAACAACTCGTGCAGAAAAAAAATGAGATTTGCCCTCA
The DNA here is from genome assembly GCF_050575085.1 of Anarhichas minor. Lineage (NCBI taxonomy): Eukaryota > Metazoa > Chordata > Actinopteri > Perciformes > Anarhichadidae > Anarhichas > Anarhichas minor. The sequence continues at coordinate 5,884,792 of NW_027466486.1, forward strand.
CAGTATTGGTGTGTTGTCATATTGTATGTTTTGCCTGGATACTCTTTGTAGTTACCTTTTGCGTCAGCTAGATGTCAGCAGCTGACAGTCTTTATATAGTCTGCATATTAGAGCAGACCACAGTGAAATGTTGGGATGACCTCATATTGACAAAATATCAGAAACACTAGCGCTTTACTTTACAATCTAATGCAAGCAGTCTATGAATGCAAACCAATCTAAAAACAACACAGCAAATGGCTGTTTCTATGACTTTAGTTTTGAAAAAGTTTAATTTTCGAGGCTTTTCTTTTTCTCTTCATTGCATACTGATTATATAGCCTTCACTGTATTGGATTAATGACCATTGTATTGATTCAACTGTATATTAATCGATCCTAAATGAACATATATGGAATACAATTAAAACAGCTTAATATGCATCTTGAACATACTGATTGACTCTCTCAGTATTCATCAGCAGAGGGCAGTGTGTGTCCTTCCTCCTTCTCTCTTCCCTCCTCCGTAGAACAGACTTGTCTTTTGAGCTGTGAAATTACTCTGGCGGCTCAAATGAAGACATCCCCTCTGGTCCTTGGCAGCCATCTGCATGCTTGCTTTGTCTTCCTCTGTATCCTAAACGCCTGTCCTTACACCACCGTCTAATGTCAAACAAAGCAGCACTGCAGCTCTGTGTTTTCAGCCTGAAAGAGGAGGGTGCTCAATTCCAACATGCAGACAGCGACTGTGATGATTGTGACCCCATTAAAATGTGACTGTGTGCCAAAGCTGAACTGGACCGCTGCTGCTGCTGCTGCTGCTGCTGAAAACACCTGACCAAAATATTCTTTTCTTGCAAGCACTGATAAAGGTGATTCATAATCATTAGTCATGTTGTAACTCATCAATATAGTGTTGTTTTCTATGTAATTCAAACTATTAGTTTGGAACCATGTAGAGATGTTTCATGTAATGTTTTTACAGTTGTATCTATTGTGTAGGCTTGAATTTATTTTTACAGTTTAAGCTTTTCATGTCAGGTTATCAAAATCTACTGTTTTTTTAACTTTGGCTGGTGAGCATGAAGTGCTGTGAGGATATAAGCCTCGTTATCCCCCTTGCTGCCACGAACAGCCCTGCACAGAAACTTCAAGACAAATCTTATGATTTTGGTTTTGACATATTCAATGCAGGATGCTCACTGTACTTGTTGGAATAAGATTCACTTTCTTATGTAATTCATCCCTTTGTAGGAGAAGTGTTACTAGTTCTTCAAGTAAAGCTTACATCAGCCAGTGCCATTTTGATCTGCACTATGGTGTGAATTTCTGTTTTCACTGTTATTAAGGCATTATACTGCAGGACTAAACTCGTAAATATTAACATGTTAATATCATAATTAATGCTGTTATTATGTTAATAAAACTAAAACTGTTTCCCCAAAGTAGACTAAATATAGAACTCGTATAGTGTGCAGACACAGTATGTTGTCATTATCATGTGAAGACTTTGCACCAGGGCAGAAATCATACAAACATATAAGATGCTCCTTAATATACCAGAAATGTGCTTCTAACAGCATGAATGAGTGAATGAACATTCAGCAACCGCGTGGCGTGTGTGCCACCTCAACAACTGGACAGATTGAAGTGCACTGGGGTGTTTCGACCCTTGAATATGTCTGGTCGGTGGCTTTTTTTTCTGCTTAAACCTTGCCTCTACTCTGCCTTAATCATGTGGCCAGGGAGTCATCCAGAAGTACAGTAAGAGCAAAACCCATTCTGCTGAGCTTACCCACTACAGTCTTAGCGAGCATTGATTTCACACCAGATCAAATCTATCTTGTACTTTCTGACCAGCGGTCTTTGCGTTTAACACTGGAGTTCCAATGCAAAGATAAATAAAGGAGCTTTTATTTGAATCAGTAGTTTTTCTTACACGCTGTGCTTATACACAGACATTTTCCCACAATAGCCAGTTTGGCAGAAGCCCCACGGTTTGCACTCTATCGATCAGCTCAGCAGTCCTTGTTTAGACAGCAGTGACGGATACTGTGAGCTGAGTCGTCCGGTCTCACAGCTTTACCACCCTCCACTTTTCCTTCTCCTTTACCCATTAAAGAAACTACATGCTGGGATCCTTCCTTTCCCATGCAGGCTATATATTTTTTAAAATAGGCATCGTATTTATTCTTTCACAGTAATGTCACGACTCAGTGAAGTCTAATTTAACATATTCTGTTGTTGTGATTGATAATTAGCTCATAAACAATGACGTATGTTTTTTTTTCAGGCTAAACCCTTAAACTTGCAACACAGCGTGATTTCCACTCTTCCTCTTCCTGTAAGACGTTGCAGTCGGCTAACACAAGACTCCTGGATTAAAGAAAAGAAGCAAAAGTTGTTTGACAGATGACAGGAGAGCTACTTAATCATGCTGCTCTGTAACACCAGACACTAAATACATGTTAACATAATTAATCATAGTCAGCACATCACTTTTGGTCAGAGAGCTGCGATGAAAATGAATGTTAACAGTTTTCTTAGGGTGTTTAACACGTGTTCCCCTTAGTGGAGCATAATGTATGAAAGAAAAGCTCAGTTTACTTTGAATAAAGATGTTTTAACTTCCCTGTAAATTGTATTTACTGATTACTGATAGTCATTTAGTCTCATAATGGTTCCACTACTCTGTATTTTCATAATTTGTGGCTGGAATAAGCATTTAAATGTTTAAAAAATCAACACATCTCTAAATACGAATGACTAAAATATACAGTTTAGTGTGTTACCAAACAGAGGCTCATAAAGTTTTATATTCTGTTCACAGAGTTGATAATGATGACCCACTTTCTAAGGTAAAGATGACTACAAAGCATGTTTGCCCCGTCAAGTGAGCATCCTTGGCTTGCGTCCTAAGTGCAAGATAAACTGCTTTGAAGCATCTTCTCCTTCTACTGACTTTCTCGTTAATAAAGCAGTATGTGACATGTGTTTTAGGAAAAGAAGAGATGGATGTGTGGGTGTGTTGTTTGCATGTGTTTTATGATCTTAATACAAGCATAATGATACGAGAACGAGATCGTGAGGGGGGGACACTAATGACTTTTTTTCTCATTACTTTCCGCTCGTCAGGTTTTAGCTCCTAGTTTTTCAAATTGTGCAAATGTGGCAGACAGGTAAATTACTCACATCAAAGTTGTACTGAAATGTAGACTATGTTCTCCTCACTTTCTGTGTAACGAAACATAAACTATAGCGATGCTTTTATTTTTCACAAGAACATAAAACAGGTTTTTGCACACAATTGTGGAAATGGTGTCAGCTACAGGCCTCTGGGTGGGTGTTTTGTTACGGCAGCAAACATCTGAGAGCCAGCTTTGCTCTGGAGTCTGGAGCATGTCATAGCCCCGATGATTTTATACAACACATTTTTGTCTCCCCTTTTATCAAGCCCACGTAGCATTTGTTATCGTTAGCTAGATTAGTCCTCAGTCCCTTTGCAACATTGGACATTTGGGAGGACAATGAAAGTTGGAATCGGCGCCGGACATCGCAGCCACATTAATGGCGATGCGTTCGCTTAATGATGGACGTACTGAAGTGCATTTCAACAGTCATGCGATCGCTTAGCTTAGAAAACAAGCTTGCGAACTTCACAGTTAGTGACTTCAAATCTTTGAACTGGACTCCACAACAAAATTTGAATCAAGTAATTTCGAGGAAGCTAGGCTAACTAGGTCAAAATGAAACTTTCCAAGCAGTAAAGGATTTTATTTCAGCTCGACTTTAAGAAAGAGGGAAACACTCCAGTACGTCTCTGCTCAAATCCATTAAAACGAATATCTGCTGCACCTCCTGTAACTTACTAATCCTCTTCACCTCACCAGTGGGCTACAATAAAAACTCCCAAAACATTTGTGATCTTCAGCAGCTATGTTGGCCAACAGGTTGATCTCCAGCATAAAGCGGCTGAAAACATTTCCCATGCAAAAAAAAAAAAGAACCGTCAAGCTGAACCTGACACTTTGACACTTTCTTCTCTCAAGTTTTACATTTATATCAGGATTAGTCATGGCTTTCCAGCTCGTTCCCTGATTTTGATCACAGGATTTATTTCTCTGCATGAATAAATGTGAAGAAAGGCAGCTGGCTATGCTCACCCTTTGTGACAGGAAATCTATATAGGACACATCTGTTGGGGGAAATCCTCTCAGATCTCTAATTGTGGGAGGATTTTGGATTCAGGGAAGTCACGACATCAATACTCCGGAGAGAACTGTGACCGGGTTAGGTAGAAAAAGTGTTGCTTTGTTTCCCGATTCTCTTCAAACTTTTGAACTTCACCTTAGACTGAGAGCACATAAGGTTATTGGAACTCGGCATGATCCTGATCTAATCTACATTTTCTTTCTCAATTTGTATTTGAGTGTGTCGAAGGAATTGTCAGAATGATAAACCGAAATGTGTCCTGTTAAGATCTCCACCTGAGATTTCACCCCTAGATACCCCACTCACAGTCACGTTTCTGTCGATGGTCTATAGTATATTCCAGGAGGGTTCTGTATTCCACCTTCATGCTGTTTCCTCTCTCCTTCAACCTGCATCAGCTTCAGTTAGTGGTTTCCTACATTTCCAAGAATGCCTTTTGACAACCCCGGAGAATGTGCAGTTGTATGTGTTCAGCTGTTGGGCCTATATGTGTCAAGGAACAGAAAACAACAATGACGGGGATTTTACAGGTGAGGTGGTGAGTTTTTCCAGTCGAGAAAAACAAGCAAGTCCTGGTCCATTAAGGAAGAAGATTTTGTGCAACTGACCATGAACTAGTGTTGATGTTTTTTCGCTGCTGGAAATATGTTATTGATCTCACAGAATACAAACTATTCAAACAACTACTGGCCCAGGAGTTTAAGGTACACTGTTTTTAGCATCATTTAATGTGATTTGGTTTGTAGATTAACTCCCCTTACTGATGTTTGTTTTGATGATTTCCATAATATGTATATAGATGGCACTACACATTTCATATTCTAAAAAGTCCTTTAAGTTAGCTCGTTCATAGTGGCCATTAAACTGGACTCTGTTGCACTGAGGAAGCTTGTGAAAACAACAACAACTCAACATCCAAGCCAGGTTCCCTTTTTGTGTTTGCCACCAGCTCATTAAAGTGAATGGGGTTATCCCTGACATCAGCAAGTTAACAACTCCAGCTCAGGCTCACTTAAAGTGGGATGACCTTTAAGGTGGACCAGCTATTCTGAGATTTTTTTAGTTCTGAATATATATTGTTTAATACTTTTAACTGTTTAACCGATATCAATAATCAGTCAACGAATCTATGGTTAATTATTAACATCACTAACCTGTGTGTAAGGGGACTTTATCTGTAGCTATAATTCAACATTTTAGGAAATAGTCTTACTCATTTTTGTAGTAGAGATGGATAAGCAAATTGATATCACTCTCATAAAAATATATAATAATGTCTTTGTGTAAAATGTCACAAAATCAAAGGTTTCATGTTGGTATGAATAACTAAATTTGGTACGGTGCAGTACGTTTATTATTTGTACGAGTGATATTTGTCTTGTTTTTAGAATAAAAAGTGAGAGAGAGAGATCTCCCTTCAGATAAACGATCCTAACCGGCTCTATTTTCAGCTTTATATTGTAAAGCTGCAGCCGTGAAAGCTTAGATCCATGTTTGTAAGCGATACATTTTCAAATGTTAAAAAGAATACAAATGTTATCAAATTCTTATTTAGATTATTGCTCTGAACACACTGTTCTGATTGAATTACAGTAAAATTATATCCAAAAAAAAACAGATTACACATTTGACCCTTTTCCCAGTCGAGTTGAATTATTTTCACATTGGGTGTGATTATGTTTGAAGGGTGGTGTTTTGTAATGAAATAATCTGTGTTCTGTTGATGTGATTATTGGGAAAAACAACAGTGGGTTTGTGGCCAACTAAAAACAATGCTTTGCAATGTGGCATTCACTTTTAACGTGATTCTGCTGCCACAGGTTGAGTTGCTTTTGAATCACAGCAGAAGCAGCCTGACGTTGCCAGCCTTGAGTATGTCTTGTTGATTTGGTGTGGCTAGTGCGGTAGATGGATTAATCACCCGCACAGCTTTTCTGTGAAACCATCAAAAACGACGTCAGCTCAACTAGATAGAGATGGAACGTCTGCGCGGACAATCTGCTCGCTTGAATCATCCATCTGCGATGCACCACAATCTCCTGCACATTGTTCACCAAGCATCTTTCAGCTTCAAAGGAGGCAGTGATTTCACGAGGCTGGGCTAGCTGGCTCCTGGATCCAGGTGAAACAATAGCTTAAAGCAGGCTGCTGGGCATGTGTGAATTTAAGCAGCTGGGGTTCCTTAGACAACGGCTGTTTTTTTTTCTTGGTTCATTGCCTAATCCATTATATTTAAAGAAAAAGTGGTGACATGCTGTTTTTAGGCTCGTTTTTTCTCCTTCAACAGGATTATTCCAGTATGTTACCAGTCACAGAGCACTCTTAATGGAGTGGGAAATTATCCTGACACACATATGACCTAAAAGCAAAAGGAGATGGAATAAAAATAAATTAGTTTAGGGCGATTTGGTTTCTGTGTCTTTGTCCTGCTAGCTTTTTTCTCCATCTTTCAGATCGATTTGCAGGGAGACAGATGAATATGTCTCGCAGGATGTAACGCTGTATCTTCTTTATTGAGGTTTGGTGGTTTCTTCCTCCATCTTCCTCTTCAAGGCTCTGTTGTAATCTTACCCAGCTGTCAGATGCAGGAGAATATAGATTTTTTAAAGATTTTTTTCTCATTGCTAACAGGGTCCACTTGTGCTAAAAGCATTTTATCTCAGACTTCATGATGCTGAAAGAATCTTTCAAAATTGATATATATGTATAGCAGTTAATGAATGTAGCTTATGCACACCGTTGCTTGAGTTATGTTGCATAAAACTGAATGTATTACCATTGATATTCATCCTTTTAAACCAAGACAAAACATCCAAATTAAATCTGTTTCATGATGTGTTCATTTAATGTTTTTTAATAACCAAACCGCAGGCTGAAAAACGTTTAACCCTTCCATTTGTCACCCACAAGAGACTATTCAATGAGTTTAAATATATTTAGCATACACATAAATAAAACATAATAACTTCAGATTATATAGCTTTAAGAAAGATAAGTAAACAATATGGATAACAGGAATATAACAATAACTTTTACATCAAATATGAATACATTCATAAGACTTGTCCATGTGCTTACTAAGTTTGAATTGTCCTTGTTCCGTTTGACAAGTAGGAGCATCTCACCCAAGACAACTGACTTTATTAACGAAGCCATTATATAGAAATCCAGTCCTGTCAGTCTTCTTCCCCTCCCCTGGCTATATGACGGTGGCCTTTTAAAGATTCTCTCACTGTTTTATTTTTATTTTTATTTCCTTCACCTCTTGAGTAGTGAGGTTGAGACACTTTGATCTCAGGCACTTTCTGAAATCATGAGGTGGTCGACTGGCGAACACAAATGTAATATTTTACACATAATGTAGCCTGTTGTTGTCTATAGCCTTACATTCCCTAAATACTGTACATCATTATTTAAAGGCATTTTCTCTTCTCTTATAACTTAGCTTTTTAAAAGGAAGAATTTTACATTTTAGGAAATACTCTTATTTTATCTTTCTTTCTGAGAGTTAGATGAAATATTAATATTGCTCGGATACCTGTCCGTTAAATATGAAGCTACAGCCACGAGCATACTGACTGGAAATGGGGAAAATAACATGATGCAAAAAACAAACAAGTTGCACGTACAATTGTCAATTATTGAGGAGTAAACAGAAGTATAATTTGTACATAGATCTAAGGTAGGTTATGGTTTTACAAGGTGTTATGCACCAGACTATTTCCTGGCTAAGCGCAATGACTTCCTACAGTCTTGTCGTCATTGAGAGGTTGCCAGGAGAGCAGATTATTTCCCAAAATGTTATAAGATTCCTTTAATGCATTTTTATTAAATGAATCTATAAATGAGAGCTACCGGAGAAGATTCTTACAAGCAGATAATTTTGCAGGCCTCTTGTACAAGAATGAATGAAAAACAGCAAGTGAATATCAGTTGAGACTGTCACATGACCCAACCTGATTCTATTTGTACAAACTGAAACATGCTGGCGCAGCATCTGATCAACCTATACATGAGTAAATGATCTTTGTCACACTTTCTGAAAATGTTTTACCCTCAAGTACATAGATGTTGCCTTATTTACAGTCCAGGGTTTAAATCAAATTCAGCTTATGTTTGAATCATCTCCCAGAGAGTCGAAGTGTAAGATATTGCGAACAAATGACACAGGTTCAGTTCGGTCAATCAAAGAGGAAAACGTTACTCCTGTCATATTGTAACAACATCCACAGTGTTGTCCAGCGTGGCAAAAAAAACGCACAACTGTCTTACACTATAGAGAAGGATAAAAATGAAGAAACGTTGGCCCAGGTCTGGAAAAGTAGTAATAACCTGATCATTAATACATCATGGAAATAGCCATTTCCTCATGTTTTTAAGGCATACAGTCATTATGCACAAGTCTAAGTTTTGAATCAGTGGTGCACAAACTGACATCCATGGCTGAAAAATGCAGACTGTCCTGAATTATATGTACACTTATGGGTAAAACGGTTACAGTGTGATCGTGACCCATGTATATGTTTGTAAATGTGCATGTTGCTATTGTCCTGCATTCTGAAATGTATAGTAGAACTCAGTGTGAACCTGAAGCTCCTCAGCTTTCAGATCGTAATTTTCCCACAAATGGATGCATCTTATCTCGGTGTTGATGCCCCTCAAGTGATGCATTAAAAACTGGAGTAATATAGATAATTAAGCCATTTTGTACTCATCTGTCTGATCTCCCTTCATTTTATGTCTAGAAAAATGTCAAGTGCACCCATTTCAGCACTTCAAACTGACTTTATGCCATTTACGACGTTTGTTTCAGTAAATGCAGGTTAAACTACTTATAATTGTATGAATGTAACACTTGACATAGTCTCCAGGGAAATAAAACCATTTAAAGTACATTTTTAGAAATACAGTATAAAAACCAACATTAGATCAAACTGAATAACAATTGTCCTTACTATACTTTCATATAAATGTATGTATGTTGTTTGTTTTACTGAGAGATGCAGATACCTGTGTTTACCTTCTCTGTACATCCACATATATCATCCCATGGAAGCATATCAGGTACTTCCCATATTTCAGTTAATAAAAACATCTGAAACATATTTTCCCAAGAGTGTCCACGCTCCCTCTCTGCAGTTTTTCATGTCCATGTGTTTGAGAAAAGCTGCATCTTTTGAGCATCTTTCGTCAGCGTCATGCATTTATGTACAAGTCAAATGTCACCAGGTATTCTGGATAACTCTACCTGTAAGGAGAAGAGGAACGAGCCAGTTTCCCATCGTCTTAATTGTTTGGAGTTATGCAGGATGGATGCCATGTGGCGATCACATCGTCGCAGATTCAGTTCACCACTGGGGAAGTTCGGCCTATTCCTTGCTCCTCCCGTCTTCATCTCCAAATCAGTCAACATAACGTAGCTGCAACGACAGCAACGCAGATGAGCTCTGATCTGCCCGCTGATGAAGTACAGCAAGAGTTGGAGACCTACAAGGTGGTGTAGATGTAGACAAAGATGATGACTACCAAGTTGAGAATGGTCCCAATGATGCCCAACAAGGCCAAGATGCTCTCCTCCTTACTTTCCTTGTCTTGGATTCCCTTTTCCTCATCACTGTAGAGAGTGTTTACCATTTTCCCTGGAAAAGTCTGCAGTTTTCGTCTTAGACTAATCTGGAGCGAGGAGATAAGAGAAACAATCCGTGAGTTAGTTACTACAATTGATTAACTTCCGTCCTTTTGATGATGGTCTTTGCACAGTGTATGTGAACAGCGATAACGCCAATTAAACAAAAAACAAATGTGTTAGTGAGGCAATACAATATTGTAAAAGTAATTAAGGGATATTTTTTCTTCCTTCATCAGTATGCTTATATGTGTTTCAAGAAAATACTTTGAACTTTAACGGACTACATTAAGTGCATGGAAAATGGCCTAAAAATACCAGTTTACTGTGGTTTTAGTGTCACAAATGGATTATTTTGCTCGGAGGACTGCTTTATCCATAATGCAAGAAAATATGTGGTAAACTGTTCTGGTCCAGGGAACAAATTAACAGACCTAGGAGTCAGTGCTTGGGACGAAAACAGCAGGGGTGTATGATGCTTGTTGCCTTTTGCCAAGTTCAGAGAAAGCTTGTGTTTGTCTGTGAAAAACAGAAAAAAATGCTTCAAAAAGGAAGTTTATGTGTTGTAATTCCATGTCATACTTTAAGACATATCTTGGTTTGTATGTAAAATTCAGTTGAACTAAAATGTTCAACCTTTGGACAGAAGATCGGCAGAGGTGTCCTATATACAGTATACAGGCCACATACACACACACATGATGGAAATCAATTTGCATTCACAGGGTTATACACTTTATAAATAATCAGTGTAAATGCAGCTCCTGAGACACAAATACTACAGGTTTACATGTATATGAACAGCAGAAATTCCTGCACTAGACTCTCTTGAATTTTAGCTGTGTTACTTCTTCAACTGCTGTGATCACATACAACTTCTGAGTGTGCCAGCTCGCATGTGTGAGTTTTCAGCAGTGTGTGCGTGTGTGTGTATTGATTGGTGTAGCCCGGAGTGGATTATTAGAAACGAGCTGTATGTTTTCAGCCCTCAGGCGCAGCAGTTTGTGCAAGTTGGCAACCAAATACCTCTCAGGAGGAAAGCGCTCTTTTTGCGGGTCAATGGGTTTTATACGCCGAATAGCAATAAGGCATGTAAGCTAATGTAGACTAAAAATAAATATTTTACCAAGAACTGTACCTTTTGGGCTGATGTACTGACTTGCAATAATAAAAACAAATCTGCACTATCGTTTAATGTTATTATGTAGTGACACTTCTCAGCTAGAACACCCTGCTAAAATGACAAGTCCAATCATATTCACCATTTGTTTTCTTTGGCATCTGTATTGCTTTCTGTTTACACACCTGAAGAGGAATCATCCATTAGAAAATGTGATCTTGTCCACTCACATGATCACAAATTGAAGTAAAAGAAAACATGAATTATTTATTTTTACTGGCGATGAATCTAACTTCACACAGTTGTTTACAGTAATTAACCTTTGCAAAGCCCACTTTATTAAGGCTCATGTGCAGGCCGTCCTTTGCAATAATTGAAATTGATGTAACCTTTTGAATGAGCTCTGCCAAAGTGGAGATGTTTACGTCGCCAGTACAGCTTCGCTCTTTTGACTTACTGATTGTGTTCTTGGGACAGTTTGACAAATCAGTTTTTGTACATCAAAGTTTAGGTGTTGTCTGGTTTAGATGAATTAAGAAAGAGGGAGAATCTGATCACAATACGAAGTCAATCATTTCAATAAGCTCAACACAAGGTTATTGCTGCATCAAGTTTAAGAAAGGAATCCTAGAAAATTCAAGTCGACTATAAAAGGACCAGCAATGGCTTACTTTTATGGATTCCTATAAGTTTATATAAAATACCTTTCATAATGTTAAAGTCAAAGGCCGTTTGTTCAGGCCTGTTTATATAAGGTTAAGAGCATGGAACTGATTGTCTTCACTGAAAGGCTAACATCCCACACGGTGACTGTGATTGATAGCAATGTCCAATCATCGGCATGCATTGTACTCTTGACGCACATAAAAACCCCATCAGGTTGTGTTTCTGTGTTGAAGTGTGCCCTCCTCCTCTGATCTGTAACAATGGGCTTTGATTGCCTCTCCTGGGGAGCACTATAAACGGGGTTTCCCTCAACATGAATGGAGATCTTTGTGTGGCGAGCTGGATGTGCCCTCATGCATGAAGACGCCTGCTCGCTGCTGATATAAACAAGCGCTCAGCAAAAAAGAAAAAAAACAAGGGGAGGGAAATGTGCCTGAGGATGTGGAGGGAGATGAAGGAGGACGATGGAAAATAACTAAGTACTCTGCTTATGTACAGGTACTTGTACTTTACTTGAGTATTTCCATTTTGACCACTTTATCCCTCTGCTCCGCTAAACTTACCTGAAATCTATGGTTACAGGTTACTTTTCAAGATTTTGCATAAAACAACAATGATGAGCGTATAGAATATGTTGTTCAAGATAAAGCCAGTGCTTCTCAACCTCTTTGTCTTGGGACCTACAGAACAACAGTGTCAAGTCGGGGTCCCTTGTCATGCTTCAGAGGACACATTTTCCCTCTAAACGTTTTAAATTGTTTAATTTCAATTATTGTTCTTTTTTGTAAAAAAAAAAACAAAGACAGAGAAATGAGTATGAAAAATTATGTTTTTTCCTCTCATTAATCATCTCGGGACACATCAGATTTATCTCGAGACTGTAGGTTGGCAACCACTGGACTAAACTCCCTAACTGTATACAAAGTAGGTAAAACTGGCTTCAACTTGACCAGCTACAACATTAAGATGCTCCTTACACATTGATGCATCCGTATTAATGATCCAATAATGTCGTATACTGTATAATATATATGTCACAGGGGACGTTTTAATGCAGAACAAGCACTTTTACTTTTGATTTAATAGCTACATATTACTGATAATACTTCGAAGAAGGATTTGGACCTTTATGGAGTATGTTTGTATTATTATTATGAGGAGAGGGAGGAAGGATGGTGGAGTAGGAGGGTCCAGGCTCTGCCAAAACCTGAGTGCCGAGCTTTACAACAGAGTACAGCTGTGCGTCACACAGCAAACCTTCTGGACGCCTTCCAGTGCCTCTTCAACCAACGTCTCCAGTGTTCAACAGAGAGCGTTTTCAAGTGGCAGCCATTGCTGGCATCCTGCAATGTGTCATAATCGTTAACCGCCCATAATGACTCCCTGTCTGTTTTACACTCAGGACAAGCTGAAAAGGAAAGTCACAGAAATGTACTCACATACAGTGTGGCATATCAATTGAAAGGATTATTAATCCAGTCAAGATGCAGTACACAGTCTCCACTTATCCACCTCTTATTGATGAGTAATTTGACTGTGTGGATATAGTTAACTCAGTACTGATCCTGGTTGTCACTCAAGAGCTCATTTTCAACTTTCGTCTTAACTTTCCCGTCTTCCTGATCCAACTGTGATACATGCAGCATCTCCTTGAGATGTTTTTCCCTGACAAGGCGAGCTCACACCTGGTTCTTCGCTTGTACAGCAACAGCCAGAAGCGTATTTGTATAAAAACAGCAGACAAACAGAAAGGGCGAGGTAGAAAAGGGGGGGGGGGGGTGCCATACCTGGGACAACAAATCCAGACACTCCTGCTATACCTAACAGAAGCTAACGTCCTCAGATCAGATCAGAGGAGAGTAAAACCTTTTGCCACTTGAATAATCCTGAGCATGTCAAATGACATGCAGATGCTAACAGAGTATGACAGGCAGGAGTCGCTTTTGGCATTGTTATAAAATGGAATATAAGCAAACAGCTCCCTCCCGAGTGTGTGTGTGTGTACATACACAGGTTGGCGGCCATCACACGCTGACAACCACACAATCACAAACACACAAACATATGGTGTAGTAACAATGCATATATTTAGAGGAATCAAAAAAAGAAGAAGACGAAGAGAAGAAATCACAGCTTTGTTGTGGAATCGGATGAGATTCTGGTGAGTGTGACCCATTTTCCATAACCTGTACTCATTGTTCTGTGAGTGAGACGGAAGTGACAGATCTATTTTGGATGGGACAAAAATTGCATTTGCAGAGAACTTTGATCAAAACGATCCTGCTAAAGACCTTACAGAAAAGTTTAGACATGCAGTTTGAATTGAACATGGAATTTATATTTCACAAAAACGAATCTTTACATCGTATTGCAAAAAAAAAAAAAGATCTTGTGTATATGTTCCATATGAGGAGAGTGTAGTAAGTCCGTTCAAAACCAGGTTAGCAGAAGCTTTGTTTGGAATTCAGTTCAACTATATTTCATTCGAACAAAGGACTGGTTGAGTCACAAATGCATTGTCCCATATACAAAAAGCTAACAAGCGACATTTAAGACTGTCCTGCTGCTACATAATAAGCAATTAAACCTGTTAGCAACATGCATGAGGAGCAACTCCCGGAGGGTCATGTGGATGTTTTTTTCTGGACAAACACAGCTAACAGTAATCTAGTAAGAGTAAAACAGGAACAACAAAAAGAGAATGGTTTGATTCAGGGTGTCTCTGCTGCCTTAATCAATGATTCATACAAAGACAACTGAGCCTGAAAATATCCCACATTTATGAAGAATATATCACGATGCATAATAAATTCATGGCATTTAAAAGCAGCGTTTACAGTTGCTCTGCACATGATAATGGGTATAATAAAGAAAAAGAAAAAAAACTCTGGATGTCGGATGACAGTATAGACCTACCTTGCAAAGCATCAGGAATAACATAACATCTGACATGCTGGAGGGGGACGCCTTTCCGTAGTGCACAGACATCCCTGGCAACTAAGGTGAAAGTCGACCCCTCTCATCCTTGGGCTGTGGAGGGGCACAGGATCCAGAGAGGGCAGGCTCGTCTTCCAGGCGGTCCAATTTTAGGGCTCTGGTTGGATGTCGTACCCTGCAGCGCTCCAGCGTCTCCTCCCCGAATTTCATCTCACTAGTGGCCAAGTTCTAGCTGCCGTCACTTTCTCCTCCTCAGTCTTGTGAGTGCTGAAAACTGTGCTGCCCACCTCGCCTCGGCTCTTCCTCTTCCTCCTCTTTCTCTGTTTTGTTTGCCTCCCCACCTCTGCTTCTCTCTTCTCCCTTTCTTCTTCTTCTCGTCTGTGAGGAAGGATGATGTCAAGTTGAAGAATGAAGTCAGTTGATGGGCAGATGGGGGTGGGAGGGTAACAAAGCTGTTTCATGTGAACATTTCCATCCTCTTTTGTCTTTATTCCGCAAAGCTTTTTTTTGAAAAAAGAGAGATTTCAGACTTGCTTCTTCTGCCAAGACGCCCTTGTCAAGCCTTACTAAAGGCTCATCTCCTCTATCAAACTTTTATACTGCTCAGCAATGTAAAACATGTTTAGCTGATGTCTTGGCTTTGAAATATTTCATGCTGAAATAAAAAAAGGCACCCCTGCTGAAGTGGTGGAAGCCCCTGCTTGCTCTAGCCAACATGATGTGTAACCTAACATACCTTTTCTTGCGCTCCAGTGGCTGAGCGTCTCTCTCTAACTAACTGAGCAGAGCGTGAAAGCTGGACGGCTGTAAGAGAGAGAGAGAGAGAGCGAGAGAGACAGGGGAGGGGGGTGCGGTGAAGGAACCCGTCGCCTCACACTGACGCTGTCGTGGTTGCTTTCGAGAGGTATCCCCTGCTCCCTTTCTCCAGCGCATATTAATGCAGCCACGGTTGCCTGGCAACCGACTCAGGGGAGTCACACAGAGACTCACGACGACGAGAGGCATATGTGACCGAGGCCGGGATGAGGAGCGAGGGTCTCCTCTGTTTCTGTTTAATACTGAGTGTACACTTGATTGTGTTTTGATGTAAAATATGCGGAGCTGACCAGCCAATCGGTCAGTATGTGTGTGTGTATGTGAGAGTGTGTTTGTGTGGATGTGCAGGCTCCAATAAAAGTTGGACAACCGTCAGCTAATGGGTGTGTGTGTTCTCGACAGAGTGAGTAGTAGCCGTGTGTGTGGGTGTGTGAAGACCTTTCATGTGTTAGATGCATAGAGCCGGACAGACATTGTACGAATTAAAGTCACACCAGCACAGAAATCATTTCATTCCAATAGAATCGCCATGATTAGTGGATGTGGGGATAAAGTAAACAGTTAAGTTCAACTTTGGTGAGATTTGACCTGCAAATCCGCACTGTGACCAATAAAAAGCTGTCTTGACAGTGTTCACTTTTGCAGGGACCGGAGAGCCGCTGTACAAGATGGAGGAAGCATTTGCAGCTAATGAGCTGTGTTGGACCATTCACCTTTTTGTTTTTTTCTTTGTCAAAGTAAAGAATATTCCACAAAAAAGCAATGGTTTGCACACAGTTATGAGAGGAGTCAACTGCACAAATACTCCCTCAACCATGAGAGGGGAGAGCATTATTTCCCCTCTTTAATCACGATTTATTGAACAAAATTGTGTACAATGATTAACAAAATGTCAGGGGGGAGGAAATAGAGCAATAAAGAGTATAGAAAAGCTTAGAGCGGGACAGCGCCAGGATATCAATTTGTATGGGACAAAGTAATTATGGCCGGGCGTTGTAATTACAGAAGTTAGTACTGTTTGCCTTTAACGGTTTTCAACTGGTTGGGCTCAAACAGATATGTTAGGCATGCTGTGGAAGGTGACTAGCCCGTCTTGTGGATTGTGACACAATCTTTTTGTAAAACATTTTTACTCTCAAGATAGCTAATTATTTAACCACGATAGCTTGCATTTATTACAAGTGGCACATGCAGGTGTAATTCTCACATCATGTAAAAAAATATCTAGCATTTTGGGCTATTTTTTTGCCATTGATTGTAAGACGATACATCCATTCATTTAGAAAACTGACATTTTAATTCTATTTAAGGAAACGCCATCTTGTTTGAAAGAGCTGCATTATTATTTGTTTAAGTTGATTGCAGGGAGAGAGATTGACCGAAAACATTTTTTTTACTTTTGGTTTCTCAAATACTCAAACACACACACACACACACACACGTTAGAGACGTAATAAGTGATAAATGTTGCCTTTTACTTTTTTAGAGAGGGAAACTTTTCTTAGTCTATATTGTGTATTTAAATGTTAATTTGGATACTTTGGATAAAATGCACTAAAATATATGTTCTCTTAGTAATTTAGGATAGGCCAGTTCAACAAGTGGCTATAGTGGAGAAATGTCTACCTGAGCAGAGAATGAAGTCGCTCTCTCTCTGTGTGTGTGTTGTGATCCGAGCTTCACTGTGCTTTGTTCACATTGCTGGGCCAGCTGCAGGCGTGTGTTAGTGCATGTTTGCGTGCCCCACTGGTTAGCCCACGGCTGCTGCTCTGCACGTGTTATCATACAGCTGATAATGCCGTCTCAACCGAAGGAGTCGTCGCGGAAGTGTAGCACCAGTTCCTGGTGAACCCTGTTAGTATTGTCTGCAACATTGCTGCTGTTAGGGCTGTTGGCACCGTTAGCTGCGAGATTCCAGCTCAGCCGTCGCCATATTGATGTGGAGGCAATAGACTCGCTCTTAATTTCATACAAGCAAGTTTAAGCCCATCAAATTTTTTAATCGACTGTCATTTGAATTTTCCGTTAGTGGGAGTTCACAGAGCCTGAAAGGCCAAATAAAAGGTGTAGTGTATGTCAACACATTAATACAAATGTACAATGTCAGCCTATCTTGTGCGTGTGTGTTATTGTGTGTTAGGATGCCAGGATTTGTGTGTATGTGTGAAAAAAAGAAAGGTACTTGGTGTGTTCGTGCACGAGGTACACACATGTGTGTTTGCATGCGTGTGTTTCACATTTGTACATTCATACAAACAGCATTTCCTCATCATGCGCATTCATTCACAGCACAGAACTTCCTTTTCTCTTGCTCAGAAATGCATCATCAGCACCAGAACACGTAATATTGATCAAATGTGAATAACCTCCAGGACATTTACTGTGCAATCCGACACCAGGGCGAACCCTCCCAGACTCAACCGTCCCGTCCCCGTCCTCTCCCTCCGATTTTGTTTTCTCACTTCACCTCTGCCAGAGGGAAGGACACAAGCTTTCAGCGTTTGAACTGCGAAAGACTTATCTCTCTGTCTCTTAGAAGAAATGACTCACCCAGGTCATGCCACCCACCCATTTCTCATTTAAAGATAAAAAGCAGTTTCACTACTTGAATATTTATAGTTATTCATCAGTTGGGACTTTGGCTTTCTGCAAAGGATATATATCTCTTAAGTAAAGAGGACAGAATAAATGTTTTAATAGGACTTTTGGGCTACCCGTTTGCTTGTTTTAGGTTCCTGTGTTTCTTTCAGCATTTTTCAAGTCACTGATTCTTGAAGAAATATATACAAAAATAGTCGGATGTCATCTTTAATGCTGAATGATGATTTTTATATTACAGCATTGCTGGTGAAAATCCTGAGGGTCGTGAAACTAAATAAAACAGTTTGGAAATAGATTTTGCTTTGAACAATATTTCATTACTTGGATGGGTTCGGTTGCTAATGGAAATGTTGAGAATGTGTAACAGCTGCCAACAAATTAGTTTCGGCTTGATGTTGCTTTGCGCACGAAATGACCTGGAATGGACAGCAATAAAAATGGAAATGTAAAGGAAACATTCCCTCCGAACTGAAACCACCGGTGTGCATAATTTTATTGCAGACTACCCATTCCTCTCTGCCTCAAGATTAACTAACTTGGACTGTTGCTGCCTGCACGAGCATTTATAACCATTAATCAGGGCGTCCATTAAATTTGTTTTTGTCATCTGGTAACCAAATCACGAAGTGTTTCTTCTTCTGGTGATTATCCTTTGGATCACATCAATTTCCATTCAATAAGCTAACATCAGTCTCTGCTCAGGCTCAGGCACTTGCATGCTCATCTAAATTGTTATCAAGCAATGTGTGTCTTTACTCTTTACACTGACCGCAGAGTGAACTGTGCTTTTTCCGACACTCACTTGAAGTCCAGTTATTAAAGCTGCACCAATCAATATTTCTATCTTAACAATAGATCAACAGACTATCTGAAAGGGGTCGTTTGTAGTATTTCAGCTAATTGTAATGGTTCAACAGCCCTGTATGTGTAATTAGCTTTTTGCTAACACGTTTGCCAAAACAACTTATAAGATGATGTTAAACATTTAAACAATCATTTAATTCAGGTTTAGCCTTAAACAAATTCATTTGTTTTTCTGACACCTAGAGGTAAAGGTGGCAGAGAGTATTACAGAAATATAAAAAAGAGTGCTGAGAAGGTGTCAGGTTTCAACTCTGAAAGCCTTGAGTTTACTTTAATTAATTTCACAGGGTAAGCTGCACTAGCACACCTTTCATGAGCTACATCTAAGGACACAAAGGCCTTTACTGCAAATTGGTGTGAGAAAATCTCATCCACACAAATGCCAGGTATTAGTGTTTTGTTTCAGATTCAAGGGTAAAGCTAATGGAATCTGAGGGTCTTAGCGAAGAAGTAATCGGCAATTAATGGCTCTGGTTTTCCTCATCACATCTGCTCTCACACAGAGTGTTTGTATTCGCTCGTTCAACCTGTGCTTTCTAATTTGTCCTTCAGAGAACGCAGCTCAGTAATGCCACCTCATTAATTATCGAGAAGCCAGAGAGTCGTGCCCCATGCGATCAAAGTTAAACAAACACTGCACTCAACACACATCAGTATCAAGGCCCAGAACTTCTGTTGATTTCAGAAGAAATGTATGAAGCTTTGTCCGCTAAACCGTCAGGCGTCAGGAAACCTTGAAGAAACATCAAACGCTGACTGAAGGTCTGAGAAACCACAAAGTGTTGGTCTTGAAAGAAAGCTGTCTAAATCTCCACCAGACTCCAATCCCCACACAGACATTTTTTATTTTTTTTGTATGGGTAAAGAGACATGGCTGAAAGTTAAGTGGGATCCTAAGAGTGGTTCTATGAGGCTATGGAGTAAGGCGGTGTCATGGCTGCCATTAATCCTAATTAGCAGAGAACATGACAGCAGCATATGGGTGTCCTCCAGTCAGAGAGTCAGACGGCTGCTCTCCCAATCGTGTTCCTGTCACTAAATAGAGATGCCAAGACAAGGGAAATAAAAAATCCAAACTTTGAAAGATGTTTTATTCCTTCATTCTATCTGGGAAAGATGGATGGGTGATAAGCAGAGGCTGGACAATGTGAAAGCATTCCTTTTGATCCTGTAGCAAAGGGATCCTATAACCTCAAATCGGTGCTGTGTGTCGGCTAAAGATTGATTTGAAAGTTTTGTTTCTGCTTCATTGCTCTAGTGGCTTAAAGTCCGATAGCATGAAAAAATAAAAAAACGCTTGACCTACAGAAAAAGCTAAATCATTTATAAAAAAATAGTTGTAGTAATGCTTTTAGGCTTGATTGGTCAAAGCCTGCTGCGGGCCAACATAAGCCTTGGTTTCCTATTGGCATTTTCATTCAATTATTTCATTGTGGAGCTGCATAATCAAATAAGATACTATATGTTCCTTGGAAGTCTGATTTGACCCCTACTTCAAGATTTTAGCAGTCTTCCACGTATGCCTTTTGAAGATAATTATGTATTCCATTTGAGATGATGAATGGCAGATCAATTAGTGATCATATTGTGATTAGAATATAATATTTCCAAATGAATGAAAGATTAATGTTTGAGCTTGAAGGCTGCCATAAAGTTAATTTAGTTTGTTCCATGCATTTACATATTCAAATTATGTGTTTTTGTGACAGATGTGGTATCGGAGGGGGCAGGGTAAAATACTTTTAACATGTAATTTGGGATTCGAAGCAATTTGTTACCAGATTACCAGGCATGACAATGGTGACAATGGCTCGCCGAATGCCATCCATCCATAGTTGTCCCCTAAATGAGGGAAAAAAACAACTTTTACTATTTATTTTACTAATACTATTAGAAAACAACATAACGATTAAAGCCTATTCATGATTTTTGGGAATAACTAAAAACATCATTTGAAAAATAGGCTACAGTTTTTATTTTTTCAAGTTTTACAGTTAAACTAGATAGAATCTGCTAACAACTGCAGCGCTTCTCATTCATGTTGGTGTAAAAGTTTGAATTAGCACTTAGTTTTGACTTTGCAAACAATAGCTGGCAAAACAATTTCACCACAAAGTCGGTTTTGAAGCTGTTTTGGAGCTTTTGATCGGATTACATGATCTTCCTCGGTGAAAGGAAAATCTGGAATTTCATGACTATTGGGGCAAACGCCATCAGCCGAGGAAGACCGTGTGATATTATCAAAAGCTTCACAAATACCACATAATATAGTTGTTATTTGTTAAATTATTGGCTATTACAGCGGTCAAAGAATGAACAATATGACATTTCCCTCTGCACATGTGGTGAGAATGGAGTGGAGGACTTGAGCACATGAGTGTTATCTCTCAGAGAATGATGCTTCTGAGATGCTCAGACTCTCTCTGTCTCTCGATATATCGTCTATATCAGGGGAAGCAGCTTGCGAGAATACTAATGAGAGCTTTTAACACAAAGTGTTTGATTGTTTCTTTCGATATTTGTGTCAGAGAAGCTTTTTATAACCTACATATCTCAAAGGATATCATCTTTAAAAACATCAGGTACACCCCCCCTGACACTCGCACATTTATTTTCCTCCCAGCCTGCCTCTCTCCTCCTCTTCTCTTTCTCTAAATGCCAGCCTGATAACCTCCGAGCCTAATCTCAGACTCTGCTACTTACATCAAAAGCCTGTCAGCCTGAGCGTATGAAAGCCTGTTTTCTGAGAGCGGCTAGTTGGAACACTCTACGCAGCTTTAATTTTCATCCTAGGAACATTCGACAGAGAAGCGCATTGTGGTAGTCTATCCGCAGACGTCTGTGGGTCAGCACACATACAGTACACTTTATAAGTGTTTTCTTTCAATCTAAATACATTCAAATGTATTCCTGTTTACATCGCTCCCTCAGCGTAAACTATAAAGTCTAAACGTCTGCACCACAAACAAAGCCTCATCATCGGTCAGGCTGAAACTTCGGATAAAAAGGCATGAGGCAATCAGCTTTGATGTTGAGCTCGTTCAATATTACTGTCAACTTTCAAAGTCAGCTGTGGGGGCCATCTTCGTTTGCCGGCAGGCATAGAATGCGTCTCCAGTCTGACTTCAATAGAAACAGTAAACAACATCTTGCTTTGTGGGATTTTTTTCTTGACATTTTACGCATATGTGAAATATTGTACACATCTATTGACACAATACAAATTGATGTAGATTGTGCAATAAACAGCTTCCTGAATCTTTGTTTTTGAGTATTAATGACATGAATAAATGGATGAGTGCATCAAGATGATACAATCGCACATTGCCAGCATGCAATGGTATGAAAATAGCCTACAAATTAATCAGACTCATCGTTTAAAACAGTTGATTAATAGAAAAAAACTGAAGAAAAGCAGTTTGAGTTTTGCTGAGGAGAGACAGCATGCTGTCTTCGAAGGATCTGATGGTATAACAGAAGGTACAGTAATAAATCATGTGTTGCATACAAAAGCATCATCATAGCTCATAGGCAACTCAATACTGAGATGCCGAGGCCTGAATCACAATGTAGAGAACCACCTTCAGTCTTCTTGTCTTTGAAAACATCAATGTGATAATCAGGTGGATTTCTCCCTCTGCTCTTTCTTCACCATTTTCTTCGCACTTTATTCAAGTCAACAAATGCACAGCGTTGCCTTTGCTCAATACAGCACTAATTTATAGAAATGCAATAATGATCTCATCCTTAAGACATTTAGCCTTAAGCTATTAAATAATAAGGATAATAATCAAGGACAGAGCAGCATTAGCAAGGCTAAGAAGCATCCACATCAAGTGATTATTTGTCTTTCCAACTTAGATAAGTAGGCTAAGTAGGACGCTGTGGAACTGAGAAATAGATCATTATCTGGCTGAAAAAAATAATGTGTTGAGAAATGATTCTGGCAATTCAAACATACAAAAGCCTCTTTTATGTTCGGTCTTCTGGGTGGTGACAATCTAATGTTCATCCTCCGCTGTGCACCATCTTTTATACGCCCGGAAAAATCTGTGGTAACATACTGGTCCTGCTTATAATGCATTCTCTGTTTTTCCGATACACAAATATACAGATTTATTGTTGTATCGATGGTGAGTCGAGTGTTGAAAGGCACACAGAGATTTTAAAAAGGGTTGTTGATACATCTGTCTTTTCTGAAACGGTTGCAAGCCCATCTGCCAAGTCTGTCTGACGAATGATCCATTTGGTGGGAAACATTAACATATTGAACATGGGGGATATCGAGCCAAGGGATTACAGCAACACAATCCTCGATGGATCCGATCTGGAGGTATTACAAATGAAATAAGAAATCTTGCAGCATCAGCCTGCTCTGTTCTGCTCCGCTCACTGCAGGTGATTTAGGAGGTTCAACAATAGTACTGATCCTGTAGGAAGATAAGTCTTCCTCTCTCTGACCGCTCTCTCTTTTTCACGTACATGCACACAAAGAAACATCAGTTCTCACTCAGACATGAGAGATTATTGGTTGCACCTTTGGACTGAGTTCAAGCCTATTGCTGAGAACTTCATTTCACTGAGGTGCCATTATGTTACCAGGCTTTCTATATTTGGACAGAGAATGTGAGGGGGAGTCTGAGTGTTCAATTTATGGTTTGTAAATGATTCAGTTGGATGAGTCTCTGTCTTGCAGAGAGGAAGAAATAAACAAGTTGATCTCGTTATTATTATTCAGATGTTCCTCTAATCTAATCTCTAATTTCTCTCGAATAGAATAAGGATTGCCATGTTTGGTACATAAAATTCATTTGAAAATCAAAGATTCATAATCAATATTCAAAATACGAGCATCTTACAACTGAAGACTGTATTCTACTATATTGTAGGCTACTTTATTTCTATAGGATTTGAAGTGGCAATAGTTCAATTATTTTGCTTTAATTTATCATCATGATATAAATGCTGATTGCACAATCAACAAAGCTTCAGAATAATGACACCTTTAAGCCTGGCTTCCTCTTTGCCATTCTGTCTGCTACCGGGTTGCAATCTCCCGGGAAAATGAGGCTCGAGGGCCGCTGTTGCCAAATGTATATAACGGAAACACTGGGTTGTAGCAGTAGCTAGCGTTACCAATGAGTCTATGGCTATACGAGCTAACGCTAACACCAGCAGCCGGAAACAAACATCTATGACTCTTCCTCAACCTCTTCCTGTCTGGTTCTAGCTTGTAGTTCATAAAGTAGGCTATGGGTGAGCCTGCTGCTGTGGTCACAACAAACATTTCTCAGCACCATGATTCTTTGATAAGAATTTGTACAACATGATTTACGGATTTTTTTTAAAAATCCCAAAACCCATAGTAACTGAAAATACACCTCCATTTTTCTTCTTTGTCAGATAACAACAGTATATGTGTCAGTGCAGTAGATGTGATACTATTTAAAGGAATGGTCCTACTTAAACTGCTAAAATGCAAATCATGTAACTCTATAATTCATTTTGGTGCGTGCTTGTGTCACTTTAATAATGAGGACAGTTGCGTGTCGATCTGAACACTAATTCATCCCCTTTAGCCTCAGAGGACCACTTTCCCACCACTAAAAACTCCCCCTGCATCAAAGCCGTTCCTTAGTTATTAAGCTCTGAATATATATTATAAATTCTCACCGACTGCTGATAGCCATCTTATTTCAGCGTCTTCATGATAGGCGAAAAGCGAGCTCACCACTCGTTGGGCACTCAGTGAAAAAGGCTGATATGGAACATGTCATTTTTTAGATGATGAACTTGTTTAATTCCACTGTACTTGACACAGCGTGGAAAATATGCATGAGAGAGTGTGCATTATTAAAACGGCCTGTTCAAGCAGCCCTAACGCAACAAGGATAGGGGTCCTCCGTGTTAATCTTACAGCCGTTCCCTGCTGCTGACTGTGCGTGTATCAAAAGTTGGAAGGCCATGTTCCAGGTCTTATTTCATAAGCATGTGCAGCATTTGCATATTTTACAGAAGACGGGGGACCATGACACTCTATCTCTCTCTATTTGGATATGTATATCCGTACATATATATCACAAAATGTGTGAGAAATTCATCTTTTTATTTTTGTGAATGTAGGAAATATGCACAATTTAAGGCTAATGAGTCATTATGTTTAAAACGAAAATACAAAAAAACAGATGCCAGTTACATCTAATGTTACAACGGTCACTTACACTGTTGAGTGAAAGTCTGCATAGTTTAGCAAGAATATGCTAATTTCTAAGTTCACGTGCAACAGCAAATACATTTAGTTTCTCCAGCGGACTGTAATAGTTGAGATACAGTTTCATAAACATGAGCATTAGTAAATCTATATACCACCCCATGAGTTTTACAACATCTACAGCAGTGTCAGACAGTAACTCTATATCTTCTCTCCTTCTTGTGTTAAGTCTGGAGGCACTGCACCTCTTTATGCAAAAGAGATTTCATCAGCACATTTCGAGAATTTATAAGAATCCGTGAGAAACTTTGACTGTCAAAGCCATCTCCAACAATTTCATAAAACCACATTAGAGGACTTTTTATCTTTTCCCAGCTTCTACCTTGATTAATATTACACAAAATTTCAATAGGAACAACATATTTCTATGTCTGCTTCCTTTAAAGTATTTACTGTTATGGATGATGTTTTCCTTTTTTTTTTACAGGCAGACAGAAGAAGCATGCTTAAAACTCACTCAGAGTGCACATTTTGATTTGTGAGAATCGGACTCTTTGTCATCCCAAGTGTGTTCATCAATCTCTTAGCATCCACTGAAAATAGACTTACCACAGGCAGACGTGGACATAACAAAATGCCCCTGATAAACATGTATCTGAATTGCTATTGTCACCCTTCGTTAGTCGTCATTTCATTCAGCGAGCAGCTGAGTATCGGCTAATTTTCACTTGCTGGAGCCACAGCGCAGGCCCTCGTGTGGCCCCGGAGCAAGTCCAAGGAGCTGAGGGAAGCACACGTCAATAACAGTAAGTCAATTAAAATCACTCTTCATTTAGGCTGTGATCTCTATTGATTTGCCTTTCAATTCTCATCCATCAGATCAGCGGATTGCCTTGATGGATTAGAGGAATAGACTGTCTGACTGACTCAATTTCTCAGCTTCCACTGTACATACTACCAGCAGCTTTCCAGAAAAGGGCTTAGTTCACTGAACTAAGCCCAGAAGTTAGTTGACGCTACTTTGCTGAAACACAAAGTACTATTTGAGATGGCCACTAGAAGGCCTTGTCAGGTAAACGTAAGCGTAGATTGTACAGGCCTTTGATTAAACCGATGATATCTGTGATAGAAATATCTCCACTTGCTTTTCTGTAGCTTTTAACTGATCATTATCAACTGATACTGGTGTTCATCCTGGAAGCAAAGTCTCACCGATTAATGATAAAACAACGCAGTTAATTGTATCATTATCCACCTCTTTTTAGATGCCTTTAAAACCTGTTTTTCAATGATGTCAAAAACCTGTTAAAGACAGTCTGCTTGAAGATCAGGTCCGTGTGAAATTGAGACAGAAGATGTGCATTGGCCCAGAGGTTCCTTTGTTCTTTTTCTTCTTCCTCCGACACCATCTCTCCCTCTCCAAAAGGCAGAGGGGGTCAAACAGCAGCTTGGGGTTGGTTGGTGACTTGACATGAATTGTAAATGAGTGAATAAAAGTGTGGATGTGAGCGTCCATCTACACGGCACTGCTTCAGCCTCTCTCGCCTTTTTTTTTTTTTTGCTTGCTTTGATTTAATACTGTCTTGTAAGCATAACTAAATGTTAATAATTCCAGTGCTTGCAGATGCATTTCTTTCAAGCGCCCTGTTTTCTTGCAGACTCAAAGGCCTTGAACTGTCAGTGTCTTCCCCCTCGAGCACATACAGCACACTGTATCAACTTTCTGGTTCAGCAGCTTTGATAATAATCTGACCTCACCTGTTTGGTTTTCTTGGGGGGGTTATGATTTTTATTCTGTATGCTGTATGAATACCACAAAGTAGGAGAGAGTATTCATCGTGCTGCCTCAGCCTTCCTTTATTTTACAAAGGTTATTTTGTGACAACAGACCTCCTCTAATGTCGTCTGAAGCAGCTTTGTCCTGGACTGAGGCCATTTTTATTTTTTCACAAATCACTGCCAATTAACATTAAAAGCTGGCAAGCGATGGCACCTCCATTTTCGTTACCGTCCCCTGATGAAAAGCACCCTCACAAACACACAAGAACAACACGTTAAAAGGTCACCGTGACAAGGTGATAACTGTGAACTTTGGCAAAAACAAAAGCCAAATGGATTTTGCTATCAATTTAATGCAGAATATGGTTTATTACTATACATTATTACCTGTAACTTTCATTAAATAATGACACTCGAGAGCAAGGTTGCTGATATTCATGTTGGCGTTTCAGATAGTGTGTGTACAGCTGACAGACCTGAAGTAGGTTACTCTTACACTTAATACACCCTGAAATTCTGGGCCACATCTGGTTCTCTTTCAGCCTTATTTCCTGCCTGCAGGCTGTGTTTCCTTATCATGCCTTGTACACTATATTTTACTGCCCTGACAGAGCACTAGAGGTGGCAAGTACTTCAGTACTTTACATTTAGACAATATGGACGTACTTCGCTGGAGTATTTTGTTTTTGACACATTCTACTTTTTCTTCATCAGACATCAAGAGAAAAATAAACTCTACAATACCTCAGTATATTTTTCGTAGTTGACTACATGCACTTTTCATTAATATTTGAATAATAATACTTATTAATAATACTGTAATAAAGAGTATTTTTATTATTCTTATTATGACTCAATATCTCCTCAAGGTACAAGTGGAATTACAATTACATATTTTCCTAAACACAGAGGTCATGTTATAATATTATAAATCCTGTGCGAATCGGTAACTCTGATTTTAGGGTGGTATTTTCCCTGCCTCTTTTTTTCTGCCTCTTTCCCGGTACAAGAATTATGGAGGCTGCGTTGGCAATTATAAATGAAAGCTTTGACAGCATTTTGGGTGCAAATTCAGGAGGCTCATCTCGCTACACAGTATGAAGACCCATTTGCACAGGCACCGGAGAAGGAGGCCTTTGCAAATTATATATCAACCTTCATAGGCCTATATAATAATATTTAAGATACAAAATATAAGATATCATCGTATCTTGGGAATAATGTCAGTACATTTGAGACATTTCTAAATCACACGAGGTCCCTTGCTAGTTCTGTGCAAGAGGGGCTCGGCCGTAACTTCAACACTGTAACCTCTTCACATTTTGTTGATAATGTTAATTCATTTCTTTTTACTTTTTAGACTAAAATTCAGTCCAAATCTAGTTAAGTTATGGTATTAGAATTCTGTGCAGATTTTTTATGAGAGTGACTAACCTTAGCTGCCGAAAGAAAGAAAAAAAAAATAGAAAAAGTTAATTGCATTGGTTTCAACACAGTCATTTCCATAAAATAAAAGTGATTCTAATTACATTTACAGAAAACCTCTTCTTCGATTCCACAACTTTTGAGACTTTAGCACAAGCGTCTCCAAGCTGCAACATGGATAACTTTATCAATTATTTACCTGCAGTAGCATTAAATCTTGCAACATAACATCAGTAAACTGGATGTGGCATGTGGATTTCTTGGAAATGCTTTCATAGGTATGAGAGTTGTAGAATTCAGGAGTTAGAAACCTGAAGTATCAAGGGTTCACATGACAATAATGGTATATTATTAGAATATTTTTATAAGCCTTATCCTTGCAAGCTTTCTCCTCTTGTCACAGTTTAGGATTTCTTAATGAGTGTATTTGGAAAAGGGATTTCCACATCTGGTTATTGCCATCATTTGTGCAGACGTGGAGCAGCCTGAGTGTCTAGATCCGGCTCGTAGGTTAGAGTTACAGCCCGTTATGACAAACAGATGTCACAGTGGGATGATGATCCCCGATGCTACTGAGGCTTTTCCATGGCAACGCCTTTGCCTATCGCATCCCTGCCGTGTGCCAATGAGGCCCCTGGCAGCGCTCTCTCCCCTCCTCAGCACCGTGGCAGCCCCGGTGTTCCAGGCCACCACATTGTTTTGGCAGTGATTAATTATCGTCCTGATGAAATGTGAAGGCTCTGGAAATGTCACAGGGACGACATGGGCTTGTCAGTGTGGGCCAGCAGGGAGGAGCGTATCGCACACAGACATCTGGAACGATGTGGAGCACCATTATGTAACTTGTTTTTTTGGGGGGGGGAGCAAAGTGTGCTCCCTGAGTCTGGATTTCAAGCTGATCTCGAATCTGATTAAATTAAATGTAAACCCAATTTAAGTCAAACCAATTAGCTTGCAATATCAGGAAATGTGTTTACTCTCCTAACTCAACAATCAATAGCTCTCAATGAATGAGCAGTAAACACCTGATAATGCAAATTATTACAATGCCTCCATACATGCACTCATCTCTTCTCCTTTATGCTGTCGGCACACAATCACATCTCATACAGATGTATGATGCAATATATCTGCACAGAATGTTTTTAATCCATTTGTGTTTGTGAAAATAGAGGAGGAAGGTATCGCTTGATGAAAAACACAAATGACATACCAAATTTCCCTGATGAATTGGTCCATTTACTGAAATAAATTGAATTGATGCAAAGGATCCCAGAGGAGCAGAAAATTGTTCAGCTATGGATGAAAAGCCTCTCGGAGCTACGGCACCTACAAGCAGCCACGCTTATTTGTACTACACATAAGACTTGTAAAGATGTGCTGATAGCCCCTGTTTATCCCACTTAATAAGAGCAGTTTTTTTTTTTTTCTCTGAGCGAAAAATACTAATTAACTTGGGACAAAAACGGGAACAAATGCAATTATTTAAATGAATGAATCTGATTTGCTTGTTATTACATGAGAGAGGCATGTGTTGAAATCGTATCCTTAAGTTTTGATTCACAGAGTGGAAATTCTCTGTTTGTTAAAATGTTTTTTTTAGCCCATCTGTACAAGGTAAACTCTTAAAACACCGGGTGTCCATATGGGAAAGCAGATTGCGAATTATCAGCTCATCCAAGTATCTCCATGACTGGGCAGCCATCCAATCCTGTCAAACTGTATGTTCAAAAATGATAAAGACGCAATTTCATGCTAATTCCTAGAAGTTTGAGCCTTTCAAAGTCACATTTGAGGATCTTCTTTTTTTTTCCCAGTCACATATGTTCAAGACAATCATCAGAATCCATGGATTTCAATCTTCTCTGTTAGTTTTCTTGATTTTGGCAACAGATCATCACACATCCATCTCTCTACATCGCAACTTTGAGGTTGCAAAACAAATGGCGAAATCAACAGAATGGCTGTGCGAGCAGATGTTATTGGTTAATTGAAATGCATTTGATCTTGAATGATTAGCGTCCATCGAAGCATTTCCTTGTTTGGTGTTCTAATGATCGGGCTGCTGTGACAGCGTGTTTCCTCATTCTGGTTTTATGTGCAACTTATCCACACACCATTACCAGTTCCAGATCACTGATGTCAGCGCTGTAGGTCAATTTATAATGTGTAGTGGGGTATTATCAACTCATCTGGATGCACAGAGAACAACATCATTAATTCAGCAACATCAGTATATACATCGTGTGTTTTACCTGACAATGAACAGATGTACCACACCAGTTAGTCAAAAGAAAAATAATTAAATTAGATTATACATTACATATCTTTAACTGGGTTTGAAGAAAGTGCACATTGTTGCTCTCACCTCCCCTTGACCTACTCTTGTGCCCACGGAGGAAATCAAAAGTCAGAGAGAGTTGAATTCCTTGGGCCGAGGTAGATGCTGGGTCAAGAGCTAATCTGTTAGACATGTGTCTCCCTGAACCATCATAAAAACCTCTTCTCGTGCAAGTTTATAGGTTGGCAGCAGTACACAGTGTTTTAAAGCACTACACCAAAGACTATTTATATGCATATTTTATCCAATATGTGGGAAGGCTGGCAGTAAATTCATCTCTGAGAGTCTGACTGAGGACGAAATAGTTGGTTAAATTCAAAGACTCATCTAAACCTGCCGGGCTTGTGAAGTGAAAAATGAAACCTTTGAAAATACTAAATGATATGGAAAGTTTGTCTTGACTGAATAAGCATGATTTTTAAGTTGTGCATGTTAAATTGAAACATGAAGTGACTGAAATTAACCAAATATCTATAAGGATATATGTGATGTTGGTTGGTAATTGGCTGTCTTAATGATGAGAACTGAAATTTAGTTTTTATAGTGAGGTCTTAGGGAAGCAGAAATCACAGTAAACTTCTGGGACTCAGCACCCCTGATTAGCATGATTGGCATGTGTTTTGCCCTTTCTTTCCTAATCTTAGCCATACCATAGTTGCCGTGTGCCTTATAGAAAGCGAGAATTTTCAAAATGTTTGAAAATGTGTTTTTTTATATCCAATTTTTATACCCTGAGGTTTTGGAGAATTGTCCCATGGATATTGCCTGGTTGTGTCACATATTGGTGGGTCAGCGTAATTCTGTCATGTCAAAAGGTCAATAAAAGACTAAATATGGAAACCAAACATAATAACCTATTTAATGAGCTAAAACTGTAAAAGATTCAGATATTTTCTTTTAAATGTCAGGTGTAGGATTTGCTCATTAAGTCATTTATATATAAACAGCTTTCATGTGTCGTTTACTTCTGAATTTCTGGCATGAAAGGTGGAGAGGGAAAGATTTTGACATTGTCGGCCTTTAGTCAAGATCAGAGAATAGGTTGTGTCTCACAAAGTTAGGAGGCAAAAATCAGTAATATCCAACGTACAATGATATAATTTATTAGTCACGATCAACCCATGTTAGGCTTTTTGTTTGTTCGAATATTGATTTCCAATGAAAGCACACAGTTAGCTTCAAACTAAATGGTTTAAAAAATGCTAAATTATTCCTGCATAGAAGACCTGCTTACAGTGTGTACAAACCCATAGCTGTAATATTTGAATCACTCTTACTTCAAACCCTCTCTCAACATCAAAGACGGTGTTTGGGCCAGAAGTTAGACAGTTACTAACAGATCAAAATAAACTGGGTGCTGATTTACTGGAGAAATATTCCCGAAAGGTAATTTGCTTTTTCAGACACCGTATTGGCAGTGACCCTCTGCCCCTTGTGCTTTTGAAATGCTCATCTGATCAGGAAGGTCATGCAGAAAGAAGCACAAATGGGGAACACGCTCTTCAGAACACACGCGATTAAATCAGCTTCTTGTTTCATCTGCAAATGAGACGGCCTGCAGCAGAGTGTGGACTAGTCAACTTTGTTATTTAGACTACACTGTCTCTTTCACAAATGTAGCTCGGACTGCAGTTTTCTCTGAATCACAGTGGTCATCAGCGGCTTGCTCTTTCTCACCTTGCATTTCTACATTGTGCACCTAAAAAATACATGTTGTAAACATAAAAATAGACATTATAGAATTCACAATAGAGCGCACTACTAAAATGCACTAATAAGCAAACATCAACACACTTCGCTAAACAAAACAAACACTAACAGTCCTTGGGCTGGGTTCAGGCTGGGCAGAGGGGCAACCTAAAGACTCAGAAAGTGTGTAATGAGGATTTTACTGCTCATGGGGACTGGAGGAAAACTGTGGTCCGCTGCCCTGGTGGCTTGTGCCTGGGATCAATGGTCATTAATCTTTCTAGAGAGGCTCCGGCTGCACTTTTTAGGGGGTAGAAGGATTGCTGACCCAAGTACAGGACATCTTTCTGGGTCCAACAGACAAGGTTTTCTGTGTTTGGACGCCACAGCACTTCTCGGCTGGTTTTTCGAGCTCCAAGCAGAGCTCAGTCGGGGTGGAGACTCAAGTGGAGTGCAGACACAAATCATTGAGCCGCAGCTTACACACATGAACGTATTGCTCTTTTCTCTTTTGTGATACTGCAGGAAAAGATTCTGTAAACTGTATTGTCAGTGCTAGAAGTACTCGGATCCTTTACGTAAGTACCAGTACAAAACAATACTGCATTTCAAGTAGAATTTCGGCATTTAAAATTAAAATAAAGTAACAGTACAAGCTGCAAGATAAAGTTACACTTATTGTTTATACTGTTGCAAAAATGCATAACATTTGCTTGCTGGTTGTGTTGCTAGTTTCAACTTGAAACACTGTTTGGTAATTTACAAACATGACAACTGGCATGTCCATGACATCGGAACGTGACACCCCAGAAACAAAAACAGAAAGAAATACTTGTCTGCTGGCAACGGGAAAGGAGTGTATCGCCTTAAAGCGGGTTCACCAATGTTTAAAAAAACCTGCATACACATGCTCATTTTGGTGATAAAAGGGTATAAGCCTCCTTGAACCTTGAATTGTTATTAAAATTAAAGCATTTGAGAAGTTTACAATGGAAATCTCTCTTTTTGTAAACAATGTTCTGTATTTTGAAAGTTTATCAATTTTTTTTAAATTGTAAAATCTTGATTCAGAAAATAAATAGTGACTCTGCCAGGCGTAAGCCTGGGTAGAGGTTATGTGTTTGGTTGTGTGGGTGACTGTGTGCGTCCGTGACTGAGTGAGTGTACACCTCACCACATAATTGCATTTACCAACAATCTCAACTCTGCTACACGTTAACTGTAGCTTTTGAATGTAATGCTGTACTGTAAAACCAACAGTCTTCATTGAATATAATAATTTAACAGAAGTCATAATTTACAGTATTTACTTACTAATATTTTCTGTCGGATGCAATCAAATCCTGCTGGTTACTTCCTGCTGTAAGGTCAGAAAGTTGCCCAATGAACCACCAAGGAAAGAGAAAACCTCCCTACTGCTGTGATGAATATTTGGAGGGTATATCTTTCACTCTCATGTGAAATCGTGAAACTTAATGACATGAATGTATGGTCGAATAGTTTTATGAACCTGCACATATAATCTCTGTGTGATTCAGCTGCCCCCACAAAACCTTCACCCAGAAGCTAATGTGACGTTATAAAGAATCATAGGCTGCGCTCGATGTAAAGTAAAGCTGTCTGTCATCAAGATATAATAACATCTAAACGGTATTACTAATATTAGTGCAATGTACCATAGTGTATTATACACATTGTACTATTAAAGTATAAGCAGGCGACCACATTCACTGTCCTAATATAAAAGCTACATTAAAAAAAAATATATATATATATATATTATAATATGTAAATGGTGAGTACTTCACTTTCTCCCGCAGGTCAACACAGTTTGAATAACTAAATATCATTCAGTCATGGAGGAGTTGGTATCATTCATCTGCCCTGCGCTGTGCAGAGCTGTGTTTTAGACTGTAAATGCAACCCGGACCTCAGCAGCAGGCACAGCGCTGCTTGACTGGAGTCAAGGGCACTTATTGAGATGATACTAATAGAGGTTGGCACAGAGACATAAAAAATACAAACATTTAGTTAAGAGGGCTTCAAGGATCTCATAGGGCAAAGTTGTAGCTCTTTACAACAACGGACAACTGCAGCAGTGCTTTTAAGGAACAATGGATATGAGGTTTTCAAAAGGAGCAATTCTTATTTGCATCTTACATCTTTTCCATCCTCAATTTCAGTGCCATTATAGTGAAATACGTGGAAAGCATGATATAGATTCCTAAGTTTTCCTCAAGACAATCACTGTGTCCATTCTACATACTAATGCTATATGTACAGTACTACACACCAATCGTCATAATACACCATGTGTATGTATGTGTTACATTGGGTGTCAATCAAACTGCAACTTTGGAAAGATACTGCAGCTCAAATGCAAATTTTCTGAAGCTATTTCCACAACTTTCAACTACATTTTTTCCAGCTATGAGCGGCTCTTTCATCTGCTTGGTGCATTACATTGTAAGAATAGTGTCGATCAACAACACCGCAAATCAACTGTATACAATCTGTCTGCTTTTACCTACTATACACCAGTGGCGGGCCGTGCATTTTATACCTGGGCCTTCTGTGCTGTCCTACTGAGCTACGGTTATTTGTTTCTATTGGTGTAATAATACACGTATTCGTATTAAACCGTTTGGTACGAGGCTTACGAACCGAACAATACGTTTGAATAATACTACTGCATTTGGAAAATGCAGAAGCTTAAATTGTGGGAAATATAATGTTTTCGGTGGACTGCGCTCACATAACAGACAACGGGATGTGTGACCTTTTGAACCCGGAACAATAACAAAAAAACGAAATAACCCCGCGATGACGCGATGCTTCGTCATTCGAACGGAACACCGGCCGAATCTGATTGGACAAAAGCTCTCCTTAAAACAAGCTGTGCTGGAAGCAGAGCAACAGAGGAAGACAGGAGCTGTGCAATAGGAACAAAAATTATAATACATGTAGTGTATTTGTGAAAAATTATAAAATAGCTTTAACTTTGTGATTCTGTTGAGGCCAGCAGAGAAGGCTTAGCTGGCCCTGACGGCCCACCACTGCTATACACTTTATTGTCACTTTTCTAGTGTGTACGCACAACATAGCCTGCTTAGAATCTGTATGTAGTATCGAATTGTGTGCGTGTATCTATCTATCTATCTGAGTACACAAGTCTACATCCACGCTAGCAGCTCTGTGAGGCTGCTCCTTGGTGCTTTGAACTAAATGTTAATATCAGCATGCAGACAATGACAAAGATGCTGATGGTCAGCAGGTATAACATTTATCAACTTCACTATCTTAGTTTAGCTTATGAGCATGATGACATTTAGTAATTCGCACTATGTGCAAAGTACAGCTGAGACTGACATGGGAATGATACATAATCTTGCAGGTATTTGGTCGTAAACCGTAAAGTATTGGATAGTCTGATGAATGGTGCTCGATTAAAAAGTAAAGCGATCACCAGGGTTATTACAATTCATCCTGAGAGGGACATGAACGTGGTTTTTGAGGTATTTCAGTCTGGAACGAAGTGGTGTTGAAGTTGTTGAATTTCTGTCTCTAGTGGCTTCACCAGCTCTGCAGCCCCGAAGCATCATGTTTCTATCTTTCTGTCTCTTTCTCCAGTTTTACTAAAACGCCATTAAATCCAAAGCAGGGTGCAGTTAAATGCCCTCTTGCATTCATTTATAACACACTGGCAGATGGTGTTCCTGGTTATAGAACAAAGCTGACTTTATTGAGAAATGCCACATAGAGGGGAGGCAAAAAGCTCAAAGACAGTAGCCCATCAATGGGACCAAATGGGAGATAATAAAAAGTTATTACAGCACATACAAGTGAGCTTTTGACTGCTACACTGCTTCCATGTCAACACCTCCAACATGGCAAGGGCTCTATAGTACATGCATCACCACCTTTCCTTATCCAGTCCATTTATTTTTACCGTCTTCCTGCCAACATTTTTTCCGCTTTGGTCAGTATCACAATGGCACCAAGGAAATATTTTATACATTCGGCTCATTATTCACTATGTCTAATTAATGCTAAACTCAAAATAGGGAAAATGCAATTTAGCATCTTCTGCCTGTCCCTGTAGGGGAATCCATTTAGGTGCAATGTAAGATCCTCTTTGAAGTAGAAATCTTTTTTCATTTTTACCCAGAACTGTTGATGCGCAACACAACAGCTGACCCTCTGTTTTATATCCCTAAAGGAATTCATTTAGCTGCAGCCCCTGTAGCTATTCACACTTTATAATTTAAATTTCATTATATTTTTCTTGGGTTTCATTGAATGTGTTTGCATCTGCTCTATCATGCATTTACCAACTATTGTACTAGTTGATATATGTCTTGCATGTTGGGGAAAAAAAAGGATCCACTATCACGAATAGTAAAGCCAAATTAAATAAAACTAATAGTGTTATATATCTATAAATGCCACTTTGGTGGAACTGATAACTCATAAACATCTGAACGGGTCACAAACCAAAAATGTTAAGAACAGGTTTCTTTTTAACAGAGCCTTGAATTGTATAAGCCTACATAAAGTAACTTGTTACTAACGCTAATATACATGCAGTGGATTAACAAGTACAATAACGGAGTTGAAGTACCTCAAAATTGTGCTTAAGGGTAGTACATGAGTAAATGCAATCAGTTACTTTACACCACTGATGCATAAAACAAAAAATACAACAAAGTGCACAGTGATGGACATGCTATGTCAGCTGGCACATCCTCTCTCCAGATGAAAAGAGTATTTCAATTAGAGTGTCCCACTTTTTCCAAACATCTATGAGCAAAAATAATAAAAGAAAAATCAAGCTCTCAACTGCAAGATGAGGAGAAGTAAGCAGCCTTCTTGTTATTGCAAGAGCACAGCTTCGCCCCATAGCAGTCTGTGGTGGTTTAATATTTAATGATTTTCTCTGACTCCAGGAGCAAACCTTGGCAAACCACTTCTTCAATGTGAAGAACATCCAATCATATTTTTAAATGCAACGCTGTTTGAAGCTGGACTTCTTTTAAAAACTGTGTCACACATAAGAAGTCGATATGAAGTAGTTCTGGCGAGGTTAACAGCTGTTTCACATTCAAATTACAGATTGTGGGTCTGCTTGTTTTTGTGTTTGGAGTTTTTCTTTCCTGGCCCTCAGCCGTCCTGTGAAAGATCCAGATGATCCAGATGACCCAGATCAGGGCCGTCGAGCTGAGCAGAAAGCAAGGAATCACTGTGGATCTCATCTGGTCTCCAATGTTGACACATGAAGGACCTCAGCTGGGTCTGAGTTTTACCACACAGCATGCAATCACAGGAGAGCCAAATACACTAATTAGTTACGTAAAGAGTTACTTTCCAAAACTAGATATCCATCATCATACAAAGCATCGTTTACTCTTTCAAAACGATTGTTGGCATCAAAGCAGGACTCCCTGCGGAGGCTAGTAGCATCAGCAGATGTCTGCTTACAGAAAAGTGGCATTTGTGAACGTGAGAATTTATTCAGCAGTTAAATGGCTATACAATAGCAGAAGATGCAGGAAAGTGTGTCTATCTATACGTGAATGCATATGTATATTGGTTGAGTCTTTGACTCTGTATATATTCATAAGAGTGAATTAGCACGTCTTAGGCTTTACAGTCACCTATAAAATAGAGCTGATTTGTTGCCAGAATAACTGCGGTACATCTGCATTTTCTTGTATGGACGACTGTTTTGCTGTCATTTTGCTCACCAAAAAAGCTGAAAATCCCATTAAATCTCTTTCAACATCCTTTATGTTAATGTCTGTGCCATAGTGCAGGTCCTGCCCTAAATTCCTGACAGGCACTATTCCCAGTAATTAGGCTGACGCCAGCTCGGCTTTTCGAGATTCCCTGTGACAGAGTGGCAAAGAGTGTCAGGTATAAATTATATTTACAATAAACTCACCCAGTGGACCGTGTTTCTAAAGCGTGCCAGCCCTTCAAACGAGATCATTTAATTTGTCCTATGCCTCAGTGCAACATGCAGCATTACCAAAGAAAATCTCATTTTTGTTGGTGGTTTTCGGCCCACATACTTGAGCTTGTGGACATTTATCCACTAATAGTAACTGACTTAATTTAGTTTTAAATATTAGTATGCTGAGACTTCTATTTCTGTCATTTTATTTTGTGTCCACTTGTTTTGGTTTGTATGCCTGCAACATACTTTACTTTACTTGAACTCTCGTTACAAGGTAAAGCATTAACATCCCTGGATCACATGTTGCCTGGTTGAACTCTGGGTACAAAGCTTGTGACCCCTCATTACTGGCTGCACATGTCTGAACATCATGCAACAAGATAGAAAATTGCTAGTTTTCGTTAATGGAAATAATAAATGGGAAAACAAAACTCACTTTGCCACTTATGTTAACGCAGTTTGAGATTTTTGCACAGGACAGACTGTTGCAGTATTACATGCTTATGCAATCAAGCACTAAAAGCTGTAGTTCACATTTTCTCAACAACAAAAAAATGGAGATGCTCGTCAGCCTTGATATGTCTCTCAGAGGATGACTTGCTAAACACTGCAGAATTTTTTGAGGTGGGTGAGAAATTGGAAAACAACAACAACCCCCTCTATTCTTGTCGTGAAGATGAAAGTAAGTGTCTCTGTCAAAATAAGGGGAGAGAGCCTGACGGTTTTCTTAATAAGGATAACTACAGGCGAGATGTAAAAGATTAATGAGAGGACCCTGTCGGGAACGAATCAGTCATCACTGTCTCTTGTCTTTTTCCTTTCTTCCTTTTTATTTTTCATACCGTTTCTTTCTCTCTCTCTCTGTCATTCTCCGTGTGTCTTTATTCAACACAACAGACAAGATGACAGTCCCAACATTGAACGTAAACTACATGACCAATATACTGTACAAAACATGGGCCAGGACCTCATGATGTAACCTAGCATGCAATCAAATCCTTGCATGGTGATTGGTGTTATCCTGTGAAGCGACAGACAGCGAAAGGTCAACCACGAAAGTCCTAGACAGCATGCAATAGTAAAAGGCTGCCATCACCTTCAGGCAGTGGCATTCTGGGAAGAGGAGAGGACTTCGTGTTATGATGTGGGGGTAATTGAAACACAGTGCTGTAATTAGTGGAGGTTCTTATTCGTGACTTCATGACTTTCATAGTGAAAGGTCATAACAAAGCCAGGGTATTTCATTTTGATCTTGTCTTGCACTGCTGTAGCATGTACTGGTGGCACATGTGACAAAGACTGCAAAAGAATGAGTTAAGATAAATGTAGCACTCAATGAACCTGATTTAAAAATAAAAAAAATCTTATAAACTACAACCAATGTAGATGAAGGAAATCATCCCTTGAATTATCGCAGCTGGTGTTTTTTTAACCGTTCATGTTATCACAGTTTGAAGGAATCAATAGTTCCCAGCTTGCTCCTTATCAAGACATAATCAAATGCAGTCTGACTACACTGGCTTCTTCTCTCATGTTTTTTTATGTATTCCATTG
The DNA here is from genome assembly GCF_050575085.1 of Anarhichas minor. Classification (NCBI taxonomy): domain Eukaryota; kingdom Metazoa; phylum Chordata; class Actinopteri; order Perciformes; family Anarhichadidae; genus Anarhichas; species Anarhichas minor. The sequence continues at coordinate 5,924,567 of NW_027466486.1, forward strand.
TCCAGAGGCAAACACTATAAAATAAGATTGAGTAAAATGCAGGCAGAACCGTTTTCATTTTTCAAGGAGGAAAATTAAGAGTCTGAGACCAAAATATTCCAATTGTGACCATTTGTGTACTTGCATTCAGAAATACTGAACCAGATCCATAATGTGAGACAACGTGGTCATTTTAGCGTTGTGAATTTGTCATGCAGCCGGATTCAGAGTCAAACACTGTGTAAACCTGTTGTCCCATGCATGCTGTGGGGATAGCACATTTTATAGCCAATAGGATTTGGATTTTGGATTATTGCAGAAAGCTCTGTGGCACACGTCTATGATAACTGACAGGTTTTGCTCAGGAAGGTAATCTTGACAAATGAGCACCACTTTTATGATTTTTTAAAACGTGAATACAATCGCCAGAAGTAAAACACTAACATAGGCTGTAGGCTACAAACAAAAAGCTAGCCGGCTTGATGACTAGATGATGTCTCATTCAGCCATTTATTTAAGACGCATAAAAGCTTTAAAATTCAAAGGAGGGGTATTTACTGACATATTTTACATCGTGCACCAAACACAGCAAAACAGCTACTTGCAGATTCATTTAGCACAATTTCATTTTCTGATGTGAGCAGGCATTATTTCAAAAGTCTATTAAGTGATCGGCTGTTGCTTGGTCAGAATAAGCAGAGAGCAAACTGTAGAATAAATCACTTCAAAGACATTTGGTAAATTCAAATTCAAGTAAACTTAAAATGTCCCAGTAATGCCAGACATACAATTAGATTTGATGGTTAAAAAACGAACGCGTAATATCTTATAATGATGGCTTATATCCTGGTATCTTTTTCTGACATGACTAATATCAGCATTGCCAAAATAATCTTATAGTCAATGTTTAGGTTGCGACCTCTGGTTTGAAAACACTACATTACATTTTGGCCCAAAGAATAAAGACAGATGTTTTTTTGTCATTTTTAAATGTCTGACCAGAGAAATCTATACAAATCAAAGCATTAGATGAGTTGAACTACAACAGAAGGCCAGCTTGCTCTTTTTGCGGCTGACGCCCGGGGTAATTGCCCTGCTCCATTGCTGAAATGTCACGGCTGCTCTTATCCCAGGTGGGCTATTCCATCAACTAATAAATGCCATTGCCCCTAACTCAGCACCAAAGAACCATAACATGATACGGCGCAACACTCGTAAAAATCAGCGAATGACACACACACCTCACAGCAGATGTAATTAGCAGCAGTTATCAAATCTAATTTGCCCGCTGCTAACGTTAGGACTTATTTGTTATGGGACTGGTGTTTTAGTGCTCTTTGTAATCAGATAGTTTAAAGGGGATTAACAGGATTCTAAATACGTCTGTTTGCTAATGTTGATGTTTTCACGTGCTCTTATAGGCATGTTTCATTAGGGCTATTGTTTAGAAAAATAACTAAATAACCTTGCATGATGCCATCATAGGTTTCTGCCTGTTTATCACACTTTGTTTCAACAAAGACAATAGATGTGGCATAAAGAAGTATAATTGTCTTTTAAAAATACATTCATTCAGGAAATCCAAGTCAATCTACTGTAGGACATTATTTCCTTCCCCATGCAGACAAGCTGTCTCCAGCGCATGACTGTGTGGCTTTAATTTCAGCCAGCAATCACCAAAGACCTTATTTCATTTATATGGTAATAACACCTCTGATGTCAGCTCTGGCTGTGCAGATCACGAGCTAAGCAGGGATGGCCTTTTGTGGCCGGGGCTCGTTCACTTCATTCTCCTACCTGAGTGCACTGACCAGCAGAGAGAGGTCAGTTTCTGAGGGGATCAAGCAGCAGCTCCAGTCTTTGTGCTGGAGAAATTTAATTTACTGTGACATATTGTTGGGAGCACTTATAGAGGTAATATGTAGTCATTTGTTTTGGGATGCAGGTAAAAGGAGTAGCTTGACCGTCAGCTGTCTTTATTAGCAACAGGGATGTTGTCCATTATGGCCAAACAGTGAAAATGACCAGTAAACCAATTAAATCAATTTCTGCATTTTACTATACTACTGTATTTTATTTCTGACACTGCTTTTTAGTGTTTTAATGACTGTTTTTAATGTTTCAATCAATGTGCTTAATTGTTTTTAAATCTCCTTTTCTTTTGCCTCATGTTTTGATGCTTTGAATGGTTTTATGTGAAGCACTTTGAATTCAGTATTCCAGAAATCAAACATCTTGAAAGTCCGTCAGAAAGAGGTTTTCAGTTGATTACTAATTTCTCACTTCTAATTAGTATTCCATAAAAACATCTTGCAAGTGTTTTAGGAAAGAGTTCTTTTGGCAAATGGGGAGATCATTTTTGCCCCAAATGGATTAACAGAAACTTGGCAGGGGGGGTGCCACTCTGCATCCGAGGTGTGGTTTGAATATTGACTTGAAGCAGTGATATCCATGTCAGACTGTGATAGCTGTTGCTAATGGGAGGTCAGCCAGAGGAAAGCAGGAAATGTGCTGCGATTGCCTGAGTATCTCTGAAAACTGAACTCAGTTTGTTGAAACCTTTCGGTTAGAAGAGCTCTTTTAAAGGGGGAAATAATACAGAATCTTTCATGGCAAAATAGAGTTCAGTGTATTTCCAGAAACATTGTTTTTCTCCTGACCGTCAAGTGTCTGCACAGACCTCTAATACTGACACAGACTGCACTCTCATTCCTTCAGTGTTCCCTGCATGTTGAAAAATCTGACCTGTCTTCCACACAGCAGTATGACGACATTAATAAGAACCACCATATTGATTTTCAATGAAAACACTGCGCTGTTTTGTTGCATTTCCTTAACCTTGGCTTCCCTGAACCTGAGGCTGCCCAATTCAATTTTTCTTGGTTGGATTTTTTGTCTCTCTCTCACTCTCACTCAATTTAATTTACTCTTTTCTCCCGTGCTTGGCATCTGTTGCTCCACCCTTAGTTTACTTGAAAAAACTAAAAGGAAAACATGGGAAAAGCCAATCTATTTTTTTCCAGCTGAAGTGCAGTGCGTTCAGTATTTCTTTGTGTTCCAAAACATGATTTTGCGTGACGGATCTGTACTGTCACCTCTCAACAACTCTTGAATCTGGAGCTTGTGGTGTGCAGACTCCCACTCACAGATGAGCGTCGACAGCTTGTGTTTCATGCTGCATTTTAAGCTCATTTGGCCTCAACAGTCTTGGCAGGTCAAAGGAGTGCTATGAGCACCATCGAGCTTGTCACTGAGCTGAGCTTTCAGATGTTGTTGGTCTGTTTAACAGGCGTGACAGTTCTCCTTGTCAGCCCGGCAGGTGGTTGAACTAACACTGTGCCTCTGGAAGGAGCTCAAAGTTAAGTCCTGTTTGACTTGTGCCGCTGTGACTGTCATCTTTAGATCGACACTGATAGCAGAGGGCAAATACCAAACATGTATTTAGAGCTCTACGGTGTCACACAGACACATTCAATACATTTTAACTTCAATATCCAATACTGTCAAAGGCTGATCCTGTACTGTATATAGTGGAGTTATTTTTTTTCCAGACCAGAGTTGATAGCCAAGGCTACAGGGCTGCAAGTCTCCAGCCCCCTGCCCGACCTGTAAACTCCTGATGTAAACTAGGTCGGCGCAGTGACTGAGTGAGAGAGGTTCTTCTGGTGAGCATTGAATTATTCAGCCTGGTCCGATAAGCTCTGATAACACAAGCAGAACAACAGCAGCGTAGAGCTCCGTGCAAGACAGCCAGAAAGCCAAATCAGAGCTTATGGGTAATATCTCGCACCCCGAGTTAGCCTCATTCCCTTTTTTAAATCTGAGAAATATGAAAAGAAGAAATGTCACGAATGGTTGGGCATTTTTGTTACATGGGCTCAAGAAGGACTCCTGTGCTTTGTAGGCCAATTTATTATACAATCATATAAACATCTTTATGTGTTACACATATTTTTTAACAAATGCACTCTGTTACAAGCTTTTCTTCAGATTTACAGATAAGAAAATGTCGTAAAGTGAAGAAATGCTGAAATGTCAACCCCCTCCTGCTTACCCCTCATCTAAACCCCATCGTAAGGCTTTGATCAGCATAACCTGCCATATGTCAGAGTATGTTTACTGCATTTCTGTTATATGCAGAGGTTGTTAACTTTTACAAGCTCCTTTTGAATGACGGGGGAAGTGCATACGTCTTCACAAAAAACTGTTGAGGAAATCTCCTTTTTTTTCCCCATCATGGTCTTTTTGCCGTGTCTGCCAGATTCAAGTGAATTAGGTGTGCATGCAGACGTGCTCATAAATCTTATAAACACTGAGGTAACGTGTTTCAGACTTGCTTACCAGGTGTAATTTGTCAAGGACTGGGTAACTCTATTCAAAAAAGAGCACAAGCTGCTGCTTCAGTAGCTCCCTGCAGCCGTTAGGGTTTGGTGTTCAGTGTGGCATCACTACATCAGGCCATGGCAGAGTTGTTATCAAGACCGAGACAGGACAATACAAGGTATCTTTACTCAGAACCAATGCCACACTAACAATAGCACGCCAGTATTTTGTGTTATAATATTATGATCCTTGAGATCTGTACAATTTTACACACAAATCCTAATCTTCAACTGTCAATTCCAAGATGTATATGCTCTAGATCGCTGTGTACTTCTAGTGGTGGATCTAAATATATTTGTTCAATTACTAAAGTACAATTTTCACTTGTACTTGACTTGAGTATTCACCTTTTAATCTTCTTTATATTCATACAGTACTACTGTACTTTTTACTCCCCCACATTTGCTTGACAACTGTACTTTGCAAATAGATATCTAAATACAAAACACCTGATGTACAATATATATAGATAGAAGTAAAATACAATACACTTGCTTTACCTTGATGAGCCACTGTAAGAATACATATTGTGGCTGTACTTTTTATGTATATAATTTATACATTCAATACTTCCATTAGTGAAACACAAAATGAAAGGTCCTTGTTGCTTATAATACTTAAGTTTTTGCTCCTCTGCATTTTCATGTCATGTATTGCTACTTTTACTTCTTCCACCACTGCCTGCCAAGTGAATACAGATGTACAATAAGTCAAATTGTATGTGGCAGTGTTTAATGATAATATTGGAAAGTTTAAGAAATACAACAAAGATGCAAATGTATACTTATGCAAAGATTCCATGACTATAAACAGCACTTCCATGTCTTCCACACACTATAAGTCAATTAGGAGACAAATCAGAGGCTCGTTACCTAAAATGTCCTTTATAATCTAAACACTAAGCTAGCAACATGCTAGATATCTTTATAAAAATGTATTTCTTTTGACTGTATATGCCAGGATGTTGGAAATGTATCAGGAAAAACCCTCAGGGCTTATGGATGCTGCAAATGAAAATTAGGTCTTACTATTGACTTTAACTGGATGTTAATTAGGGGAAACATTTAGCCAATAATGCTGCTCTAATCACACTTGAGAAGATTCCCTCCCTGGAGTCTGATCTGTGAGTAAAAGGACACTTCTGAGGGAACAGAGGATAGCGGCACTTTAAACCAGGTATTACCTCAACACATCCAGATGCTGCTACCTGATAGTAAAGGTCTATGTGGGATGTTTACAACGTCACAAAACAGTGTTGATATGGCTTTGACGTTTTTTGTTCCAGAGGTGATCAAGAGGCAAAATGGTGTTCCCTTGCTGAGACTCTTGTAAAAAAAAAAAACTTTATCAACAAGGAAATTAAATGGTACATGCGTAGATTTCTTGCCTACACACTGAGACGTTGACGTTTGTTTATATAACATTAAATATGTATGACAATCATGTTTAAATTTAGAGAAAAATAAGTGGTATTAGGCATCATCAACTGACTGTTTACTAAGCCTGTCGCTTATTGTGCTACGACTTGGCAATCACTGTTCAGGGTAGGGGTTCCGAACGGGCACTGCACTAGTAAAATGAACCTGCATTAAGCTGTTTATGTAACATAATGTTGCATTAGCAGAAGATGAACCACAGTTTGAAGAAATATGCTGCAGACGAGTGAAGGTTTCTTTGCAGGTGGCCCTTGCAGGTTTGCAGTTGAGGTACCTCCACCTCCTCCGCTCCACTCCTCTGCCACTACTCCCTCAACACCCCCCACACACACAGACAACTTCCTCCTTTCCTCTTTTTACAACAGTCTGGATCTTTCCTCCTCGTCCGCCCTCTCTGTCACATTGGCTCTGGACTGTCATAGAAACAGCTTGTGATTCAAACCCCTCTCCTGTTCTTTTCAGTTACATAAATGCCACATACTGTTGCAGTCCTGAACCGTATTTTTAGACTGGCATAGACGGGGCGGTAATGATGCCAGCAATCAACAGTCCCATTATGTAACACGGAGAGGGGTGTGCACATATATGGCACTTTTTTCAACTGCCCACTATACTTATTCCCATATCTGGCAGACAGGTACAAGCATTCCCATACACAGTAAACACTGAGCTGTGTTCCTGTATGTCACGAAGTGCATCCACACTTGTTTTTGTAAGGGAAAGCACACTTTCTACAGCCTATAACATGCTCTGCTACCTGGCAACTGTTTCATTATTACAAATCAGTTAAAAAGAAAGATTTAGTTGCACAGAGCTACTGCAGAAGGTTTCCAAATTCAATTATATAAGATTATTGTAATCCAAAATCATTTTAAAGGACTTGTAGATTTGAGAAGGTCTGCACAAAATCCTTCACATACCTCAGGACTTTATCAATTAAATAGTGAGGTATTTAGCACAATTGTATATGCAGTGTCATCAGTGGCCTTTCAGCACCATGGACAACATCAAACCGGAAACGGCAACTTAGCGGCATAGCTTCTTATTTGGCCATATTTTTGTTGATTTGCTTGCTTGCTATTTTAAATCTTTTAACAGTTAGATTTATAGTCTATAGCCAGTCAAGATTTGGGATTTATTTTAGTTCAGTTACTAAAATCAATTGAAAGCTTGTCGATTGCAATTTGTTCAGGAAGTTGCTTTATTCCAACTCTATTTTTTCCAGTGTAACCAAGGGGTAACTGACTGAAAGCTGAATTGCTTAGAGCACGAGTAGATAGAGACCAATCAGACTTAAGAGTCTGCCTCAGCATGGAAACATACACATAATGACAACACTAACATGTTGATGTTTAGCAGGTATAATGTTTATCATTGTACTTTAACATTTTAGCATGCTTTACTAATTAGCGCTAATTAGCAAAGTAATGCTGAGGCTGATTGCAATGTCATTAGTTTTGCCACACTGCTAGCTTCACTACAAGCAAGTAAAAACTTCATACACATATTTTTCTTCTTAGACTTCATGAAACTCTTCCTATCCAGCCTTAAAGGCTTGGTTATTTTTGTAACACACCATTTCAAATGCACAAAGACCCACAATGCAACCAATGAGAACACAAAGGATTTCTGAGAAACGGCTACAGTTTTACCTTGGTGCATTCTTTCCACATCAACATCGGAGCTAAGAACTTGACTGAGCCAACGCTTCACAGCAACTTGCCCTCATTGACGTGACATTTCTGCCAGAGGAGATATCTTGAATAGCTAGAGGTAAATAAAAATAAAAACTCCCTAAACAAAGGGGATGTATTTAAAACGCTTGGTTGTGGAGGCAAAACCAGGTTAGCACTAGCCTGGGAGCTAACGGGTAAAATGAGCCTAAGGAGTAAACCAGGAAACCAGGTCAAACGTTTACAGTGGATTAGGTAAGAAGAGGAAAAAGTTACTAAGAAATGCAAGAAAATTATATATAAATAAAAGGTATAGGTAAAGTTAATCAAATGTAATTGAACTGAACAGATCTGACACTTCCAATCCGACACATATGGATGCTGACAAACAAGCCAAGTATAATGCAAGTATTGATTGCTGTGAGGTCCTCTCTAAATAAAGCTTTTACCTAGTAGGTAATTAGGAAGTGAGCAGATGCTGGTATTGAGTGCTTTCAGCGCCTGAGAGAAGCAGTAATTGTTTTCTGTTGATTACATGGCCTTTTGACAGAAAAAGGGTCACTGCAGTAGTGACCACAGACTACTGGTCTGAGAAGACCTACCAGCACACGGTGCACAGAAGCATGGGAGAGTGAGCGGAAAGCCAATATGCAAAGTAGAATCTGATACTTACACTTACATTGAAGCATTGTTGAAGTTAAAGAGCTGTCTGCCATTATCTGTTATGAACACTGTCATCACTACCGCATTGCATTGTGGGATATTTATGCCGGCATAGTCTCCAGTGTTTGCATACTGTAATATTTCACCCGAAATAGTATGCAATTCACGTACTATTGGTTTCAAAGAAAGTTTTCAGACGTACCAGAAAATCCCATGTACTGTTTTAGCGCACTAAATCGCATGTTAGTATGGAATTGCAGACGCAACCATCTCGCTTTACTTCTCAGTGGCTTTTAATGGTTACAGTGTGCTTCCTTTTAGATTATTGTTGTCGTGAATTAGTCCTTTGTTTTTACCAATTCATGGTAAAAAGATATGAACCTACTGTATAATGTTTCTCTTGCATTACTATTCAAAACAATATCAATAGAGCATATTTTGACTCAAAATGTCTTGACAGTTTTGGTTCCTTTGCTTTATTACAACTGCAAACCCCACACCCTAATTTATTAAACCTGGAAAGCAAAGTTGTCTTTGCAGATGCAGTGCGAGCTACCATTGTCCAGTTCACAGACCTTTCAGTGTCTTTACTGGTGGGAATCAACAGAGAGACTGTGCGGTTTGTGTTTCTTGAATGCTGGCTCCATCTGCTGGTTATAAGCTTAACACTCTTTTCACAATTTGCTGCTTGGGCAACGTAAACTAAATCATGAGATCACAACAAAGGTTGATGCCTCACTCTTACAGCAAGCTGTCAATGATAATGATGGGTGTGTCTTTATAATTGTGTTGACTGAGAGTATAAGGTTTGCAGGGAGCAATGAAAAGGTTTCCCGCAAACCTCCCACAGAGGTCATAAGTTCATCTCTGTGACGTACTTTCAATGTCAACACAACTGCGAAACCCTTAATTTACATTCAGTAATCCAGCCGATTTAAGAAGGATAGCTCAAAGTTAAACAGAACAGTTGAACTGCATTGACTGCTGTCCTGACAACCTTATGTCACCGTGTCAGAGTTACAATGTCCCTCTGTCTCAGTTTGTGTAGTGTCTCAATGGATGGAAGAAGCTGTGGTGTCCTCTCCGGGAAATTGAAAATGTACAGTATAAAGAGAGAGGATTATTGAGGAATACAGATCCTCTTTTAAATCTTAGGGTGTTGGTCTGAGTGGAGCCTCATCATGTACAGGAGACCCTCTGAAAAATGTTGCTACAGGATGTGATGAGTGTTTATGTTGGTGTTGTTGTTGACCCTGTCATGTTCATGCTGGCGGGATAAGAGGCCCAGACAGTTTTACTGGAATGCCTATCAGCAGGCAGCTGGCTTGTTAAATGCTCTCCAGAGATTTGGTTTCTTCAGACATTATGGCAGAAATGTGTCTTTGACTAAAACAAGTCAACAATAAGTTTGAAGTTTATTTTGTTGCCCTTCAAATCGAGCAGTTGAGTCATAATAATTGAAATTTCTTACACATGCTTTGTTGGTGTTGGAAGAGAGCAAAGGGCATTTGTATACGTTGGAAAAACAGTTCACATATTGTCTGATTGCCGTCCCAGAATCATTTCAATTCACATAGTTTGAGGATTTGATACAAAAAGCCATACAATTTACAGAACAAGAGTTCCAAGTCACGGTCTATGGGAGGAGGAATATTCGTGAATGTTGGAGAAGTCAGAGAAGCCACAGTTATGCAGGGAGCTGGGCTGCGGCTTCCTTCTCGTGGCAGATCCTCCCCCTCGTCTGGAAGCTGTTGAGTTCTCTTCCAGATGTGGCCGCCTGATCTTTTTAACGATGGACTGGTACAGGCAGAGAATAACAGAAATAAAGGTTTGAAAAACAACAGAAACAAGACTCCAAGAGATGCAAGGGTGGAAGTACTGGGTACAAACTAAAATTAGGACTTAAGTAGATTTGATTTGACTTTTGGAGAGGCAAGAACTGCAGTTTACATTAATACAATCCTTGCCCAATCGGGAGGATGTTCCAGTTTTGCTCGGAAGCTCTTTCCCCTATAAGGCAATCTCTGAGAAAATGTAAAAAAAACTAAAAATTAACATTTTTGTTTGGACAGCGGTGGAGGAATGGTTTTATAAAGATATTCATATTTAAATCAGGATACCACAATGGGCCTTTCATGAAAACAATAAGTAACTGTTTCTGAGAGTAGTCTTCAAACGAGCTACATGTTTTCAGCGTAAGCATTCTGTTTCAGTAACATTTAAGTGAAGGAACAACAGTGTAGATCTTTCCCCGACATCTTACACATGTTCTCTCAACAAAAGCAAAACACACACACACACACACACACTCACACTCACAGTTTGGAATATACTAGTTGTTTAAAAGCAGGTGTCTTTGACTTGGTCATCCTCCAGAGAGAACAGGTTGCACAGCTGTCTGACACACACACACATGTGTACACTGTGCACACAAGCAAGGCAAGAGAGAGAAAGAGACACTTAATGAAAGATAGCAAACAACTTCTTTACTCCGGTGACTCTGGGTTCTTGTTGGACAGCTCTGGCAGGGAGATGCTCCTGCTGTGTCTTTTGTATGTGCAAGTGGATCAAACAAAAGCGTATTGAGGAATCTCTGGGAAGCCCAAGCTGTTGGAAAGGAATGCCCTCTACTCTTGAGGCTCAGTGCTCGAGTCTTAATCAGTCACCGGAGGGGCTGTTGAACTGGGGGCCTCCTGGACATGGCGGGCGGCCAGGAACTCACTCACTCCTGACCTCACTTGCCTCAATAAAATCTATTAGCTGAACACAGAGGGGCCAAAGGCTGGTCATTGCTGCTGATGTGATACAGATACAGTTAGCCTTTTCATGGTAATACTGTCTTTATGTAACATCTTTCTCAATCCTGGGAATGGCTGAATATTTAAATGCAGGCTTTTTTTTTTTTGTCTGAAAATGTTTAAATTCTTAGATAAATAAGAAAATATGAGCAGTAACAGAGGTTCTGAAGTAAAAGTGGAAGTTACTTTTGTCCAGTACAAATAATGGAAACATAAAGGGTGTGCGTTTCCCTCTATAAGAAGGCGGAGTTTTCTCACTGGGGTCCTGAGCCAAACTGGTGTTATGTAACTTACACTCTGCTCCTCATCCTGATGTGGAGTTACCAGAAAGTTTGCAAGCAGCGGGTCTGTGAACATGGAGAACATGCGTCTGCAAATCGGTGGCGGGACATTTTTAAGAAAATTGGCCTTTCGAGCTGATGTTTAGCCAAAGAGCTGTCTTACAGCCGTAAACCTAATTGAAAACTGACCTTAAACACTGCCAGGATCTTTGTTGGTTAATGTTCAACTCTGGAAGCTGCTGGTGCGCATGAGGAATTTGGAAATGGGACTTTGCATTTAGATTTTGAAAGCAGCCAGACGGACGACCATGGGCAGCGGTACCAGCCGAGGGAAGAAAGTTGCACCTGCGTGTGTCAGCGAGGTGAACGTGACCCAAACAACTGCCGGTGTCACTTACCCCAAACAGGACAGCCGTCCATTCAAGCCTCTCAAAATCCATGCGATTTTGCGCAACGCGCGTAACCGTGCGCAACCGGACTGCCACAGCGAGGGACACGACTCTGACTTTTCCAGGGATGATGATGACATTGATGGAGAGATGGACACCTTTCTCACAGATTGCAAGGAGCGAGGGAGAGCTACCGTGAAGACAAATCATCCGAAGAAGACGGTCATCCGATCCAAAACATACGGACTGTGTCATTTCAGCCAGGAGGATGACGAGGATCTCAGCTCAGCTCCTCGGTCCCGAGCCGAGGAGCCACGTGGCTCACGCGGTGGATCAAGAGATGTAAACAAGAGGAGCGGGGATACTTTCACACCTGCTTGCCCCAGTCAGTGCAGTGTAAGGACTTTTAAATTCTACTATTTTATCATTATTGTTGAATAGCACAGGATGTATCTAATCATAACAGTTTATTATATATCATTAACAGCGTGATGATATTTGAATAACAATGAGTCTAAGATGAAAACCCATATGTTACCCTTTCTGTCCTCTCTGGTTTATGTCAGTCTTCCTCTCAGGGCTGTTTGACAAGAGGGGCTTTGTTGGAAGCTGTTCCCACATCAGAAAAACAATCGTAAGTAAGACAGCTGTAATAAATAATGGATTTCTGAGCTCAGTGGAGGAGTAAAAACCGAGCAGGGCCAGATCAAATTCACCTTAAAGGGATCGAAATACCAACCCACTATTCTCAGGGCAGATCAGATTAGTCAGACGTCTGCAAGCAGGACAGAAACAAACAAAGTGTCTGTCTGTTCCTGCTTTGTTTGAGGTTTGTGTGAAAACCGGGCGCTCAAAAAACAACATATTTCCATAACATGCCTCAAACACAACTTTACTAAATATATTTCATACTGGCCCTTGGTGGCCTTTTAGTGAATCATATACATTGGAAATTCATCAGTTGATTGTTAGATGTTGTTGTGGGTTGATCTATACATCTGGTGTGAAAATATCAAGTATCACTTACAATTCCTGTTTTTATTACCATGTTCTTGACATCATGTCTCTCAACTCTCCCCAGGACTTTTGGCAGCTGCCATAGCTCCTCTCTCACCATGCCAGTCATCCTGTACGATGGATCAGAGGAAGAGCTGATGGAAACTATTGAGAAAGAGTTTAGTTGACCCCCAGCTGAGAAAGCTGCAGGAAAGCCGTTGTCCTTTCCAGCTGCCCTCATGGCATACAGCAGTTTGCAGAAGAAATAAAAATAAAATAGAAAGGGAAGCAGGGTTTCTTTTGACAATTTCCTGCTACTAAGGAAGGCTACATTCATTGTATTTAAGCAGGATTTCCAATTTAACGTTGCTTGTGTTTCTGCACTCAATGCCTCTGCATTTACCGAAGTCTTATTTAACAACATGAAGCAGTGTAATTGCAGAGTTATTACACCAACCTCAACCGGTGCCAGGAGGTTCTCTTCACAGACCAGGTCTGACAGAAGCCTCCCCGGTTTGTTATCTGCAGTGGTCTGGTGTCACTGTCACCCCCCACTGCAGGCCTCCCACAGAGAACACCTATACTTATTTGTTACCTATTACTTGTCTGTTAATAAGTTAAGGAGAGAGCACGGATATCTCCCTGGTTTCTAAAACTGAAATAGCAGTCAACGCACATTCTTGTGGCTATATGCAAAAATAACATTTTCCACCAGCAGTTTTGTGCATTCAGCGCAATGTATAGGCCAGGGTATCGTTTTTCAGAAGTGGACACCCTGCAAAGGTATGAGCTGGTACTGTTTATTTGAGGTTTCCTTCCTGGCCGCAGTTCCTGCACTTTTCCACCCTTATGAAGAAGGAATGTGCGACAACAGAGACTCTCAGTCAGGCTCAGTTTGACCCAGCTGCGTTTCAGCCACAGTGAAACGTAAAGGCCTGCTGCCACTTAGTGGTGGAACACAGAAGTTGTGTGCATGAACACACACTTGACCATTGATGTGATTACTATGTGTCAACAATCTGAATTTTGTCAGTTTAACGAAAGGTAAATCCCAATTAGAAACGTAAAAGAAGAGTTTTGTAATTTTGTTTTACATTGCAAATAAAAAATGATTATTGTATTTTTGATCATGTGTGAATTGGTGTGTGTTGCCTTAGTTTACTGATACTTTATATTCCTCTCTAGTCTAATAATCCACATCAGGCAAAAACACTTCAATGTGCCATTTATCACAGTCCTCACAGGTTGTAAGAGTATTCAGCAGGCAGACTGTACAAAATAAAATCTGCATCTCTAAAATCATAAAATAAAACACCATAAATATGTTTGCACAATATATTTAAAAAATAAAAACGCTGCCACACAGTGTGATTGGAATGTTCACACTGAAGGAAGTACAGTACTTAAATAAGAAATTGTATGATATTGCATTGTTTTTGGCAATGATAACATTCTTTGAACGACTATCTTTGCTTCTTGGTAGGCCTGTAGAAAGACATCCTCGTCTGTACTGCCGTCAGGAGTTTGGGAGGAAGGAGAGGAAGCTGATATCTGAGCGTCTCATTGTTCCTCAAATTCATTGCAATATAATCCTCGCAAATCCTGTCAGAAGAAAAAGACCGTCATTTTCTCATTTCTATTTTGGGAAAAAGATTATGTAAGCAAAGTAAATATAACCCTTGTAAATTAAATGATACATCTAAAGAGGTTTATCTTGATACAATACATTATATTTAAAACATGACCTTTTAAATGCAGATATTTTAATTACCAGAACAGGAGAAGCACAAGGGAATCTAATATAATTAATGATGGCTCTAACCAGTAAGCCAGCATGCACATTATGGAGCTAACACCTAAATTTAATCCATCATTAATTGATGTTATCAATTCCACCTGTTTGACAAGTCAGAATGTCTATTTCTGCTATGAAATTATTAGATTCGTCTTTCTGTGGTTTATAAAATGATCTCTTTGTTTTCTAAATAAAGACCTTTCTTACCTGAAAAGAGGATATGGCTGCGTCTGGAAAACAAGTGCATCATTGCAGTGACCCTGAAAAGAAATGTGCAGGATTTGTAAGGGTCTATTTTGAATCTCATGCAGGTTTTCTGTGAAGTGTTATTCAGTGCACGGACACTAAACAGCAACTGAACACATCTTCATTACAGAGCTGTTGAGAGTTACTTTACATGTCTCTCCACATAGTTTCAGAGTTGCAACTGTGGTAGTGTGAATGTGCTATGCTTTTAGAGATTTAGTTTGTCATGTGATGATTTCAGCTCTGTAAAATTAGAATCTCACATCTCTTTTTCAGCTTCTAAAACGTCTCTGTGATACTTACGGTGTCAACAAGGAGGATAGAGTCACAGCTTCCACCAAACACAATGACATCAGAGTCTTTGCCTGGACTCGCAGTGTGCCACAACCTTGGACAGGGGAAACAATTTACAGCCACACTCTTTAAATCTAGCACAGAATAATAAATGAAAAACTCGTAATTTTAGGGTTGCACATCTTGTAAACATTCATAAATTGCTACCGTGGCTTATCTTTAAAAGGATGCTGAACTTCTCTCCATTTCTTTGTTTCAACATCAAGCAACCACCCATCACCTGATTGAGACAGACGTGTTATTGACAAAAAAGACAAGAACATAAATTGACCAAAGGAACAAGGAGAATAAAAGTGAAGAAAGGGGTACATTTTCTTACTCATTGGTTTGCAGTCTACACTGAGACCTCCGAACAGGAACAATCCGCCGTCTGATACAGCGGTGAGCGTATGCCACGATCTACCCACTGGAGAGGTGGACGCTGGGATTCTGGAAAACAGGTTTTGCACAACGCTGTCAAAGACAAACCTATCAACAGATGAGCCTGCCTTAAAATATCAATGACAATGTTGAGATAGACGTCTTCTGGGCACCTGTAGTTTGTCATCGATCACAACACATACGTACATTTCTGACCACGTCCATGTTTTAAAGTCTAGGCAATGAATGTCACTCGTCCTGGTTTCCTGCATTTAAAAGAGATGAAGTTACCAATGCAGACTTTGATTTGTGTTTCTCTGCTTGCTGCTACCGATGACTTCTTGTTGATGTGAACATATGAGAAGAACTGAAAAGCATGTAGAGCTCCCACCATGACTCTGCCTCCACAAACGTATCCTCTACAGCTGATTGCTGCACTGGCGTGGGCGGCCCTTGGGGCTGGAGCACGGCCCTGCACACAAAAACTGTCTCTGTAATATCATGTGAGAATTTTGAAATTGTTCTCAATACTGCTAAACTTCCCTTATCGCTTAAATCTCACATCACTACTCGTGATCTAATCATCGCATTGAGTGTATAAAAGCACAAATCACACTGTGACTAACTGACTCACATGGGTCTGTGGTTCACTCCAACTGGCTTTCATGGTGTCAAATACATGAACCTCGTTGTTCCATCCCCAGAGGACATCTTCCATCTGAACACACATGTTTAGCATGAAATTATTCGTATCTATATGAGGCTGTTTATGAGTAGTATTGGTCAGTTTTGTCACAAGATGCTGAAATCTATCACTCTCTGGCCTGACACATTTTAGAACAAAATCTCGTAAAAATTAACGAAAAAAGAAACAAGAGAAAACAGAACTCCAAATAACCCGTGTCACTGATATCCTGTTAAAAATATGTTCACTGCACTGTTGGGATAGCAAATGTGACAGATTTATAGTCAATCAAAATATTACCCATGATGCTTCATCAACAATGAAGCTTCTGTTCCTGCTATCAATATTGGTCAGCAGTTTGCGACCATATCCTCCAAAGTAGATGATCCTGGAGAACATTAATCAAAGATGATCACAATTACTATCATGCAAGCGCAGATTATGGGTTCAGTTGGTAACACAGTGATTAAAAAACAGCAACAGAGGGAAGGGAGAGGCTCTCTGCACACTGACATTTTGGAGCTCCTATATGTTTTTATTAGTGCGACGTTTTGACGTGGAAGGCATGAAAACAATCAGTATTCAACTAAAAATGAGAGGATACGGAAACCAAATTCATAGCTGCAAATGTGTGTTTTGACGGGTAATAATGAAGCAGTAGTTCATAAAGTCACAGGTACAACTTCAAACAGTTAAAATTCACATTTTCATGGTGCTCACCTTTCATTGTAAACCCAGCAAGACAGTTTGTCTCGAGGTGAAGGAGCAGCGCCGCTCTCATGCACGATCTTCCGCCACATGTATTTACCATCTGTCAGGTTGACACAATAAATCTGTTTGAAGGCAAACAGTGATCACTTCTTCTTGTCAACTTTGCTCAGTCTAAGATGTGACATTTGGGTGATTCATTGTGTCAGTGTACTCACACCCTGCAGGACATTTTAGACATAGCTTGATGTAGGGCTGGGCGATATGGCCAAAATCTTCTATCAGAATAAAGGTCATTTCATATCTTCATGACGATATATATATCACGATAAAGCATGTTTTCTGGTAGTTCAATGAATAGATAATTGTGTATTACAATATCTTAATACCTGATTTCAACACGAAAGGAAATAAATTGTCATATTGAAGTATTGCCAGCCCTACTTATTGTGATTATTTAACCACACAATAACACATATAATAAAAACGTGTCGTATATGTGAAGTAATCCATAATTAAGGTGTCATGAACTGTGTGGAGTATCAGTCATCCGCCTCACCTGGTTGGTCTGTTCATTGTCATCACAACCTCCAAATATGTACAAGTGTCCATTCAGAGAGCAGCCGCATGTCCCCGACATAGAGGGAGGGACTTCCCCTGACATGTGAAACATTTCCCTTCAAAAGAAGTAAAAAAGAATGTTGATAAAACCACTTAAATTCACTTATGTTATGACACATTTTTACAACAACGCTAGACAGCAGATCATTCCAGGCAAGTCCTTATCATTTCAAACTTAAGATAATTGTGACGTGCCTGTGCAGTGTCAAAAAATGATGAAACTCCCCGCAAAGAGGAAGAGGATTTCATGTTACTGTGGGGGAAATTTTGACATCAAACAGCCACATTTGGAATTTGTTTTGTATTCTTACCATGCACCTTGTTCTAAGTCGTACACCCAGATTTCATCGTTGGGAAGGAAAACCTCCCCATCAGCAATTGACTGTAGAGGATACAACATGTATATTATCATGACATAAATAGGTTCGGTGGCAATATGTCAGTCTGTCAATGTGCTCTAAACCATATTAGCATGCTGGTTTGCTCAGTATGTATTTTTCGTAGTGTGGGTGCTGCATAAACGGTGGTGAAGGAAGTAGTCAGATCCTTTTACTTGAGTAAAAGTAGTAATAACACACTGTAAAAAATACTCTGTGAGAAAAGTTCTACGTTTAAAATGTTTGAGTAAAAGCAAACGTACTTAAGTATTATCTGCAGAATGTGCTTAAAGTATCAAAAGTAAAAATAAGTGTTATGCATACAGTCTCAGTCATTTCACAGTGTTATACTATTCTATATATTCCATTACTGGATTGTTATTAATGTATTATTAATTGTGCACCAACATGTAAACAGCATCTTAGCTGTAGTTTTATCTGTAACCATGGATCATATGTCACAGGCTGATCGTGTGCTATGTTTTGCTCTAAAAAGTAAAGCATAGGAGGCCTAAGACTGATTTCTGTGTGTGGTGTTTTATGCTAACATGACATTGTATCAGTACAAGCTGACACACGTAAAACAGCTGATTTGGCACATTTTTCTTTTTTGTGTTACTTAGTTTGGCTCACCAAGTAACCCCCCCACACATAGAGCAGGTCTTCCTGGACCACAGCCGTGTGTCCGCTCCTCTCCCGGGCCACCAGCTCCGAGCAGTGCCTCTCAAACGCGGAGTCCATGACTGGCTGCTATTAATAGAAAGAACCGAGCTTTTGAGCCTTTAAAAAAAATGAAATCTGTCTAAAAATGTCATCAGGTTAAGCAGTTGTAATAGTGAGAGAAGTAACAAGTGCGAGCTGATGCAGACACAAACCAGGCTCCTCATGTTGTCCTCGGTTTAAGATAAACATTAGTACATGTTATGGTATGTGTACATACGAGTATTCTAGCGATTATGGAGGGCTAACCTTACAGAATGGAAGGTAAACAAACGGTGTCCACATTACAGAAATGAGCCTATTTTTCCACAAAAACACTTCTAAACATACTCACGTTCGCTTTTAGTTATCGTGACGTTTTTTTCCTCATCGTGTGAAAAACAGAGCAAAAAATGTCTCGCTCCCATAAACTGCGTCAAAACATATACAGAATCATTTTCAGCTTCCGGTCCTTTTTTTGCTTGTCAAAATAAAAGCTTTCTGTCGGGGTTCCTGACAAAACTAGAGAGCAAAGGGAGTAGCGCGTGATTCTTCAGCGGAAGTGACGAAATACATGCGGAAGTGGACGTTTAGCGCCAAATCTTGAGTCCGACAGCAACAACCATGGATGTTGCTGGCAAAATAAAGACAAAAGTGTCCGTTGGCTTCAAGATGCGGGGACTTATACTACGACCGTATGTATTTTAATAATAGCTGACCGTTGATGTAATGTGTTTTGCTAATGGTGTAACGTTACTGCCCTTCATGAAGCAAGAAAGCTAACACCTCCAAGGCAGCGACAGTCTTGATAGCGGCAAGAAATAAACAATATTAAGTTTTGTTACAAAAAGCAGGCTGTGGTTTTGTGTAGATTTGAATGTTTTCGTAATTGTTTTGCCCTCCACGTAAGCACACACATGTAAGCACACACATGCGTCAAAAGGAAGAAATAATAACAACATGTGCTTGTGTTCTTGTTTTGTCCTCTAGTGAGGCCAGCAGATACCTTGTGGAGGTCCTGGAGTCTGTCAATGCCTCTGAACTGGATGATGTTATTGAAAAGGTCTTGGATGCAGTGGAAAAGCAGCCATGTGAGTAGAGCACTATAGTGCACAATCTGCTGTATGCAGCACTTAATGCGTTTCTGTGAAGCATGCTTGCAGGTTGTGACCACAATGTGTGTTTTCCAACAGTGTCCTCTACTATGATAGAGCTTTCTGTGGTGGAGAGTGCAGTTCAGGATTGCACTCAGTCTTGTGATGAAACCATGTAAGTGCAACAATTAGACACTCGATTTTGCGAGGTTGAATTATTTTATGCTAAAAGTTGTCTTAACTCTCTTCCAGAGATAATGTTTTTAACATTATTGGAGCCTTTGATGTGCCCCGATACATTTACAGCATGGAGCGGAAGAAATTTGTACCGTAAGTAAAGGGACTGTTTCTTGTTTGTGTCAAAATCAACCCCAAATGATGTCAATTAGAATTGTTTTATTGTTGTTGGTGTTAGACCCAGGTAATACACTTGCATGTACGGCAGATAAAGTTTTCATTTTGGATTTTTTTAAATCAGCATTAGCATGACGAGCCATTCGGCACCCAGTCTGTGTGGTTTGGCCAAAGACAAAGCTGAACTCTTCAGGGAGCGCTACACCATCTTACAACAGGTCAGTGACTTTCTGGTCATTGTTGAATTTCAAAGCGGGTGGTGCTGACCCACTCCCTTCGCTGCTATTTACAGTACGTGTAGCTTGTCGTATTTATTCTGACATTTTTTTTGCAGCGTATCCATCGGCACCAGCTATTCACCCCACCTGCAATAGGAGCTGCTGTTGAAGAGGGTCAAAACAAATTTCAGGTAACAAAACTTAAAACACACAATTGAAAACAAAACGCATCTTACTGTTTTGCATTAGACTAACAGATTTTTTTTTTTTTTTTGTCTTTTCTAGCTCAAGACAATTGAAGCACTGCTTGGTAGCACAGCTAAACTGGGAGAAGTGATTGTACTAGGGATGATCACACAACTGAAAGAGGTGAGTTAGTGAAGATCTCGGAAGCTTTCCCGTTTTTCACTCAATGTGATATCTAGTTTCTGAAACATTTCTTCATTTTTGTTTCAGGGTAAATTTTACCTGGAGGACCCAAGTGGAACAGTACAGCTCGAGATGTCCAAAGCAATATCCTTTCATATGTTTGTTTGAGCGGGTCAACAAAAGCTACTTTATATCATACAATATGTTGTTGCTTTCAAAGTGGATGTATTCCTTAACTAGGTTCTCACCAGTTTCATAATGGCCTGTACACAGAATCCTGCTTTGTACTGGCAGAGGGTAAGATAACTACTAATACTACATCATAAGATCATAACAATAAAGTATTACTACATACAGATATTACAGTGATGGTTTTGTCCTGCAGGTTGGTACGATGACTCTGTTTTCCACGTTAATGGCTTCGGGTTTCCACCAACGGAGTCGCCATCAGCCACAAGGTCAGTGGACTGGAAGAAAAGAGTTTAGACAAGTTTTATTGCAAGCTGAAGTAGTGAGCTGTCAGTGTAGCGATATGTGCAATCTGACATAAGGTATTGGAGAAAGTCTTTAGCTTTTCATGGTTGAAATTACAGCAAAGATTGAGGGAGAATCTATTTTCATATCTTTGAAGTTGTTTTACCTTGTTGTTATGCAAAGAAAATGTCATTGACGTAGCATGAAGGCTAAGAATTATTTAGTTTGTAAAGGACACAGCTTCATGTGAAAGAAGAGTGAGTCACTGACACTCTTCGCTTTATTGCCAGGGCATACTACGGCGATCTGAACTTCTTTGGTGGTCCATCCACCACTTCGGTGAAGGCTTCAGCCAAGCTGAAGCAGCTCGAGGAGGAGAATGAAGATGCCATGTTTGTAATTGTCTCTGATGTTTGGCTGGACAGTGTTGAAGTGATGGAAAAGCTCAACATGATGTTCTCAGGTCTGGTAGTGCATAATCTCAACCTGTAAAGTCTAAACTGAATGCAACATGTGAGACACCAATCCCTTTAACCTTTGCTTTGTTTTTTCTTACAGGCTATGCTTCGATGCCTCCTACCTGTTTCATTTTGTGTGGAAACTTCTCTTCTGCCCCGTATGGAAAAACACAGATCAAATCACTCAAAGGTGACACTTTGGGGTCCTCATCACTCATAACCTACTGTAGATTTTGAGATCTGTTCGTGTAATAACGGGATAAACAGACCGCATTTCAGAATCTAATTATTTTTTCTCCTTTCAGACTCATTGAAGGTTCTTGCCGATGCTATATGTGCATACCCCAGCATTCACAGCAGGTAGGATGTGATAGTTACTGTAGTCTTCTCTGTTCTAGTCTTATTAAGGGTTCTCTGCACATTTCTTTCTCTCTGGTAGCGCTGTGGAGCTGTGAGTAAGATGAGTAAGTTCCTGTTGTGTTCATCTAGTGCAGATGAGGGCGCACATGCAGGTGACACAATATACTCCTGTCAATGGGTTCACACTATTCCACTGATCTGCGGGTGGCAGTAACGTACCAAGAAATGTTGCAATGCTCCAACAAAGGCAAAGAATTCAACAATTGTCAACAATTCTGGATTTAAAATAGACTTATGAGGAAGCAAATACATTGAACATGTTTGTGAGCAACACTGAATGTAAACATACGTTTTATTTGTTAATGTGAAAACTCCACAGGGCACCTTTAACTATTCAATGTCCATGTGTTTGACTTAAATTTGTTCACCCTGATCCTGCAGTTGTCGCTTTGTGTTTGTTCCTGGCCCTGAAGACCCTGGTCCAGGCACCATACTGCCACGGTAAACATTCAGAGACAACTGCTCTTTAACATCATTGTGTGAGTTCCGTTTAATAGATTTTGGACAAATTTGGATTAACATGTTTTCCTTAGGCCTCCTTTGGCAGATCACATCACAGACGAGTTCAGACAGAGGGTGCCATTTTCCGTGTTCACTACTAACCCATGCAGGTAAAACATAAGAAGCATTTAAAAAAGTATCACAAAGTATTTCTTATGTAGAGTGATCGGGGTTGTGGTGTACACAAGGTTGGTTTGTAAGCCTTTGACAAATGTGTCACTGGAATCAGGACATTTTGGCAGTATTTTTGTTCTTAGAACCTAAAAGTGACCTGATTTGTTTTTTCTGTCAGGATCCAGTACTGCAGCCAAGAGATTGTCATTATCAGGGAAGACCTGGTCAACAAGATGTGCAGGAACTGCGTCCGGTTGCCCAGTAACAATCTTGACATTCCAAACCATGTGAGTTTCAGCTTCTCTGAACAAACCTATGTACTGAGGGAAATTCCTCTGTGTTATTAGTTGAGTTGTCAGAGGTTTTAGTTTTCTTTTTACGTAGTAATTTCAGTTTTTGGCATAAATTCTAAGTAGGGTAAACAATGTATGGACGATAATAATCCCTCTCAATCACCATTTATGACCCACTACAAGTGTGTTGTAGTGTCTGTATCCAAAGAGACCCCCTCCCCCAACTCAACGTCATTTTTCTGCAGTCCAAATATGGTCACTTCCGCTCACTGGTCGCAAAAAAAAAAAACAAGCTCTCGCTCGCCTTTGAATGGAACTGACAATGCTGCATAAATACTTTAAAATGAGGCTCTATTCTTCACTCCTCTAACATGGTAGCGAGCTAGACCGCTTTTTCAAGTCACTTGTGACGATATTCCTGATAATAGAAGTTCACCACGATCATTTTATTGTGAGTGATTTTTATTGCGATCTGCAATACAATCTTATATCGTCCCATCCCTACTCCTTAAAAAATGACTTTTGCTGAAAAGATGTTGGTAAACTACTCGGCCTTGGTCCTAACCCTCCTCTTCTTCTTCCCAGTTTGTTAAGACCATCTTATCCCAGGGTCACTTGACTCCACTGCCTCTGTATGTCAGTCCTGTATTCTGGGCGTACGACTACTCCCTGCGTGTCTACCCAGTCCCTGATGTCATCGTCTTTGCAGACAAATACGACCCATTCAGCGTTAAAAACACAGACTGCCTCTGTGTCAACCCGGTAAGAAACGGAAGCCATTGTGAGGGCTCTAAAAATGTTTCTTTGACAGAATATGATAAGCAATTATTTAAATGTATATCATTGTCTTGTCTCAATATGTACTCATGTTGTATTTGTCAATAATTTATTTTTACAGGGCTCATTCCCAAAAAGTGGCTTCACATTTAAGGTGTACTACCCATCCAACAGAACTGTTGAGGACAGGTGGGATGTGTTCTTGAGGTTTCACTTTTCTCTCCACGTCATTCAGTACAGACACCTGTAGTTTCAACTATCGTACTAATCAATTGTGTTTTTGTGTTTGCAGCAAACTTCAAGGACTCTAAAGAAAATCATGGATTAAGATGTTGTACATGGTTTATGTATGATACTGTATGCTTCAAATTGATTGATAATTAAATTGCTGTTTTTTTTATTTTGTATGTATCTGTATCATAGATCTGTATGTATGACTGTCATGGATAATAAAGGTTTTATTCATTATACAGAACTGTCTGACATATTTGTGCATGCACAATGATCAGCCCTACTTTGAGCAATCTCTAAAACTGTGTAATCTACTTTACATCTCTTCAAAGGCAGCCTAGAGTTTTAGGTTTTGAATGAAATTGCACTTATTCAAATATATATATTGTTTTTCCATATTTGCAAGCAATATACTATTGATGTATACACGGTTGTTTATCAAAGGTGGTTAACAAAGGAAAGACCTTTACTTTGAAAATCCGTTGTCAATGTCGTTCGTAGTTAATTTTTGGGGGAGTCTTTATGGATGACTTGACTGTAAACTTGTTTTATACAAGCTCCGACAACCTGGGTGGCGTTAAAAACCATTTGGTATCAAATAAAAACAGGTGTATTTCCCCCTCTGTTACGGATGTACGGAGGTCTACTTTTATGTTTTACTCCGACCTTATCAAGATGGCGGATTGAGGACGTCGACAACTTCCGGTCGTGCCCCCTGAATGCTTGTGATGACCTCAAACAAATGGCGTAGGATACCGCTTTTTGAAATTTGCAGGAAAAACAAACATTTGAAAACACAAGGTAACGACGGGTGCGATTCAACTCCACTCACAACTGTAACTACATGTAGGTTTAGCCTCCACACCAGCGTGACGAATATAATTGTAGAGCATTTCTCACACTGTATCGTTGGAGTTCTTTGTATATTAGAGTTTACCAACGTTCTGGAGCTAACTGCGTCAACCGACGAACAGCTGATGATGTGTGCGCTTTATTCACCAGCTAAGTAGTTTAGGGAACTTCAATCAAATATTTCAGTTAGACTAAGTATAAGACAAAAGCTAAGCTAACAACAAACATTGATTTAGTAACCTAAATAGTTAAGCTAGCAAAGTAGGTCAACAGTAATTGTGCTAGCTAACGATAGCTGTCGCTAACAAAGTGACTAAAGGTGGACTACAAAGTTAAAGGTGAGGATATGTTTGTAGAAACTTTATAACTTACACAGTTATGTGTTCATTATCATAAACTAACAGCTGACAAGTCACTGATGATACTTGTATTATTTCCTCATATTTAACGTAAGTGTTTTGAAGAATGTGGGTCGTTTTCTGTTTGTTGTTCTTAGTTTTTTGGAAAGATTAGTTAGCTAGGTTAAATCAATTAACCCTATCAGCACCAACCAAGGTGATTTGTCTTTCTCGCTTCTTGCCCTGACAGGAGACAGTAGAGACATGGCAGAGAGACTGGCGGAGATGGAGGAAGATGTCGGAGATCTGCCAGCCGGGGAGGATGGCAATGACTCAGACAGAGATGAAGATGAGAGACTGTTTGCTTGGATGGTAAATGACGATATGGATGAGGAAGAGCAGCAGGAGGAGGAGGAAGAGGTGGAGGATGAACAGCCCTTGTTGGACACTGAAGGACCTGAATTGTTTGAGTTAGATACCCCAGCTGAGCGCAGTGGTCACATAACAGTGGTTGACAGAAACATCATGTATGTTTGGGGTGGATATAAGGTAAGACATTTATTAGATACATGTCTCCTAAAATCGACTTTCAGTATATTTGTGGTTTTTTTCTGCACATTTACTTAAAATACATTCTCCCTGTTACAAGAATGCTCAAAACCACGGATTCTTTGACTTGTACCTGCCGAGAAATGAGATCTGGATTTACAACATGGAGTCTGGAGTATGGTAATACCTGTTGTGTTTAAGTTGCACCTTGATGCCATTGTCCTCAGCAAAGTAGACAAATAAAAACACCCGAATGTTCACAGGACGAAGCATGTAGCTGGAGGCAACCTGCACACATCCATGTCAGGCAGCTGTGGGGTGTGTGTTGATGGAGTTCTCTACTTATTTGGAGGTCATCACGCCAGAGGAAACACTAACAGGGTACAGTTACATTAAGCACATTTCTTAACACCCTCACTTGTCTCATATTTATTCATTAGGACCTTGAAGCAGGTTTACTGTTTGCGATTATATTTCAGAACACCTGTATTTTGTGCTGTGCTTTGCAGATCTATCGCCTGCCCCTTAGAGCGCCCAGCCTTGTTTGGGAGGAAATGAGGGATCTTAAAGGACTTCCTCCATCCTGCAAGGACAAGCTTGGGTGCTGGGTTCAGAAAAATAGGTGAGGGATGACTACCCTTTTTCTTCTGGATTTTGAAGTTAACATTAAGGTTAAACATCATGCACACTTCAGAACCATAGACTGTATGTGCAGAACATGTTAATGTGGCTATTAAGTGTAAGCCATGGGATCACATTAACCCTAATATAATTGTTTAATACGAAATAATAAATGCACAAGAGAAGTCACCGACTGTTAATCTTGGGAGAGATATTTAAAGGGAGTTTTGTCTGATATTGTTTCCACAGACTTATATTCTTTGGGGGCTACGGCTATGCTGTACAAGGGCTTCATCAAGGGACTTTTGAATATGATGAATCGTCTTCACTTGTGGTCTGTAAACAAACAAAAAAAACTTCACATGACAAACACTGACTGACTCGCATCTTTTCGTCTGTGTTTATTTCTAAACTGTGTTAGTTTAAATAAAGGTATTTCATCGCAAGTTAGACAAAAAAAAAGCAGGAGTGTCTATTTCCTGTAAAGACATTTGATGATATAGTTTTGTTTGCTGCTGCAGTGGGACAGCCCAGGACGAGGTTGGAACAACCACATCCACGTACTGGACCTGGAGACATCTACATGGAGCCAGCCCAACACCAGGGTAAACGCATGCACGACACGACCAATTTCACCTCGCACACTCACTGGCAAGTGAAAAAGATATTTGACATGATCTATTCTCTCTCCGCTGTAGGGAAACGCCCCATCACCCAGAGCAGCTCATGCTTGCGCTACAGTTGGTAACAGAGGCTATGTGTTTGGGGGACGATACAAGGTAAGGAAATTAAAACAAATTCAAGATGTGGGTGTCTTAAACCTTGTTGTGAATTATTTTCATATGAATAATGATTAATTCCAACTGCCATCTCTTCCACAGAACTACAGACTAAATGACCTGTACTACATTGACCTGGACACATGGGAGTGGCATGAAATGTAAGTGGTGGTCTTTTCTTTCATGTAGGTCCAACCACAGAATAATCTGCGAAGACAATAGTTATAAATCGCTTAATATCAGGTCAAATTTTGCATATCTAATGTGCCTCAAAAGTTATACATCTTTCTTCCACCCTTTCCATTGGAACATGGTCACTTTTGAGCATTCTCTCTAATGTGTCTTCTCTGACCCTGTTGTAGGAGCGTTCCCCAGCAGGGTCCTGTGGGCCGGTCTTGGCACTCCTTCACTCCTGTGTCACCAGACCACATCTTCTTATTTGGAGGATTCACCACAGACAGAGAGACACTGAGTGAGCCTGACACTTGTTCTGGAGTAACAAATAATTCCTCGCCGCCTCAAAATGATCGCTTGTCTAACAGTTATCTGTTTTTCAGGTGATGCTTGGCTGTACTATGTGAGCAAAAATGAATGGAAGCCTTTTAAACACAGTCACACGGAGAGCCCGAGGTAATCCTCGCATCTTAATCTACAAGCAAACGAACATTAGTGCTCACATTAAGTTTTGGGTGTGTTGAGGGAACGTATTGTATTTGGACAATTCTTGACATTGTGCTGTGTGTATTTCAGACTGTGGCACACAGCAAGCTCTGGTCCTGATGGAGAGGTGTTTGTGTTTGGAGGATGTGCCAACAACCTGTTGTCTCATCACAGAGCTGTAAGTCATATCTTAATATAACATACATTAAATGTTTTCTACTGAATTTAACTCAACTTTCTTTTTTTTTACTCGACAGGCTCACAGCAACGAGTTACTGGTTTTCAACGTTCAGCCCAAATCACTAGTTCGGTGAGTGTGAATTTATTTTACACCTGAAGCTGAGATGGTCTCCTTTCTTTATTATTTTGTTCTCATATTTTTCTTTTCCCCACTCGGCAGTTTCTGTATGGAGGCCGTTCTGCAGCACAGGGAGCGTTTGTCGAGTTACTGGGACTGCTTGCCGAAACACCTCCTGCACAGCCTCAAACAGAGAATGGCGCGCGTCAACACACTGGGCTCCTAGGCTTAGAGGAAGCCGTCAACCTTGTTCAGAGGATTACAGGAGAATGTGTATGTATGGATGATAAGAGTTTTGCTCTCAAAGCTGGTAGTCCTATTGAAGCATTCGTTTAATGTGTGTGGACACATAAAATAATTCTCTGAGCAATAGTGAACAGCTGTGGAGCTGTTGGAAATGGGACCTGACAGAAAGAGAGCAGAGGTCCTGCACTACTTTTGAGTTAGTTTATGTTCTGATTTTAAGCAGGACTTCTTTCATTTCTCCATCTGAAAAGCTTAAATATGATATTGTAGTTATTTCTGTGTTCTAAGACTAATGAATTGCTACTTCTGTACTGGATACAACAACTTGATAACTGCAAGTTCAGGGAAGCTGTGACAGTGCTTCTCTGTTTACGATTCTGGGGAGTTTTGTTGTTTTAAAAGGTACAGTGTGTAGCAGTTGGGGGGGGGATCTCTTGGCAGAAATGACATATGTATATTAAAGCACATCCTGTAGGTATGACCAAGAGTCGGGGAAACAGTTCTAGTCCTTTAAAACAAACATGCCAGTCACTTGTTGTAATTGTGGTTTTTAATTGGTTTTCCTCAAAAATGTATACAACTTAAAATATGAGTCTGTCTTAACACTAAACACAGTGGTGCAAGGCTGAAACAGGTTTGCTTTAACAGTGCAGATTTTTTTTTAGGGAGCCTGTTGCTTCAATGATTGATATAACTTACGTTTGGCATGATCTTTGATGCAGATGTTCACTAAATCTTGAATAGTATAAGCTCTCACAGACCTAAAACTAGTGCTTTGTTACTCAAGACTATCTCCTCTGAAGCCACAGAAATGTTAATTTTTATTTATATAAAAATGTATTTATATATTTGTGAGGAAATGTGTGAGTTCTTTATTCTGAAAGAGGCCTTTAAAGCCTTTTTAGATTGTCATGAGTGGTTCCGGTAGCATTTCAATTTTGTTTAATCAATAACTTAAATACGTTGAGTGTATTGGATGTTGAGCCACTTTGCACTGAAATGCCTAATGTCAGTAGGGCTTTGTTTGTATTTGCCTGGTTTGCACAATGTTCCCTTTGGTGTTTTTTATTGTAGAATACAATGCATAATTTTCATTCGTACTCAAAGAATAAACACATACCATTAGTTGTGTTTTGTTGGTCAACAAATACAATCAATATCTAAGCTGAAATGATTGATTTTCAGACTGTACTGTGATGATCAGCTCTTGTTACGCTCGTGCTTGAAATCTAGATGAAGTCGGCAGAGTCCCACAGTTCTATGTTCACTCGTCTCTTATTTCTTCTTGACAGCCAGCAGGTTTGGAGCAGACACTTTAACTTTGCCTGGGATATTTCTGGATAGATCAGTATCCTGCAACACAGGATGATATCAGAGGGGATACAGTTTAATTGTTATATATGTCGTAGTATAGCATGTCATAAAAACAGTATAATATGCCATCAAAGAAGCTATATTATAAGATGTCACAAAAAGAGTATAGTCTGCTATAAAATAATGAAATAAAGATTGTACTATAGCATGTCATTAAACAATTATAGTATAGTACTGTATGTCAGAAATTGGCAAAAAAAGTTCCAGTTCGCTTCTTCACCTTGACACTGCGGAACAGATCTTTCTCTCTGGTTGAGGCATCTCTGGCTTTCATGAAGCTGAAAACTGCAGTGCGTGCAGCTGGTACAAACAAAGAATAACAATAATTTTTTAAAGCATTAAGCAAAGGCTTTCTGAATATTAGAATGGATCACTATTCTTACCTTTTCCTTTCTTCTGAGAACCTGGTGTCAATTTCACCTTGTGTCTGTGGTTACAAAAAAAAAAAAATACTTATTCAGCCACCGCCAGCTTCCCTTTGTCTCT
Source organism: Anarhichas minor (assembly GCF_050575085.1). Classification (NCBI taxonomy): domain Eukaryota; kingdom Metazoa; phylum Chordata; class Actinopteri; order Perciformes; family Anarhichadidae; genus Anarhichas; species Anarhichas minor. The sequence continues at coordinate 5,954,516 of NW_027466486.1, forward strand.
TAAACACCACCAGATTAATTGCACATACTTGTAGTTGGAAAGGGCAGTGTATGGAGCACAGACTGGCACAGCAAACAACAGCACGTCTTCAGGATGAGGCTGGCCCGACAGAGAGGTGAGCAGATCCTCTGCTTCCTGGGGCGGCACACAGGAAAACTAAAGTTAAACTAATGCAGTAGTAAACTGAGTGTTGCGTTGTGAGGGATCTATTCGCAGGAACCAAATATAATATTCATAAATAGGTTTTCATCATAATCACCTGAAACTAAGAACTGTTGTGTTTTTGTTGGCTTAGAATGAGCCCTTCACATCTACATAGGGGGCGGGGCTTCACAGAGTCTCCCGTGTTGCACCACTCTGGAAAGAGCCTTTCAAGTTCTCAATTGTGAGACTGCGGTAACGTGAGCCGGAGTATTGAAACCGTGGTTCTGCCAGCAGCCATCTGACTTTGCATTCGGTGGCTCGCGCTACCGCAGGCTTGGGAAGGGAGGAGTGAGCGGAGGGGTAACCACACCACTAAATCCTGCACACTGTCCCTTAACAAACACTCATTTATCCCCCACATGTTCTTTGAATTATTAAAATATTCCACATATATCGTAGAGGGAATATTGTTTCTTTTCTATTAACTATAAGAAGTATTTATTTATTCAAGTTTACTTTAAGAACCCACCTCTGCACCGGGGTTGTCCGGGTCCACATCATCTTCCTGAAGGACAGAACACCATTCAAAAGGGATTACAAAACATATACGATACAACGGTAACTTTGTTAACATCACCACACATACAGTACATTTCAGACAACACTGGTATTGGAGCTTCATTGTGTCACGTACCTTGTCCTCCTGTTCAGCAGGAGCTCCCTCCTCTCCAGGCTGTCTCTCCTCATCACCCTCCCCTGCTACGGTCTGCTCTGTTTGTTTTGCTGCAATCTCCTCATTACGAGGTTTCTGGGGTGGTTTCTGAGGGGCTGGTTTCCTGACAGGTTCGACTTTCCCCTTCCCCTTCTTTCCTTTCTTCCCCTTATCCTTCTCTTCCTTAGTGGAACCAGCTGACTGCGGAAGAAAAGCGTTTACACCGTTATTCATGGTGTCAGCCTCAACGACTGTGCACATGACAACTGTGTTGACCCGAGTAGCAGTTACTACTAAAAATGTTACAGCTGGTTGTGATGGCAGTGTCACTGGACAGAACATAGTAATGACTGCTTAGAGAGTCGTTTTTTTTTTTATTCATCCTCACCCCGAGCAGCTGCATCATCAGCTCCCTGTCCTCTTCATCCTGGTCTTTGTACTTCTCTTTGATCTTCTTTAACTTGTTCTGCGGTGACAACAAGGGAAGATATACGCACAAAAACAACACAGATTGAAGTATAGGATCATTTAAGGTTCAAGATTGATCCTTCAAATAGACTCACTATGACATGTAACACAATAGGTAAGGTATTGTCAGAAGAACTGACACTGTATCCATCCATTTCGTGAGTGGTGATAAAACAAATTACAGCCTTCAATTCGCTGCAGATTATGAAAAGAAAGATATGTTCCTACTCGTGCTTTTAATAATTATACTGATGTTGTTTGTCTCCTAATCTCATGTACATTTACTCTGGTTTTATTCGTTTTTTAGTGTATGTTTTAGTCTGGGAATTTATTGTTCTCTTCTAAGTTGTATCTCTCCAGGAAAGATTTGCAAATTCATACTTGTACTGCTGAAGTTGTATGACTTTGTTTTCCATTTCAACCTAAGAACAGAACATCTTATCTTATCAAACTCCTCTCTTACCTTTTGACCTCTCTTCGGTTGCGGCTGGGAGGGACATCCTCCACCTTTGGATCCCTGGTCGACTGCTGATCCAGCAGACGAAATCTCAGTCTTCCCCTCAGTCTTCCCCTCAGTCTTCTCCTCAGTCTTCTCCTCAGTCTTCTCCTCAGTCTTCTCCTCAGTCTTCCCCTCAGTCTTCCCCTCAGTCTTCCCCTCAGTCTTCTCCTCAGTCTTCTCCTCAGTGTCGCAACCTTCCGGTTTCTGCTTCTTCTTCTTCTCTTCTCTAGTGGGAAAGAAAAAAACACCTGTTTGTATCAATAACTGGACGATTAGAAAGTTATTGATTAAATAAAGTCGACATAACGCCTGTTACGTTTTTTTTTTTTTAAACCAACCAAATGTCTCAACACTACCTGTTGCTGAAAGCCTCTCAGGTTTATGGTAGGAGCTTAACAGGAAGAAGTACATGTTGAATATAAGTTAATGTATTTAATTACCTTCTTTGCTTGGCAGTCATGTGTTTCCTCCCCTGTGCGTCTACCTCAACCTGAAGAGAAATGAATGAATCAACATGAGTACGACGTGTTATGCCTTTATGATATCACCGAGATGAAACTGTTGTAATGTACACTACCGCTAAAACGTTTGGGGTCTGAGAGGACTACTCTTTATGTTGTAATTGTATGTCATGCTTTTAGGTTGTAGACGGTCTTCTTAACAAATGGATGTTATTTTGTATGAAGGGTTTGCAAAAAAAAAATCATGTTTTCGTTCATGGGCAACAAAACGCTGAATCATTTTCAACCCGACTGACAATTGAAAGGGCAGAAAGAGACGAAGATCCCTCTGAGCAACAGATGACTAAGAAGAGAAGAAATCACCAGAGATTTGAAAAGGAAACGGGAAGCTTAACATTAAAATGTGTGCAGATTTAACAGGTTCCTGTTTCAGTGTCAAGTGCACAACTATGCCTATAACAAGCTGGAATTAACAGACGTGCTGCTTAAAGTAAAGCTGTTTACAGAAATACAAGGTTAGTCCAGGGTTTTACCTGAGTGCTCCGTTCCGTTTTGAAACCAGGGTTGTGAGTATTCCTAGAAATCAGGAGAGACACTTTGATTAAGTACCATTCATTGTTCTGTGCAATGATTGAACCATTAGGTTTGTAGAAAGGTGGGCAAGACCTTCTTATTCTTACAGTGTCAGCATCGTAATGGTAATATTACCTGCTGGGCTGTAAATGAGACAGGGAGATGGTTGTATCCGGAAAGCTGAATTCTTCACTCTCCTCATTCTTTATCTCCGTTTCCTCCTCGCTGTCTTCCTCTCCACTCTTCTCTGCCTCCAGGTTGTCCTCCTCAGGAACAGCGGCCAGTTCTCCATTCACACCATCATTCCCCCCAACCACCTTCTTGATCATCTTTTCCACCCCTCCATCTCCTATCGCTCTTTCCTCACCCTGATCTTCATTACTGCTGTCATCACCTGCAAAGCAACAGAGTTAGCTACAACACCCGATTGTAGTCGTTGCCTACACAGTAAATCCAGTCGTTCATGTTGTGTCTTGCTACCCATCAGCTCTTCTTCCTCCACGAACAGCTCGGCAGCTCTAGATGTGGCGTCCTGCATGTCCTCCTCTACGGTCTTCACTTTTCTCTCCCCGCGGTGCCGAAACACACTTTGCTCATCGACCTGCACAGAGACGAGCGTGAAACCTAATTGTTTGAAGACAAAGAATTAAACATGCACTCACAGCTCACGATGGTATTTACCTTGAAGAGAAATCCGAAGCCCATAATCAAGTAAGAGGGGGGCAGAAAGTTCTTCTTTCCTGGAGAGAAATACGTCAAATGTTAGGTCCTCTGTTAGATGCCATCATTTGCAGTTACACTTCTCAGATGTTGCTCTGGTGCCTTAGAAAATGTATACACCTTAAATGTTAGTGTGTCATACCTCTGATCATGAAACTTCCAGTGGTCAGGTACTCTCCAGTGGGAGCCGTCTTAGAGACCTGAACACAGATGAAAGATATCACGCTAATTAATGATAAATAATGCCGATATTTCTACTATATCAATGTCATGATTTAAGCATTTTACTGCTTGTAGTTTTTCATTTCCCTGATATCTGAAACATATGAAAATATTCTTTGCCTCTTGGCTTGTTAGCAGCAAATATGCTACCTTGTTTCCCCCCTAGCTTTAGAAACCCCTTTGAACCAGTCATTTCATTTTAAAAGTATGGAACATGGTAGAGTACATCATTCCCATACATCATTTTGTCTAATTATAATGGCCAGTCTGAGAAATACATTGCATTTTAGATACTACTTATGAGTACATAAAATGGTATCAGTAGTCAGTGTGTAAGAGGTACAAATATATATATATGTTTATATATATATAAACATGAAGAGCTGGCAAATTCAGTTGCCTGATATTGATGATTTACCTGATGATGATGAACCCACCAAGCGCTGGTGATGATCTTGGCATCCCAAGCAGCACTGTAGCACACAGACATGGTGCCAGCTTCTGTCAGGGTACGAGGAGCGATGGGGACACCTGCAACAGGAAGATAGAGGGGCAGAGACAAAGTGGAACAAGTAAAAAATCAAGTATGTTCACAAAACATCAGGTGAAATAGTGGCTGGAAATGCGCAGGTTTACCTGAGGGGTTTTTGATGACACAGCTAGTCGCTCCATGGAGGTCGGCATGAACATAAATATCACCTGACAGAGGAAAGGCACAAATGAGGGGATAAACCAGATCCATTTTGAAGCAACTTACTTTTTAAAAGGTAGAAGTATATAAGTTCATTCAATACCCGCACGGAGGTAGCGTTTGACAATTATCTCGTTCTGCTGCTGATCCCTTCCTGCGATGATGAGATAATTCTCTGAGCTGATGAACCACAAAAACTTCTCAAACCTGCCAAAAGAGGGAAAAAAGGACGAGGTTGAGAGGATGAAAGGCTCCACTGCAAGTCATGTAAATATAAAAAACATACTGTATCCGAGTCCGACTATGTATTCGGCACATAATGGTTATGTGTTACTTACCAGTAGACTTTCCTGGCCTTCTGAATGGTGGTCACAGTCTGCACCTCTTTCAGTGTTTGCTGTGTTTTTTTCTCTGCAGATTTCATAGCCTTGAATGACATGAAAGTAGAAGAACATTGAACATTTAACAGTATACAGTACAGTGGTTATAAACAATGATCCTTAGAAACACAAATACTTGCTTTGATCTGAACGATGTTCCTTGCTGATCATACAATTATTTGTCGCCATAACTTTTAAACTGCAATAAAACAGCTTTCTTACCTTGCCTACTGCTTCAATAGTTTTATGTTCTTTCTTTTCAGCACTGCGTTTGAAGTCATAGTACCTAAAAATCACAGTGACAGGGTCCATCAGCTGTAAAAACAACACCACATGATGCTTAATTCTATGTCTAAAGGAATACAAGTCAACCTACTTTTTGGCATTGGCATAAGCTGAGAGGCCAATATCCACATCTACTAACGTGGGCTTGTTCCTTTGCAACTTCTTGTTCTGCCCTTTGTCTTTATTTTTGTTTTTCTTCCCTTTCTCCTCCACCACATCTTTTTTCTCTTCCTCTTCCTGGTCTTCCTCAGAAATATATGGATTTCTAGAAGGAAAAAGATACGCATGAGCCAAATGGTGTTACAATAATCAGAGCGGTCTGTGGGACTCGAGTTTCTGTATCAGAAGTTCTCACTTTAAAAGCATGGTGATATGGTTGGTCTGCAGCTTCAGGTCCTTGATGGCGCAGGCCACCGGGTCACCGGCATCTTGCGCCTCTTTGACGATAATGCCGATCTCAGTCCAGTCCACCTGATTCGCCAGTGCACTGCGCACCACCTGCAGCGCCCGCTCTACCACAAACAGGTTCATCTCCACCAGTTCACCCTTTATTCTGTCCACCTCCTGCAAATCACAAGACCACATTTCATACATTTCAGCGATTTTGAGATGAAACGACTGAACTTCTATTTGCAAGTTTCAGTTAATTCTTCTCAACAACACCAACATTAATGTTTCACAAATACAAATAGGAAAGCAGGAGCCATTCTGTGCAGCATTTACAGCAGACACACCTAAAAGTTGGCGGTAACACTGACCTGGGTTTGGTGCAAGGCCTCCAATCTCTGCTCGTGGTCCTTCTTAACATTGTCCAACTTCTTCAGAGCCTGTTTCTCCTGCTGCAAGGCCTTCATGTCAATCCTCTGACTCTCCATCTTAGAATAGAACTCATCCACTGCCTGAGTGAGAGGATCACATTGGATTCATATAACATTCATGGCAGAAGTATGAATTCACATTGTAAAGAAGAAAGGATCAAATAAATAATAAATAAGCAGTCTTGCCAATGTTTACCTTATCAAAAGTATCAAACTCCAAATAGGGGCTCTTTGCATGCTGGGCAAAGAGGAATGGGTGGAATTCATCATATCTGAAAGTGGACATCATTGACGTATATTAATTAACAATATTGTGAAAATAAAAGAACGCTGGAAAAACTTGGGTATAGTCACAAATAGTGTGTTAAACAAAACCGGACATACGTGAGCAGTTCTTCACTGGGTTTGCCAGGAGTTAAGCTTGGTTTCTTGTCACTCTTTTGAATGATGTAGCCCTTGAATTAAACAGAGTAGAGACTTTGTGAGTATAACAATCTATTACAGGATCCTCAAAGTAAAGACCGCTAATGAAAGGTCCCGTACTTTGCCACTGAAGTTTTCTGTTTTTTCCATATACGTTTCTGCAATCTGCAGGGCTTCCAGGATTTTAGGTGCAACTGAAAAAGCAGTCAGAACAAATACTGTATTTACAGAAAACCATTACAAATAAAAAAAAATCTAATAGTAAAATAGAACCACTACATAAACCAGTAGCCTTTATTTCTCTACGATACCTGCATCAACTTGAGTGTCAACTTTGACAGAGCCCGGCAGTCCCGCCTCTATCAAACTGTGTTCTATCAGAGTGGCTCCATAGGCTGGAGGGGTGTTTGGAAAAGACACAAAACAAAGTTCAGTTTGTTCATTTTACATGATCAAATATTTTTAGGACATTTCACCTCAAGTGTGTCTGTTTCAGGGCAACATTTCAGAACTGTTGCCTTGCTACTTACGAAGGTGAGGGTTCAGGACCTTTTTAACTTGATCTCCACTTGTTGCTTTGCTGAGGATTTCAGTAAGTCTGCATGAAAAGCGATAGGATAACATTATGTTTCACTGGTAAATAAATAGTAATAAATGTTTATTGAATTCTGATGGAAGTCCATCTAGTCCACAAACTCAACAAGTACGTATAAAGATGTAGTTACCGGTCTAAACTGAAGAGAGGTTCAGGGGGTCGGGCGCTCTCCACAGGGTACCGCTCTCTTACAGCAATCTTAACATCTTCTGCCTCTGCCTCTGCCTCTGCTGTACGAAACCTCAGCAGGTTCAGGATGGTGTACTCATGGTCTGTGAGAATGACGTTACCCTGAAGATGCAAATACACACACACACACACACACACACACGCAAACACATGTATCAATGTCATGGTTCTGGATCCAGGCTGAGAAGATCAGAAGTTTGATATATGCGTCTCACAATGTTTTCTCACCCTGTCATACAGTTCAATAATCAAGTGGTAGGCAGCCTCATCTGAGCCAAACTGGAGGTCAACAATCCTGTCAATCCCAAGCTGCTTAACCTGGGTCAGCCGCCGTGACCTCAGGTGTTTTCGACACTACGGAGAAAGTTCAGTTTTATTACAACGAATACATAAATAAGCAAATACAGGAAAATCACAATAACAGGAACCGTGTACTGATATTGACATATCAAATCTGTTTAGGGAGAGGAAAAAAAACATTTGTCTGGTTGATGTCAAGGAAACAATGGTTTGAATGGAATTCTCAGTGAAATCTCACTTGAATCATACATCTAAATATCATAAAAGCCGACAATATGGTGAAACATTAAACAGTAATGATTTTTGGTTGGTCAGTCTTTTTCAATGAACAAGACGTTCTTACTTTCATTGCAAAGCCCGAAGGCATCATGTTCTTGGGCCATTCAAAGTCTGTGGAGTGAATCCGAGTCCCAGACTCAATCAGGATAATAGCTTTGCAGTCAGGCCTGGGACAAAGATACGACACAGAGTTATACATGATGCCTGAAAGTGGTGGAATATACCTATACAAGTAAAGCATAAGTATATTTATTGAGTTCTGTACTTGAGTACAATTTTGAACACATGATACTTCACCTCCACTACATTTCTCAGGAAGGTACTGTACTTTTTACATCACATTTGTGACACATCAGATTACAAAGTATATGGTGAGCTAATGAATAACAGCGATTGCATAATTCCAACTTTTATTTTGAGAACGTTACTTGAATCCTATTGTGAAAACACTTCCGTACTTAAAATGAATTAAAAACTTGAATGCAGCTTTCTTATGTTTAATAAATAAATCTTTATATCGTGGTATTGCTGCTTTACTGAAGAGCTTTATGACATGGGACACACCATTACACTTAAACTTGTGGAGTTTTTTTTTTTTTAAACTGTGCTTACTTTTGCAGACGGATGAGATAAGTCTTGTTGTCGATGTCATACACGTTGTTCACTCTCATGCCAATGTAGCTGTGAAAGAACAAATGCATGATCAACATCTGTGGACACATCAACATGAACGCTTGTTAGCTTAGCCACTCGGCTGAGATTCATAACACGTATCACCTACTTAGCATTGATCTCGGCAATAACTGCCCTGATATCCAGGGTGGTGAATCTTGTTTTCATGGTGACCGAAAGGCTGACCACAGTTAGAAACACTGAGAAAATTCACATTTCTAGCAGCTACACCAGCTAGGAAAACATGCAGTGAATTACTGCACATGCGCACATATGACGAGTTTTTACGGAAGCCGGCGTGGAGCAAAAAACGAGCAAGTCCACGCCTTTGCCACACACCAGACATGAGCGAATAGGATGAATTGATTGTGTGTGGGATACACTGGTGCTTGGTAACTTCTATGCTATGACCTGAATGCAGTGGACCGGTGGTGCTCTTGCAGGGACTGTTTCTAGATATTTGTATGCTCATGGTAGGCTCTTTAGCATTTAAAGTGCATTAATGATGCACTACTCAAGCTGGCTTATTGGCGTAAAAAACAGGGCAAGCCTTCGAAATGCATGCAAAACACCACCTAACATGGATCGGAACAAAAGGGGGACGTTGAATGTGGACATGCAGAACAACAATCCGCAGCCCAATGGAAAGACATCCGACCTAACGGTCATGACCCACCTCTGGAAAAAAGGTAAGGGGGAAGGGGGGAAAAACAACGTCGCGTCAAATATCTGGGCCTGCAGCGAATAAAAGGCTTGACTGACATTTTTTTTTAAACATGGTTGTTGCTTTTAAACTCCATTGTTTTCCGCGGTTGGACGGGAGAGAGTGAAACATTCAAACCGGAGTTTCCCGTTTCCTCCTCAGGTCAGAGAGGAGGGCGAAGGCGTGCTCCGTTACCAAGGCGACGGTCAGCTAACAGGGCTATGCTAGCGGGGCTAGGCTAACACCCGTGTAGCCAGTTTCCGTGTCCCTTTGACACTCCGATGCGCAAAAAAAAACGTACATTTAAAAACCGTTGACATGTCCTGTCCGGATACGCTATGTTATGAGTGATCGAGGTGCATGCGGCGGCTAAGACACAAAGGAATGCATTGTAAGTTGTGACCTAACGGCTGTGAGTAGCGTGATGCTGACAGGTCTGACACACGACGGTCGTCCATCGTGGAAGTTTCTCTTCAAAGATTTCTCTCTTATGTTTGTTAGCTGTTTAATCTTTGGAGGAGCTAGCTGGGACTTTATTGTGTCTCTTAACCACCTAACTGAGAACATATACGTGGTTTTGACATGACGTTATAGCCTTTGTAATCATATTTTAATATTTGTTTTACGCTTAGTTGTTTTTTTTGTGAAACTAATATTTTGGCTCGTTGTTCCCGAAAATGGTGAACATTAACAACATGTCAGCCACTAGCTCAATTGCATTGGCAGCGTGGAGTTCTGGCAGTGGAACATTATTTTAATTGTGTATTCATGCTTAACTTTCCCTTTTATCAGTCATTTTAGCTTTGTTTTTTTTTATTATTTGTGCAGGCTACAAAACAATCAAGAAAATTGGGGAAGGCACATTTTCAGAGGTGTTGAAAACTCAGAGCCTGAAAGATGGGAAGTTCTACGCATGTAAAACCATGAAGCAGACAATTAACAGGTATGTATACTGCAACAACAGGACAACATGTCCTGTACATAGGCGATCATTGGGGCATTTTACCATACTCTATTGTAACAGTCAGAAGATTGACACCCCCTATGCCTTAAGTGTCCTATTTCACTTTCAACTTGTAGTGATGAGGTAACAATAGATGTCTGTGGTTGAAATTTGAGTTGTCAGTGCACTGGTTTTTAGCATTAACTTTGCAATTTAAATATGCCATTTTTCTTGTGTAAATTGTCACATTGTCCATTTACAGTGCAGCAGTTATTTTTCTTTACAATTAACAATGCTGCATGTTTACACCTGTCAAATTTAAAAGCGCAAATGTCATCTGTTCTCGGTCATCAAGTCTGGAGCAGGCCAACAACCTGCGGGAAGTCCAGGCAATGAAGAGGCTGAGCCCACATGCAAATATCATCGAGCTACATGAACTGATTTTGTGAGTACTAGAGTGTTGTCTATCATAAAGTTATTGTATTGCCTCAACCTAGTTTCATGTGGCGCGGCATATTAATCTAACACAATGTTTCAGTGACAAAGAAACTGGAACTGTGTCTTTGATTTGTGAGCTGATGGAGATGAACATCTATGAGTTCATACAAGGTGAGTCTGCAAGTATTAACAAGTGCAATACATAATTATAAGGATGAACGGGAACATGAAGATGAAGAGGTTCTGTAAACTGTTGGGTAAATTATGGGCTTATATCGCTTCTTCATCCGTTACAGGAAGACAAACACCACTGCCTGATAATACAATAAAGAACTACATGTACCAGCTTTGCAAGTCACTTGAACATATGCACAGGTAGTTATGAAAAAACTTCAGTTCACCTTAAACAGTAAACAAAAACACAACATTAACTCTTTTTTTTCTTTTTACAGCTGTGGGATTTTTCACAGAGATGTGAAGCCAGAAAACATTCTCATCAAAGTGAGATGCATCATTATCACAATGTGCTTTAACAGTGGTAAAAATATATATTTCATACACGTTTAAAAAAAATGTATTTGTACAAATTGCAGCAAAACGGTCTGAAGCTTGGCGACTTCGGCTCATGTCGGAGCGTGTACTCCAAGCCTCCGCATACAGAGTACATCTCCACACGCTGGTACAGAGCCCCAGAGTGCCTCCTCACTGATGGCTACTATGGCTTAAAGATGGACATGTGGAGTGCTGGCTGTGTCTTCTTTGAGATCATGAGGTACGTCTGAAAGGGAAGGGCACAACATCTCATCTGTAATACCCATAGAACAACCGTTCATGAGTTAATGAGACAGGATAGGAATACTCTTATGAGGTTATACACAGTCATCTCACAGAGTGGTCCTTGATTACATGTGTAATTACAATGTTACTAATGTCTGCGTGTAGTTTTCCTTCGCTCTATTTGTTCGATCCTGTCTGCCACCAGAGGCATAAACAAATGTCAAACAAATGCTATGTAAATAGCTTTGTTGTGGCAGTCAGATACTTGTATGTTTCAGTTTGAGTCCCCTCTTCCCGGGAACCAATGAGTTGGACCAGGTTGCCAAGATCCATGACGTGTTGGGGACACCAGATCAAAGTATCCTCCAAAAGTTAAAGCAGTAGGTGTTCCTCCTAAAAATGTGTTGTTTGAAGCGTCTTTGTGACAGAAATTGTGAATATAATTATTTATGTGCTTAGAAAACAAAGCCTTCTCTTGGTTTCTTGTTTGTCTGGCAGGTCTAGAGCGATACAATTCAACTTCCCCCCTAAAAAAGGCAGCGGTATCTCCCGGTTAGTCCCTCGCTGCCCGGCTCCAGCTCTGTCACTCCTCTATCAGATGCTCGCCTATGACCCCGATGAACGCATTACTGCAGAAACAGCTCTGCGGCACACGTACTTTAGGGAAATCAGGTAAACCAAAATCAATGAATCACCTCGCAACTTATTAAATAACATTTAGACGATACAATTGCCAGGTTTGCTGGTTAGACACACTGGAGACAAAGAGCTTTCATTTTAAATACTCATATCCTGTCATTCGTAATAGAAATCTTGCTTGCTTTCTTCTCAGGCTGGCAGAGAAGAAAGCCGAGACTTTTCAGAGAGTATCTGGGACTATGGATGGACTAGAGAGTGGCGGGAAGCACAACTCCTTAGACCACATCTGGCGCCCAGCCAGACTCGGCAAACAGCTGAGGGGAAGACACACAAGGCAAACCCCTTTAATAAGCGTAAGTCAACGTTCATGTCAGCAGGAGTGAAATGTCCAAAGTCCCATGAGTCCAAATGAATATGAATACAACTGGTACCATCCGATACTTCCTCCCTCTCCAGCACAACATGAAACACGTAGCGGAGCCCCTAATCCGACGGAACGTCCCTCATATTCCTACAGAGCTACCCAAGATCAACATGGTTGTGCCTGGACCTCAGATCTCCTTCCCGGTCTCCACTATGCCCGCATTTACCGTCACCCACCGAGGCACTCTGCCAACCATCACGTTGAAAAAGTGCCAGTCGCATTTGGCAAAGGTAAACACAGGAGTGCTACACAGACATCTGACTTTTAATATTTGAATCAGCCGACAGGTTTGTCTTGCATATCAGATGTTTTAAAAATGCAAGAGGTACGTCACATTAATATAACTAAACAAGTGCCTTCATAGTGCTTTCTTTAAGGGCTTTGATTTGGCATTTTCTTCTCTTCACAGCCCCGGGATGAGTCCCACCGTGCAGCTTTGAAGACTTTCTACATTCCACCTCTGGATAGGAAACATGGAGGCTACTGAGAATCAAAAACACTTCCATTGTATTATTAAAAATGTCCTCTAAAAACTGGATAGACCTTTACTGTTAAACAAATTGTCGAGAGGACAATGTTTGGACGGGCCGGACGTTGAAATCTATGAAGCAACACAAACATGACGAAAAATGCAACAAAGACCGCCATGCCTGTCATATTACCAGATATCACACTGTTCAACCCTCACTGCAATGGTACGATTCAATGTAATATCTACACAAACAAACAATATTAGAGTCTGTAATATAACGCTGGATTGAGAGTGTGTAGTTTAGTTATGACCTCAGTTTTACGTGACCTAGTCAGGTGTTACATATTTACAACGGTTAAGAAATATACTTCAATCTGAGCCTATTACACAAGCTAAGCAATAACATACGACACGTGGAAAGACATTTACCATTGTGCGTGTCTTTTTTTATGGTTTCTGAATGAAATGGAACATATTTGATGAGTAACATGGTCAACTTCCTGGACAACAGGGTGCCTTTAAAAAGTTGTCACAACCCTTGGACTTGTTCTGGTTGTCTGGTCTTATTTGACAACTTTGAATCACAAATGATAAATTAACTAAATCACAACAGAACAAATGTCAACAAACTGAACGACACATTTAATTAAAACATTAAAAGTTTTCACCTCTAGCTGTGACACACCAGGTTTTTTAAATAAATATTAAGTGGATTCGAAGTTGTAGAGCAATAAACATGATAAACCAAGGGTGGGGTTGAATACTTTTCCTAGGCACTGTTTACTGGTGATAGTCTCTTTCCAAATGCTGCGAATGAACTCCTCGGGACAAAGCGTTCTGAGCCACAACATTGCCTTTGGAGAAGTAATTTAAAGGCACATTGAACTGTAATGTAAATAAACAGCAAAACAGATTTGGAACAGTCAAGGAAAAATAACTTTTCCTTTTAGATGATGTATGTGATCTGTATTTTATATGGCCTTAATAAGAAAGTCCTAAAAAAATGTTTTTGTTTAGAATGTAGCTCAGCCAGTTATTCCCATTGAAGCACTGTGGCTTTAAAAGAAGTACCTTCTAATCCAGAGCTGAGAGCTCAGTGAAGTGGACTGACTCTGCCTGCACTTTATTATGTTGGTTATTGTGAAGGATTACCAGATTAAAAAAAAAGTGAAGTGTCATTTGTATGATGTCATCATTAAGGTGGTACAACCTCCTGAAACAAACAGGTCACTGAAGTCTTCATGGCATAAAAATATGATTGTTTATGACAAAAAAATAAAGTACATTAATACGACAATAGTGTCAAACAGGAAAGAGCCATCTGTTGTTTCTTAACTGACCTCTTTCATCTGGCTTTTGTTACATTTCTTTTAAGAGAATCTGAGGCATAATGCAAGCTTGTATCAGTTTTGAGATTCAATCGTTGCTTCAAAGACTCCATACTTCACAGCTCCTTCCTTGACAATGTCAGCGATTTCCACACCAGAAAGCATTACAGCTTTGTTATGTAAATACAGTACATGTGGGTGAACAAAAAAAAGGAACAGAAAGCGGTGTATTCAAGATTATTTTAATATTATTAATATGTATACTTTAGGCTTTAGAAATATAACTATCAATGACAAAACTTCCACCGGAGTAATGGTAGTTTGCTTAGGGCCCCATCAAATCAATTAATTGCAATATGCACATTATGATACAAAGCAGATTTTAATCTGAAATAATATTAAAATAAATGCTCAATAGATAAAGGTTTTAATCATTTGTCTTCACCTACTGTTATTAGCCATCTGTGAGTTCTGAGCACACCCAAAATGTAAAGCCATTTCCTTCTAATAAACTAAATTAAGTGCAAACATTTGTTTTTCTTTAAAAAGACTATGATTGCAGCATCCAACTTTATAGATTGAGATTTAAAGACGGAGGACGATGAAGCCCAGTGCAACAAGGCAGTCCTCAACCCTCGTTCTTTTGTTCCATTAGAGAAGTTATAAAAACAAACACAATAACAAAATCAGTGCAAAGTTGTTGATGGTGAGATTCTCCTCAAGGAAAGACAGAAGGGGTGGGCGAATGTGGATGGATGCAAACATTTTCAGATGCTTACGCACTTGGTCGTAAAAGGATAGTTCATCCCAAAATCAGTCGGTAACGTAACCCTGAGCCAGGACTGGGCTACACCACAAGGCTAACAGAGGTTTAAGAGTACACACAGATTATGAAAATGACATGAACTATCCCTTTAACCTCAAGCCACAATTGTCTGGTTCACATCTAACAAAGCAAAGCTGCATTTCCAGAGGGGACAAAAAGTCTGATGTGATTTGAAATGAAAGAATCTAAAATGTGTTAAAGCTCCAGAGAACAATAGTACATTAGCGCAATAGTCCACAATTGCACCACACCTTTTCTTGCTTCATTCCTCCTCTAGGTCAAGTGAGTGATAAACAAAACAAACAAAAAGAAAAACAGAGAAGCCATCAACAAAATCGGGGGGGGAAGGGGAGGGTTATAAAAGAAAAGGAAAACTTGCAATGCTTGCAGGGTGAAGAGCAGCATCAGACTCTGGGTTGCAGGGTTCTTTAGCAGCAGAAATATTGTGGCTATACTACTGTTCCACTGGGAGAGCTGGCTTGGTTTTGGGATGACAATAAACCCTGGAAAAAGGAAAACAAGGAGATTTGCATTGGGAAAGTTGACACACTGTAGCAAAAAAAATAAAAAAAAATCAAGCAACATTAGCTCATCAAAACTCAGCCTCTTCTTTCCACATCCCGGTCCCCTGCATTTCAAAAGGCTGTGCAGAGCAGTCAAAGTGGAGGCCGAGCACACGGTGTAAAGACTCTTTGAAAGGTCTGCTTGATGAAGGCACTTCTACTGTACAGCACCAGATTATCAACTGGTTTGTCCAGACCTTCGAGGGAAGTTTCTGTCCTTTTCTTTTTTCAGGGAAAACTGTTAAGCATTACATTGTGTTGCACTTCAGCTATTAACCACAAACAATTAGGTTTGTTTGAACTTCTTTCCTATTACTGAACTCTTAACTCTACTTTTATTGTATTAAGTAGTTATCCAAATGTATTCCCACTGTGTGGTGCCATCATTTACAGCTGCTGGTGTACTCCTCAATATCATGACATTGTCGGTGTTCTGTTTGAGGACAGACTACCTGTTAATGTAACAATCTCTCTTGACTAACTCGCCTTCAGACTGCCTGTATGTTCCAGATCCCTCACATATCATGTGCCTCGTTCCGACAAAGTCTCTCAAAACAGACAAAAAGGGAAGTATAAAGGGAAGTATACACGTTAAAGCTGAAAGCATGTGAGGAACCGCAGAGATTCTTTGGGCAAATACACAGCATTTTGCATTAAAAGCTGAAATGTGAAAGTGTATGCAGATGACTTCTTGGCTATGCTGCTATGCATTGTGGGATGATTATGATGAACCAATGAACACACTTCATATGGATTAACGTCTTTTTTCCACCCTCACAGGTCCACACAGGAAATCCTCCTTATCAGAGTGTATTATATAACCAGACTAATATTTCCATATCAGTGGATAGACTGAGGCATAATGGGTCTTTCATCGGAAAGCAAAGCAGATGTACATTAAACAAGTCCGATATGTTACTCGCCTGCCCGCAGAGATTGACAATGCGACTTATAAAAGCTAAAAATGATATTCCAAATATATTTTATGCTTTCAGAATATGTCTTGCTATTAATTAGTTACAGCCCATCAACTGACTTAAGGACAGCTTAAGCTTGAAAGACACTTTTCCCCCCACACATTTCCTACATTAAAAAGAACTTACCACTTTGCCTGGCCTCGCCCATGTGCAAATAAATCCCTCCTGACAAGCAGTCACTAAACAGTCCTCTAAAAATATGAGTACAGTCAGTCTCTCGTGTGCTATCTTTTTACAGATGAGGGGCTCAAGGAGGGGCACGTCCTCCATGCGCGGGCACAGCAGCGTGCCCAGAGTCTTAGCGGGGTCCGTTTTGGTTTTGGTCAGCAGGTTGAGCTTGTCGCTGCTCTTGCTGCTGATGTGACCCATGCTGTGATTGCGTTTGTGGTCCTTCTCGTGGTGGCGTTCCTTCCGGTCGTGGAGTGACAGCGTGGCAAACTTACTCACACCGGTAGCAATGGCACTGTCCATAATACCACTGCCGATGCCGCCGCCACCACCACCACTGCCGGCCTTGTTGGTATTGTTTGCCGTAGTTGTTGTGGTGCTGGCTGAATGGGGTAGGCTGTTGGAGCGTGGTAATGCAGTAGAGAGGGAGTTAATGCCAGGAGTAGTGGCACCACTGTTGCTTCCATTAGTAGTGTTACTAGAGGTGTTAGTGAGTATTGTAGCACCCGCAGGGGGGCTGGTAGCATTCATCACGTTAGTGTGTGTCCGTGTCCGTGAGAGAGGAAGATGGGGGAAAAGGATGTCCTCGGTGAGGTCCCATAGGCACAGCTGAGTGTCCTGGCCCACTGAGCCAAACCTGTACGTGACACTAACAGGCCGGCTGTCCGTGGAGTTGCGCTTGGAGAGTCGAGACTGCGTACTGTTGGCCCGGTCTCGTCCAAAGTGTATCATCTGATCTTGGAAGTCCTCGTCGCTGCCACTGAACTCCATTGGGTCACTCTCCTCCACGCTGGTGGTGTAGTGGTCAAACGCCACCACGCTAACCCATGACTTGTGCCCGTGACCTCGGGCGATGACTCTGCAGTCCAAAAACGACCACACGGTCACTAAATCGTCCTCTCCGCCCGCAACTATGTACTTTCCGTCGGGGCTCCAGCACACGCACAACAAGCCGCCAAAGTAGCTCTTCATGGTGCCGTGAAGCTCGACCGCGTCGAAGTTGAAGACTCGTAGGAAGCCGTCTTGGCTGACGCAGGCGAGGAACTTCCCATCTGGAGAGAAGGCAAACTCGTTCAGAGCCCCCTCACCCACTGTCCATTTAAGGAGAGGGTTCCGCGTGGATTTACTCTTACAGGTGTGTACAGAGTAGTTCTCTCCCTGTTTCAGCAGCTGGTAGTGTGGCGCCGTGGTGCCGCAAGTATGCTCCACGTTGTACAGGTACATATTCCCGCTGGCATGAGAGACCAGGAACAGGCTCTCAGAACCTGGCACCCATTTCACGCAGGTTACTCTGGACTTATCGATTAGTCTCTGGCAGGAGAGGGGGGGCAGTTGAGGTTTGAGAGGCAGTTGGCAGGAGAGAGAGGAGGGAGAAAAAGAAATATCAGCATAGTATCATCAAGAAAACTACGTTGAAAGTTAATTTTGTCTATGTGGGATTTGACAGGATGCAACAACAACAAATACGCTTTCACCTGCAATGGCAGACAAAAATATGCAGATCTCTATCTGACAATATTCCCTCTACTCACACACAACTCTTGTTAATCTAACCTCCGTCCCTCAAGTCACCTACCTCCTCATTGAAGAGCTTGCTTGTCTCCTTCTTGATAGGGTCAATGAGCTGTACCTGTCCGGCAGAAAAACCCACCAGCAAGGACACACTTTCGGCTGTGGCCGTGAGGTGGTTGAAGTCATGACAGGTGGGCTGCGTTCCCTTGTAGATGCGCTTGTCAATGGGCTTGCTCAAGTCAGCAGCCTGAGGAGAGAAAGCGTGAATGCACACTTAAAATGTCTAAAATGACTTAACTTTGTTGCATGGCAAAGGCTGAAGGGACAATGTTAATTCAAGTCGGTCAAAGTTTTCTTAAGTCGAGCATCTTGCAACCAAAGTTTACAAGAAGTGGCATCTGAACTCAAAATAGTTCTGTACGTCCTTTAGCAACACATCAAATAGCCAACAGTCACTGAGCAAAAAGAGGAAGGACACAAGTATAGAGGTATGCTTTTCTCTGTAGATGATCGATGTTAGTAATCATTCTGTATGATGAACAGTTTGTTTTTTAATGTCAGGTAAACGTTATTTTACTGCAGTGAACAACACACCATGGGTATATACAGCAGATAACCAGCATAACGGTTCCATTAGTTAATGATTGACAGTTAAACTACTGGAAGAATTGAAAAATGCGTTGAAGATAATGAGTCAGTGGTTAGATGAGACATTGAGTGGTTCTGTCTCGCCTCAAGAGTGACCAAATGTCAAACCATGTCTACAATCCAAAACCAAGACTACAGTCATAAGCAAAGCTCTTACGACAAAGTACAGTATGTATGATATCAAGACAGTGCTTTGATGGTTAACAATATCAGCAAAAAGGTTAGATAATAAGCCTAGTCAAGAGTGGTGAAGGATACTTCGAAGTAAGAAGGTAAAGTATGTACACATAAAGAAAATAAACAGGTCGATGTGATCTGATAGTTTTTACATATGAGAAGAAAAAAAAAAAACATGTAGCCATGTATCTGCACCACACAATTGTGTATTTTACTACAAATTCTGTGATTTTTCTAACTTTTCTAACATGAAACACATGACATGCACATGTTTCAGTGCGAATAAATATAACGCCATGACACATTGATTCAAGTTAGAAATCAGATGATCAGCTGTTAGCTGAACCCACTTGATGTCGAGTTAGTGGCAAAACATATATGACTGCTTTATGATTTATTGTTCTTGTTGAATGTAACTTGGGGCAGCAACAGCTGATATCCACCTTGTTATCTCTTTTGGCATATTTGTCGTCAGCATTTCCCTACAAGCAGAGCAAGCTAAGCGCCATTAGTCAAAGGGTGACGAGCCAAAACGACTGTCCAGACACTGAATCGGCACATTGAGATTTGTCGACACCTGTCAGTCAAAAGACGTCGACAGGTGTTACGGGTGGCACCGTACGAACTGTCACTGTCATAACAAACTAACGCTATAACGTTAACCGGTACAGCAGCAATGACAACCCTGACAACTTAAATCAAATCAAACGGTCAACTATAGACTGGGGACGGAAATTAGCCCCCTGGCCTCGGGACTAAGTTAGCCGCTAACGTTAGCTTAGTTGCGTTGGCTAACGTTAGCTTCATCGTAGCATTAAGCTAACTAGCTGCGAGCTAATTTCAAAGTCAAGCGCCTGTCAAGAGTTATTTAACACATCCAACACAAGCCCGAAGTTCAGCTAACAGCTAGGACAGCAGTGGTGGGTTTTTTGACATTCAGTATCACGGGTTTCCGTTGATATTAGCCGCGTTAGCACGCTACCTTTCTAACGCCTTTGTAGATGTAGAAGTAGAGCTCACGGCCCACATTGAAACAGATCCGGTCGCCGTTGCCCGACTGGTCGTTGACGTTCACGAAGGAGACCTTGACGGGGTTAGAGCCTTGTGAGTTGAAAGGCACCCTGTTAGGACGGCTGTATTCGGAGTGAGTGAGGAGTTTATAGACGCCTTCCCGAGTGGTGAACTGAGTTTTAATTTCGTTCATCTCCTTCCCTCCTCCCTCCGCCGCCATCTTTGAAATTAACATTCATCCCTCTCCCCCAGGCCGGATCTTACGCAGGGTGGGGGGAACGGGCCGTAGCGGACTCTCCCGGTCCCCCAACTGGTTCGCCGGGGAACTGGTGGAGGAGCACACGACTTTTAGAATAACAAGTTTACCACAGCATTGAACTTTTCTAAAACATCGCAGTATTAACTGAATTTCAAACCATATATTACTTATATTACATGTCGAAAAAGAAAAGTTATACAACTGTAAGATACATATGTGCGTTCGTGGTAAACTGATAGCTATAGCTTAATGTGGATTTAGAAACTCTTAAAATACATTTTACAAAATACACATAAAAAAACAGACTGACAAGGTGGTCAGGATGATTTAAACTGACATTTAGGTTGTCGTGCATTAGCGGTCAAATCAGCAGACACTCAGATATCCGTGGCCAACTCAGCAGACACTTGAATTTTAGTGCACCTATATGCTGAAATGCACGGTAAACGCATTCAAACGGCATAGATCGGGAGCGAGCGAAGGACTTTGCAAAGTTAGCGGAAAGATTAACGTGAGTCAACATCCGGTTTTCAGACGCACATCCTGTTTTCAGAATATGATGCCAACAAAGTGGATATACATATTGCATATATGAAAATAAGATTGAATTAATAATATTCACATTAAGTACAAAACATGTTACCTGCATCTCGTGAGTCAAAGGGAAAATACACCTAAATTGTGCATGAAGTGTCTTTATTCTTTGATTTCTTCAAAATGTCTTCAAAATCTCATTCATGAAACAATTTGTCTAATTTCAGATTAGATTTTAGAGGAGATGGTGCATGGTTACAAAATCATTTCACTTCAGGTTAATAGCAGACCACCTAAAGGTGCCACTCAGACAGAACCAGCACATTCTGATGTAGCGTTTCAAAATGAAAGCCCTTCAAAATCTCATTCGTGAGCTAACTTCAAATCACATTCATGAGACAATTTGACTAGTTTCAGATGAGATTTAAGAGGAAATGGTGCATAGTCACAAAATAATTTCACCACAGGTTAATAGCGGACCACCTCAAGGTGCCACTCAGACATGTTATTTTGAAAACCGGATGTTTTCTCACGTTAATCTTTCCGCTAACTTTGCAAAGTCCTTCGCTCGCTCCCGATCTGATTTGAAGGCGTTTACCGTGAATTTCAGCATATAGGCGCACTAAAATGTAAGTGTCTCCTGGGTTGACCACGGAGATCCGAGTGTCTGCTGACCTGACCGCAGTGCAAAAGCAACGAGGTCAATACGGGTTTTATTTTGAAAAAAAAATCACCGGACGTATTATTTTGTTAAAATCTTTTAATTAGCCAACTAAGTGACGCTTTGAACTCGTGTAGACAGACAGTTCACCCGTGGCCACATTTTGCTGCATCATATCAAAGGCACCTGGCACTCTGCTGGTGGATTAATTGGCCATTAACCTGACAACACAACACATCTTTTACTTACTTTTACTTCATCACGGTGCAAATAAGTTTGCGGCAAATGTCATGGCATATGGTGGAAGACGACAACTCTGAAGACGACAACTCCAGGTATCAATATGTGTATAAATATTTTTTGCAAAATTAAAAACATTACAATACTAACTTGAATTTGTAGTATGTAGTATGTTTGGTGTCGTTAAAAGCATTGTTGCACAACGAATTAATATTTGTTCTCTAATTAGATCACAGGGATAGACATGTGCCCAACAACATGGACCAGCTGGCTTTCAAATATATGGTGAGAGAAATCATTTAGCCGCATTTCTTTACCATATTGAGAGTGCTTTGTCCCCCTGACAACTCTAAATCACATGCATTTAACTGTTTTCCTGCTTTGACATATACGATGTGGATGGAGTGACTCTCTGTTTTCTGTCAGGAGTTGTGCAAAGTGGAGTCCAGCACTGATTCTGACTCCGAGATCAGTCCAAGGTGGTCGGACACCAGCACTATGGTATTGCTATGGTATTTCTGAATGTGAACATTACACACACAATCAGCACATATGTGAACATATTGTATACATGTATTTTAAATGGCTTGAAAAGAGTTTGCACCCAATCCCAAACGTAGGACATTTTCCACTGGATATCTCTATGAATTATTTTTTTAAATGGGATCAAATTGAGTTTCTCTCCCAGAAACTGACTCCACATGCTCATTATCTTGGCTCCAAACATATACACCTTCCTACGTCCACAGTCTTGTCTTTTGTGGTGTCAGTAACATCATTTAGGAGGGGAAGACATTGAATGGGCTCCAGCAGTTTAAATGAATCACTTGTTGATGGAAGAATCACTTGATTCCTTGTTGAGCAGGGATGTGTGAGCAGTACACCAGAGAGTGGGACTTTTCGGCGGACATTGCCGTTAACACACAAGCCTGCAGGAAGTTATTCTTTGGTGAGCACCGTCCTTTGTCTATTCCGCCCATTTCTGCCACAAAAGCATCCTGTTGTTCTATATTTTTATGAATGAATGCGTGTGTGCTTGTGATTATAGTTTTTGGATCCATACGATGGGAGCTCTGAGGAGTCTGACGAGTCAAACATTGATGTGGGTGTCTCCAGCAGGCAAACGAGGCAGCAGGGAAAAGGTGGTTGTGGAAAAGGAGGAGGCTGTCGGTTCTCGGGCAGGAGCAGGAGATTTATCCTTCATCACCCTGCTTCTGTTTCCCTCAGAGAAGTGGCGAAAAATGGGATGAGAGACCCCGTAACGGAGCAGCAGCAACATCTTTTGGATGTCCAGATGAAATGTGGGAGTGACTCTGAGCTGTGTGTCTGTGACATTATGCCCTCCCATAGTGACAGGGATGGCTGTGGAGATCTTACAGAAGAAATGGCCAATGATTCAACAATGCACAGCCAAACCACGGACATAGAAATGCATTGCCAATTTGATGATTCAGGCTTGCACGCTACAAGGCCCTCCGCATCCTACTTCCCTGGACCTGTCACCCCGGTGGAAGGGAGTTTGTCCCAGATGCTGGACAGCTCCTCTGAGACATCCCCCTGCCCCTGTAACCTCAGATCGATTTACAAGAGAAAGCTGGGTTTCTCTGAAACAGAAGTGGTGGAGCTGGGTCAAAGAAAGAGGCGCCGCGTTGTTAACATGGATGACGAACAAAAAGAAAGGGACTCTGCATCTGAACCATGTTAGAGCCATCTAATCGTGGACTGACAGACCGAAGTACTGCAGTCATTTTCAATGCCTTAAACGATTTAAGGTAGAAAGGACTATAAGTAGTTACTTGGCAATGCACTTTTTTTCCCCTTATGTATCGATACAACGGTGTAGAGACCTGAGGGTTTATATTTGTACCTCCAGTTATTGAGTGTCTCAAATGTGTCACATAATGTATCGATTGTCTTGAAGCAGTTGTGATTTTTGTTGGAAGACTTTAGTCTCCATAATGGACAACCTATGCACTGGTAATTAAACTGTATTTTCCCCATCTGCCGATTAAAGAAAAGCCTACGTTCAAAAGGAGTTCTGTCCATGTAAGCTAAACGCATATCTGCTATACTGGAGTTTGAGCACCTCCTGATATGTGCTGTGGTCTGGGCTAACAAGAAATGTCCATCTCCTCTGCAAACTCTTGAAAATCGGGTATATTCTGTGATGCTGTCCACTACTTCAGTTTGCTGAACATAATTATTCAGAATCAGAACAGTTTATTGCCATGGTATGAACATAGGAATTTGGCGTGACGGGAGGTGCAAACATTTAACAATCAGTGCAAGTAGAAACATATTAAAATCACAGATGACAGGACTATAAACAAGTGAGATGTAAGTGTAGTGTAAAAGTGTCGAGTGTAATAGAAGGGATGCAGGGAAGTGACCGGTGGGAATGACAGTCAGTGGGGGTCCCGGGCTCTGTTAATGAGCCCGACTGCAGATGGAAAGAAGTTGTTTGTGGCGTGAGGTCTTGAGGTCAGAAGAGTGGGATTCTCCTCAAAGAAGTGTCAGACATTTTAATTAGGACAATCAGTTTCCTTGTTTGTGTCCAGGAGGATTAAAATAAGTCACTTATATCATTGAGGTACAACATGCTCAAAATCTGGTCTGCAGCTGCCAAACGGCTCACTAGCTGATCACAGATCATGATGAACTTGTTTCATTGAGGCGTCCGTAGGGTGGGTGTCATAGTAGCTTGCTTCATGTTTGACAATTACAATTGTGCAATTATTGAAAAGATCTTAAATAAAAGATTAACAAATGCTTATTTGAAACGTTCTATTGTTTATTGGCCGCCATCCAGTCGAGCATACCAAAAACTTCTGTCAGGTCGGGAACCCACCAACGCAGCTCGTTACACTGCCCATGCTCCGTACCCCATAGCTCAAAACCTCATCATCAAAGACCACTCTGAAACTGTTATTGCAGTTAATTTCATTCCAACAGGCTTTATTCAATCTAAAAACATAGTTTCCTTCATAAAAACATTTTACTTTCAACTTTTCCTTTTCCACATTTCGTCCCTTTCATTTACCACCTGACAACGTTCTCTCGATCTTCTTAAACACTTTCCAGAAACACTAAGAATTACTATTTAATCACTGCTCCATGAATGTTGACAACTACGTTTTATATTGGAATGCAACAGGCTACAAACTACTTCTTAACTTGTTATTAATAAGTAATGAATTTAAGTGATTATGTGTAGTTTAATAATCAAGACTCGGGTCTTCAGGAATGACCAATGTTTCGTCTACTCGGTGCAGAGGACAGCGACGCCGCGCTCATAGAAGCTGTGTGGATCTTCCTTGGTGGCGATGTCAAAGTCAACCGTGAAGATGAGGTCAGACCTGGTGAAGTTCAGGTACACGGGGAGAGTCACCTGCAAGGACAAGAACAAAATAAATGTGATTAATCGCCAAAATCATTAGAAAAGTTACCAGCAGCATTCTATATATTTTTTGTAATTTTCTGACTGTATAGATTACTCATTAGAGAGATGAATAGTTTTGTGTGTGTGTGTTCATATCTTGTTCATACCATGTGTTTCTTCTCAGCGCTGCTTTGCTTGATCCAGCGGAGCTGAGTGAGAGGCAGCTCAGTGGAGATGGAGGTGGACAGAGACAGCTTGTTGTTGGCACAAATAGCTCCCTGCAGCGTCAGACCTGAGAGAAAAACGTGAGCAAGAAAATATATTAGATCACAAAGTTCTATTGGTACCAATAAACTGGATTCACATTTGTCACAGTTGTGAGTATTTGACTAGGTCGCTACAGAATCAGTGTGAACCCTGCTTGTCTGACCTTTGATGCCAAAGCTGCAGGCATCCAGCGCGTCACCCTGGGCAGTGGTGACATTGACCTCCAGACACAGCTCTTCCAGAGACCAGCTGTTTGCCTGGGCCACATACTGCTGTGTAGCGGTAATGTAAGCCTCTGGCGCAAACAGGCTGCCGAGGCACACGTGGATGCTCTGGAGAAGGAAGAGATAGAAAAGCAAACATTTCCAGTACTGCGAGTGGCTCTGTCAACGTTCAAGGAAACTAACATACTATTTCGGTACAAGCTGTTTGATGCTGTACACTAACAGTTAACCAAAACGTACCTTCAGTTCCTTTGCACCCCCACTGGCAGAACCCTGGGAGATCTGCTGCAGCTGTTTGATTCGCTCACTGAAGTCCGCCACCCACTGGATCACAGTCATGGCGGCTGGAACTGTGTACCGACACCAGCCGCGAGGGAGGATGCCTGGGAAGCAAGAAAAAGAGGTTTATTCCGTCATAATATAATCTGTTCAAAGACATCTTGTTGGTCAAGACCGACGAAGAGGAGTGTTTAAGTGTGCAGTGATTTTCCTATATTAATTTATCGGACTTCAAAACAAGTTAAAACTACATGAACAGTTAAAGATGATGGTTTTACCTTTAACAAGGTCGCTGATGAGTGTGCGCAGGTCGTTAGTCTGCTTCTTCTTGCCCTCGCACACTTGCGCCACATCGGCCAGATCCTGACGAACCTCCTGCAGCATCTTGCCGCCCATCTTCACCTCACGCTCGAAGAACCGGAACAGTGGGTCCTGGTGTTTGTGTGTTTTAACAAAAGATATGAAATCAAATACAGAAGGGCGCAACAAAAAGAAAGTATATATATATATATATATTTATCTGCTGAAATTCAAACCTGTGTCTTATTTCATTTCACCTCATGAGTCTACATTAAGTCATAAAACAAACTAGAATTACCACCTGGCGGTTGTATGCCTCCACCTTTCCTCAATTTTCTGCCATTACCTTGATGTTCTCCACTGTGCGTTTGAGTGGATTGACAGTTTGAGGCATGAGCTGCAGCCAGTTGCAGGCGGTGGTGTGGAGGATCCTCATCCAGGCCGGCTGGGCATCAGATGTGGACGAAGTGCGCTCCTTTATCTCTGTCTCGTAGGCAAGGTCATCCTCATCCTCCAACGTCTGCATTTTCAGCATCTTACCCATCATGTCAATGCCTGCGCAGCCGGGCGCAGGGAGGGAGGGAGTGAGCGGGGAGGGAGGTTGAAGACAAGGCCGTGGTGGGAAGGTAGGGGGAGAAGAAATTAATAGTGGAACAAAGACACCAACCGCTTACCTTGAGGGTGTGTTAATGAAAGGTTTGTTTTATCATAGAAAGAGTTGTGACGGACAAACAAGGACTATACTGGGTAGGACAAAAAACACAAAAGGCTTCAGGCAATATTCCCATCAAATGTAACATTCAACATCGTTCCCAAAAGATGAAATTAACCACATTCTTGACTGACTGGATCTGTAAAAGAAATGAAAACAATCAAGAGAATCTAAGGGGTAGGAATGAGGTTGAGGAAAGATGAGGAAGTGGGACAGGTGGTCTAAGGGGGGGATTCTGTGGCAGGTGGGATCGTGGAAGCTTGGAGAGGAAATCAATGGGACGAAGCGGGGAGGCAGGGTGTGATTGAGGGGATGGGGAGGAGTGTGGTTGCTTTGAATCTTAATCTGAGGGTGGGGTGAGGCTAATACTTCAGCAAAGCGACATGATGGCTGTGAAATACAGCTGCTGGAGGGTGAGGACACACACACCCTTCCTTTGGGCAGAGCACCTTTTAAAGTACGATGGCTATGACCACAGCTGGGCTACAACTCCACAGCTGAACTGTATGACTACCATATACTACCTGGGGACGTGAACCCATGAGAAGATATATAGAACATTCTCTGCCACCACACACACAGTATTCTGCCCAAAGCAGACGGAAAAATATAAGATCACCCTGTCAAAATAAAAGTAAAGACACTAGAATAGAGAGATGGTTAATAATCTGCCCTGTGAAAACATGGATCGTGGAAGAAGAATCAGGATATGTTGTGGTCCAGTTACTGTGACAGAACAGATGACGAAGACGACCGGCTGTGGCGTACCCTGAGTGGTGAGCAACACCTTCTCCGCATTGCTAGGCAAACCGAGCCAAGATGGAGTCTGAGTGTCGGGAAGCATCTCTACCCAGTGCATGAACTCCTCACGCCTGTGACATATCAAAATAATATTTCAACAGGTTAAGTTCATCAAGAAAAACATCCTTTTGATATCAATAAACCAAAGGAATTTGAAGAAAAGCCACTACTGACCGGATGCCGTCGGGCATTTTGATGTCCTTGTGCCCGTCGACCTTGAGAGCCAGCTTGAAATCGCTGTCGAAGCTCCTCTTGGTGAAGATGCGATCCATGAAGGTGTTGAGCAGACGCTGGTCAAACTCATTGTCAATGCGGCCGCCATAGATGGATTGAGCCATCAGGGTTTTCAGAGCCGCCCAGGGGATCTTGTCTGGTGCAATGTTTTGACGACCCTGTGTGTGTGAATTTTATAGTTTGTTGATATAAGTTTATATTGGCATCAAATGATTCTTACGCAGACACATTTAAAGGACTGTATATGATTTCTGAAAGGATCTCCAACCTTAGCAGTGTCGTCCAGCCAGGTGTCGATGGTGTCGCATGCAGAGCGGAGGTCAGACTCTCCAAACTCATATTTCTTGGACCAGCCCAGTGGTGCATAGCGCAGACGTTCCTGGATGACGGCATGGAACCAAGCCAGCAGGAAGTAGAGACGAGCACGCTCATTGGGAGCCTGGAGAAACATGGGGGGAGGGGGAGTAATTAAGACGGCAGTATGGAGGATGTGTGCAAACAGCATGGACGGGCATGATTAAGCTTTTGGTGGAAAAGTGTGAGTTTATGCATTGGTAGGTCTGGATTAAGTGACCTTGCACATGCGAGCCACAGGGATGCTGCTGAAGGTCCTGAGCATGTTGGCCTTGACACCAGGAGGAGGCTCAAACACAAAGATACGACCGGCACGAAGCAGATTGACTGGAACCTGCCGGGAAATCACAGTAATGAGATTTTAGGAGTTAAAGACAAAACGGGAACTCTGGGGTTAGAAGTGATCATTTACTCACAGCTTCATTATAAAGATTATGAAATGTTTTTTATGAGTGATGCGGTTTACCTTGGGGTTGATCTCCATTGTCAGGAAAAGCCTGAAGCTGGCATGAGGCTGCATGGAGTGGAGCTTCTTTTCCAGCTGCATCAGCCACCCGGGGGCCAAGTGGACATTCTCCAACATCACCCACCTGCCAGACTTGACAGCAGTGTTGATGTCTCTGTCTGCCTTATTGAAGCCCTCAGCCGAACCTGTGGACAGTGTAAGAACACAAACAATTACCAACAATATCCCAACTGAACTTTTGACTTCAGGATCCTATTTGCGTGTCAATGCTTATTCCTTCCTTACCAATAGAGATGGAGGTGATTTGTTTGTTCTCCTCAGCAGCCAGATCTCTGACCAGGCCGCTGGCATCATAACCTGGTACAGAGCACATCAGCACAGGAGTGCTGGGCTTCACCTGCAGACACAAGAGACGGAGAGTCAGCCACAGATTCAACAACAACGCCTCAGGAGAGAAAATGATTGAAGAAGTATTGGTTACTACCTCGCTATCCACGATATTAGCCAGGTCAAGCGGCTGCTCGATGATGTTCATGAAGGTCTCTCCCAGCACCTTTGAGATAAAAATGTGCGACATAGCCAGCAGACGGTCGGGGCGGAAGGCCTGAATCAGCAACAGCTGGTGCACTGCCTGGCCAATGGGAGCTGAACAGGCACAGTGGTGTAGAGGGAAGAGCAGAGCAGAATATATACATTTAAAATCAATAATTAAATATCTGCTTGACGTCAATGTAAAAAAAAAAAAAAAAAAAAAAAAAATGACAGCTGTATACTCACTGGACTGCTTCTCCTCTGACCACAGATAAGGAACAGCCAGATCTGGAGTGTTGCTCTCAAGCCACATGAAGAATTGCTGAAGGAACAAAAGAAAGCAATGACGATCACTGAGGCAGTATGTATTGAAGAGAAAGTTATTTAGGAGGTATGCTCATAAATACACATTTGTTCACGTGCAGCTTCTGTTTAATTACTCACCTCATCAGCCTGAACCTTGTCCACCAAGTCGCTGAATTCCGGCAGGCGGCTGAGGCGAACCATGTCCTCACTCTGTTCGGTGGTGAGACCCTTCACTTTGGGCAGCGACATGCCCGTCAGAACAATCTCCTTACCACGAAGGAAGTGCTGGAACTCTGCATCATATGAGGGCTCACTGGAAAGAGATGGAGAACAAAAAAAATCATGAAGATATACGTCGTCTGATATTAATGAGAAACCTTGTTTTGTGCGATACGACCACTGGTCGTACATTAGTGTAAAGAGGCATCTCACCTGGTGATGCTTTTAATGCTGATCTTAGCCAGCAGCATGGCAAAAGTGATGTGGTCGTGGTGCAGCATACCTCTGGCTGCTCTGTTGAACACCACCTGAATAAAAAAAAAAACAACAACAAATGAGCAAATTATGTCTATAACAAATCATATTACGAAAGAAAAGGAGTCTCTTGTTTTCCAACCTGGAAGAGGTCCTTAGTGATGACATCGAGTCTCTGTGTATGATCAGTGATGCCCTTGAGGTTGGGATTCTCATACAGCACCGTGTGGTAGGTATCCAGGAAAAAGTGAAGGGAGTACTGGTACAGGAAGTGCATCTGGAGCAAGATACAAAAAAAAAGATTGGTATATTAAATGGTTGTTTGGCTAGTACACAAGTATTAGGAAGCATAGCTTAGTGTGCATGCGTGTTTGGATTTAGATTAAGAAGACTAAACAAAAAGGAGTGGAAAGAGCAATTAAGATGTGTCCAGACCTGGTTGAGAGACTCCATGGTGAAGTAGATGCTGCTGCAGGCAGAGGACAGAGACAGGTATTGCTGTGACACCGTCTCCACTTCTGCCATGACGATATCAGTTTCCTCCACCTTCCTGGTCACCTCCGCTGCCTCCTTCTTCAAGTTCTCCAGCGTGGTGATGATGGTGTCGTCGTCAAGGATGCGGCCTTTAACCTCATTGAGGGCCTGCAGCAGGGATTTTTCCAGCTGACGCAGACGCAGTTGGAACTCACCTACAAGAGACAGAAGGACAGTTGTTGATTGCCGTTATAATTTCACTGAACTCTTCATCATGCAGTGCTCATCATCCTCCCCAGCTGTGCCCCGTCATCGTGTTAGCACGTTTTCTGTCTCACCCTGCAGTTTGAGGAGGTCGGAGCGTTTCTCGTCCACGTCAGGCCTCTCAGCCTTTAGGACCTCGTTGAGACACTGGCTCTGAAGGCTGCTGCGTGTCACCGTGAAGTTGACAAAGGTAACACGAGAACACAAGTCTGGTGGGAACTCGACCTGCAAGAAACACCATACAACAAAGATTAACTTCCTGGTAGAATCATATTAACAAGGCAAATGCTCCATTTCACAAAAGCAGTTTTTCTTTATGATAGACGTAGTTTATGGATTTCTATGCATTAACATTGGTTAAATACCATGTAATAATCTTACATTATCCATAGTTAAAACCTAAGTGATCTACACACCGTTGGGTCTCGTGTGGAAAGGAAGATGACAAAGGAAGGCGACAGATCGATGTCCTGGTCTCCCAGCGTGATGAGGACACGTCCTCCAGTCCTGCGCACCTCTCTGTTCAGCACCGGGTTTAGGATAGGGTCGTAACTTTCTACATCCTTAAAGGGCAAAAATAATAATAAATTACTATAAATAAACAAATCCTTGATGAATACATAGGCCTTGAACAGTGACAACTAAATGTTGGCACTGTGAAGTAGCCGTTCATACCTGGACCAACAGCGGGTTTCCGAAACGCAAGGCACTCTCCAGGTTCTTCCTGAAGGCATCATCCAGGAAACTGGTTCTGGTGATTTTGCGTTCTTTGTACTCATTCATTATGAACTCTGTTGCTTGGCCTGATGGATCGATGATTAGCGGGTACCTAGAAAGGGGGAACGGTAGAGAATCGATCAACACGGGAAGTGAAATCAACTCAAGGCTACTTGATGTTCAGGAATGCTTGGTATTCTCCACAGTAATAAAACTTAAAAACATCGCCAGAAGAAGAGAAAGACACTGACCTGTTGAACCTCTTGAGCATGATGGCGTTCTCAGTGCAGAGGTCATCAGCTGGGAGAGAGTTGGCTTGCCAGCGGAGCCTCTCGTCAGCGTTTGACAGGTACTCAGTTCTGGCAATATCAGTACGGAACTGGGGGGGGGGGGAATTACGCCATTAACATTTTAGGTACTAAAAGGCTAGGATATGTAGGTGCGATGGCCTTGTGTATCCAAGCTTTAACTACCTGAATGTTGGCCTGCTGCAGGTGGTGAGACCAAGTAGTGAACAAGTTCTGCCTCATCTGTTGTTCAAAGTAGCCGGCATAGGAAATGAAAGCTGCAGAGAGCAGACAGTCTCCAGCGATGGTGGACATCTGGTTCTTGAAGGTCTCACTGGTCTTCTCCCAGCGGTCCCTCTCAGCTGACAGACTCTTCAGCAGGGCGTGGCTGCGATTCACCTGGGAGGAGAGAGCACGAGTTCAGAAAAATGCTGCAAGATACTTCCAGTTTAAACTGGATAAAAGAGAGAGGGGGCTTTGGTGATCAGTTACCTTGGCCTCGACGGCAGCCAGGTCAGCCTTGATGGCCTGGGCCTCGGAGATAAGGACGGCGTACTCCTCCTTGTAGCGAGCGATGCTAGCCTCCAGGTCTCTGATCATCTGCTCCACCTCTTCTGCCTTTGTCTTGTTGTCGGTGGCGTCATCCTCAAGCTTCTGCAGTTCATTACGCAGAGGCTCCACGCGCTTCAGCATGTCGGCATAATTAAGCTAGGGGAGAGGCAGAACATGGTACACTTTAAAAAGGAATCCTCTTTTTAAAAACAATCATCTTCATTTTCATATTGTTTAGGCTTCATTACCTGAGCAATCGCCCATTTCACCATCGGTCCACAGGCCAGAGATGCCCTGTTGACTTGGTCATAGTTGTAGCTTGGGTTGGACATGTAGTTCTTCTTCATCTTCTCCCGGATGGAGTCACTGGATAAAGTGTAAACAGTCCAAGAAGTTAGAATAAAGCAGCGCTTCACACAGTCGAATACTTCAATGTGAAAGTGTGGAACGATGATCATGAATCACAGGAAATGAAATATTGGACAGAAATCATTTATGTTTTGTTTGGGGTGGAGAAGGGATGCAATTTCTATCATCTTCACTGCGAGAAGTGCAAAATCATGACCTCATCCATTAAAACAAGGATAGTCACTTTCTGATTCAGCAAAAATCAACCGATAAGAAACCTAAAATCAAATTCTGATCACAGGTGCCACTTGATTAATATGCTGATTGAAAAAAAAAAAAAAAGTGTGCTTCCATTAAAGACTAGACAGACGTTCAGACACCGGTACCTCATTTCCTCAGAGGAAAAGTTGACTATGCTGCTGATGAAATTGTCCTTGATAATAACTTGTCTTATTTTTTTCCAGTCACTGGTCTCCTCGCCCAGCATAAGGCAGATAGACTCCAGGGCCAGCTTGACTGCAGCTGGAGGATTGGTCATAGCCCGCACTTCTACTAGGTGATGCCGCTTAATAGAACTCACCGCTAGTTAGGTGGAAAGAGGAACGTTTTGAAAGAAGTAAGTAGAAAAGAGGAGAGGGAAAAGGGGAGCACAGAGGGCAAAAAGAAACAGACTCGAGGGTTGAAAAGTAAGAGGGAGGCAGAGACAGAGAGGGAGAGAGCTTTAGTGAACAGTTGCAGAATACATTCTTTATTATTTCACCTGATCTCATCAGCTTCGAAGTTAACAATAGTGGGGATGAAGTTCTCCCTCATGATTATGGAACGGATCTGCTTCCAGTCAGTGGTGCTCTCTCCCAGGAGCAGGCAGATGGACTCGAGGGCCAGCTTCACAGCCGCGGGGGGATTGGCCATGGAACGCACCTCCACCAGGTGCTGCTTCTTAATGGACTTAACAGCTATCAACATCAGGTGAACAAGGATGCGGATTATGACAAGGAAGGGGCAGTGATTGAAGGGAGGAAGCAGGTAGAGATCAAGTAAGTGAGTATTTGATAACATTGTATTTCAGTGCTGCAGGAATGAGTCCAAAGTCATGGAAATAAGTTTGCACTTCCGGTTCCCTCGTCTCAAAGTCGATGGTGTTTTTTTGAATGAGTTTTTGGTTAGATGACAAAAACATTCAGAAAAGTTGTCTTGCTGAACAAAATGTGTAAATATCTTAAGCGTCTGTTTGCCACAGAGCTTATTTTCTGCAATAATCAAAAATCCAATTGAAAAATCCCACCGGCAGGTCGAGGGAACCAGTGCAAAGCTAACTTCCGTTGACTTTTTTGGCCTATAAAAATAAGTAAAAAAGTAGTATAGCACGTATTGTAGAGCATATATATTGTTCTACTGTTACGTAAACAGAATGACAATCCATCCTTGCAGCACGAGACGGTGACAACAAATCAGATGCACCATAAAGACAGCTGTGAGTGAATATAGCACTGTACCATTCTGAGCCTCAATAACAGCAGGCTCCACTTGGTCCAAGTCCTCTTTGACACTCAGTTGTTTGTCCTTGATCTTCTCCTGCTGCTTGTACACAGATTCCTGGATCTCCTGGCTCATCACCTGGAATCACAATAGTAACAGAATAGTTTAGTTTGATTCAATATAAATGAGCACGGCCACTCGGATCCCTGTACAACAAGTTAAAACATTACCAAGGGGTTAAGCTCGTCTCAAAAAGATGAAGAAATTATTTTATTGCGATTTCTTTTTCTTCTTTAAGCGAGCTAAGAGTTAAAGTCCTTCCTGTGTACCTTTTTCTTTTCCGCCTCCTGCTGGTCTTTGACCATCTTCTTCAGCTTGTCATTGGCAGCAGCGTTCTTTGCCTCCAACTCTTGGCTCTTGATTCTCAGGTCACGACGAAGCTCCTCCACCTTGATGAGGAGGCACACGTTCAAGCGGGGAGTCAGACAAGAGCAAGCAGCACAGACAAATATCACACCATCCTGTTTTTTGTTTAAGAGACCCAACTCTTTTCAGGTTTTGAGAAATAGCTGGCATAAAATTGGCACATTAAATGTATTAAAATTCTAAGTTACTTTACCTGATCTACAGTCTCCTTGATCTTGCGGAGACCAACGTTGAGGTGCATCTGCTGCTCCTCCAACTCGCTGCGTTTCTCGTTGAACAGGTTGGCATACTGGTTGATGAAGTCCAGGTAGTGGCGAGGAGTGATGGCCATCGTGTGACCACCTCGCTTAGCCAGACGGTTGTTAGCCTGCGTGTACACAAAAAAACAACATATGAAGTACAACCACGCAACCGCCTCATTCACCACAACTGCAAACTTGGAAACATTCCTACCTGGTGAAGGGTCGTGTGTACAAACACACAGCCATTGACAATAGCCTCGCGGTGAGATGGTGGCTGGGGCAGTTTGTCATAGACGACGGGCATGTAGTCTGGCACCTTGTAGTTTGGTTTCTCCAGATCCATCTTGCTGGTGAACTCCTTACCCACCTGATAAAGGGCCTCTGTGGACCAGTCTCCAAACCAGTTCAGCACACACCTAATTCAAAGAAACGTTTTCATGTTGTAATTTTAACATCGTAATGGTGGCATTGATTAATTCATGGCTAGTGTTCAGCACGCGTCTCTGTACCTGTTGAAGAGGGCAGGAGATGTGGCAGCTCGGTCCTTCAGGCCCTCTGATGAAGGATTCATGGTGAAAACAACATGGAGGTTCCTGATAACCTGGCTAGTGAACCATTTATACAGCTCCTCGTGCGTGTCGAGCATCAGGCCTTCTTTCTGGGCTCCCTCCTTACACTGAGTCATCAAGGTGGCGTACTCATCTCCCTCGAACAGCCCAGGAACCTAAAAAGATCAGGCAACATTAACATATCAGGAACTACAAAATGAGGTGTGAACAACCAATTGATATTTTATAGAAATCTAAAGACAGTATTGTCATCGATCATGATGGCAGCAAGTGGGAATGGTACCTCTCCGTTGGCCAGCAGTGTGTTCATTCTCTCAAGGAAACCAGAATCCAACACGTTGGACTCATCCATGATGAAGGCAATCTTCTCGTTCTTGCAACCTGAGCGACGCAGCACTGTACGCAGGTCCTCATCAAAGTCCTCGCCAGTGTATTTCCTGTGTACCTGAAAACACGCAAACAAAAATATAATTAAATACAGACATGAAGATATTTGGAGCCATATCACTACAATTGCCTGTGTTGTACCAACCTTGATCTGGTAGACACTAAGTCCGTTCATCCAGGCTACGAAGCGAGACAGAGTCGTCTTTCCTGCTCCACTCACGCCGATCAACAGGAGATGGCCCTGAGGCTGACGGAAGATTCTTGAGGAGGAAATACAATTTTAAAATTAACTCCCAATATATTAACACCAGATGAGAAGTCAATCACTTCAGAGGCTGTTACTCACCGGTCAATTCTGAGGACGTGGTCCAGCACCTCATTGAAGAGCACCAGAGGGACGTCCAGCTCCTCTTCATAGAAGACCTTCAGACGGGCCTTCACATAGTCCCTCAGCTCCTCCTGCTCCACCGGGATGTAGTCCTGCATCCACAAACGATGAACTCAGTTAAAATGGAAATCTAACCGCGTAAGACTTGAGGTCAGTTCTCAAAATGTCAGCATCGTTACCACTATCACAGCATTTGTCAACCTGTTTCTAGTTTACCTTGGAGAGCCAGTTGCTGTAGAGGATTGGCCTGTTGAGAGCCTTCTCCTTATCAATGTTGGGGAAGTGTTTGAGAGCAACCACATCGATGTTTTCATCTGTCCACCTTCTCTCTTCATCATCGACCAGCCTGGATAAAGGTTCAAGATGTGCCACATTATCATTCTTTAAATACCATTTCAATTTTATCAGATTAAATCAGACCATATCGAGACATTCTTCAGCCTCTCAGAAACGTTCACTCACCTGTCCTGGAAGAGACGGAGAGCTTCATGGGCCCAGATGCGGATGAGCCCCTCCACAGGCAGAGTCTCAAGTGGCCGCAGGGCCTCGAAGATACCCCTCACCCAGCGGGTCATCTCTCTGGGAGAGTAGATGTAGTGAGGTTGGGTGTCCTGGGTAAACCGCTCCTGATAGGAAAAAAAAGGATAGAATAAAGATATGCAAACATATAATAGTGTGATGAAAGGACTGAAAAGTGATCAATAAAAGATGCGTTTTATCTGTTGTTTGTACACTAGTTTCCTATGACACTATAAGTATTTCCTATATGCATTTAGTGATTTCCTTTACCTGAGACATGGTGTAGAATTCAACCATAGCAGCAGTCAGAGGCTCAGCATAGGTACGCAGAGAGGGGATGAGGCGCAGCATGGCACGGTTGAAGGTTCCATAAATCTGGGTTAGAGAGGCGGGGCCTGGATAGTCCACGTACACCACAGGAACGTGACGCAGGAACCTAGAGACAGCACACATGACCACTGTTAGGGCTTGTCATATGCAATGTTACTTTTTATAACAATAATTTTTTAATCATGGTATCAATTATATTATTGTTCTAATCATTCTGGTTACTGCACCTGTGTGTGAGAGGCTTTCTGCCAGGGTCAGTGGGAGGATTACAAGCTCCAACAAACTGGATCCTCTCCAATTTGACCCAAGTCTGGTCTGAGGTGCGGTAGAAACCTCCATGTTCCACCATCTGCAAAGAAGAAACACCACAGTGGAGCCGTTAACATACAAGAAGGGATACCAAGTTTTATGCTGCAATGATTTCAGTTTGCACACCTGGATGTTGCTGCAAAATGCAACAAGGGAAAATAAAAATCATACCTGTCTGATGAAAGAGATGACTCTCTGTGTGCCGTACTTGTCCATGTCGGGAAGATTGATTTCGTCACAGAACAACACCAGCCACTTGCCCAGCTGGACAGGGGAGAGGACCACACCGTTGGGGGTACGACGGTACTCACAGTAATGATCGAAGGTCTTCAGCAGCAGCTCTGGGGTGGTGGCACTGGAGAAGTTCAGACCCACAACCTGGTAGAGATTTGGAGGAACATTTTGGAAATTACAAAATATTACATCAGTTTTATCATCAGTTTAATCAGTTACAAGCTCAGGTTAAACTGATTTTAAAGATCTGTAATTCGTTTTTATCCAGTCTCTCACCTCCATGTCAGGCAAGGCTCTGAGGGCGCTGAACAGAGTCATAGTCTTTCCAGAGCCGGGAGGTCCACACAGCACCAGTGGTTTGTGCTCTGCCAGCCATGTGTAAAGTAGAGCCTCATGGCGAACAGTGTCCAGAGTGGGAACCACAACATCAGGGGATGCCACTTTGTGGGTCTCGACCTCAATCTGGGGCACCTTGCCCTGCCAGGACTGCCATTCACCCGAGATGCACACCTGCACAATACAAAGAATACGATGCAATGGTCCTTCTGAAATTACAAGACTGCTGTAGTTTTGGTTTGCTCTCAGTGACTTGCAGGTACGAAGAATCAAACATTTTCTTTTAAATTTACTCAAGAGAACGATCAATATCTGTAGGAACAGTAAGAGGCTGTACCTCATAGTCAATGATGGGGACATTGGGAGCAGAGGGGAGTGGTACAGTGGTGATGCGACGGATATATTCTCCAAGCTCAGCCCTCATCTTCAGTCGTCCGTCACCAGAAAAGGACCACAGCACAGCGTAGATCAGATACTTCTGTATAGAGATAATGAGACAAAATGCATCAGCTTTAAGAAAATGTACGTGTTTTTTCAGTGATTAAGGTGATATAACAACAAGACGTGTGTGCTTTCTTCAGTTATATGGAGAGCAGGAAGCACAATTACCTGCATGTATCTCTCTAACTGTTCAATGGGCATGGGGAAGTCAGGATGATTGTTGTTGTAGAGCGCCACATTACGGCAGGCCTGGTGCAGCATTGAGAACAGGGAACCCATGCAGCGCAGGCGGGTGAAGTCCATGATGTGCTCCAACTTGGAGGCATGCTCTAAGGCCTTGATCACCATGCCTGTGGAGGTGAAGTAAGGCTGCAGGACAGCTGCAGCATCACGCTGAATCTAGTGTAGGAACATGCAACAGGACATCAGTAAAGAAGAAATGTCACCAAATGTTCTTCTTGAATGAACTGCTGCCATTTTCCTTTCTTAAGAGGCCTAGTTTTTTGAAAACACTTTTTACCTGCAACATTGGTGAAGCAGTCTCTTCCTCGTCTTCTGTGCCCTTCCTCTGGCGGTGAGCTTCATCCTCTCCCTCGTCCAATGGGATGCTGCGAATGCGAGCCAGGAAGTGGTTGAAGATCATGTCGGTGCTGAGGACATCCTCACTGAACCAGACCATACCACAGCGAGACACAGTGGCCAGGGTGGCATACTTCAGGTTCTGTACTTCAAACATCACACGCACCTGGAGAGAGGGGGAATAGTTCCAGGTCAATACAGGACGCTTTAGACTAAAATAAAAACAGAAAAAGTTTGAAGGTCTGTGCTCTTACATTTGGAGGCAAGCTGAGACGCTCTCCGTTGGGCAGGGTGAGCAGCTTGTTGTCATCCAGGACTGAGTTGAGATTTTCAACCCACTCGGGGTCAACATCACCATCGAAGATAATCCACTGACGCTTTTGCAGTTCACCTCGAACATTGTCAATGATTCTGAAAATGAAGGGAAAAATATTTTAGTTATTTAAAAAAAAAAAAGAAAAAAAAAAAGAGTCTTATTTAGCAAGATAAAGATTAGCCGAGTTGATTTATACCCTTAACAATGAAATGTGTAACAGAACTCACTTTCTGAGGATGTGTGTGAACAAGCCATCGGTCCATTCACGGGTGTTGGGGTCCAGGGTTCCATACAGGTGGTCCTTGCTGATGGCCTTGGGGTCAATGATGTGGGCTACGCCCTCAATTCCCTCCAGCCTCTCCAGGGCTTTGAGCAGCACCCTCCATGCCATGGACTTACCACTACCGGAGGGTCCCACCATCATCAAACCGTGGTTGATCTGTGTGATCTGGAACAGCTGGAGTACCTGGAAGTGGATGAATGATAAAGTTTCAGAAAATTAGAGTAACTACTCACTTTGCAAACACCTTGAATACTGTGCTGTAATGCAGGGATCTGGCTCTAGCCCTGTTGTGTCTCAGGAGATGGCAGGGCTGTATAACTTATTATTTATGGGCACATTCAATAAGATATATGTTGATTAAATTGAGCTACATACCTTCTCCACCCACATGCTGCCCACATCGTCACCATCTCCATAGGTGAGGTACATCTCCGCACAGACTTTCTTCAGCTCCTCCCTCAGAGCAGTCATCTCTCCACGCATGTACTGGACTCCAGGGAAGACATCCGACAGCAGGCTGAACAGAAGAGGGATGTCTTCCGCCACCAGCTTGGGAACCATGGTCTCGCACACACTCTGGATCAGGATCTACAGGAACAAGACAGACCGAGTGAAATAACCGTTTGAGCCTCTTAAATTCTAACGTCACTTCAAGTTCTACGATGTGTAATATCTATACCTCCTGTTCGGGAAGGTTCTCAGCGATGTCGTTCTCGTCAACCACCTCTCCACGCTCTAGCTTCTCCCTTTTGATCTTCTGGATGCGCTCACGCTTGACATTTCCAGCACTGATAAGCACGCTCTTGAGAGCTCGGAGGCCAAAATCGTAGTGACTCTGGGATGACAGCTGCTCATCACACAGCCTGAAATAACAATAACTTTATTTATATAGCGCCTTTCAAAACAAAGTTACAAAGTGCTTCACAATAAAAACATAAAAGCAAATCAGATGCAAGTAGAGATCATGAGATGAATTTAGAGAGGGAAGACCTTTTAATAATTCTCCCACTCTATGTTAATTTTTCGGAAACGGTACATACTTGAAGAACGGAACAATCTTTTTGGCGAGGATCTCAGCTGTGCGGAAACCTTGAGAGTAGAGCATGACCTGTGCGATGAGCTGGCGGTCGGGCTTGGTCATGGCCAAACTGCGGAACAGCTTCTTCAGATTGTCGGGCAGGTTGGATCGGCCAGCGTAGCCGGGGTTCATGGTGATGAAGATGGCCATGTCTGGACTCACCTTCACCTGCTTGTTCAGGAGCTCTGTGGTGACTGGCACGCCTGAGGGTAGACAGATGCGTACGTATTTACAATGCAGTTCTCATGTTAAATTTAACAAATGGTGACAAACTGGTTTGCTGTCCCAATATGAATTATTTAATTCGAGTATGAATAAAGCTATTTCATGGAATTGTCTTTGTTTCCACAAATGGTATACATACTCCTGTCTCTGTTGATGTTGCTGTGCTCCCTCAAGGCCACCTGGATGTACTGGACCTGCTGGGAGACGGCAGAAAGCATTCTCTCCTCCAGACGATTGAACTCGTCGAAGCAGCCCCATGCTCCCACCTGGCACAGACCCACAAAGATTCGACCCATGGCCTAAAAAAGAAGAAGAAAGTCAACAAGAGATTTGTTAAGTTAAATGAACAGTATCATGAACAGCTAAATCCTTATAGTCACACGATGTGCAAATGGTTCACTGATCTCTCAATGTTTGTTGTTGTTGTTGTTTTGTCTATAAAAAAAAAAAAGCCTAAGAATCAGTGTGCAGTTATGTACCTGGAAGTCAAATGTCTCATCACAGTTGAAGACCAGGACAAAGCGGCCCAGCTGGTGACCAAGAGCTTTCACTGACTCAGTTTTTCCTGTGCCAGCAGGACCTAGATGGAGAACAAACAGTCAAGTCAATTGTTTTTTAATTTCATGAATATATATATACATACATACATACATACATCTTCATTTCTTATGGGTACAAAAAAATAAAAAATAAAAATCTTCTTTACCAAATGGTGACCCTCCAAGGCGGGCCTCCAGAGCCTGGGTCATGGTGAGATAGCAGCGATCTGTGAGCGGGGTCTGGACGAGCTTGTCTTGGACACCCAAGTACTCAAAGCCATAATTGAACTTGGCATTGGCCATCTGAATGGACAGCTGTTGCAGGACATCTGTCTGCTTGGGGTCAAAATAGAAGCGCATCTGGCTTAGCCACTCAAAGGACTTGGGGTTGTCGATCTTGTTCTTGATCAGAGTCCTGGTCACATCACGTTGGTGCACCAGTTCGGTGATCTGAGATAAGAGCAGAAGAGGGATTTCAGACACACTTTTCATTTGACAACATTCTTTTAAAAATGATATTCAAGAAAATGGCCTCTAACCAGGTGCTCAAGTTTCCTCCTGCGGAGTGGAGGCTGCTCCATCAGTACGGTGTCAGCCAACACGTTGAGGGTGGCCTGCACATTTGACAGCACTACCTGCATGACGTCAATGTCCCCACCACCTGAGATACTGGTCAAGGCAGACTCAACGTTCTCAGACCAGTAAATCTGCGTGGACAGGACCACCAGCTGGGCCTGTGAAGAGAGGAAACAGATCAAGTGAAATTACATTAACTGATTTCCATCATGTTGAATAACTGATTGTGTGTAGAATAAATGCTCTCAATACCAACCTGGTAACTATCAATCCAGTTGATATACTGGCTCAGGTCAACGGCTTCGCCTTTGTTGAATGATGTGACCTCTGTGACGGACTCTGCTAACAGCTTGGCCAGCGTCACCCTCATCTCCTTCTCCACCAGCGTCAGCCACTCATTGATCTTGGGGTGATCTGTAATGGAGACTGGTGTCTTGTAGACAATCTCCTCACCCTCGCGGGAGGAGATTCCCAGCACCACGGTGCTGTCTTCGTTGAGCAGGATGCTCGAAACACCAGCAAACATCTTCTTGAAGTGCTTCTGCAGTTTGGCCACATTCTTGCTGTTGCCGATGATTTCAAGCAGGTCCTCGTCTCCCACAAAGTAGAACCTGGAAAGATCAATTAAGGATAGTTAATAAATGACTGTATGAATAAATTACAGTGATTCCAAATATTTAACATTACCGTGAACGTCTTGTTCGAGCTGTACGAGTTTTGTGTTTAAAATGCACATTGACAACAATGCACAGTCCCTTCATCACCTATCATTGTCTCACCTGGGGAATGAAGATCTCTCCCTCTCCAGGTATTCTCCGAGGGCCTTCTGGATTTTTCCCAGAAGGTCAGCCAGTCGCTCCAGGGACCTCTGCACTCCCTGTATGTTCAGCACATCCATCACTAAAGGAGACTTTGACACCTTCTTCATCAATGCCAAGAACTCTGTGCTAATACTGTGGAAAAAAAACAAGACATATTAGTCAATTCTAGTTGAAATAAATAATGTAAAATGTAAAAATAAGGGTACTTTGTTTACCTCTGGAATCTTTGAGTTTCAACCGGGAGCAGATGTTTGATGTCAGCACTGCCGGTGAAGATGCCTTCCAGATAGACCCAGCGACGCTGGACGTCAATCCAGACGTCAAACAGAGCCATGATGCGATTCAGCTTGTCCTCCCAGCTCAGCGCATCTTCTTCAAACACCTGGGAGGGAAAAAAAAGGAGAAGAGCATGGTGTTGATGCAGTTAAAAAGAAAAAAACATACATATTTGTAAAATCTTAAGGTATTGTCTACTCTAAATGTAACAGTAAAGTAGTTCTGTTTACCTTGTAGTATGGAGACAACTTCATGGCGGACACGCTGTTGATATGTTCTTTGACTTTGTTGAAGAGGTCGTCCCAGCCTCTTATCAGACGACACTTGTTCTGGTAGTTCACCAGGTCGAGCTCATACGAGTTCCACACCTCACGGATCTGAGGACCAAAAACCACAAAAGTATTATGAGTAGGACTACAAACCAGAGTCTTTTACAATCATAGAAAAAATACTGCCAGTTGCCCCCTAACAGCATCACGTATACATATATCTATAGTTCTTCAGGGCCATCTCTCTTCACCTGTTTGAGGAACTCTTCCAAAGCCATCTCTCCTTGGGCTACCAGGAGAACGTCCTTCACCACCATCTCATTCCTCTGCAGGTCCACATCCCAGATGTGTCCCAGGGTCAGCTCTGACGGGACCCAGTTTACATGCAAACGCTTCATCAGCTGCTTCCAGTGGCGGTCCTTCAGAGCCTCTGATTTCAGCTCAATCACCAACATGTTAACCTGGTGACAAAAGGAATAAGTAGAGAATTTAATAAGCCATTTTTCACATTTTCTTGCAAGTTAAAATTGTGTGCTTAGTATATCTGCCAGACCTTCAGGTATCCTTTAAGCAGCCTCTGGACAAACTCGTAGGAAGCGTACTGTCTCAGTCTTGCTTGGAAGTTCTTCAGCTGGTTCAGAAGACCATCCAGACTCTGACGAAGCTACAAAACACCAGCAACAGAA
Source organism: Anarhichas minor (assembly GCF_050575085.1). Classification (NCBI taxonomy): domain Eukaryota; kingdom Metazoa; phylum Chordata; class Actinopteri; order Perciformes; family Anarhichadidae; genus Anarhichas; species Anarhichas minor. The sequence continues at coordinate 5,998,524 of NW_027466486.1, forward strand.
CAGTTATATTCTAAGAATTTCATTCTAGCGATTCCATGATCTCAACCATTATTGTGGATTTGTTACCTTACGAGGCTGGACAGACACCCAGGGCTGCTCTTTCATCTGGTCGATCTGCTCCCAGACCTTTGACAGCTCAGACCAAACCTCCTTCAGGTCATGCAGCTCCTCTAGTGCCACCTACAAGTCAAAAGAAAAGATTAGGCTGCCTGTTACTTTGTCTTTGATTGGTGTTTTAAAATGCTTTTATGGAAATGTTTGCTGGCATTACCTGCACCCTCTCTTCACTGCCGCTGAGCAGGCCCGTATCAGTGAGCTCCAAGGCTTCTTTGGCTCGGGCACACTTCTCCCTCTCAACCTTCAGACGGCCAAAGTTGCCCTCGTAGATCGTCAGAGACTGAAGAGCCTCCTCTGGACGCAGGTTACCCTGGTGAAACACATAATCAGTTAGACATAAAAAAAAAAAAAAAGCAGTGTCATGCGGTTTAAAAAGATTTGATGAATTATTTCAGTCACAACAGGAAATGCTTCCACAGCTGTGCTTTGTATGGAAAGTACAGAATAGGGTTGACTGCACATAGGATCATCTAATATCTCTTACAGCAACTGGTTTGGTCTTCTCCCACTCACTGAGCAAGTCAGTAGTGCGGTTTTCCACAGCTTTGTCCTCCTGGACGATCTTCAGCTGCAGGTTGGCCACCTGCTGTTGGATGGCAGTATCCTTGCGCTTCATAATGTCACTGAAGGCACCCCATTCCCCTTCAATGTTGTCGATGTAGAGCCAAGATGGAGGGAACTGGAATCTCTGCTTCTCCAGCAAACGCTGCCCATTACGGAACAACTACAAGTAAAAGTAGGGAGAATCCGATTAGAACCCTGAACTATATTTCCTGCAGCATGCGGTGATACAGAAGAGTAAATGAAAGGACACTGAATGTTTGAGAGTACTTACGTCCACATTTTTCTCAAACTGTTTAATCTTGCGCTTCAAGGTCTGGACATAAGTTATGAAGTTGACCGCATCTGAGGTGCTAGCTGTGTCCACAGAGTGTTGCTCCAGTTCTTGACGGGACTTTTTAAAGAAACAGAAAAATAAAAGGTTATGAGAAATTCAGAGAATAATCATCCGATCAGTGTCTCTAGGAAATCTATGTTACTAACCTGGTCAAAAGACATATTATATTAAATTATTACTATATATTACCTTGGAGATCTGGGAATGGAAGTCCTGCATGTTCTGGCCAAGCATCTGGCCAAACTTGCTGAGCACCTCTTTGTGCCAGGAGTCGTACTTCAAGTTCACCTTGGACTGAACCTGTTGGCAGGCACAAAACAAAGAACATTTCATTTTTGCTAAGAGATTGTTGCTTCAGAAATATTTTCAAAATGAAGCATCTATAATTGTCAATCATTATTACTTTGCCATAGTCGATGACCGCAGGTCCAAAATCTTTGCGTGTCTCTGCGTTGTCAAAGGTTCCACGTGCTTTGCGGATCTGGACCAGCAAGGCCTGCCACTTGGTGAGGTCTTCACCCAGACGATTGTAGATGTTCTCAGCTTGCATGTCCCACAAGCACTGGTACTGTAGCCACACCTGGTGGCAAAGAAAAGAGAAGGATAAGCACAAACTAATGTACATGACAGTGTATATTACGCACATTTATAATATTAAAGACAGTCCTGGTATACAAGGAAGGAAACAGTTACTTGGCATTTCATTTCTTTAAAGCAGCTCCTCCAACAAAGTAACCAACTTTCGGAAGTAAACCGTAAGTATGATAACACACTGTAAAGTTCTCTTACCTTGACATACTGCTCCACCTCATTTACAATGTCTTCAACTGCATTGTAGGCCTCCTCTAAGGCTGCAGGGCCATCTGGCATCCTGGTCAGGGCATTTCTGTAGAACTTCTCCTCCTCTGACAGCTCGTAGTGGACTCCCACCTGGTGGGGAAGTACAAGTGCAATAAGATTCATATGTCCTTCCATATATCATATTTTAACTAAAATAAAATATAACTTTGTTTAAAAGTAGCTTGTCCCTTTTACGTTTACATACCACAGACAATCAGGCAAGCATTCTTAACATGGCTTTCTGCAGTGGTAGTCTCAGCCCTAGTACCATAACCATTCAAAAATCTCTACCTGGTATCTCTGGCTCTGAATCCTGGGAAGAGAAAGGATGACCATCTTCCAGGCAAACATCTCCTGGTAGAGCTTGTAGCGACAGTCTTCAATCGGAGGGTTCAGGTAGATCACCTGGTTAGTAATCCTCAGCTCGTGGACAACATTCTGGGAAAAGAAATATCATAGTGAGCCGTGTCCAGGAATCCATGGTTTCTCAAGATTTTAAAAGAAATACATCGTCATTAAAACAAAACATGGCATAACGCAACACAGAGTCACTACAGTCACAATGGCTACCTTGATCTTGGGCTCCCCTCCAGGTTTGTGGCTCAGTTGTGGAGCTTCTGTGTCCATATCTACATCAGCTTTGTCCTCTACCTGGCCACGGAGCACCTGGGTCCAGGCCTTAAGGCCCGCCTGCAGACGAACTCCCAGGATACGTTCAATCTATGAAGAAAGAAAAAGACCAACCACATGTAAAAAGAAACAAAGGCTGAAATGTTCAAAGTATTTCCATTCTGAATCAAATAATCCTTGTATTGCTTTGTGGCGCCAACCTCAATGTCGAGCTTGTTGACCCAGATGGGCAGGTTGGAATAGGAGTGGAGATTAAGGTCGTCCACAGCCTTCTGGACTCGGTTGAGAATGTCAGAGAAGGTCTTGTTCTCGAACATGCAAGTCTCTAAAGAGCGAACCTCAAGATCAATTTTCTCCTCAATCAGTAAGAGGTCGTCCACCTGAAAAATACAGCAGAAAAAACAACATTAGAATATATATTTGGGGCAATTATACAATTAAAGGTTTCATTCTAAAAACGTTACTGAGGAGAGTCTGTACTTGTATATAACCATTTTATAGTGATACTGACCTTCTCCTGGAAGTTGAAGACGGTCTCAGCCAGCCTCTGAACATAGGGATCCAGCTTGTAGGACTCCCAGACCAGAGTGATGCCTTCAGTAACAAGAGCCTGAACCTCTTTCTTAAGCCCAGCCACCAGCAGGGAGATGGAGAACCTCTCCTCCACCTTCTCACAAGTGCGCTCATAGGTGCGCACGCTCTCGATCAAAGAGATGGCAAATGGGTACAGCTGATTAGCTTGGTGGGCTTTGTTGACGATGGCCAAAGGAACACGGAAGCTCAACCACTTGAGGTTGCGGACCTCTTTGGACAAGGTGATGATCTCAGGGAGGAAGTTGACTTTAAGCTTGAGCATGTTTCCTGTGCGTCCACGGGCACGGGTACTCTCAATCGTGAAGATGCGGCCAGACACACCAAGGTTACGCTGCTGCACCTGATTTACAAAAGAAAAGGAGTGACACATATTTAAAAACAGGAGAACTGTTGACAAACAATGAAAACTGCACCGTAAGAGGCAAAAACTAGAACATTTATTTAACTATTTGAGAAAAACGCAACACTATATTAATGTCTATGATCAGCTTCATACCTTGCGAGCCCAGTCATCAAATATCTCTTGAGTGTTGAGCTTAGCCCTGAAGCTATCTCCATCCTGCTTCAGCTTCAGCCCTTCCACATGGTTCTCCCAGCCTTTTCCCAGAACATCCTCGACTCTCTTCATATACGCTGTCAGCTGACGGTCGATCTGCTTGGCCCAGATGATGGAGCCGGACACAGGCGGCAGGTCTCGGACATGGCTCATCTTACAGGCCTGGCTCTGAGGGTACTGCACTTTGAACTTGTCGTGCAGTGACTCGATGTCATCTTTCACGCGCTGGATGAGCTGCGTCTGGTACTCCCGGATGGCACCGCGGATGTGGGGACGCACAAAGAGAGCGTTGAAGCGGGAGAAGATGCGGAACATCTCGTTGGCGTTCTTGGCGGTTCCCAGCTGATCACGCAGGCGGGCAGTGATTCGGGTCTCAACGCGGTCGATGCGTTCGTCATAACGCTTCATGGCTGCTTCCCAGGCTTCCATGCCTTCCTTAGACACATCCAGACCATCGACCTCTTTGACGTTCTCATAAGCCAGGTTGACCTCCTCGATAGCGTTGGCATCAGCGGCATCAAAGAGAACTCCGGCTACCTTCATATCTTGAGGCTCAACTGTCTCTCCGGGGGCATGTTGTGGCAAGGCAGAAACCTGGGGATAAAAATGTAAAAATAAATCTCAATCAACTGTGGACAAAACCAAATATTATTCTGGACATGAAAGTAAATGAGGGCAAGACATGCTGGTCAGTTCAAGCGTGGCCATTACAGATGCTGACAGTGTTTTACCTGAGGCCTCAGCACACGGACGATGACGGCCCTCAACTGCTCGTGCTGCCTTCTGAAACGTCTCATGTGATCCAGACGTGACTGGAGCTTCCTGTGAGCTGGGCTCAGACGCCACACCATCTTTAGGTTCTCCTCTCTCTTTCTCTTCACAATGTCTCTCAGAAGAACCTGCAGTTTCTCATACTCATCCTCCCAAGTCTGGAACACCTCGAAGCATGCCACCATCACCTGTAGCAGAAGTTAAAGGGATATTTAGAAAGACGTAGAATGTTTTGAGTAGCTTAAGTAAGACTGTACTTCTGGGGGGGGGGGGGGGTGCTAGATACCCAACCACACCAACCTTTTCAAATTCCTCATAGGCGACATGCATGAGCTTTCTGGTGCCCAACACCTTGAGGAGCTGGGAGCTCAAGTCCCTAGAGATGGCCTCCACTAGACGCAGTGCTCTCTGGATAGGGTACTTGGTGTTCCTGATCTTTTTCAAGTGAGTGAAAATGGCCATCAGGGCCTGGCGGATCTTATCAAGCTCTGAAGCAGAGAGCAGGTCATTGAGAGGGAAGTCCTTCATCAGAGGATTGTAGTCATTGACCGTTTCCACAGCCTGTTTCAGACCTGGAAGAAGCAGAGAAAGGATAAAACAATTAATCACACCATAGCAAATTACTGCCAGTAATGAAAAATTGGACTGGATGTCACTCACCAGTGTCAGTATCAAAGCTGACAGTAGCATGGAAACGTTTGCCGTGTTTGAGGATGTCCAGAGTAAGCAGAACCTCGGGGCTCTCTCTCTTCTCCTGGATCCTGTTGAGCGCTCTCTCCAGATTCAGCCAGAAACTGATCTCTTGCAAGGCTGTGCCTGAAGCTGGGTCACGGTCGAGCTTTGTCACCTGATAAAAAGGGCGGGTGGAGGAAAAAAAATAAACCCAGTGGCGAGTTTAAGAGAAAGTATTTTTTGATATACCTGTCACGACATGAAATTTGAGATAGAAATATAGGAAAGCCTCTTACCTTTTGGATCTCCCTGATCCAGCGGTTGACTCCAGATTGCAGCTGGTTTAGGAAGGTCGGGTCCTCCACTTTGTCGCCAAAGTCAGTGACCTTAGGCTTCTCCCCGCGCTCATAGAACTGCTTGGCGATGTTTGAGATGATTGGGTGGATGAGCAGGCTGATCTCAGGAATCTCAATGTTTTGCTGCAAGTGGAGAAGGCCCATCTCCAGCTCGGCAATCTTTTTCTCCACTGAGGGAGCCATCTTATCCCCATCTCTAGAGAAGGTAGGACAGAGAGGATAGTGCGTTACATTATTCCTCCAATGCGGAGTTCCTGATCCAGTTTTTTTCTTATTCAAATATAAAGACCCATTTTGAAGATTACCTGTCGGCCTTGCCAGACTCACGGATGTAGGACTTGAAGAAAGGAGCAACAGCATTGCTGATGAAGGAGTGGAGTGTCTCATAGGGAGAATCCTCACTCAAGGTTAGAACTCGAACTTGGGTGGAAATGGGCTTGTCTGCATCAATGACGATTGTCCTCTTGATGAACGCCAAGCTGCAGGGGAGGGGAAGGCCAAGTTATCGGTTAACAGAACTCAAGTGGAAGCTGAGTGCTATGCAGCAAATCAATTAAAATCACATGGCTGAAAAAGCAGACCTCTGTACAGTGTAGGGCTGCACAATATATACGTTTTATTGTCATCGCATAGTAATTCATACTAATTCAGTGCATTAGATGCATCACTTACCTGTTGGACTTCAACCCATAGTGTATGTCAGTGCTGATGTTATAGGTGATGCATTCCTTCTCCTCTTCTCCTTCATCTCCAACATCCTCTGTGTGAAGAACAAATTAAATCTGAGTCTCAATCTGAACAAGTAAACAGAAAACTCATGAAATCATGAAATATTCCTCACTGAAAAAAATCACCCACACTGTAATCAAGTTGATAAGATACGTCATTAATATATCATGCACCAAGCAGTAAGGCCAACAAAATAACTTTGCTTCTAATGTTAAAAATAAATGATTTGGATGCCAGACAGTAGTCAAGTTTATCAGAGTATAATAAGCCACGTAAAATTAGGATGACAGTGCAATCTGACATGCATCCATCTTTGTTCCCACCCTTCTTTACTAGTGAGGTCATTGACTGTAGGAAAAGGAAACTGCACCCTCTGCATTGCAGCATCAGTATTCTTGGATAGACTGGGAACCCAAAATCTACAGACGCAGAGGCTGAGCATGTGCAGTATCAAGAGATCAAGGTTTAACACTCATAAAACATGAGGGAGTGCAAAGCGGCTCTGTAGCTCAGGATTAACTCGCCTGGAGGAAAACTGAAGATCCTGTGTTCATTGACACAAGCTGGTTCACATGATTAAAACCCCGAGAAGGGGCGCACATGACTTGCAGTTCTTACAAAAGAGTCATCATCTTTGAATTTTAGATAGTTATGGTGCTTGGTCTTCTTAAGCGGGGCTTGTGTTATTAATAGCACTGTGTCACAGTCTTCATTTTAATGTGGTTTATACATAACCTGTATTTCAACATTAACACAAAACGCTAACGTACATTCATTCTACACTACACAAAACGAAAATATGCATTAACTGCAGTTCAACTTAACCAGTATCACACCTTAAAATCATAACGTTAGCTAACATTGAGCACTTTCATGCAAGTGTGTTGTCATTGGCTCGGTTGTCTCTTCCCCACCCAGTGTGGCGAAGATAGCACGCTAGCTAAACATTAACTGACATCGTTAACGTTACCTTTGAGTGTACTTCTCTCGACCAAGATGGTGTGAACTTGGGGATCGGCCAGAAACTTCCTCATCTGCTCCACGGCGCTCTTCTCCTCCAGGGCGGACTCCAGAGCGGCCGGGGCCTCGCCGCCATCTTCCAGGAGCAGCGGTACCAATTTTCTCATATGCTTCTGCAGCACCGAGGTATCGGCGACCGTCTGAACGGCCGACACCTCCATGGTGCCGGAGTTTTCCTCCGTCCCCCCACCGTCGGACATTGTTTGAAGTGGTCGAAGACGACCGTTAGCAGTGTGAAAGTGAACAAAGAAACGAGGCTCACGTTATGTAGCTAGCAGTGGTGCTGACCGAGTTGGTTCAGACGCTGACTGCTGCTGTCAAAACGCCACACCCGTGGCCGTCAGGTTTATTCGCGCAATGGATTGTGGTACTTGTGGTTCAAGGGTTTGGTATTTCACTGGAATACACACACCGAATACTACAATACCCACAATGCAGTTGAACAAATCTATTCTTTTCTCATTTTGTTAAATACGGTCTGACAGATAGAGGGAGAAAGGGAGTTACCTCAAATGATGCAGCTATAAATCCTATAAATCCTCCACAGTTGAAATTAACAAAGTTATAAGCCTTTACTATTGGTATTACTAATTCAGTGATAATAAACAGTTATATTTTAAATAAGATAATCACAACTTTTGTCACAATTTGACTAGCATTAACATCAGTGCACTTTTTGCAGATTCCTGCTTTCACAAAAGGATGCATTAGTGCATATATTTATTATGCATTTTATAACATGTTTATTTATTCTACATGTTTTTTAAATAAAGCTAAACATCCACCAGGTATAAAAGAGTACCTGTAGCCTGGACTTGAGTCAGCTGAGAAGACAGACCTACAAAGGCCACAAAGCTTGCAGAATATCATTTGAGTGCTAAAAACGAAAACTAAAGACCTCTTAAGTCATAATAAAGAAAGTAGATAAGGGATAAAAACTTGCCTTTTTCATAGAATCCAGCATAAATGGCTATAAATGAACATAGCATGGCAATGTTGCCTGTAGAGCCAACATGTCATAATGAGACAGACGAATGGTTTTAATGTTGTTTTATTAAATAAATATCAACATGAAGTAAAATTTCTGAAACCACAGTACAAGTAAAACATGAGCTTGCATAGCCTCACCACCAGATCCCTGAGTTAATATTCCCACATTTTACAGCATTATTTACAAGCTAATAAAACTCACACAATCAAGTATACATTATTGTCCAGTATCATATGGCTTATCAAGTATGGCTTTAATGTTATTACTGAGCTAAATTGAGCTTATTTTGTGATGATAAAAAACACAAAATGAAAAGACCCTTCGTACAGTTGTTCCGTTAGCAATCAATGCTGACTTTGCTACGTTTTTGCACTGAGGAGAGCCTGATTTCCTGGATGTTCTTACAATTACATGGACTGATATTGTAAATCATCTTATTTTGCACACAAGGGGGAAACTCCAGTGTCGAAACTTGTCTTGCAAAATAACACCAGGCCATTTCTGCTCCTGAGGATACATCTTCATGTCCACAATAACATGTGTTCATATGGAGTCTAGCTCTATATTCCTCTTTGTGGGAGCACCTTACTATGCTCTCATCATGCCATTGAGCAAAAAGGGGAAAAAAAAGAGAAAAAAAAGTTGTGTTGATAGGGTATATGATCCACCAGAAAACAAAAGTCCATGACCCGGCACTCAGTCTTCCTCAGGAAACTTGAATTTAGCATAGACAATGAGCATGACTACGGACATGAAGATGCACATTGAACCAATCACAAGGTAGGCAATGCCCAGGAAGTCATTCTTGCCACCCATCCAGGACACGTTGCTGAACACCACCTTCTTTTGCCCCCCAAAGCTCAGAACAGGATAGTCTGGAGGACAACATGTTAAGGATACATAGCAAAAATGGAAACACATAAAACAACAAAAGACATAAAACAGTGATCGTGTGCCAATATGTTCACTAAAGCATTCAATATACAAAACTGCATTAAGATACTGTATTAAACAGCCAGTGGTTTTGCATGTTTTAACCTTTTTACTACTCATCATGTACACTTGAAAGGATTTATTTCAGGGCATTGGCCTCCATTCATTTCATCAATATATCAAAATCAGATAGCAATTTTATTGAACTGCATCATCTATTTGAGTGGCATTATTTGAAAGACTTATTGCAGTGCAGACTTTTCAAAGCAATCAGTTTTTACAACAAACAATTGAACCAATCAATCAATCTTCTATGAATAGATTTCCAATGTGTACAGAAAACGATGGCTGCCTGAAACAACAGGAAAAATACACCAAAACAACTAAAATTGATGTATTGCAATGAGAATTTACATGTAGTTAAGGGATTTAAACTTGGAAACACAGGGGTATGGAGCCAAAATAAAAATAAAATGTATTTGCCGTCCTTCTAAAGCCTATGTAAATACCGCAATCAATTCTCAAAGATCATTTGCCTAGCATATTTACTTACGTCGGAGAATTTGCCTGGTATTTTCTGAACACAAGGAACACCTGAGTCATTGTGTTCACTCTGCGCAGGTAAAAACAGAACCACACCCAACCGGCTAAACAAGTTAGCCTAACCTGCTGTTCCTTTATCTTGAGAAAAAAAAAAAACATGCGGCCGATTCAATGGCTGACCCCTTTATGTGGATGTGAAGCTTCGTAAATCTTCTCTTATGGATGGACCAGTGTAAAACATAACCAGATGTATATGCTGCTTTAAACAAGTAAAAAGTGTCCACTATTACCAACTTGACAGCTTTCTTGCCAGCAGGCATTTCTTGATTTAACACTTGACACGGCATGATGACTTTCGATTGCTCACTCTGATGGACATATTTACATACAAATGAGAATCTTGACGGTACTTTGGCCATTGTCTTGTATTGTAGCTATACTGTGATAATTTATGTGAAGGAAAGAAAAGGTTAAGGTCAGAGTGAAAAATGGCTAGTGCAATCTTTAAACTGAGGACTCGTGCTAAACAAACACAACTGCCCATACCTCAAAGCGCCTTCCTTGAAATCAAAGCAGAATCTATAACGTGTATAAAAGGATACTGTAGGCAATTTCAAGGACGTAGTCTCCAGCTGGCAGACCCTGTTTATAATCACCCTCATCGATTCGTCGATAGAGCTTTCTGAAATCTGGCAGGGCCGCCCTCCTCATCCACACCAGGAAATCTTGATTGATGAAGCCGTTGTTAGCAGCGTCTGAGGTGTCCAACTCGTAAGCAGGTCTGGGCCAAAATAAAGGCTTCACAGTACCTGGAAGTTAAACGTTTAATCAGTTATCATGATTCATCAAACATGAAATTAACGTTATTCAAAATATGAAAGGACCCCATATTTACTGTACTAAACTAAGTTGCTCCTTTCATCCACAATACCTATCCTATTGGCCACCCAATTAGTTTTGAGCAGACTGGGAACCTCTCATTACAAGACAATTATTCTGCATCATATGCGCCACAGCACTACTTAAACAGGACAGACAGACACAGTAAAGTAAGTTACTACCGTTGAATGCGTGCTTCAGAGGTGAGATGCTGGGGTTTCTGTATTTGACGTTGTAGTCTGTCCACCAAGCAATCCCTTTGCCATTGAAGGGCACCTGCTTATTTGACCCATTGACCTTCTGAAACAACTTGAAGGTATCTATTGAAAAAAAGATTTTATACTTCCATAACACTGCAAATAACCTTAATTCAACTTTAATTTTAAATGTCCTTACATACCATTGAACTTGCTGTTTGCTACTGATCCACATGGTACAATTGGTTTTGTTTTGCGGTCATCCTCGTACTCATAGGGTGAGCAGGTGTCACTGGGACTCTTCAAGAGAGACAGAGGACAGTGTTTTCATTGCTCAAATAAATAGTCTGACACTGTTGTCTGTATTACAGATGGGCAAGGGAATTAAGTACCACTAATGCAGCTTTAGGTTCTGTACCAAAATGTATATCTTTTAAGTATTTTTATTCCAATTCAGATCATCTGGATTTTGTTTTCCCCATGGCAGTTAAAACCAGAGACATTTTTTGTTCAAAATCCTATGTTGTTAACTCACCTTAAAGTTATCCAGATCTCCAGACAGCTGCTCATCATCTTTGGACACACCGTACCTTCTGTAGTTCTGGAAGTAGTTGGACAAACCATAATAAAAGTACACAGTTCCCTGTGGAGGAAAACAGAATCACAAGCAAGGGTCAGCGGTAGGAGGAAAGTTCAACTTCATTACTATTTGTACGTGTGTGACTGTGTCTGTGCAAAGCTCCAATGTAACCTTAAATAGCTCTTTAATGGTGAAGTCCAGCTGGCACGTACAAGGCTTGCCATCTGAATCGGAGCACTTGAAGCATCGCGAGTCTGTCTCAAACCCAGTGTAGTCAAACTGTGTTGGAAAGAACAAAAAAGGTTATTATTAATTATTGACGGCTACAACACCTGTCTCCATCGGGTGTTAAGGACACCAGACCTCTTTAAACTCAGTATGATTTCGCTTACAAGTGACAAGTCTGCGAGCAGATAGCAGTGTATAGTTGTGCACTGTACACCATGTATTTAATCTCAACACTGAAAACAGAGATTTTTTAAATATTTATTTAAGATTAGTTCACTTTAATCCAGTTTACACATGTTGTACTGCATCTCTTCCTCTTTTCTCTTTTGCACAGTCATACCTCCAACACCTGGATGCTCTGTGAGGTGACAAAGAGACCGACGCCAATGCCAATGAATGCCAGGCCGATGAGGACAAATCCTGGGATGACAATGCCAGCTGAGAGCATGGGCTGCCATGCCGGAAGCCTCTGCTGAGTGAAGGCAGTGTTGTCAGGCCGGTTGTCGAACCCCTGCTCTTCCTTCACCATTTTTTTTTTGTTCTGTTGGATAGATTGTTAAAAGTGTTTACTCTTATTGAATTAATGTAGGACGTTGCAGACAACCGCAACACTTAAGACTTTTTTACAACACAGAATAGCCCAGCTAATCCCTAAAAAGGCATCATATCACACACCAAAACCTTGAATCTCAACTACCAACAACACCCAGATTAGCCGAGAGCAAAACATACAGACGTTCTGGTAAAGGGAAATGGTTAAAGTGAGGCACAAAAAGATGTATTAAAGATTTGGATTTTAGTTACTTACGCAGTCGGCTGAAAATGGAGAGACGAAGGAGTCAACAAAACGTCGGTATGCTTCCCCGAGTAGCAGGCGCGAAAGAGACGCTCACCTTTATGTGTCCGCCCCCACCTTTACCTGCCCATCCTGTTCTTCTTCCAGCCTGACGTCACTTTGTGTGCAGACGCAAAGCAGAATTCTTTGTCGTTTCTCCACAAACGGAAGATGAATCCCGAACATCAACAGAAGAAAACTCAATTTGTCTTCACAAATCTTTTATAGTTTACCCGAAAAACAATTATCGGAAACACACTGCATTAATAAGCATAAACAAAAATAAATAGATCCGCTGCAGTAGTTTTGAGTATTAAATCCCTGCCTACTTTTTTTTGATTGACAGTTATTTCGACCAATCGTTCCGCAGCGTGGTGTCGTGTAACATTTTCGATCTACCAATCACGAACGAGTTCATTGAAAGGAGACCTGCTACAGTGCCGTCTTTGTGTTGACATTTTAGGAGGACTGAAAGGTAATATTCATATTTTCAATATTCAATGTTTTAAACACCGATCCCGTGTGTAGTAGACTATGCCTAACATTTCGGCCAGTGCATCAATTCATATCTATTTAAAAGCGAGGCCGGAGCTTTATTTTTCTCTCGGTCGCACCTGCTGCTGTGCCACTGTTTGTGCTAGCCAGTTCTCATTGTTAGCGGCGTTAACTAGCATAGCATTGTCTCGTAATATACATTTGAAAGGACATAAATGTAAAAGCGATCGAATATTTGTTTGCAGTACAGCTTCAGCTGCACTTTTATGACATGAATACAACATCACATTCATCCGCCCTGTTTGCGAGTAACGTTAGCTGTCAAGAACAAAGCTAGTTAGCTGTTAGCTACCGCAAGCTAATGTTGATAGCTACCATTCCGCTGTTAGCTTTGCACTGAACTTGCTAGCTAACGTTACCATAAGTCAATTTGTTCAGGGTGGCAATCGGGAACTCCTCGCGATCTCGGCACAGTAAAGGTTAATTGCATACCGGCTGTTCTGTTACAATGATTTGAGCAAGTTGGACCTGTTCGTAACCATATTTCTGGTTCTGTCTTCATTTCTTAGTGTTTGAATGGATATTACCAGGTGCCCGGAGAAATGGGTAAAACAAGAAAAGGTTAGGCATGGAGCCCTCATTTTCATAAACTACTTCATTCATGCACAATTAGCTCAACGTTACGTAAATCATTCAGTGATGTAGATGTGACATTATGGTGATTAGACAGTATGGTGGTTGTTAGCCTTTTGTTGCAGGTGCCTTCACTGCCCCCAGCAGAAAAGTGACCAGTTGACATAAGTGTTGTAAACTATTACTTCTACTAGGAGTTTTGTGTTAAAACCACTTGTAAGTGAGTTACATTAACATTTGGCATGGGTGTAAGTTTTTTTTTTTTTTATATTCTAACTGTTGTAGACTATTATTTTCAATCAGATTTGGGAATGCCGCAAAGGTCACAAACATTTTTTTATTTATATATATTTTTTTTCAGCACCCACACATCACACATTATTTCCATCTTTTCTTTTAAGAATATTTTGTTATCTTTTTTTCATTGATCACATTATTTTGAACAGGCACATTTCAACCATTTCCCTTGGGCTGTTTGTTTCATTTTGATGGGTTTCATCAAGTTTCTGTCCCCTATTTGTTCAGGAGAGGCCTCCAACATCCTCCATGATGCTGTCTAGCAAGAAGTCAGATGCTGGCTCATCCTCCTCTACATCTTCTGCGGCAGCAGCGGGAGGCGATAGGGCCCCTGTTTCTGATGCCCAGACTGGTCCATCAGCCTCAGCTGCAGGCCCTCTGGATGTAAAGAAAAAGGAAAGGTCATCCCCTAGTGGGGAACCTGGAGGAGCCCCGTTGCCTCATCAAGCAGGCCCTGGTGGGGCAGAGCAAGACGCAGCTGAAGTCCGCAGAACGAGTCGTCGCAAGCGAGCGAAAGTAAATATTTTAGGGTTGTGAATCCTCTCGCTCAGAGAGGAAAACAAGCTGCCAAAACTGATATGAGTTTTATCTGATGGTGACATTTCACTGTATTTTAATGAATATTTGTTTTCTTTCAAGGATCAATACAACTTTAGGTTTAATAATGCTCTCTATCTGAAGTCACAGGTTCTCACTTGCATATGTGCACCAGTGGAATTTAGCAACAGAGGTAACGTCTCATAGTCTTTGCAGCGTGATGTTCCTGGTATGTGTTTCTTACCTCCAGAACGGTTTTGGCACTTCTACTGTAAGTTACCTGGGAGCACACCAACAAATTCACTGCAACGCTGGTTTTAATGATGCTTTTATTGTGCCTAATGCTGCAGGTGGAATACCGCGAGATGGACGAAAGCCTGGCTAATCTGTCGGAGGACGAATATTACTCTGAGGAGGAGAGGAACGCCAAGGCAGAGAAAGAGAGGAAGCAGGTCATCCCTCCACCACCTCCACCACCAGAGGAAGAGAACGACAGTGAACCAGAGGAGCCGTCTGGTCAGTCTGAAAACTCGATGCATCATATCAAAGCAGTGACATGAAACTGATGTTTTGGTTGAGGAAAGAAATTTAAAATGTGTAACAAAAAGCCTGATCTTTTCTTAAAGGAAGAGTACAGAGATTTTTCTATGCTAACTTGAAGGCTGTGTCTTTTCACAGTCTGATCATTTGCCCCAATTCCATTGTTAATTGCACATGAATGCTCTCTCTGTTTGTTTTAAATTGATCCTAAGTCACACTCAATGCTATTAATAGAATATGTGTGTTCATTTTTAGGTGTGGAAGGAGCTGCTTTCCAGAGCCGTCTTCCTCATGACCGTATGACATCACAGGAGGCCGCCTGCTTCCCTGACATCATCAGCGGTCCCCAGCAGACTCAGAAGGTCTTCCTCTTCATCCGCAACCGCACGGTAAGTGCCAGCGTAGACACATTACTTTGTATTACAAAACGAAGGACTTTCGGGATCATTGTTTTAAACATGTGTATCTTAATTCATATTAACCTCATACAGCTCCAACTTTGGCTGGACAACCCTAAAATCCAGCTGACATTTGAGGCCACAGCACAGCAGCTTGAAGCTCCATATAACAGTGAGACATTCAATTAAACATGATTTTTCTTTTCTTTTTTTTTTACAAGAAGATTGTAGTTGTGCAGATGTTGAGATTGTATGTGCTCTTTTTCTCTCTTTAGGTGATGCTGTGCTGGTTCACCGAATACACAGCTACTTAGAGAGGCACGGGCTCATTAACTTTGGCATTTACAAGAGGGTCAAGCCTTTACCAAGTAAGTTCACTTCATTCATTGCTCTGGTGAAGTAACACTACCCATCTGGTATAATTTATGTATTCTTCAAGCCACTTTGGATTGAAGACAAAAATGTCTTTGATTTACATCCCAAGAAAACAAATCTGGTTTAAAGAAGTGATTGTCTGAGGATATTTACTAGCTACTCCGGCTTGTGGACAAAATCCGACACTGACCTGGTAGTGTAAGGATACCTAGTTAATGTGCTCCCTGTTTGTTGTTGCAGCTAAGAAGACCGGAAAGGTTATCGTCATTGGTGGAGGTGTGTCTGGTCTAGCTGCAGCCAGGCAGCTGCAAAGCTTCGGCATGGATGTTACAGTATTGGAGGCCAGGGTAGGTCATCTGTTATTTCAGCCACATTTCTCTCAACCAGCTATTGGTATAAACATTTTATGACTATAAACCATTTGCTGTATTTTAGAATTTTTTTTTACAATCGATAGCATTTTGAGAATAGTGCCACTTTATATACACTATACAATACAGATGTTTCTAAGGGTTCAGATGATAACCGATCGAGGGACCTAAACTTACTTTGCTTTTTTCCATGCAGGACCGTGTTGGAGGCAGAGTGGCCACATTTAGGAAGGGCAACTATGTCGCTGATCTGGGAGCCATGGTGGTGACAGGGCTGGGTAAGTCAATACGGAAGTCAAAGCATCCTATAAACCTTTAGTGTCTAACCATGACACATCATCATCGGCCTAGATTTGAGGCTTGAGTTGCTTTTGACAAAGTCAAAAAAAAGTTCTCATAGAAATTCTAAAAGTTACTGAAAATGACCTGTAGAGGGTGTTATTGTCCACGTTTGTGCTGTGTCATTGTCAATCGTGTGTGTGTGTGTGTGTGTGTGTGTGTGTGTGTGTGTGTGTGTGTGTGTGTGTGTGTGTGTGTGTGTGTGCGCGCGCTTGTTCAGGAGGGAATCCAATGGCAGTGATCAGCAAGCAGGTTAACATGGAGCTGGCCAAGATCAAACAGAAGTGTCCACTGTATGAAGCCAATGGCCAAGCTGTGAGTATAATGACATTCCGTGATCAGTAAATTGAGTTGTCTCTTGTCTATTATCCTCCCGTAGCCAAGCTGGGTTTTCTCATACAAACAGGTAGAATCCAGAGATACCTTAAAGCAATGAAATACTTACAGTATTTTTCTGCTTATATTTATATATATATATATATATATATATATATATATATATATATCTACCTGCGGCTAACCTCTGGCTACAGCTGTATCCAAATTACATTACATTTGAAACCAGGACCTTGTGTTGTTTACTTCCTTTTAACAGAAGATGTTTACTTATGCACGAGAGTTCCCTCTTGGCATAAAAGTGCGATGTGTTTTGGTTTATAGCTGTTTTCCAAGCCCCGTTGTTGTCCTGAGGCGGGGATCTGGCTTTCCATAAGCCACAAAAAGTACACCGAATGGAGGATTCGTTTAACTGCTTGAATGCGTTTCATCAACAACCGCTCCAGTTCCTTTCAGAGCAAAGCAGACCAGAAAACAGATACAGCCTTAATGTCATTAAATTGGAAATAAACAGTGTTTTCCCCTCTAATTTCTGTGCTGTCCGTCAAGTGGCAGCAACAGTAGTAGGATGTTTAGGTTCATGTTCGGGGCACTTCTATTGAAGTAGAGAGCAGCCAGCAGGGCTCTAGAAGCATCCACATCATGTGTAACTGGTTTCCTCCTTTGCAGGAAAAGGCAAATTAAATGACCATGTTTTTACTTTTGTGCAAACCTGTTTGACGTTAAAGTTGTGTTTACTTCATATGTTCTCTCTCTCTCTTCCCCCCCCCCCCCCCCCCCCCGCCTTCTCTCTTGTCTTCTCAACCTCCATGTTAATCGTTTGGTGGACTACTCAAGGGTGAACGATGCACAAGTGTATGTATTTATTTATGTGATACATTCCTTATCTATGTTTCTTCTGCTTTTATCAGTGAATCGGTGTCTTTACTTCACTCAGTAAGAGAAGAAATAGACTCAGTCTGATTATGTAATGACGTATAAATGCCATCAACTAAATCAAAACAAAACGAGTGATATTCTGCTGTCGTTATTGAGACTGGTGTCCAATGGTCTGATTTCTGTATCCAGGTGCCGAAAGAAAAAGATGAGATGGTGGAGCAAGAGTTCAACAGATTGCTGGAAGCCACCTCCTTCCTCAGCCACCAGCTGGACTTTAACTTCCTCAACAACAAGCCCGTTTCTCTAGGACAGGCCCTGGAGGTGGTCATTCAGTGAGTACGGTGTACACTACATGAGCTCACATACAGGAGACGGTGACAGATGCATCCTGCACGTTTGTATCCAAACTAGAGATGTATACAGAGACGCATAAACACTAATCCTATTATTCTGTGTGTGTGTGTGTGTGTGTGTGTGCGCGTGTGCGTGTGTGTGTGTGTAGGCTGCAGGAGAAGCATGTGAAAGATGAGCAGATAGAACACTGGAAGAAGATTGTAAAGACACAGGAAGACCTCAGGGATCTTCTCAATAAGGTGAGTGCAAGTGAATGGTATTGATCTTTATGTCCAAATTACGGAAAGACACACAAATGCGTGTTTTTGCTAAAACAATGAACTATTTCTTTAAGAGCACTCGAAGGGAAATCTTGGAAAGTTGTGGAGAACTTCTCATTTTCCATTTTTTTTTTAATTGTAGAAGAAACACGATCCGAAACTGGACGGTCAACATTTAATTGCTGCTCGAAGTTTGAAGAAAATTGTCACTTATATTTGTTTGTTTGATTCACTAAGAGAGCTTATGGATGGAGTACACTTTGAGTTAAGTTCGTGACAGATCTGGCAGTCCAAAATGGCCGTTGTGGTAACAAAAGCAGGCTTCAGTCCGGATCACTACTGGTTTTATTTTCAGGCTGATTTGCAAAGTTTCAGGCAGGGAAGGCAGAATGGCAAGCTGACCCTAAGTAAGGCACGCAACCTTCAGAAGCTGATTACGGGGGTTAAATCTTAACATCATAACCAACCCAAAGAGTCATTTTTTTTTTCTTTCATCCACCATCATGTCATGACTTATTTCCCCCTTGCTCTCTTTTGCTCCCTCTCCTTTTTAGATGGTGACCACGAAGGAACGGGTCAAGGAGCTCCATCAGCAGTACAAAGAGGCCAGTGAAGTCAAACCACCGAGAGATATCACAGCGGAGTTCCTGGTGAAGAGCAAGAACCGCGACCTCACCACCCTCTGCAAAGTGAGGAACAACCCCCTATTTCAGAAAAAGATCAGAAGAAGGTTACAATAGAGCTCACACATCACCTGCGGGCCTAAAAATGCTTTAGTTAAGTTCAAAAGCTAACTATTCCCAACTAGGTTTGAGGAATTGCATCGTGTATGTTGCTGTAGTTTGAAGTATTATTAGATTTCCTTTGTTGATTATTAGGTGTACCTGCAGGTCAGAAAGTTGACCGCCACAAATTGCAGGACAGAAACATTGTATTTGTTCTAAAGATCAAAACATTTGTAACGGTATTGAAACGCGGAGCACAGACGATGGATGTTTTAGGGTGGATGCCTTAGAGAACTTTAATGCCGTGCTCTCTGAGTAAACTAGACAGGCTGTGTTTAAGTGGTTTAATGCCTCAGTTGGATGTATTATTAGAGTGAGCGCTGACGTTTTTATTTTTGCCTCCGATAAATCACCTCCACTACTCCTATGCGTGTGTTTTAGAAGGAGGTTTTATTTGGTTTAAACACAGCTGGTGTTTGTCTGCTACCCATCCGCTGTCTTAAAACAACACTTCAAGACTTTGAATCACGGTCTGCGTGTCTGCGTGTATACACACAAGCTTTCAGCTAGACAGAATGAACATTTAAGATTATGTATGTGTGCTCATGACATACTGGACTACACCATACAACACGATTTTAAGGCTGTGTCAGGATGTTTTTAGCTGGGATATTTCCCAGTATTCTTGCCATTTGTAGTATTCTCCCAGGTCAGCTTGGTGGCGTCATTGGGATGTAAATATGTCTGGACTTGACTCGGTGTAGCCGTGTCCTGTCGTGGTAGGTGGTATTATTACCAGACTCTGCACTCTGCTGTATTTAGTTCTATTGTGGTGACCTGATGAACAGGTTGAGTCAGCCCTTTCTGTCAAGACTGCTTCTCCTTTCTGCATGACCTGAAACCCTCTGGGTGTGTATCCTGTACACGCACACACACACACTTGTGTATGCATGGGACACACACACCCTGTTCTTCACCAGCTCCTTAAGTCTGACAGAAACAGTCTGTGAATTATTTGTCAGTTAAATATTTATAAACCAGTAACATTGAAATATATCTTAATTGTCAGGATGTATAATATGCCAAAAGTGTAACAATAGTTTTGCTTCTCAATTACTTTTCTCATTAAGTTTTAGCTCATTAGTTTAAATTGGACATTTAATCATGATAAATATTCCTGCTGTCTGCCTTGTCCCTGTGTAGGAGTACGATGACTTGGTGGAGAGCCAGGTCAAGCTGGAGGAGAAGCTGCAGGAGCTGGAGGCCAATCCACCCAGGTAACCCATCCGTCTGAAGAGTCCGTGTCATGTTCACCAGTGGGGAGTGATGAAGGTGTTGTTCCCCCATCTTTTTATTTTAGCATGCAAACATTATTTTGTTTAATGGTTCAATCACAATGTATTATGGCTAGATACCTTCACAGTATATATGTCATATGACACTATCGTGTAATTTATGATCAACATTTGTTTCTGTTTAGTTAATGGTTGCTGTGCCCCTGGGCAGGTCAAAGTCAGTAAAACTAGTATATTTGAGAACCTAAATTAAAAATGTCCCAGGGTATGAAATGTTTCAGTGTGATAAATAACTACATGAAGCACTTATTTGAATCCAGCGAGGAACAGAGGCAGCAGCAACTAGTTGGTCTGGATTTGATCAGTACGTTAGTTTGAGATGTCAGATCTCCAGAATACTTCTCTCTCTTTTTTTTTTTTTTTTTTTTTTTTATTCTTCTAATCAGGAGCTATCCAGGCTAAAGTATGCTAGGCTGGCTCTGTTGAAGCAATATTGCCTCATGTGCTGGAGTGCAAATGGTCCGTCCTTAATGGTAATAACAGATAATCGGTGTTTGAGCCCTGAGGCCATTAGCAACAGATGTTTACCTGTGTATGTCCTGTGGCAGTTTGTCCAAGTTTCCATTTAACTCATGTGTTCAAGTGTGTATTATTACGTTTTGAGTTAAGCGAGTCAACCGGTGCCTCTGATGTCTGAATAGCTGTCGGTACACATCACCGTGTCTCTCTTCTTTCCCACAGTGACGTTTACCTGTCATCCAGGGATCGGCAGATCCTGGACTGGCACTTTGCCAACTTGGAGTTTGCCAACGCTACGCCTCTCTCCACCCTCTCTCTCAAGCACTGGGATCAGGTATGTACATGAAGCCATTTTGAAATGTTATGTAGTCCCGACAATGGCCCTACGGCCTCTTACAAACCCATGTTAACAAGTTATTGCTAGTTTAACCATGAGATACCTCTGCCATCCTGTTTTATTACATTAGGAAGTTCATTGTGTTATTACTTTATTCACAGGATGATGACTTTGAGTTCACCGGCAGCCACCTGACAGTAAGGAATGGTTATTCTTGTGTTCCTGTGGCCCTGGCTGAAGGCTTGGACATCAAACTAAACACAGCAGTGCGGCAGGTCCGGTATACAGCTTCTGGTACGTGCACAGGACTTCGTGTGTGTGTGTGTGTGTCTCTTGCCGCTTTTGGCCACACTTTCCTCTATTGATGTTCATGTGGATGTACAATGTGTGTTAAAACAGTCCCTCGTCTGTTCTCTCTCCAGGCTGTGAGGTGATAGCAGTCAACACCCGCTCCACGACCCAGACCTTCATATACAAGTGTGACGCCGTGCTGTGCACCTTGCCTCTCGGCGTGCTGAAGCAGCAGCCCCCTGCTGTGCAGTTTGTTCCCCCGCTGCCTGAGTGGAAGACGTCCGCTATACAGAGGATGGGCTTTGGCAACCTCAACAAGGTATGGTGCTCAGTATTTATCAAACTTTAACGCTAACCCCCCCCCCACCCAATACAGGAAAATGTGGGCCAGTGCAGTGTCTTGAAATGAGTTAGTGAGGTTTTAAATGATGTAGTGTGCTTCTGGCAGCACTGAGGATGCTCCTTGGAGAGACCTCCCACTCCTCCTTTCTGCTGCAGTGTCCTGAAGCTCGGAACTTCACCTTCAGTGGCGGAGGGCTGAAAAACAAGTCTTCCGAATTCCATTGTGTTCGTTGCTTCGTCAATATTTCATGACGTGGTTTACATTTGGGCTCAGACGGAGGATGGAGAGAGCGGGATCAAACGGGCGGCATGGGCAATGTGGAGAGCATCGGCGTGGAGAGGCAGTCGGAGCTCGATGGCGTGCGAATGAAAGGTGCTTTTTGCCAGTGTGTTGGTCATCGGATCGGGAGTTCTCATTCTGCGTCACTCCTGGCCCACCAGCTCCTGCTCTCTCTCTCTTTCTCGCTCTCTGTTGCTGAGCATCATCTGCAGCAGAGTAGTTTATCTCCTAATTCTACTGCAGCACAGAAGAGAATACTGCATTATTATGCAATCTGATCTGCTACTAGCTCTGTCTCCAGCAGATGGCGTTCAACCATTCACACGTTCATAACTATGAAGTGATGGCAGTAAATGTGCACCACAGGCCATGGAGCTTTTGATCACAATCAGCACTTTGATTGATGTATGTTTTTTTTATCTTGTGTTCCTTCCTGTCTGAAGGTGGTGTTGTGTTTTGACCGCGTGTTCTGGGATCCCAGTGTCAACCTGTTTGGTCATGTCGGCTCCACCACAGCAAGTCGCGGCGAACTCTTCCTCTTCTGGAACCTCTACAAAGGTGACAGGAGATCCTTTTTATTTTCACACTGCAGAGTGATTCGGTATTGAGATATGTCCCCTGTCCATATTGTGTGTGTATATATATATATATATATATATATATAAGGGCATATATAGGGCATATAGGGCATATATAAAGGGCATATATATATATATATATATATATATATATATATATATATATATATATATATATATATATATATATATATATATATATATATATATATATATATATATATATATATATATATATATATATATATATATATATATATATATATATATATATATATATATATATATATATATATATATATATATATATATATATATATATATATATATATATATATATATATATATATATATATATATATATATGCCCTTTGCGTCTCTGAATACATTCATCAAAGGTCTCCGTAACAAATTGTGCCTTTTTTTCCCTTTTCAGCCCCGATCCTACTCGCCCTGATGGCCGGGGAGGCCGCCGGCATCATGGAGAACATCAGCGATGACGTGATTGTCGGGCGCTGCCTGGCTATTCTCAAAGGAATATTTGGAAGCAGCGCTGTGCCACAGGTACACACTTGTGAAATCATCTACGACAAAACCCCTCACACGCTGCTCAGTTTGATATTTGCTCGTTTTTCTTCACTTTGAGTTATTCTTTAACTTAACCCCAAGTCCACGTACCAAATAGTTTCTTCCCCTCAAACTCAGTGTGCACACAATTCCACATAGCTGGCAGATTTTTTTTCAAATACAACTTAATCATGTTTGTTGTTTACAGAAAAATAGTGCTGAGTTTTATTTTTAAGCTCCATCATTAGTGTTTTCTCTGGTTTTTCCAGTACTTTGAGTGGAATGTCAAATCCGTTCCTGAATTGACCCCCAAAACCAGCACAACTTTACACAGCGAGCACATGTGTAGTCGTTCCCCAAACCACCCGTCATTATAAATCATTTGCTTATGGTTTCAAACGGGATAACATCACATGCATGGAGGCCAGCGTTGGAACTGTTCACCATCCAACTGTTAACAGGTCCCTCTAAACATCATCGTGGAAACCCCTCACAAGTATGTGTTGTTGTTTGTCATCACGGCAGCCAAAGGAAACCGTGGTCACTCGTTGGCGTGCGGACCCCTGGGCTCGGGGCTCCTACTCGTACGTCGCAGCAGGTTCTTCGGGTAACGACTACGACCTCATGGCACAACCCATCACACCGGGCCCCGCCATACCAGGAGCCTCACAGGTAAAGTACACAAACAGGATCTTTAGTCTTAAAGGTTGTCAACACGGAATTCACATCTATTGCCTCCGAACTGCTCTCAGAATGGAGAGGGTTAAGCTCGACGCTAACGGACAGTGCAAGCAGCAGCAGCAGCAGTGCTGACAGAGCTAACGGTGTTTACTTGAGGGGGAGCTGGAGGGTGGACGCTACGCTTCCTTAACTTACAAAGCAAAGCGAGGAGAAGCAACACACACACACAGAGGGAGAGTGAAAACATTACTCCACCATATCTTTCCACAGCAAATAGTTCTTTGCTGCTATATCAAAGCTCTGAATCCCGTTTATGGCACCTTTTTAAGTTTAGTCAGTTTATGTGTGTGTGAGAAAGCGAGGGAGAGAAGTCTGCCCAGCCCGCCCACAGTACTCAACCAAACCAAACCAGAGCAGAGCAGTTCGTTCTCCGCACAGATGTTTTTTTGTCGGCATGCTGATTTGGTCATATTTATGTGTTGACTGATGAGTTCTGGCATTTTACTACCACACTTCTTTTTTCTCTCTCTCACCAATCCCATGTTTTCTTATTATATTGTAACAATCTAACATCGATCAATGTGGTTTTCTCCGTTTTTCCCTCTCAGCCTGTCCCTCGTCTCTTCTTCTCCGGGGAGCACACCATCAGGAATTACCCCGCTACAGTTCACGGCGCGCTGCTCAGTGGGCTCCGCGAAGCCGGACGCATTGCCGATCAGTTCCTGGGTGCCATGTACACACTTCCCCGACAGGCCACTCCCGCAGCTGCCAGCAACCCTCAACAGGCTCATCCCACCCCCAGCGTCTGAAATTGCCTCACCCAGTTCCTGCTAACTCAAGACTGTGGGACCAACTAAAGCAGTTAGACAAAATACAAAAGTTTACCCATAAACTATTGATATTTCTGTACGTGAAAGGTCTCGGAAGTCCCTGACAACACTTTGCATCATTGCCTTTACTGAAGTAATTCATTTTCTGGCTTTAGGTATGATGTGAAATTGAGATTCCTTTAAGTGGAGCATTACAGTTCCTACAGACTTATTTTGGGACTGTTCACATTTCCAGCTAAATATGGAGACCGATGTAACTTACTACAAAGACTGGGCGAAGCTAAAGAAAGACGAATACATCACAATTTTGTTACATAGTAATGTGATAACTCATCTTTAGAAATGTGTGATTTTGTTTTCTTTCGCCCCGGTCTTGAAAACAGAAGCATGGCATTATGTTGAGTGATAAAGTGTATTTGATTCCCTGTGGAGCATGCCTGCAAAACCCAACATCTATTTATGTGCCCTTGTTTAAATCCTAAAAGTACACAGAACCGAGAGCCAGATATCGTATGAGACGGATGACAAACTCAGTGGCCCAGTCTCAAGGCCTTGTCTTAAAGCATTGCTATGTACTGTAGCTGTATGCCTCTTAAGTTTACTTTCTATTATTTACGGTTGCAGAGAGTATAGTGGAAATAGTTTGTATTAAAAGCTAAAAAGACAGATTAAAGAATTGTGACTGTTTTTGTTGCCATAGCAGTTTAAGTATTTTGTTATGGTCATCATCGCATACTTTCTTTTTATATTGACAATTGTTTTTGTTATTAAAAGAAGACAGAAATTGTATCTTGAATTCAGCGTGTTCTTCTTGAAAGTGATATGTGTATGCAGAGTGCTTCCTGTCTTATCGCCTGCGGTCGTGTAGTGTTTTTGTACTTGTACAACAGTAAACACGGCTGCTTCTGCTTTGACCCTCCAATGACCCGCCTTCATAGCGGGTCTGGCTGCTTCCCAGGCTCTGTGGCAGTGTGTGTGTGTGTGTGTGTGTGTGTGTGTCCCTGGCAGCAGCTCCACGTAGTGGGGGATCTGATGAATGAGAGGGGGATTAAAATGGTCAACCATGAGCTTTTCTGTGGAGTTGTGTTTCAGGGCTCTGTGCCCCTCTGTCTCTCTCTTCCCCCCCCCCCAGAGATGCGGTTATTATTATCGCGACCAAAGGAGATGTTTGGTGTAACAGTAATTTGAGCTGGGGGGTTTGGACTGCAGCGCTCGGGTATTTTCACCTCCCTGGTAAACCGTCGGCTCAGAGCGGTGTGTAAATGTTGACTGGTGAGGTTATTTTTCACAATAGCCTCAAGCCCACATCAACCGGTTACTTGATAGAGAGGCAGCGACACAGAAGGCGTAATAGGGAGTTATTAAAGTCCTTTGAATGAGAGACCACGGCGTGTCTGAGCACATCTCATGGGATTTATAGGTGTGGGGTGGAATGTACACTTACACCGGTACAAACGGCTCCTGTAGGCACATGCTGCTACGAGCGTTTTGGACATCATCCATAATAAGATCTGAAATGAATCCAGAGATAGTGACTATAGATAGTACTATATTTTTATTTGAAGTCGGAATAGTATTTCAGCCATTCTAGCAGCATGGCTTTTTGGGGTAATGTTCAAGACTGAAACTATTTGATAGATTGTCATGAAACTTTGTACAGACATTCATGGTACCCAGATGATGAATCCAACAGACTTTGCTGATCCCCCTGACTTTTCCACTGAGGCCACCATCAGTACTTTGGTTTATGACCAAATACCTGCGACACTGTCAGTCCCAGCTGTACTAATACTTAGTAAATTACCCTAAATTCCCATACAACAAAGCTGCAGGCTCGACCTCAACCACCCTTTGTATGTATTCTCACAATCAACATCCCCCTCAGTCTTTCCTAGGACACCTGTTTTAGGCAGTGAAGCCTCTTTTTCCCTCCCACTCCTCCATCTTCCTCCTCCTCCGCTCGCCTGGAGTGCCACTGAGTCATTTCCATGGTTGACTTCACAGCACTAATTCAGGTCAGGCATCGACACTGAGGCTCAGGAGTACCAGGGTCTAAACGGGCAGCACTGTGTTAGGGTAGCACCTCCCTGCATCTGAACTTGGGACAGATTAAACCACACAAGCAGGAGACAGTGTTAACCCCTGACTCTCATCCGTATTGACACACGATAACCCACAAAGCTCTAATGAAAAGTGAGGATTTTTATTGTGCCATGTACTCTTAACTGAAAGAAGCCTCGAGACTGCAAGCATTTGAGATTCAAAAATAGGCCTTTTTGCAGCAGACATTTGAACTTGTTAAAGTAGGTAAAGCGCAGCTGTTACTGACAACGATGGCTTTGTTCTTTTCAAGCATCTAAAGTATCTTGAGCTAACTTGAATTTAGACGTCATTCAACAGTTGCCTTCCAGGAATGAAATGCAGCTGAGCACCAGGAGTCACTTGTTTTCAACCAGAACAGGTTGATATTTTGCTCTAGGACTCTCCCCACCAAATTCAACACGTCCAGGCTTGTTCACTGGAGTCTCACAAAATGCTTCTGGGTAATGTTGAAACCTATCTGGCAGTTTGAGGCAAACAAAGCAACAACCTGAGATGCAAAAAGCACTACAGATGGATAGTGCAATAACTTGAGAATCAGAGGTTGATTATTTTCACACGAAAAGTCAAATTTATCAGAGTACATTGTGCAGAGTAGATGATTTAAATTTCAGTTGCAGGGACAGAATTGCTGGCTTTCATAAAGTGAGGCGTAGCTGTTTAAGAGAAAGTTGTGTGCTGACTTTGCATTCCACAACAGCTTGTGGTTTTCCTCTTTGTACTTGACCAAATGTGCCTCATTTGTCTGCCTGCTTATTTTGCGTACCGTCAGCTGCTGTTTCTCACACACACACACACACACACACACACACACACACACACACACACACACACACACACACACACACACACACACACACACACACACACACACACACACACACACACACACACACACACACACACACACACACACACACACACACACACACACACACACACACACACACACACACACACACACACACACACACACACACACACACACACACACACACACACACACACACACACACACACACACACACACACACACACACACACACACACACACACACACACACACACACACACACACACCTTGCTGAGCTTGTTCAGCAGAAAAGCATAAAGGAGATTAACATACATGGTTGGGTTTTACACACGATCAGCTACGCACGCACACAGGTTCCGACATGGAAACGTGTTACAAACAGGTTGGTTTTTATTTTTATTGGAATACATATGGTCTGCTGTACAGTTGGCAGCTTCAAGAGACCTACATGCAGAGTGCGCCAGCCACAGTACGGTTAAAACATGCACAATGTATTAAGTCTAAAACAGAAAAAAAAAAAAAAAAAAAAAAGCCTCCCCACACAGTCCATCTGGCAATGCCGACACACTGAGAAGCAATATTAAACCATAAAAACCCATTTGATCTGATTTCATTGCATACAGTTTTGTGTTTGACACCTCTGTCTGTCAGTCTCCTTTTTCTGCAAACAAAATGAACTTATAAACACTCAGAAATAAAAATAACAGTTGATTGTACAGGCCTGATATTCTTGTATCTGTGCATGTATGTGTGTAAAAGAGATCCAGTTACATGATTCGATTCCTATTATGTTTTTTTTGTGTGTGTTTATATCTCTATATATATATATTCATATACATATACGTATGTTTCCGGGGCCTGCACGCTTCTTTCTTTGGCAGCACTTACAAAACGTACGCACTTACAAAAAGATGTACGAACCCTGAATTTAAAAGAGCGAGGGAGAACAGAGCAGCAAAGAGGTTGCAGCACTGAATGGTCCCTGATAAAAGCGGGACGACACATGGTGAATCACTCAGTACTGCGAACCTGTTCAGCACTGATAAAACACACATAGCTCTGTTTTCAATGGCTATGACACAACCCTGGGTTCTCTCTCTCGCTCTCTGATCCGTGGTGTGCCATCATGTCGTGAGAAATGTCTTGCATTAAAATAACAAACACAAAATACAGGAAGAAGTACTCTCCAGGAGTGTATTAACAATGAGGAAGAAGATATTCATCTTGCAAAAAATATCATTCTTAAAATCAAGATGGACAAATACTTAATATATTTCAATAATAAGGCCCACTTTACAAAATTACAAGTTTCCTTAAATAAAATCTATCCGATATAGCTTCCAAAATAAGACATCTTTTGTTTAACAAAGAAATCAAAACACAATTGACAGAAAACAAAAAAGAAAACCCTCAAATTGAATATGTCCCCTTAATTTCAGTATCTTAGAGACAGGGTGACCGTCTGGGGAAGCGTTGGCACCGTCTCTAACTGTAAACTGGAAATACTGTGGAATGATTTTGGCACAATGTTAGAAGGCTGAGATGCAGGCACAACAGGGTGCCACACCTCAAAGATTATTCATTCACTGAGTGCACACCAATTTCCTTTCTTTAACTGGTGGGATGATTCGGAAATACTCTAATTTGGCTGGTGCAGAAATACACAACATATCCGACTGTGGTACATTCAGCAAACCGCGACTGAAACGGAACTAAAATACAATTCTGGGACACCATTTTTTTTGACAAAGGGGACTAAAGGGGCATTAGTCGTTTGAGGTCTTAAAGTTAAGTGCTGGTTAAGTGCAGATTACAGCCTACGCCACCCAATGACACCATGACCCTGGCTTCACAATGGAGGCTTTTGAGGACAAGGGCCTGCTCGCGGCCCGAGAGCCATTTCTGCCTCGCCACTCCAATCTCCACTAAGTACATTCTAGTCTACTTAATAAAAGGGAAAAAAAAAAAACAATGACTTGTAAATAATGGATGTTTATACTTACAACACCAGAGTTTAAGAGGATTTCTGCTAACTGCTGTTTAACCACTTCTTGTCCTTGTAGGAATTTTCTATTACGACATTCACAGCCGTGTCCTAAATATCGTGCTCCAGGGGCAGCGATCATACCGATTCTCTCATTCAGCAATGTTCTGCAAAACTGCCACCATTCAGGCAGGAGAGGAACCGACAACACCTCCATTTATCACGCCACAAAAGCTGTAGAAGTTCTGAAACCTGTAAAGTCTTCACTTGAGTCCCAGATGACCAGTCAGTACATTCCACCCTGTCAACACTATACAGGCTCTTGCCACTGGGAGCAACGAATAGGACCTATAACAGCGGATCGTAGCCCAAAACACATTCAGGTCGAAGCCTAAAGCGGTCTTTATGCCGGCACGCAGAGTCCAGCTAGATTCCAGTGGACGGAGTGGATGTACAGTCGGGTGTTAGTGTGCTTTGAGGCTTGTAAGGAAGAAAGGCATCATGCATAGCAGAGGATGGAGTTTCAACTTAACCCTTTTAAAAAGCCCTGCTGTCTTTGAAGCCGGTCTCCGGGAGGGAAACCCTCCAACGTGTCATAAAAACCTACAGTTTTCAACAGCTGGGCTCTTCCTGGGACCCCGGATTCAAAGGCTCTCTCGAAGTTGGGGCGGGTGGGGGTTACACAGGTTCAGGAACAGAAGGTTAAGAAAGGTTGGAGAATGAAAGTAAAAGAGCAAATGATAGAGGGTGCACAGTATAGTTGTAGTAAGGACGGGTGAAACTGTCGGACTTATTCGCTGGGTGACACACGGGGGGGAAGTAAGGCAGGATCAAGGTTGAGGAGGGCATTCGTGTTAGCGCTTGCATCACCGAGTTGCTATATACAGTAATCCTGAACCACGGTGATGTCAGCCTCAAAAAAAGAAACAATCTCCGGCCCTGCATGCCAACTCTGACGAACACACGTGCACGTTTTTTTACTCGGGGATCTGCAGCAGCTTACAACACAGCAGTTGACATGTCGAGCTTTAAACGAGAAGCCCTCGCTGACATATTAACACACACACACACACACACACACCAATGGACGACCACACCGCGTGTATCTCTGGCAGCATGAGCTCAGGCAGAGCTGGACATTCGATACCTTCGTCTGTTTTAATTATCCCTAAAGTGGACATCACTGCCAAGCTGTCGGTCTCCCTCTCGCCTGTATTTAGAAGCCCCGAGTCAAGACATACAGACAGGATTAGATGCAGCTCTGACCTCTGACCTTTCAGCTACCCGCGGCGCTGCCCATCACAGCCTGGTGACGGGCCTCTCGCCTTCAATAAAATAACTGAACACATAGCACTGCTGTTTAGGTCTAGGCCTCCCCTTTAGGAAGTGAGAAGGAAGCAAGTATGAGAAAGAGAGGAAAGAGGGACACTTGACTTCTCTAACGTATTAAAAGGGAAATTAGAAATCGGTTGAGAAGATGAGGGATTGGGGGAAAAGATCGCTTTCCCTCTTGGTAAATGAGAAGAAACAATAACAGAGAAAGACTACATGATCATCAAGTCTTGGCGCGCGCACTAGGAGCTCTGAACAGCCTTAAAGCCAGCAGTGGCCATGAAGTGGCCACATGGCAATCCTCTCTGAGGCTGCAACCCTGACAGACAAATCCAAAGGACATAGCTTTTTGGGCGGTGCGGTCTATACTCTTTAAAAAGGATACTTTGAAGTTGGGTTGAAAAAAAAAAAATAAACTAGCTCTTTCTCAGGGAACCTTGCTCTGACATCCTCAGGGGGGAGTTCCTTCCAAGAACCTCTTTTTACGCTTAAACCAAAAATACTTTTCCGATGTTCCACACAACAATCCTCGAAAATAAAAAGTCAACCTCACAATCAGTATTGCATGTTATTTATATGACTAACAATTTGGTGCAGGTGTGAATTTGTTGGGATAATCGCTCTCTCTCTCTCTTACTTTATCTCAAGGCACAGATGAACATACTGTAGATATTTCTTGCAAAAAGTAAAAGTAGATATTAGTGAAAATGTGCATTCTGAAGGTAAACAAACAGTTACGTTTGGAGTTATCACCGATTTGTATGTAAAGCATGATGACTGACGTTACAAACATTGCATGAGGGGGGGGGGGGGGGGACAGTTTATTGATTGCATATAATCTCCTGCTTGCATAAACAGTAAAGTGACAAAGCGGCGACAGACGACCTCTCAGCAAAATAACCTGTACATGTATGAAGACTAATAAATACTACAGCTAGATGGCGGCTGGTAGGATACAGGAGAACTGAGAAATCCCGTCCCCAGCAGGTTGTGACAGCATTGAGATCCGTAACAGCAGAGGAACCAGATGGAGCGCTTTAAGTTCTTGAACAGATTTCACGTGTCCCAAGCTGTCAGTTATGGTTATTGATCCTGTCAGATAAACAGTGCAGTCGTGTTGGATCGGGGCATCAAGCCATCGGTCATTCTCAGCTGCATTCAGTAGCAACATTCATATATTTTGTGGAAGGATCAACGTCGACATCGCCTGTCGTACTGCGATAAATGTTGTGTGTCAGATCTAAAGTCCAGCAGGAGCCTAATAAAAGTCCTTGATATGCACCATTCACCTCAATGAAAACACCTTATTTGAATTACTGGCCACTACTATACTGGTTTATGGCACCCCCCCCCCCCCCCCCACCCCCACCCATTGTTGCAGTGGCACCCCTCCTGTGAGAGATTGCTCCAACATACCAACCGCATGTTGATATTTTATGGATGTGACAAAACAATACACCTGTACAGAAATAAGAAACGGAGATAAGCTGGGACAATTCGCACGGCGAACCCAGTCACATACAAGCTGAACTGTCACTTCCTTGTGATTAGGAGTCTCATGTCTTCCTATGACTGGCTGGCACATAGACCAGTATTTACAGCAGCACTGGGAAAAAAAACAAAAAAAAAAAAAAAAATGTCCACCTTGCCAGGCCAGGTTTGCTGGTAATCCGAAGTCCAATGTTCAGTAAAGACAGAAACTCCTCTTTTGCTATGGCTCTCAAATACATGAATGAGGACAGTTGCAAGAGCTGTAAAACAAAGCACCATGGAAATTGTAGCATGGTTTGAGGTTATAAACAATATCCCCCCCAATTATTCATTTTTCTACATGTGCATTGCATTTCACTGCGTGCAAACTACTTTTCTTTTTTTTCTTGATATGGTTGAGCAGAAAGGGAAAGGATAATGCAGAACAGGAAGCGAATTACAAAGAATCTAAATAACTGGTGAAAATGGGGAAAAAGCATAAATAAGGTCCCGGCCTGTCAGAATTCATCTGTGTGTGTGTGTGTGTGTGTGTGTGTGTGTGTGTGTGCTCCTTAAATGCAGCCAACCAACAATCCTTTAGGCAGAGTACATGCTGAGTCACAATCTTTCAAGTGCTCTTCATTTATTACTTAGAAACATGCAAATGTTCACTCAACATCGAAGACTCCAAATTAAATCCAGTTTTGAGGCTGCATGCCAGAAAGTGGTGACATGGGCTGAAAATGAACCAAAAATAAAAAACGTGCACATGTTATGTGCAATAATTCGCTTCCTGTTTTTGGTCACATTACAAAGTTAAAGATCTACTAGTTTGTGAAGAACTCTGCATGAAGATGCAGCCCTGTGAGATGAAGACGCATCTTAAACATTGTACTGCTGTTGATTGAAGATTGGGGGGGGGTTGTTGTTTTTTTTCAGTGATGGAGAAAGGTTGAAATTCTGATGCAGAAGCGATATATCCAGCTCCATTGAGGTCACTGTAATGGTCCTCTGAGGAACGTTTTGAGTCCTTCTTCTTAAACCCTTTCTGGCACACAGGAAAATCCCCAGCCGTCCTCAACATGCCAGCCTCTCCCTTGTCAAGTTTCGAGATTACACTATAATACATCCAACACGAGAAGCAGAAGAGGATACATGGGCTGGTGAGGCGACCTCCAAAACACTGTACAGGCACTGTCTTTCCATTTATGCCTCTTTTGGGACAGAGAAAGTTCCGGATAGGAAGAGCTGTTCACGTCTCAGCACACACTCGGGGTCAGCGTAAGGATGTCAGGTCTGTGGTTTGTTGTACTATGTGGCTGCAACTGCTAGTTTTCTTTTCTTTGCTATAAAAGCTGTGGATGTTGACTTTTGGAGATGGAAGCCATTAGTTGATGGGAGACTGATGTTTTGGCTCTTGTGCCATTGAGAGCTTGATGGAGTGCTGTCAAGAAAAAAAACAAAAAAACCATTATTTTAACATAACTATTCATCTTCTTTTGACATGATTGGTCCATAATTTCCAAATAATTTCCAA
Organism: Anarhichas minor; assembly: GCF_050575085.1. Taxonomy (NCBI): domain Eukaryota; kingdom Metazoa; phylum Chordata; class Actinopteri; order Perciformes; family Anarhichadidae; genus Anarhichas; species Anarhichas minor. Next base: position 6,032,389 of record NW_027466486.1, read on the forward strand.
GAAAGTGTGCCAGAAAGAACAAAGTCATTTTGTACTAATTAAGCTAAATTAGTACACTTACCGATGAAAATCTATTTCCAGAAAACCTCAAGTCTTTTCATCAGCTGAACAAGTATAATATGAAATTTATGTAACATGTATGAAAAATGACTTTTCTGAAAAGAAGTGAATAATAAATGAATATTAACTTGGGTTCAAATAGAGCTTTTCTTTAAAAAATAAAAACAACAACCTCAAAATGTCTCCTAATTTGTGCTCAAGTACATCATTCTTCCCAGGAAACTGCTGAGGAATCAGGAAAATATTCAGAATTATTAACAATTCAGGATTTCTCCCTCACGCTTGCTTGCAGGTTTAGCTACAGCACCGTTCACCTGGAATTGCCTTGCTCGTGGACCCCTCAGCAGGGTGGATGGATGCTAACTGTTACATGCAGGGAAGCTGGGGCTTCCCACTGGGGGTCACTCTAGTCATTAAACTACTGCACTGCTGCGCTGTGAAATGTGCTACAGCAGCGTCAGGTCAGCTTAATACTGAAAATTCGATTTGAAACCTCATTAGGAGATGTGACATCATTCCAGCAGGGGTAATTAAGATCAGTTTCCTTTAATTGTTTAGTTTCAGGAGACAAAAGAAAAAGACCCTGTCCTCTCCTACCTGTCCTCTTGCTGAAGAAGTGCTGCTAAGACCCCAACTGGTCTAATGATGCTCAGAGTGACGATGACTCCATGGTCGGCTCCCCGCTCCACTCCTCCCTTCAGCTCTGGCCCCTGGCCCTTGACCCCGACTGGACCACAGATCCCCTCTGGAGGAGGCCCCCGCCGTCTTGGACGCCCGGTCACTAGAGCTCCCCAGGTGATGAGAGTCGCTGCCGGGCATCTGCCGCCTCCAGGAGGCTGGACTGTCGCTCGGGCTTGGACTGGGCTCCGCGCTATCAGCAGCCTGGAAAGGTTAGAAAACGTGATAAAGAAAAGTCTTGTTCCCTTTCAGAATTGGCAGCCGTGGCAAGTTTAACACGTGGGTTGGTTTGGCATTTGCATTTGTCAGAAACACAAACATCACAACAGAGGTCAATTCTTTCAATCCCATATTCTGGAGTTGTGTTAGGAGCTCTGGGCATTTTGTTTGGACTTTTGTATTATGTGGGCATTAAATAGATGCTGCTTACGTTAACTGGTGTGTGACAGGGAAAGACTGCCATGTGGACTTCTGCCAGGGGAAAAATCCCCAACCAAAAACCCCAAACATACCCCAAGCTGAGAGATTTATAATTTGGTGGGCTGACTAGAAAACAAACCCAACGTTACTAGTCTGTGGTAGCTACAGCGGCACGTCCCCTCTCATAACCTCAGCAACCCTGCTCTAAGAAAGCGAGAGTTAGATGACGATGCAGTTCCTAAAGCACACAGAAACAGCACCCCGCTCCTGTAATTTCAGCTTTAAAAAAGCACCATAATTAGTGACATTTGGTGGGTTGGAGTTGGCTTCTGGTGCAGTTTTAGAATGCATTCTCACTAATTGGCTTTAATGGTGCCCTGCTGGACTGCCTTTCTCGGTCTCCAGGGGTAACAGACAGGAAATCAGTCACCAGCGAACCCTGCCAAGTAGGCGTGTTCAGTGTGGTCACTTCCTGCTCCAGTCACCGAAGGGAGGAAACGGCATATTCTCCTTCTATGGTAAGCCACAGCTGCAAGACCGGGGGGCTTTTACAAGGTTGCCAAGTAATGCACTTCCAGTGTTCCTCCTACAATCAACAGGAGGATTGTGCTTTGTTCAACATATTGTAATAGGCTTAAAATAACAAAAGTTTGAAAAAAATACACCTGACAATAAAGATTTGGCATGTATTAAAAGAAAAAGCTTGAAAATGATGAAGTGTAACACGCAATAGAAGCAAAACATCTTTTAAAAGACGTGTGGCTTCAGTCGAGGGAAAATTAGTAACTTCTGTGCGTGCGTGCCAACGGAGAGCTTTTTCCCCCCATGTGGCTGAAAGTTAATTTAAGAAAGTATCTGGGCAAGAGCAACGTCAGCCTGTAATAAATGCTGTTAAGTAAGTTAATGTGCCGCAGCAGAGGAAATCTACTGGAACAGCAAGTGCTGCTGTCATCACAGACCTGCTCCAGCTCACACCTGAAGGCCTTCAGCTTGGAAAACACGCTTTTATAGGCCGCTATAATCAGAAACGTTAAATCACGTCTGGCAGCACAGAGTGATAATTTGACACCATAAAAGAAAACCAGAAACGGTAGGACGAAGAAAAGCAGAGTACATATCTCGTACCAACTTGGTTAGTCATGTTCTGTGATATTTAAAGGGATAATTTGACATATTGGGAAATACAATTATTCACTTTCTCTTTGTGAGATAAGACGATCGATGCCCCTCTCATATCTGTAACAATGTTGCGTTGTGGGCGAGTCTTTCTGAGCTAAGCTAACCAACTGCAGATTCATATTTACTGTAGAGACATCAGAGTGGTGTCAATCTTCTCGTGTTTTAGGCTTTTATACATTTCATACATACTTTCATGAGAAAAGGAGACTCTTTGTTAGAATTATCAATACAGTTTACTTTGAAAACCAAAAGACCACTGTGAGAAAGCTCTTCTTTCTAATGCAAAACGAAGGCCAGCAGATTTAAGAAGTAATACAAGTAGCGCGTCAGAGCGTCTGCAGAAGAAATTATATCCCTACTTTAAATCTGTCTGCCCTTGGTCGCTCGCCCAATTTTAAAAAGGAATGGGGATGTCTTGCCAACCCAAACTCTTAAATCACCTCTCCAGCAAGACAACACTCTTGACACTCCAGGTGAAATGTTTCAGAAAAGGTCAAAAATGTGTGTTTGATTTTCCCTGGTGATGATCTGTTTATTGGTTATGATTTATAAAAGCCAGTCTTTTATAGCTTTTCATGGGGCGTTTGCACAGTGTCTGTTGTTTGATGCTCTACAACTTTAGCTGCTGCACAGACTCTTATTCCAGAGGGATTTTTCTGCACGGGTCAGATCAGGCAAATGGTGAGCAGTAGACTAGCCAGGATCCCACACTTTACCTCGCTGCCGCTGGTTTATGACTCAACAAAGGATGTTTTGGTATCTCGTTCATCGGCCATATCGGCCCCGCTGTCCTCGGCCAAACATAAGTTCACGGTTCATTCGTGTCCGGGCTGAGGTTTCCTACAGCTACAGCGGGAAGGAATCACTACAGTACTGTTCTGCTCTGTACTCAAGCAAGCACCATTTTAACACTGACGTTTTATTTGTATCTTTACGTGTGTTTTGGACCAAGTCCTGTATGGTACCATATGCCAATCCATCAAATAAAATAAAATAAAATAAAATATCACTGTCATGGTGGTGCTATAGTTAAATTGAGGGGTCAACAAAGTCAGTGGACTTCATCCTCTGGACGCCATGAATGTCTGCATAAAATGTCAAGGCAATCGGTTGTTGATATAGTTTGTTCTGGACCAATGTGGTGAACCAAATCCATAGAGCCGGGCCACTTGAGTGGGAAAAACGTTGCACTGTAAACATTGGTTTGGACAAACCAGAGGCAACAGTCAAGGTTAAACAGTCCGCCATTGATTTGGATCATGACAACAAAAACGACCTTTCATTAGATGAAAAGATGTCATTCTCTGTGCACTAGAGGTTTGAATAAATGGCATCCAAATAATTTATACATGAGGTTCAGGAAAGAAAGCTAATCAATAAGCTGTCAGTTTTCCCAGATCGCTCCAGGGTGCTTAAAGGAACTGGGAGTGTTGTCTCCTCCTTAATGACTATTTATTGATCGCTGATTTTCAGTCGGCACTACTCTGATCACTGGGAAGCCTTTGATGTAAATGGTTACAAAGACACACATTTTTCAACCAATCTTTTAATAATGAAAGAGAATTTAAGATGTCTGAAACTACAACATCAGATTTAAACAGCTGCTATTCACATGCAGTCTGGCTCAGGCTTCATTCACCAAAGTTACAAAGGAGAAAGAAAGGACGTTAACGACATTCTCCTTCCATTAACCCACATGCCTCCATCTACAAACGTGTACACAAACCTCTTCTATCAACTTTTGACACAGCAATCACAAACTAATCCCAACCTCCCTCTGTCCTAACTACAGCTGTATTTATCCAAACCTCTTGGGAATGGATGCTGTTCAGACCACTGAAGTGTTCTGAGAATCCAAACCCAAAAATGATCAGCTGTGCTCCAAGACATGCTTTGAAGCATAATTATGGATTGAAGTACGTTTTTTTTGTTGCACACAGCAATTTTTCTTCATAGTTGCTATCCAAACAGAGTGACCAGTTTATCCATTTAATATCAAAATCAACATGATTTTAAAGTACCGCAGTGTCAACTAAGTGGGTTTGGGAAATTTCCATAGCATAGTGCATAGCTGACAAAAAAAGGTTACCACATGAGAGACAGGACAGGGACTCAGGGCTTTAGGATAACCAGGGCTATCAAGGATGAGTGATGTGGGACAGGTTCAGAAAGAGGAGAGCGCTCCTGAAAAAGCACTAGAGTCAAGGCCATGTAGTAAAACTGATGCGGGCACTGACCCCGACAGAGCTTCTCAAATACACAACTTGAAGCCACTTTGCTCATGTCGGGGCTTGGATGACATTACATAGGAGGGCGGGGAGGCGTCAGAAACAAAAAACAAAGCTGGCTGTCCCCTACTGCTCTTTCTAGTCTATAGCAGTGTTGAAGGGGGGGGGGGGGGGGGGGGCGTTAAGGGTCGAGGCTCATTGTTAAGACAGATTTCATTGAGCCCATTGAGGCTAATAAGAGGGAGGGGCCCTGTAGGCAATTAGAGCTCTAACGTCATGTTTGCTGGTGTGTTTTTATGCAATGGACCTTCTGTGTGTAGATGAAAGACCCAAACGGTGTTCATCGTCTTTGTTGTGACTGAAGCAGAGTGGTGTGTATTCATGCGAGTGACGGATGCTGACATTAAACTACATTTTAACATGTTAAAATGTTCTCAATAAGATATTCAGAGCAGAGGGATTGCCTCCACACGGCTCTCAACATGACGACGGCCGAGAAGGCGGCTAGCAACTAATGGTGCCAACAGCAAGAACAGCGCAAACAACGGCAACAGAGCTAACAGTGTTAACTTTAGGGGAAAGCGTGAGTCGGGCATTATGCTTCCGTGACAAAGCCATGGCTCGGGATGTCATAATTCAATATTAGCTTTTCAGCACTTGATAGTTGACACACACTAAAAAAAAGGGTTGCCTTAGGGAAAGTTCTCAGAGGAAGAGAACCCATGAAGCCTAAACGCACTGCACGACTTTGGTGCAGAACACAACCAGGACCCTGTAACCTGCTGAAGTCCTGGTCCTGATCTGGTCAACATCCCTTCAATATGCTACTTCTAAAAGAATACCCCATAGAGCTATACAAATGATGACGTTGTGGTTTACCCAGGTGGCAACCTGCGGTTAAAAAAAGATTATCATCTACAGGCAATCTCTGTGTGCTGTGTATATATACACAGTATATATGTAAGACAAAGACAGTTTAAATGAAGGTGAAGCTAATGTGAGCAAACATGATGGATGAGACAGCTGACACTTTGCATGTATGTGTTGGTCTCCTTGGCAACATCCAGTTTATTTATAGGGGAAAACACAGAGATTTTACCCAAAGGCCTCTAGTCCAGCATAGTTTGTCAAACTGACAGACTGATGTTATTGTAGCCATGGAGCCCACTCTGTAAGCAGTACTACGGCCATTTGACAATATATTATATACCAACAGACAAGTAAGTTAATACTGTAGCCCATTAGTAGTTGTCACCTCATCTTTCTAAAGACTTGTATACACTTTCACACTCCATTAATTGTAGCTATGCACACAATCTTACATGTTAACGCATAGGCACACATACATGAAATTAGTGGGCTCAATCGGTGTCTTTATACTTAATTGTTTATAATGTAGCTCCACAAAAGTGTTGAAGTCATACGGCAGATTGTGATTACATTACATTTTCCCCATTGTAAAAGAAAACCAGAAGCCTAAAATATAAGCTCTTACACAGTAACAGGTGAAAGATTCATGTATGTGGATCAATATACAAACACACAGTGATCCAATGCATGCACTAAGTGGGGGTGAGCAACCGTTTTCTTTTAGTAATGTTTGTGTAGAATAGCCTGGCAGGGGCACAGACCGTGGTGGCACATTTAAATGAAAGCTATTTTCTTCTCCTTGAGGTTTTCTGAACCCTCTTTTCCCCCTGTTAAGGTCTTTTTCATTTCCATCCTCCCTCTTTTTTCTTTTTTTTTTTTTGTCCCACCCTTTTCTCTTTGTGCTTACTGGGGCAGCAGGAGTGGGGCCTACAGAACTGCTGTGCTAAGCTTGAAGTCGCAGAGCCTGGCGTCAGGGAAAAATACAAGCTGAGCTCTCGTGCAAAGTGGACACACCAGGAGCTCAGCGCTGTGGTTGTACTTTCTGGACTTTTATCTGCAAGACAACCATTTGCAGAGTGGTACGGATAAGGCCTTCACCTGCGTAGCAATGCAGGGTATTTAAGAAGACACATTATGCAGTAATAGTGCCGTCACATGTTTGTTTAATGCCAGAAAGGTTTGAGAAATTTAAAGCAGACACAAGGACTCATTTTCTAAGAAGGGAGGAATTACATTTTAAGTGATTGAGTTACTTTAAGTGACTTCCACATTGTCAAAACACTAAACACTCCAAGCATGTAAAATTACCAGCCACACTTTGCAAAACCATGACACTTGCTTTGTGCTTACCATTTGATGAAGACTAATAAATAATTAATTTATATTAACACTTTCTGTCTACCTGGATCATGTCAAAAGAACACATCTTATGAGAGCAGAAAAGTCGTCCTACCTGTGGTTGTTGTGTGTAGGATCGGCCCCAGGACTGAGCGGTAACAGGTGCGTGGGGTACGATCTTTCCCGGGCCTCTTGCTTCCGTGGTGGGAGACTGTGAGCGTTTGCCTCTGCGAATCACGGGGTCCTCGACCTCTCTGGTATTAGTGACCACACTGTTGATCCTACGCATGTACACCTGGGACAGGGAGCAACACAAAGAGCAACATTATGCAGCTATAAAGTAGTTCATATCCTCCAATTTATTGTTAACTTTGTGTAAAGAACGTACTCATTTGTCTCATACATTTGTTCTTTAGCTCACCTCTGCAGGGGATGGCTTGACTCCCCTCTGTGCCTCGGCATTCCCACCAGCTCCTGTTCCACTGTTTATTGTTTCTTCTGTGTCAAACGTGGTTGCCCGGTAAGCCCTCCATGTTGTTGCGACCTCTGCTTCATCCTCAGACCCCCCATCAGTCATGGTCCCTGCACCTCCTCTTCCTCGGCCCGACTCATCCGTTGACACAGTGTCCCGGTTCTTCCAGGTGCTTCTCACGGTCACATTCTTCGAGTCTGGTAAACTGTCTTCTTGGGAGTGCTGGCCTTGTCTTTGGTGTATCCAGCTGGTGACCGTGGTGGTGCTACTGCTGCTGCTTTCGAAGCCTGACTCTGTGTCGTTGAAGTCTGCAGAGGTGGTGTCCATGGACTGGAGGCTGAAGTTGCCGCGTTGGCAGCACAGGTGGCTGGTGGTGGTCTCCACTCTGGAAGTGTTCTGGTGTTTGGACCTTGATGAGGAATCACTGGGGTCGTCTACTATGCAGTCCTGGTCTTGGCACGACCGCAAGGTGATCTCACTTTTGGGAATGGAGATCTCATACGGGACAGAGATGCTGCCATGGTGCTCACTGCTGGGGCCTGGCAATGAAGAAAAGTATATCCAATATTTTCCAACCAAAACATTTTATAGTTGCAACAAGCTGACAGTAAGAGTAACAAGACAGTAATGCAGCTGCTACAGCTAGATGGTGAACATTGTAAACGTTATACCTGCTAAACACCAGCATGTTATCATTGTCACTGTGAGCATGATAGCATGCTGACATTAGTATTTAGCTCAAAGCACTTCTTGAATACAGCCTCACAGAACTACTTTTAAGTCTTGCATTTTTACACAACACCTCAAGTTCAAATAGTTCAAATAAATTGTATCATAGCACCTGCACTGTTAAAAACATGACTGCCATCCTTTACCGTCCTTACCTATGAGGATGTTACTAGTGGAGGTGTGGCGTTCTTTGATCGGCATGGGCTCACTGGACACACTGCTGCTGCGACTGCTTGTTCTTGAAGAGCTTGGGTCATTGGGGTAGATGGTTATACTACTGGTCATTTTACTAGTGGTGGTCACCATGGGTTTGGTGGAGATTTTGGGTTTGCCATTTGTAGACAACGGTTCTGAAATCATCACTTCCTTCCTGTCGATCTCTACGATCGCAGGCTTGATGACAGCTTTGGACCTCAGAGCCTCGCGTGGGCTGCACACTCGCTGGATCTCGATCTCCGATGCAGTATGTGTGGACCCCTGGTGGCCTCCCTCAGCTAACAGTGTTCTGTTGTGGAGCTCTTCATCAAACGAGCTCCTGGAAGAAGAACCCTCTGAATGGGAGTCATGGACATGGGGGTATCTAGGATATCTGGGGGTTGCAGTCCTACTGCTTACAGTTGAAGTAGTCGTCTCAGTTACAGGCTCTAGTTCAGAGGGCCTTGAACCAGTATATTCTGTTTCAGAGGCAGATGAATGACCTTCTGACCCCTGGTCATTGGGCAACAGTGGAGTGACGGGGGATCTGAAGGCTGCGTAGGCCCCATTGGCTTTGGACAGGGTAGGGGCGACAGATCCAGAGACAGATTCCTGAACTTGGTCTGTTGATTCCTGATCTGAGGCAGACGCTGTGTCCTTCTCTAAAGCAGAGATACTGTTGATGGTACTTGAACTATTGGGCACTACATAAGAGTTGTTTGATTCACCATCACTACCTACGTATAGTTTTGAAAACGTTTCTACTTTGCCCTTTTTATCATCCCCATCAGTCTGTTTGTGAGCCGTCCTCAGTGGCTTCTGGTCATTAACTGCTGGAGGGTAGCGGCTAAGAACAGGCGCTTTCTTAATCTCAGTAGAGGAGGCGTTTACAGAGCAGGGAGTGGTTCCTCTCGTCTTTTCCTCACTGCCTCGTCTTGTGTCTCTGTTTCCGTTATCAGAAGAAATCGCAGTAGCTGGGGTTTTGGGTGTCCTTCTACTCTTGTGTGCAGGACTCAGGGCTCTCCTCACAGACTTGGGAGAGCTCTCCTCTGAGTGGTTGGGATCTTTGCTCCTCAGCTTTGTCTCTTTCTTATGCTGAGGAGAGAGCTCCCTGTTTCTGTGTTTGGGGGAACTCGGCTCTGAGACGGTTGCAGCACTCCTATATTTGGGTTTCTCTTGTCTGAAACATCCCTTCACAATACTCTCTTCATTCTCAGCTTTGCCATTCTCCAGGACTTTAACAGGGCTGTTGGGGCAAATGTTGGTGCTTACATTGCCGTGTTTATCCACATTACTGGTTCCATTTCTTCCAATTCCACCTTTCAGCTGCGTCCTGAGCTGTTCCACTTGCTCGTTCAGTTGGCGAGCACGGTTTCGTTCCATCTGGAACTTCTCATGAAGTTCGCCATTTCTGGACTCTGAACTCTTTAGATCCTCCTCCACTATCTCCAGCTGTTTAAGGCGATTCTTCAGTCTCTCTACTTCCTGTGTCAGCTCCTTTACTTTGTTGTCCTCATCCTGGGAGCCTTCAAGACCGCTGTTCTTCTCATTCTCAGATTTGTTCAAAAGACCGATGTTGTCATCAGCGAGCTTCAAGTACTCAAGGCTCTTCTTGCGTCCAGCCAGTTTACCCGTAAGGAGCCCTGTGGATGAAAGCTCATCCTCAATTCGTGACCTCATGAAATCTGCACGACCGGGGTCTGCAGACAGGCCAAGGTAATTCTTCTGGTGCTCCAATTTTTCTGTCAGCTTCAGAATGAGCTTCTCGTCCTCCCTCTGTTTCTCTACTAGCCTCTTACGCTCACTCATAAAGGTTTGGGTGAATCCTTTGAGTTTCTCAAGATCCATAGCCAAAGCCTCCTCTGCTCTCTCCAGCTTTGTCTCAGAGCCCTCCACCTCCTTCAGACGTGCTTTGAGGGCCTCCAACTCTGACGATAGCTTCTTGGTCAAGTTCTTTTCCTCATTCAGGCTCAGGCAGAGCTGGCTGCAGTCAGACTTGCTTTTCCCAAAAGCTTCTTCCAGTTTCTCCAGTTCCGCCATCCTCTGTTGTACACGTTCAATCTCGGCCTTTAGCTCCTTCGTCAGGCTTTCCTCTTCTTCCAGTTTCTCTCTGACTGTGCGGCAGAGATCCTCAGCTTTGCGTACCTCCTCATCCTTCCCCTGAATCTTTAGGAGACGTTTCCTAAGGTCCTCCACGTCTCCGAGCAGAGATGAGTTGCTGCCTTCTCCCTGGATGACTCTGTCCTGTAGAAGAGAGAGAGAGAGAGACAGTGTTCAACCAATCATTAATCTATTCATGGAGTAAATTTCTATTCCACTCATTGCTTCCGATATGCACACACAAACAAACACTGTCTGAAGTCATCCAGTGCTCACCTGCAGGTCAAGTAGCTCATCCTCAGCCTTCTGCAGCTTGTTGGTTGCTTCTTCCAGTTCATCCAGTCTTCGGCCGAGGTTCTGTAGCTTGTGCCGCAGGTGGCGATGTGTCACGTCTTTATTGTCAGACATGGCTACAAAATTCTTTGTGTTTTATCTGTTGTGTTTGCTTTGTTGTTCGGATTATTTGATGACAATGTTTTGGGAGGTCCACATTTGTGTGGAAGTGTTATCAAGTCCTTTCTTGGGGAAAATACTCTTTTCCCCCAGCGTTCTGTCCGTCACTGTCGCTTTAAGACCTTGAAGTTCCCTCAGAGTGGCGTTTAGCAGACGAATCTGTCATCTGTAGGAGGGAGAGAGGAAATAACACTTTGTCATTGACAAATAAGGAATGACTGTCATTTGCGTTCTCGAAACATAGCTTAGTAAGTGAGGAAAAGGATCGCACAACAGAACAGTCACATTTTTATACTACAATAAAAACACTCAAACACAATTTGCCACTTACAGAAACTGGCTAAATTGTATAACAATTACAAATATGACAAGTAGTATTAAGTGGACATAATACGAACACTGCACCTCTCTCTTTCTTGTTTCCACTGAACCACCATGCATTTCACCTTGCCTGTCCCTTGAAGGAGATGGAGGTGGCACTGATTACATGTTATGTGTGAGTATGGGGGTTTCAACATGCCTGCACAGGCTTGAACACACAGACACACACTTTGTAGTCTCCCTGCTGCTGTTGTATCCAACATTGATTTGTGCTTGCTTGCGTGCGTGCTTCTGCTGACAGCAGCATATCTCAATAACAGACCTCCTTCACATCCCCCCCCCCCCCACCCCTTTGCACACATGCACCGCCATCACCGTGGCAATCATGACATCACAGGCCCCTCACAACACTACAGTCATGGTCACATGGGACAGATGTGACGATAAAGGAAAAGTGACAGAGACTATTGGGTAGATATCTACACACACACATATATATACATACACATATATATACACACACACACACATACACACATGTAATATCGATCTGTGGGCCCAGCATGCAGCTAATCTGATGAGAACACCACAGCATGGCCTCCATAGATCAACCAGCTGAAGCTGTCGTCTCATGCATGATTCAGATAGTGTGCTTTCCTAAATCCCATTACTCCCCCTTTCCCTTTCATTCTGGTGAGCTTCCCCCACTGACCACGCAGGAAAATCGACCTGAGGGTAGGACATAACATCTGCACACATCATCACTTATCGACCCCCTGACAGGCGGCTCCATGCCTCCTCTTTCCCTTAATCTACAGCACCATGTTCAAAGATTGCCTCTCTGAAGCTACAAACCACGACATTTAAAGACTAGTTTTCCTTTACATTAAATAACTTTTACTGCTGCAACCAATGCAGTAAATTGTCTCAGTCTTTTTTATCTTTGTGCGTACATGATATACAACAAGGTATAACTTGCCATTATGGTTTACTCCAGCATAGTTTCAAATATTTTCAATCGTTTCATTTGGTGTAAGAAACCCAAACCACTTTCCCCACAATTCATTAAATGTCTTGTTGAACATAAACCAAGGCAATACGCTTTGAAAGTCAATATGGCAACGATTACTTTAAGAAAAGGCACAATGTGAACTCAAAGCGTTTAGCTGTAGCGTTTTAATTATTCTTTACTTTCATGAGGTCTAGTGGTTTGGTAATCTTCTCAGTGAGTACAAGACTTTGAGGAAATACTGCAAAGTACACAGACTTAAGAGGGGAGCAGGGGAAAAGACAAACTGGGAAAAATGTGGGAGAGAAAACTGCTAGCCTTGCTGTCGACTTGAATGCCGAAACACCTTAGTCAATAAAGTCATTTTTTGGGCTGCATAGCGTTGCCCAGCTGTGGCTTGTTAAGTGAGTTGTAGACCAATTTTTCTCTGTTGTCTTGAGGTGGTCGCTGTGATCCAAACCTGTCCTGACTGATCCTGTTCCAGTAGAGTCCAAAAAAAACAAAAAAAAAAAAACTATGAAAAATTCCCATGTATCTATTAAAAGCAGAGAAGGCTCACTAGCTCACCTAGCTACAGTTAAATTCTTCATGAGAGCCTTTCACACTGCACTAAGCAGCCATGTTACCAGTGAAAAGGTTAAGAGAATAACTAACTGTTCTGACCCCCTTAATAATAAAACATCAAGTTCAGACTTCATTATTTTCCCTATGACAGATTCCTTATGATCTTACTGTTGGGTTTTGGGCCCCTACATGATTTCTGAAACAACTCGGGACAGCCGCTCTGGTTGAGCCTCGTCCTGGTTAATAATGGCGTTTCCTTGGTCCAGCTACTCCCGTCTTGGCAGGCTGCCTACCTCTCCTTTCATTCTGCCTTTATTTCTTTGCCAGCTTTCTACCTCCCACCCTCATCTCTCCCCTCCATCTCTCTCAGACACGCACACCAGCATGGCCAAGTGGGCGCTTTAAAAGGAGCGGCGGTGCGTGCAAAGCGATTCTGGCAAGGGCCCCGCCTCTGCCAAACCAATCAACATACCTGATTCACATATCGCAAGGGCTGGGGCCTCAATAGCTACATTGGGGATAAGACAGGAGGCGGGAATAGACGGATGCTGAGTGAGATGGAAAGGGAGGAGAGAAGTAACGAGAAGATGCAGGGCGGTAGAGGGAAAATCAGAGTCTTATTTAGTCTTGGAACACAAATTTCTTCAATTTAGGACCACGGCCCACATAGATATGTGTTCATGAACCCTAATATTCATCTTCAAGGCTGTGGAACAATAAGCAAAATGTGAGAAGCTGTTTGGCCAAAAACGTGGAGAAACGGCGGGAAAGGAGAGAATGTGGTCGGAAGGGATGTACTCAAATTGAACAGTTTCATTTCACATTTTTTTGTGTGTCGTTTGACAATTATAGAAAACCTGGAAGGGGGTAGGAGCTGCGAGGCAGAGGAACTGACCCCTTTTACGCAGACAAAGTCCTCATGATGGACTAACCAGGGCACCGCCAGTCCCTCGCTCTGCCTCGTCTGCTCTTAACCAGGCCACTGTCGGGCTCTCCAAAGCACTCTCTCTGCAGAAGCCCATTCCTAAGCAGGGCACTGTCTGGGTTTCATGGCAAGGGCCCAGGGAGTATACAAAAATATTTCTGAGATTTTGCTTTAGTCTGCTCTGAGCATCAACTGGATCAGGACAATTTGGAGTCCAGATTTGATTTCAGTCAAAGAAATTTCATCGAACACATTCTTGCGATTGTCTTTGCCACGTAAGGCGATACAGCATCTGTAACTAAACTCAACCATAAAAATTAAAGAGAACACTGAAAACAGCTTAAACCAAACTGCTCAGTCCAACACTGTATGACTTTGGCACCTTCTACTTCCTTCGGCAGCAAGAGTGTAAATGTGTAAGGTATGTAACAGCTTCTGCAATGTTCACATACGTGCCACCTTCAGAAAGTGCTACAACTGGAGTTTAAGGTTTTACAGTTCACATTTTAAATCTATGGGTTTTGTTGCTGGAGCATATTTTCTGGGGTACTGGGAAAAAGTACAAACACAGGCTAACCACATATATTATAAGAAAGCTGTAGCTGAAACAATCTGCAGGTGCAAGTTTTAAAACGGCAGCAGCCATTATTTTTGTAGGGAGCAACACGCCTACATCTGCAGGTCTAAACTGGTTCTGCTATTGCGTCCACTTGCTGTAGGTGGCGTAGGCTGTCACATGTGAAAACTGGTCACACAAAGACTGGGGGAGATGTGCTCAAGCCCGCTAAAAGAAAATTAGGGAGTTGCGCACAAATTGTGTGTGTGTGTGTGTGTGTGTGTGTGTGTGTGGTGGGGGGAGGGGGAGGGGCTTAATTTTGTCTTGGATCAACAACACCAAACAGACCTGGAAGTCAAACTTTGTTGAAGAGGTTCATCCACTCTGCTTGCTCTCACTCAAACACACACACACACACCAAGGTTACAATCATCCACCATATCATTAAGGCTTTAGCCACTCTCTTCCTGCCTGCCTGTTGCCTTGAGTACATTCTGTTCTCTCCATGAAAGAGAGAAGGAAAAGAAAGGAAAAAAAATTCCCCTCTCTCTTGCACTTGACGTTGGAACTTATGGGTTTGAAGCTCTTCTGCCTCATAAACGGTAGTTAATAAAGGGTCCCGGTCCAATCAAAATGCCTCAACCACATCTTCATGTAGGGGGTTATTGCCAGCGTGCATTTGTGAATGTGTGACAAATACTTTCTGTGTGTGTGTGTGTGTGTGTGTGTGTGTGTGTGTGTGTGTGTGTGTGTGTGTGTGTGTGTGTGTGTGTGAGAGAGAGGAGGGACGACTGCAGTGGATGGATGCTGGCGCAGCACTGGAAGCCACAAGATGGTGGAGACCTGATGCTTGGCCTGCATTTTCCCCTTTTTCCAAGAAAGAGAAAACCAGCATCCCATAATGTTCGGTTTGTCGTTTCCTGTACTGTCATGTTCCTTTTTACTTTCACCCTTTCAGTTTTGCCCCGCTTCTGGAAAAATGGTAAAGAACTGAAAGGCAGTGTTGCATTTCAGCAGAAAAATGGAAAAGGAACTACGGTCATGCAGCGTAATCATCAGAAGCAGCTGAAACAGGATGGGACACCTTCGCTGCTTGGATTTTTCCTTAAGATACTGGATTGAAATATTATTATATTATATATATTGAAATATGGTAAAATAGTCGGTCAACAATATGTCGTCAGAAAAAGATTTAGTAACGGGAGAGGACACTGAAGTTATCCACGGTACCACTATAGCAAAGCAGGTGCTTTCCGTTTGTCAGGGCAACATCACTAAATGTTAAGATATTCATGAGTGACATGATTCCCTTTTCCTTCCCTCTCACCAGTAATTTCTCCCCTTAAAAAGCTGTGTGAGTGAAAGCTGAATAAAAATCGAGTTGATACATCACAGTTTCACTCCATTACTCTTAAGGGTCTTTCCTCCTGGCTGCCAATGGCTGGAAAAGCTCCGCATGGACACAGCTTCATTTCAGTTGGGATTTCCCTTCATTTGTTAACAGTCTGAACTCATTGAGCAATTTATGAGAAACAGTGCATCTTCAATGGTTTTGAACGCAAGGAGTCTCAACGGCAAAATAACAGAGAGAGAGAGAGAGAGAGAGAGACGGGAGGAAAACGGTATGGAGGTTTGTGTCTGCATTGAAAGTAACTGTTAGATGCAGTCACACTAAAGGTCCCCAGGATGTTCTTACATCATGGTAATACCTGTAAGTTGTAAGAAGGTGGATGATGTGCACACAGCAGTTTAGTACAGGATTGATAATGCCAAACATTTATGAGAACATCAGGGTCAGAAAGTGTGACTGGAAAGTAACAGTCCTCTCTCCGGTCCTAGCCCAGTAACCCAGAGCCTTTTCTAGGTCCCCCCCCCCCCCCCCAGCACACGGTTTATGTGAGAGGACGTGATAAGAAGATGAGAGAGGGAAGCGTGGGGAAGGGGACAACAAATGCCAGTGGGAAGAGAGGGTAAGACAGACATGGCAGAGAGAGATTTGCAGTGTCTGACCTGCGCACACTGATTCTACACATGCACTACATGTTTGGCTTCTCTGTTTATGACCTGGTTAAAGATGTAACTTTGAGGATGTTGAATCAAACTCAAAGCCCCTCAGAGCTTCTCGGCTCCTGATCTTGGTGGCATAACAGTAAAGTGGAGCATGTTCTTGATCAGCGCTACACACAGGATTACATGCAACATTCACTGTTGCTGGACCAGGAAGCGGAGCAGGGGAAGGATGTTAGATGCTCTATTTATAAAAAAAAAAAAAAAAAAAAAAAAAAAAAAAATAAAGCCTCAAGCAGATCTGCAGCCAAGGAGATGTGGAGCAACTTGAATGCAATGAGTTCTGATGGACTCACAGAATATCACACACCAGATGGAGGCTCACCAAAACAGGTCAACGGTTGCTGCACTACGTTTCAACGCCAATTCTAGCATCCTTCCAGCAACTCTGTTTAATGCACATCATTGGGCCATCACCTCTGTACATAATCACAAACGTTCTCTATACATTACACTGTCACTGCAGATTCCTTGGACAATATTTAATTACTCCAAGTTTATCATTATGCACTAAACACCAAAGGCAAATTCCTTGTACGCGAAAACCTACTTGGCAATAAACCTGTTTCTGTTTCCGATCCTAAACAATCCCCCAAAATGGCACACAGTTTTGTAGTGTATACAGTTATTGGCATGGCAGGTGATACCGTAGATTACTTGCTTATCTCAGGCCTGGTTTGTTCAATTATCGATCAATAAGTCTTAATCAATTATCATAAAAGATATATTAGCCAAAACAGTGTCCATTCTCAGACCATTACTAAAATGTCCACTCGCTGACTGTCTGAAATCGTACTTACAATAAATAATACAAAACCTAGATGTATTTAAATGAATGAGTATATGTGGGGCTCACTTGCATAAGTGTTTCAATACTCTTGCTATTGATTTAAACACACAGATTTATGTCCTGTGTGACGTGCCGTCATGTTTCCATGAAATATTTCCGAACTCTACTCCAGCACTCCAGCATGCTCTCAGCCTGCTGCCCTCTGAGTTTGGGGTCAGAGGTCACTGACACTGTAAACATGAAGAACGCTTCTCACAAGACACTGGGGCGAACAGGAGCAGGGCCCTGATTAGGAGAGCAGATTGTGTCGTTCTGTGTTGCAGCTAAGCCGTGCCGAACTAAGCTGAACTGCATCAACACAATGTGGGGAACGAGAATGCAGTTTAGCTGCCAACTGGTGTTTTTGTACGGATAACAAAAGACACGAGGTTGCTTCAAATATGGGAGAGACAATGGAATGTTAATAATCAGTAGTTTGAAAAAAAAAAAAAAAAAAAAAAAAAAAAAAAAAAAACTGACAAAAGAGTTACTGAAGGATTTAACAAACAGTAAATGATCAGAATGTAACATGTAAGTGACTAATGAATAAAAGTCACGTGTCCTCACAATTGTGCACAAAAATAAAAAATAAAAAAAATTCAAGAAGTAATTCAAGAATAATATTTGTCAAGGCCATGCATTAAGATTTTAATAATACCAGACCTTAAGGGTCAGTAAACTCTATTCTGGGTTTTTTTAGGACGTGTGTGTGATTTGCTATCATGTGGACTGAAACCACAGGTAGTCCCAGTTCTGAAGTAATAGACAGGAAGACTCCAGTAGGAGACGTAAATGTCCAACCGCACTGGGACATTCACATGAGCTGTGATTAGATATCGTGATCAGAGAAGAGAGGACGAGAGAAAATAAAGCAGAGGGTCAGCATCTCAAAGCAATATCTCTTCGGCGTCGATTTTGATTCATTTTTCAAACTACCTATTGTGAGTCCAACAATGTTATACATGTGCAATGCACAACAATCTTAAGATGCAATCTAAAGCTCCAGAACAGCTACAACATTAACCTTGTTTTGACAACAGTGGAATCATTAATAACTAAACTGAAAAGAAACTGTTATTATCAGTGTTTTCTGTCAGGACCAACACCAGCAACCGATTTAAAGCCATGTTTAACAGCAGCAAAGCAAAAACTTTAAATGCTCGCTCACACACGCGCACGCACGCACGCACGCACGCAATGATGAGCTGCTCGGGAAGGAATGCGTGTCTGTATTA
Organism: Anarhichas minor; assembly: GCF_050575085.1. Classification (NCBI taxonomy): domain Eukaryota; kingdom Metazoa; phylum Chordata; class Actinopteri; order Perciformes; family Anarhichadidae; genus Anarhichas; species Anarhichas minor. The sequence goes on from NW_027466486.1 coordinate 6,050,617, forward strand.
CAGTTTTACGACGATAAGAGAAAATGAAAACGTGAGAACATGACACTTGCAGTCAGCAAGTGCAATCTGTGTGAATAAGAATGAGTCAGGCGAAGAAAAAATGAGGCAGACAGACAAAAGTTAAGAGACAGCTGAAGAGCGATACGATCTGTAAGATTTACTCTCATTCATTACCGCCACTATAGTCTACTGTTTGTTTGAGAGTTAGCCCAATGTCTCAAAAACAAACAAAAAAAAGAATCCATGAAATCTGGTGGAAGGCCAAAGAACTAGTGATCTGTTTTTGGTGGGATCTGGTTCAAGAATGTCATTGCATTGCAAGTTGGGATCAAAAATACATTTCTCTCAAACTGCTGAACTCATTTGTTTTAATGTGTATTCAACCATTCAGTCGGTCCACTGATAATGGATAAGTTAAAAACAAAATATAATATCTTTTTTTCACTGATGCTTCTTGTAATTTGCACTATTCCCTTTGCAATTAACAGGATAATCGTGAATATCACAGCGAGTGACTTGAAATAGCCGTCTAGCTCGCAATCATGGTAAATAACTGAAAATAGAAAAATACAAGAATTGTCATGTCAGACAGGACAATGTTGCTATTTCTAAAATGTATTTATTCTTTATTTATGCAGGGGAACCTTATGATTCATGATTACCTTCTTTAAGATTGCTCACTAATGCTCATGTGTGTCCCATCTGTGATGGATAACATTATTTGTTTCTTAAATGTATAGTAAAGTGATGCCAGTATGTTTTAGTGCCATTTTAAGAGTTCTAAGCATATTTGATGATTATTGTCCCAGGCCTGACCACCACCTTATTACCATTCATCCTTTTCTTTCCCGACATTCTCCATTTCTCTCCTATTAACCATCGTCTCAGTCATCCCTCTTCCGTGTGACCTCTACCTCTAGATACTCCCTCCCCTCCCCTGCATTCCTTCTGTTTCCTTCCCTTGCCCTTCTTCCTCCTCATTCCCCTGCTGCATTTATATGTCCTTGCCAAAGAGAGGAGGCGGTGACAGCTGGTCATCAAACTGTCCGGTGACAATGATGGATTGGACATTTCACCAGGCCGGCCCCTTCTGACGGCCGGCGACAACTGCCTACAAAAACTGTCGATTCACAGACGCATCAATAGCTCTTAACATACAGCCCTTCTACCTCCTGCTCATTTTCTCACTCACTCACACACACACACACACACACACACACACACACACACACACACACACACACACACACACACACACACACACACACACACACACACACACACACACACACACACACACACACACACACACACACACACACACACACACACACACACACACACACACACACACACACACACACACACACACACACACACACACACACACACACACACACACACACACACACACACACACACACACACACACACACCAGCCTGAGCCTTGGCATTAGCTGCCTGCTGCGGCTGAATGGAGACCTCAGTGGCTCTCTGATGAGGAAGAAACAGAGCAGAGAGGGAGAGAGAGAGAGAGGGAGAGAGAGAGGGAGAGAGCAGCGGAAAAGCTTAGATGGGGCAAATGTGCAGAGCGAAATGCATGTAATAGTGCATGCTAAGCAAAGATATATAGAGAGAAAAACAGACAAGGAAGAGAGAGAGAGAAAGAGAGGGTGAGATGAGGAGAGTGACTCCACAGTATGCGGAGCAGGTAGCTGCCAGAGTAGATTACTGCAGCAGGAATGCAGCACTGGCTGCAGGATGGAGGGAGGGATGATACGAGACCAACAGAGCAGGAGGTGAAATGATGAAGTTGTCTACCAGAGGAGAGATACTGAATCATACAGTTATTGTCCTAGTACTGGAAGTAAACAAAAGTATCTAGGCCATAAATGTTTGTCAAGGCAAGGATTAAACAACTGCAGCGCTGCTTATTACATTTCACATGAAGCAGGTACAAATGTGCTCACACACACACACACAATATGTGAACACATAACAGGATAGTTTGAATTTAAAAAAATCTGCATGTTTCTGAATGAATATCTAATGAAAGACTCAGGCAGTTTGAGTGAATAGCAACAGCCAACACAGCTGAACGGAGAAGAGGAAGTCACCAGGAGTATCAATAAAAGGAAATCATCATAAAACGTTCACTTATTAACATTTGATATCTTGCCTGAAGGGTAAAAACGACCTTCGGACTTAATGCTAAGCTTACGGTCTCCTTGCTCAAGCTCCACAGTGCTCCATAAGCGGAATCCATCTTTTCATCCAACGCTCAGAAAGCTAATAACGGATTCTTAACTGCATTATGTACAGTTAATGACATCCAATTTGGAAAGAATCCTGCTCCTGATTATTACAAACCATTAAAAGCTATTACAAGTAGCAGGACACTGACACGAGAAGCTCCTTTTCCTGTTTTACTGTCGGTTTTCAGGGTCTTCGTCAGATCCGGACTATTTAGAATGAATTTAGCCCGAGCAGGATGTGAACTAGCATCCGGCATAATAAACGCATGTAGATGCAGCTCTGTGAGGACGCACAGAACACGCCCTGGCCACATATTGACCTTACACCGTCATGTGAGCAGACAGCTGCAGACATGGTAAGACAGTGACACATATACTGTCTCTGCTGACTAACCTGGCCTGAGCGAGTGTGAACGCACTGACCCATACAGTACTGTGTATACGCCTGTGTGCCACTCCTGTGTGACTTCAGGCTACAGGGAAGGAAGTGAGGCGCCGGCGTTTGTGCCCAACGGGAAACAGACTTACAAAGAGCAGAGGAGGGGTGGAAGAGGAGGGAAGGAGGAGGGGGGGAGAGGAAGTGAAGGAATAGGTGAACAGAGGAGGAGGTTGAGAAGAACAAGAAGTGAGGTGGAGGTGTGAAGGAAGAGGGAGAAAAGGGGGCGGAGCCAGAGGAAACATTTGAAATTCAGAACATTATTGATGCTGTGAATCGATTGTGTGTGGCTGGCCAACACTCCTCACACTAATAGCTATACTAAGGCATCTCTAGGTTTCAGAACGCCATGCTTTTCTTTTTAATTGTGTCTCCAACAGCATTAAATGTCACTAATAGATAAAAGGGACAGCAATACATTTAGGAATATTTCTTTTTTTAAGTTAAATAAAATGACCTACACACTCGCATGTCTGTGTGTTGGAGTGCTGAAGCAATTAGCTTAGCTTAGCATTATGCTCAGCTCCCCCCCCACTACTGGACGCATGGGGAAACAGCTGGCCCGGCTATCTGTTAAGTAAAAAAAAAAAAATGTTTTTTAAAAGAACTGTTTGGAGAACAACAGAGGGATTTCCCGGAGTCTTGTCATCATATCAAAGTTGCCAAACAAGCAGCGCTATGACTGGAAATGCTCTGGACAGAAGTACTGGGGAGATTGTTAAACTGCTAACTGTTTGGTTTTTTTACATTCACTTCTTCTGTACAGATTAAACCAACAGGACACAACATGTGAACTTTAGGAGCTGGTAGGCGTATTTTTGAACCTTGGAAAACGCCAGTCTTGCTGCACCCGGTTTCCAGTCTTTATGTTAAGCTAAGCTAATGACCTCCATACTTATCACAGAGAGATGAGTGGTATCAATCATATTACCTCACCAACCAACCAAATGTTTAGAAAAATTGTTAAATATTCCTTTGTGTGGGATATAAAATACAAGTGTGTTGATTAAAGCCCATAGATCAAACCCTGCATTAGGGTAATATGCTAAATGCTATTATATATAAATCATTCACTTCAAAAAGCGGTCATTACTGGATTGACTTTACTTTTGATTTGCCATTTTTAATGTGTTTTATTTGAATTAAATTGAATGACTTTCAGTGACCAAATATGTGCAGAAATAAATGGACATTATAGGACAGGGAGGCGTAACTTACATTTAAGATGCATCTTTCTGTCTGTCGCACGTTAAGCTCCTCTTCTCAAAGTCTCCATCCTGTGGTTAAAAACACACAAGCTCAAGCTTAGTGAAAGTGGACTCGCTGGTCGTCATAATATCAAGACGCACACACTCATGCCATCTTTCACCATTGTTATGTTTGGCAGCTGGCAAGGCCCCGAGCCTGCGGCCGGGCCTACAATGCAGTCACTGTGGGGGGAGATCGTTCACAGTCAAGCTAACAGGCTAAAGAATGAGCTAACTGCTCAGATATGGGACGCATTCGGGCGGCTTTGCAATAGACTCATGCCTGAGCAGACAAGCTGTGTTTGGCCACGACAACAGAAGGCCCTATTCAGTTCTCTGCAGAGGCACACAAACACACACCATTATCATAATCATCATCATCCTAGAAGCTCTCATCTGCTTCAAAACATGTGCATGGTTAAACACACACACACACACACACACACACACACACACACACACACACACACACACACACACACACACACACACACACACACACACACACACACACACACACACACACACACACACACACACACACACACACACACACACACACACACACACACACACACACACACACACACAGAGTCAGAGAAAACAACCCAGACTTGGAGCATTCCACTACAGTAGCATTCCATATGTTTGGTTAAGCACAGAGAATCCAGATTTAAGACTGAAGTCTGGACTGAATTTAAAGGATGAGAGAGGGAAGTAGAGGGAGAGGGGGGGGGGGGGGGAGGGGGGGGGGAGAAATCAGGAAGAGGAGGGGGGGGGAGGATGAAGGAAAAAAAGGGAACATTCCTGTGAACTGTAGGCAGCAACAGGAAACATTGAACATTACATAGAACATACATTAAAGAACTAACTAAGTCAAAAAAGGTGAATCTACAGTTCCAAACTCAATGTACTGAGGAAGACTGTGTGACAGGTTTAAAAGCTCCAGAACAAGCAAGCGAGTAGGACTTTGAGTTGACATTGTTTTGTCACCTGTATACATGGACTTTAACCATAACATGGAGAAAAAGAAAACGGGGGGGGGGGGGGGGGGGATGTGGAAAAACCTGCATGAAGGCATGTGGGGCTGCAGCTAACAAACAATATTTTTGTTGTTGATTAGTCTCCCGATTATTCATTTGATTAATCGCTTGTTCTATAAAAATGTCAGTGAATAGTAGAATATGCAGCAAAATGTTGTCCTCGTGTGAAGTAACATGTTGACATCATGTTACATAAGGCTCTTTGCTTTGCCATATCGATTGTTTTGTCCAAACGAAAGACTAAAAATAATCTTTAAATCCTCACATTTGAGCAGCTGGAACATGACTTTAAAGGTTATTCTGTTGTCAGAACGGTTGCCGATTAATTTCCTGTTGGCTCATCAACTTGACTGAGACAGCAGACGCAAGTGATGCGCTCAAAGACACTTCGATCATGCAAGTAGCTGCTGATTGACAGAAACAACCAGTCTTTGAGCTGCTCCTGCCACTCTGAGCTCCCGTCTGTGTCATCCTTTCCGTTTGTTGCCACAACATCGTTCTTTACAGGAAGGAGACAGCCCTGCTGGTCTGCTGCTCTGCTCTCAGCTCGGTCATGTTAGATTCATGAGGCACGCGCCATAACACCGGCACGCAGGTTCTGCTGAATCATCCGATGTTCTCAGGCTACACGAACGCACTTCTGCGCTGCACTAAACCAAATGTGTAATAGTGCAGACTGCAAAGCCAGCTTTTTTGTGATCAATAAACATTTTGATGAAAATATGTGATTTTACAAATGAGTCAACCCATTCTTAGCAATCCAGAAGACACAAAATACCCTGGTGACCAGAGACCACATGACTATGCGTGTGAGCTATTCATTCAGATGTTTAGCCAACCCCTAACCAAGCGATACTGAAAACAGCTGTCTCCTTCTCATCCCTCGCTCCCACTCGCTTCCCCTCACGGACACAGCGTGTCAAGTTGGTGAGGAGGATTCATTACGTTACTCACCAGAATAAACTGAAACAGTGTGAACTTGCTCCGGGTCTGTCTCAGTCTCTCAACAACCGGCCACCAGCTCAATAAATCACTTTGTTTTCCCTAAAGCAAGTGTCATTTCCAGCACGCTCCTATTTACATACATTTGTGTGTCATGAACAGAACTTACGTTTGTGTATCGAGCTAGTTGTATGTGTGTAGTCAGTGATATTACAAAGCAACACAATATTCCTTACAAACTTTGAATGGTTAAACATCGCCTCCCTTTTCATTCTACATAAACAGTTTATCGTGTTATGTTTATCTTGGAGTACGGATTTATCCCACATATAAAGGAAGGCAGTTGATAAGTTATCAGTGTATGCTTTCTGAGCACTTAGGCTTACACTTTGTGAGGCCACACACACCCACCAGAGTCGGATTTGCACAGTGTCCTGCAGGAAATGCTTTAACTTAACATCGAGCTGACTGCTACCAACAGCATTAAAAAAAAAGACTAAAATGTTAAAATACTTTTAAGAGTCAAATTCACAGTAGCTTTTAAATTTACAGACGCTTCCAGGGAGGAGAAACTCCGTACGTGTCCATTAGTCGCTCTCAATCGCAATGTTTCACAGCGAAATGGATGCATTCAAATGCAGTGTGGGATAAAAAAGTGTCAAAAGAATAGGACGGAAGAACCACAGCGAGTAAAACAAGAGAGGAAACGAGGAGAAAGAAAGAAAGGGGAAGAGAGAGATCATGTTCAATTTCCTCCACTGGAGAACATTTCAAGGCCTGAAACTCCATCCTGGGTTCCACTGGCCAGGCGGGCCTCGTTTGCATGGGAGCCCATTTCCTGTGTGTGATTAGCAGAAGGGAGAGTGTGTGTGTATGAGTGTGTGTGTGCGCGCAGTTCAGAGAGGTCTGGGGTTGTTTTGTCTGCTCGGGGAGGAAAGGAATGCCCAAATCAAACACAGTGAACAGGATGCCTATATATATAGAGAGAGAGAGAGAGAGAGAGAGAGAGAGAGAGAGAGAGAGAGAGAGAGAGAGAGAGAGAGAGAGGAGAGAGAGAGAGAGAGAGAGAGAGAGAGAGAGAGAGAGAGAGAGGAGAGAGAGAGAGAGAGAGAGAGAGAGAGAGAGAGAGAGAGAGAGAGAGAGAGAGAGAGAGAGAGAGAGAGAGAGAGAGAGAGAGAGAGAGAGAGAGAGAGAGAGAGAGGAGAGAGAGAGAGAGAGAGAGAGAGAGAGAGAGAGAGAGAGAGAGAGAGAGAGAGAGGAGAGAGAGAGAGAGAGAGAGAGAGAGAGAGAGAGAGAGAGGAGAGAGAGAGGAGAGAGAGAGCAGATAGACAGTGGGGAGGAAGATGGGGGAGAGCCAGGAAGCAGAGATCCAGAAAGTAGCAGACAGAAGGAGCAAACAAAATGAAAGGCAACAATAGAGCAAGGATTGATTTTTCATTGGCTGCCGGTGAAGACTTCGAAAAGCATTCCTCCTGCTGCCATTTGCATTCCAGCCCGAGCAGCGAGGTGGAGTAAGAGTCTGCCTAAAAGCTGACGAGCTGTCAAATGGAAAACCATCCACCTCTTAAACTCCCCCCGTGAACCTGCAGAACCTTGTCTTGATATGTAATGGCTTTTAGCCCTGCCTGTTCCACAAATAACAGCAGAGGCTTTCACCACACTACGGCGGAGCGCAGCGAAGGATTAGCGTCGACTATTATTTCTCATTTTTACAACAACGAGCAATGTCACACAACGCCTCAACAATACAGGCACAATCCTGGCATGTCAACTTTGTCACGCAAAACATCAGCAGTCTTTAAAAAGGGTGAAACCCACAATTTAGAATAAGCTTAACTTAAACAGGACTGCCTGCTGAAGAAACTGGGGTTATAAGCGGGTCTCTCACATGGCGACGTGGGTGGCCTACAAATTAATGAATGAATAAATAAAGTAAGAATTGTTGATATGGTTTTGAAACAGCACTTAGACCTTTAATTAACAGAACAGACTCCTGGCTCCTGTCCAGTACAGACGGTGTACAATTATAAAATGACAAGAGAAACTTAACTGCACGTTCAAAAGTTTCCAAACACTTCCTTGTGTTGCGTGTGCGCGAGCTGGACCCTGCCCATGCCGGAGTGAGCCATTCCTTGTCTGGCAGAGCAGAATTGATAGGCCGCTATTGTTTCCTTTTAAGGTCAATTGTGTCTCAGATGCTTGGCATGGCTGGGAGTGTAAGATGCAGCCGGCTGGCAGCAGAGAAGAAACGCTAATTTAACTGCATTCTTCTGTGCAGTCCACACCTAGAGAGAGACAGAGGAAGGGAGGCAGAGAAAGAGATGGCATGGGAGAGAGTATGAAAGACAAATGGGGATGAGGAAGGCAACTGGAGGTGGAATTGTAAAAGATTTGAAGAGGTTTAGACGGAGAGAAGTAAAGAAATGTACAACTAAAAGGTGAAAACGAGTAAGTTACTCTGAATAAATACCGGCTGAAGGTTGAATCCTAAAATATGCCGGGTATTCCACAATGTTCCATGGTGCACAAATGAGCCACTCATGGACTTGAGGGTGTTATGGGATTCCTGTGAGGCTCCTGTGTCTGAATGTGTCCACATGCACACACACACACACACACATATATGTACACAAAACACACAACTTCACTGTGGGTGAGCCGGACATTCAATGCTACACCAGAGAAAAGTTAATTTGATAATAAAAAAGGTAAGATTCCATCAAAAAGTTTAAATTCAAATAACTAGGGAACGGATTGCTGTCTTTACTGTACAGTAAATACAAACTACATTTTGATTGAATTGTGTCTTTTGTCATACAGCTATCCAGATGTTTAGCCATAAAGAGAGGCTCAGACAGAGAGAGAGAGAGAGAGAAGAGATAACAAGTGAAGGGCAGATGAAGGGACCACCAGAGGGGAGGAGATGACGCGATCATCGTCTGAGTCGCTGTGTTTGTCTGCTTAACTCTAATGGGAGTGCGTATGTGTGTTATCACTGTGGGTGATCCAGTGTGTTTAGGTTCCAGTGACGCAGTCCATTTTCAACTCAGACATACTCAAACGATTAGTCATTTAAATCGATAAATTAAGCTAAAATAAATTTTTACAGGTTCTCAAATTTGACAATTTACTGCTTTTCTTGGTCTGACATTGTAATAAACTGAATTATTTGGGGTTGTGGACTGGTGGTCGGACAAAACAAGACATTTCAAAAAGTCATCTGTGACTTAGAAAAGTGTGATAAACATTTTTCACTTTTTTTTTACGCTTTACAAGCCAAATAATGAATCGATTAATTGAGAAAATAATCATTAGACTAATCCATATTAAAACTATTTGTTGTCCATCAAAGGTGAAAAACAGAAAACAAAATTACTAAGCCAAACTTCTTCTACTACTACAGAAATATTGGACATGAAAGGGTTTCAAGCTCTTCTCTTGCAGTAAAAGCTGCACTTTGACTGGTCTATTTTAATGGTCTCGCATTGTGCTGCTTCACTTCCTCTGGTCGGGACGGCTAGCATGAGAAGGAGCTCCAAAGAGCAGAGTTGGCATGGAGGGGGAAAGCAGCCAACCCAGCCCTTTACAAAAGGCAATGACGCAGAGATCTCCTCCAAAATATAACCAAAGCAGAGAAGAGAAGAGGGGGTAAAAGGGTACAGAGGAGGGGAAAGAGAGGCTGAAAATAGCCTAGCAGTCGGGGTCTGCATGCATCAGCACCACAGTGATGAAAGCTCCGAAAAGCAGACTTGCTAATGCATGGAAGGGTGGAGGAACAGAGGGAGGGATGTCTGTTGGAAAGAAGAAAAACACCGTACCGGTTTTAAATGAGGGTATGGTGAGAACAAAGGACAAACAGAAACCCGGGGGAACGTTCAAGATAAAGGTCATATACACGACAAAGAGGTGTTACGAGTTGTTAAAGTTCATTAGATTTACCAAACTACTGTAGAACTGTCTACCGAGTAAATAACAGAAGAACAAAGTTGAGAAGAAACGGTTCACGGAAGACAAAACAGCACGAGAGAAACAGAAGAGGGGGAAGTGAGGGTTGCCATGGCGTCCGAACATTCCTCTCTCTGAGAACATGTATATTTTCTGATCACAAGAAAAATAATCTGCGAGAGGAATTTTATTTTGAGAGCCGCCCTGGAGGTCCAAGGATTAGAACAGGTCAGACAGGAGTGTGTGAGAGGGAGTGTGTGGGAGTGTGTGTGTGTGTGTGCGTGCGCTCTTGTGCTTCCACCTTTTACAGTACGAGGGACACACACACACACACACGTACGTAACGCAGCTACAATGTACAACAAAGTGAATTTATGAAGGCCACTTTTGGGGATAATACACAGGTATCATTAGTCCACGACGTCCATCTTTCTTTCCCTCAACTTCTCAATCTGTTCCCAGTAAGCGTTTGTAGTCAGCGTAGTGTTGACCAATCACGTTTGAGCAGATAAACAGTCTGTGTGGAGAGCACAAGAGGCCAAATGCATTGACTGCAATGCAGTCTCTGGAACAGCTATGGTCTGACATCAATTTATCAGCTATCACATGCAGATATCGGTCGTCGTTTCTTAGCTACAGCTCTAGTCTCTACACCCGAAATATTGGCCGCTGCTCCCCAGAGGCTAAAACGTTGTCAGATCGATAGCCGATGGGTTCCAAGATTGAGGGGAAAACCAAAGTGTCTAAGGCCACCACAGGCAGCCACAACAGCTTCATTGCTCCTCGGCACAGATTCTACAAGTCTACTCATTTATTCAGCTTTTTCTTTCAATCTGCCACCGTTGTGTCCACATTTTCCTACTAAGATCAAAACATGAGAGACTCAGACGCATCAAAGCACATTTGATGTTGTCTCTCTGGGCCTCGCCCAGAAACGGCAGCCCCAGAGTCAGGACAATACAAGCACCCAGCGACAAGAAGTATTTGATATTCTAATAGTTTGTTCTTTTATCAGTTTATTTTTGTGTCGTTTTGATTTGAGACACGGCGATTCATAAAACAAAAAGAAAATGTTTTGAAGATTCAGCAAATAAATGAATGAAACATAAATGTTTTGGCCGGTTAGGAACACATCTGTGCACTCTGCAACAGCCTCGCTCACTCGGCGCTCAACACTCGGACTCGAGACCTCACAATGAACCCGACCTCCGCTGAGCACTGGACTGGTACCGCTACGGTGAACTCCTGCCAACCGCTGTCACGTCAGTCAGCAGCCATCGGACTGCAAATAACAGGCTGAGGCATCATAAATTCTAGGGGAGAGAAGCAGTGACTATAATGCCACAGAAGAGAGGTTGAAAGAGACGTATTACAGCTCTCTGCATATAAACATTCATTCCATTTTAGTGATGGTGCCCAAGACATACAAACCCTGCTGCTTGGGTGAAGGACTATGGTTTAACATTTAGCCTTTTATGGATATTATTGAAGTTATAGGCTTGGTGCGTTACACATCTGTTCCAGTGTTTAGGTGGCATGAGATGGTATTTTCGTGTCTTTTTACCACCTGTGCTAATGGCTTTCAGTGTGCCATCTTCCACAATCACGAGACTGATGAGCGTTATGTTCACCTTTCTTCCCCCGCTGTGATCATTGTCTGTCTGGCTGCTCAGCCACATCTCTACGAAGAAGAATGCATCTTGAACCAGACTGGAATGGCTCCTGAAATATGCCAAATATGCCCCTGACCCCCCTCCCTTCCTGAAGACGTAGGCCTGCTTCCTAGCCCACCCTCCTTCCCTTCTAGCCCCCCCCCCCCCCCGCCCAAAACAAACCACAGCATTCCTGTGCTGTACACGACACATACTTACAATCACAGACGACCCACTCACATAGAAAATGTTATGGACATTCATAACACAAGTTTCCACCCAGCTGACCCAGACATGCCTTTTAAGGGTAGGCGGTTCAGATTTCTCTTTTCATTAACTTCCAAAAATACTCCTGGACCAGGCGGGAGAAGGGGGAGTGACAGGGTCTCCTCTTTAGCGAAGCAAATAGAGAAGGAGAGAGTGAGCGAGACATGATAACAATCGCTTGGAGAGAGGGGGAATATTGGCCCTCAAAGGAGGAGAACACCTAAAATCATAGAGGAATTTACAAGAAATGTCTCAACTTTAGCTCTCCCCTGTTAAAGCGTCCCAGGCCCTTTCTCCCCTCCCTCCCTCCCTCCTGTGCCTCCTACATGCTTTTGAAGTCGGTTTCCTTTGCACTTCTTTCCTCCAGGATCGACGAGGTAGCCATTTTTGAGGAGCCTGTACAATGTAGGAACAAAACAGGCGCACAGGGGAGCTTCTGTAAAACAACTTATCGGAGGCTGAAATGTCCAACAGAAACCTAAATCCAACACAGGACCCAGTCGGAAATTTGTGTTTCAGGTCAACCTGAAAGCATGTGAAACACAAACACAGCAGCAGCAGAGTGGCCTGTATTATTAGTCAATGTGGTCCAAACTCCAGCCATGTGAGGAAGCTGGCCTGGCCAGGCTGCCGATTAAACATTGGAGGACTTATCACCTGCAGCTATCAGGGTATATCTAACAGCCACAAACACATTCTTGGCAGTCTTTCAGAGAGGGTTTTTGCTCAGCGTGAAAGAAAGACGGAGGAAGCCACGATTCAAGTATAAGAACCTAAAAAAAAAATAAAAAATCATAGAAATCTATTGTGATAACAGGTTATCAATGTTTACACCTGCGATGCAGTTTGCATCCACATAATATTATGTTATTGTTGGCAATAGATAGAAAAAGGGGGCAGACTTCAAAGTATGACTCTCATCAGAAACCTTGAGAGAAAAGGTCGAAGACCAAAGTCACTGATTCACAGAACTCAAGATCAAGTGGAAGCAGTGGCCAAAATGGGGGAAAAAAACATGGGAAAAGATGACTGACATGAATGAATCGTCAACGTTCCACAAATAATAAAAAGGACATTCTTCATTCAGTATAAACTCCACAATAACTACGTCTCTCTCTATGCTGCTGTGTGATAAGGAAATGGTGGACGGTTGGGAAGCCTAAATGAAGACCAGATGAGGTTTTTTTTTTTTTACAGTAGCTTTAGACCAATCACATGGTCAACAGCAGGGCAGCCACCTGGTTTTGAGGGATGCAGAGGAGCGATGGGTGTTCATAAATGTAAATTTCTGAAAGATGGCGCTGAGCCTGTTTTGAGCCAGTAACCTTTAGAGTGAGTATAGTATGTGAGCCAGTTTTATCATCTGCCAAAAAAAGATGCATTTGTTATCGAGAGTCTGCTAATGCTCAGTGTGTTGTGTTCTAACAGCCACATGTTTTTAACTTCTCTTTTCGACGTACCATAATTCAGAGCTAGCGGTAAATTTAGCAACGGAAGGGTCGTATATATATATATATGTTGTCATGCTATCTTCTTGAATGTGGCTTCCAGCTAGAGGACTTAAAAGGACAATTACAGCTCTGCATTGAGCTGTGCGGATTTCTTCATAGTGACGAAGGAAAGGCATTGTGTCTGACAACATATCTTAGATGACTGGCTAGGCTGCTTGTCACGCATTAAACAATAGAAGGAAATAGAAATGTGTCATTGAAGGTACCCAGCAGTACTGAGGGAGCAGAGGCCTCGGAAAAGTTTCAGTAAATGTTTCAAAGACGCACGTTTTTCCTCAGTCGATGAGTCATTATCGTCAGCTTCTCAGTGGAAGAGCTTCGCTACAAACAATTAATGGGCATAAGTTTTTAGCTCAGACCAACAGTTTGTGTCAGGTGTACAAAGTTGATCATTTAACAACAGCCTAATTTGCCCCCATAAAATCCTATTTCATAACCAGCCGTTCGTGTAACAGGTTCAATAACCACACAGCAACTCAATAACAGGTCAGTAGATACCAGAGATGTCAGTTTGGCTGACTGGTTAAATAGGAGTGTTGGTTAGACAATCTTGCAATGCTGCTGAAGATTATGACACAAAATACAGACTAAACCAGAATATACAGCTAGAGAGGTTGTAAGGTGGATAAGACACTTCTTCATATTAAAAAGGACACGACTGAATTTTCTCAATAAATGATTTTCCTAAACAAGTGATTTACATTTTGATCAGAGAGCAAATCCAAAACATGGCAAGAAAGAATACGGTTTAAAAGAAAACACTAAACTAAAGGTTAAACATTGTATTTGTTGTTTCAGACAAATTTTGAAACCCCATAATGCAAATAAATGCAAAAGAAATGACTACGGTATATATGCCATGACACAATGTAAAATGGGTCTACCAACATATTATTTTTGCTAAGCTAGCCATCCCTATACACTATCTGGGTGTATTACATCCATAAAAATAGAAAAGCAGTAGAAGAGGCATTCCCATTCGCGGCCATTTTTTATGTGTACTGATTGCGAATCAAAATCTGGCACATAGTTAAATTACAATAATTTAAAATAACCTGATTAGAATAGGCCTTTTTCATGGAAGTCATTTTGACTTATCAAGTGTAAATAATGAAAATGATGTGATGGCTGAATTCTATTTAGCCGTTTTGACTTCAGGTCCGTGCACGTTGGCTCACTGTCACTCTCACTTGGAACACTTGAATAGAGCAGAGCCATTGTTATCAGTAACACCTGTGCTTTTCCTACTGTGACATGTCAAAATGTCTGCCGTGGGAAAGGCCGATTGGAAACAGATCATTTATCTCACTCTACTTTTTCCACCTGCTCTGATGGGGTGAAAAAAAAAAAAAAAAAAGAAGACTTGAGCCAATGTTATCGTGGATATCTACTGCTGCGTGCTGGACGTGATGCAGTCACGTGCACCTGCAGCCTTCACTGGTTCACAGTCACCCGTGTGGTGAGGCCTCAGTGAGTGACCACTCCACCACGGGACAGAAAGCCCACCAGGGCGGCTGGTAATGAGGAGGCTGTTTGGCACGCTTTGGAGGACTAACGAGGGGGATTCATTCACACCCGCAGAAGGAATCCTATGAACACAATCCATTCTTGCTTTGAATTCTGTGACGAGTGAGAGCACATATCTGTTGCTCTGTGTGTCAGTGAATGCGTTAATGAGAGCCTGAGCGAGGCGTGTGAACACTTAGAGCCGAGATGTACTTCTGGCTACTACTCGCTGAGTGATTGACACTCTCGGCCTCTAGTATCCGATGACAGATCGACAGGGCTGGGAACAGCGCAGAGCGAAAGTGCTTCGGCAGACAGACATAACGCGCACACACACACACACACACAACGAACCGACAAATGCACGCACGGTTCAAGTAGTTTGAACTCCAGCTGAAATCACAGAGCCCTGCCCTGTCACTGGCCCACCACTGATAAAGAAAACTGGCAGAGCGGGAGGGAGGGAGGAAGGCGGGAGGGAAGAGAAGGAAGAGAGGGAAAAGGAGCGGGAGAAAAGGAGAAAGAGGGGGAAATTAATGTATACAGTAGAGGAGAGGCACAAAGAGGCACAGTCTCATGTGTGCGTCTTCGTGGCATTAAGCCATCTTCCTTCAAGTCTGCTAATAGATACTCAGCAGCTGGCCTGCGTATTGTCAACAGCAGCCTCTGTCCCGGATACCGAGTCCCATTATTGCATTATAACAAAATACACACACACACACAGGCTGTGTGTGGGCTTTAATACAAGCCTCTAAGAGACCATGATTCATCTGTGCTATTTCAAGGACGCCCCCGAATTGTAACGCCTGCGATATTACTCTGAGTCCTGTGTGTGCGCATCCTCCGCTGCTCTATTCCTGGGTGAGAGGGTTACGGAGGCTAAAAGTGAGAGTCTACCACTAACAGTAAGCAACACCATCCGGTCCACATTCTATCTGAGCTATATCCATTACAGCATATTAGGATGCATAGGTCTGCTCATATGGGTGCTGACTTTTCTTTTAATATGTATTCCTTTGAGAGTCTTCATTATGTTAACAGTTAATCAATGAGTTGATAATTGTTAGACGTTATTGGTGCGTTACCTGTTTTAATACTGAAGGCCATGCACTGAAAGTGGTGTTCTGCCCTCTTTGTGTCTTTTTCTTGATGATTTTGAGAATAATACATTACTCAATACGCGTTTCCATCCAAATATCCATTTCTATTTGTGCGCACTTGCAACAAATTACGTCAACGTCCGTGTACTGTAATTCCACACTGATGTGACGGTGCTACATTAACAGCAGGGGCTCTGTGCATAAATCTTGATGTGCCAAGTGGCAGTAATACTACCAATCGTCGGGCTGGGGTTTGACATTCCCAGCGGTTTGATTCTCCCAGGCAGAAAACCTCAATATTTTAATTTAATCCCCAGAGCAGTCATTTAGCCACTCTGTAATCCCCAGGTCCAGTGCTTAGTCTGATAATTACCCTTATTGGACACCCATAATGATTAGTTTTTGGTTTCACCCAAAGCAGCGCAGGCAGTTTCATAGGGCGGTCGCGGCATTCTGCGGAGTGGAAAACCAATCATGCGTGGTATAGCCCAGGTCATAAAAGAGGAGCAAGGGCTATGATTATTACTTTGCATGGCAGGCGACAACTCCTGGACAGGACATGGCGCAAACTCTCTTTGTGTAGCTTTCACTTGTTTCCATCGAAGTCACTTTCAAGATCACAAAACAGGTGGTGGCGGCCACTCTTACTGTGTCAGCATTAACCGCTATCATCACTGAGGAATCGTGTTCAGTTGCTCTGAATTAGTCCTCCCGAGCGCCAATGCAACCAAACCAAACTTGCCGCATGATTTCCCAAAGACTGTACATGCACGGAACAAGCACTGACCGGGGAAAAATTTGACATCTCACTCTTTGCTGGTACTCTCATTTGATTTTCCCTTTGCATTTCTCGCAACGTTTGGCATAAACTGCATACATTCCCTCCACAGGCGGGGTCACAATCCCCTCCAAAATACCACAGGAAACCCTCTTCGCAGATCCACTGCCGGGACAAGCTGCCATGCAAGTGCCTGTGTTAAGTCCAGGAGGAAAGGGGGTTCACAGCAGCTCAAGCTGGTATGATGTACAGCTGGCTGGGAGGGTGAGCCTTACTGGAAAGTCATCAGAGATTTTTTTTATCTCTTTCATGTCTGAAACAGGTCCCCTCCATGTGCTGCTCTTTACGAGCCCCACCTGGCAGATTAGTATCTCTCTCACACACACACACACACACACACACACACACACACACACACACACACACACACACACACACACACACACACACACACACACACACACACACACACACACACACACACACACACACACACACACACACACACACACACACACACACACACACACACACACACACACACACACACACACACACACACACACACACACACACACACACACACACACACACACACACACACACACACACACACACACACACACACACACACACACACACGATTTCGTGCTCTGCCACCTTAGTTGCATACATGTGCAGGCCCAACACATTCCATCTCACGTGAAGGAAAACAAACACGTCTTACAACTTCTGGTTGTTTTAGTTATGACTTAATGCGTCAACTTCTATTGATTTAGCTATTCAATTATATTTAAAAAAGGCCTCCCGAAGCTGTAAGTGACATCTTTCAAATTGCTTATTATATGCGTCCCAAAACTCCAAAATATTCATGACAGTCACACTGACAGAGAAACGCAACAAACCCTCACATTAGAGAAGCAGGAACCAGAGTATATTCGGCATTTTTCCTTGATAAATTACGATTAATTATTAATTTATTAATAATTAATCTTATTAATTACTCATTTCAGCACTATAGATCCGAGGTGGATTCAGCTCTTTGACAGTTACACTGAGGTTGTTCACCATCCAAAAACTGACCACTGCACAGGAATATTTGCACAACTTATTTGTCATCACAGCTGCTGTCAAAACGGCTTAATTAACCGTGAACACATTCAACTGATTAAACACCGAAATACAGGTGGTGTTCAAATTTCCTTCGAAGTGAAACCACTAGAACCTTCTTTCAGTGGATCGTGTCTGTCCTCCACACTCGTCTATTCCAGGATGTAATGTCCCTAAGGGGACTATTCTGCTCAGTTGAGATATCATAGTGCCCAAAGTGGGACTAAACCAACAACAAAATATATTTAAGACAGTCAATACATTGTATCCTACTTTACACAAACTACTGCAGTAGCTACTAACATCATAATGTCATATCTACCACATATCAACCGTTTTGTAAACGTACTCTAAACTTTAGAGTCAACGTGTAGGAACTATATTTGTGTTTGTGTGTAAACACTGTTTCAGGCTTCCTTACACTGAAGGAAAAGAGAGCCAGTCGGGTACAAAGTCTACATATGCTAGTTTATGTTGCCGAGACTGAATGAACACAAAACTGAAACATTTTGACTTCATTCATAAAAAATAAAAAAATACCCTCAAATTCCTAACGACTTGAGTTGAATTACATTTCGAAGATACGACATAAATACCAAGCGCGTTACATGAAGCTAACTTCCGATTTTTTTTCATGTTTTCATCAACCTCGTGTTATGAGCTATGGCTTGTTATGCAGTAGCCTAAAAAAAAAAAAGCTTGGCGTTATTTAGTGCGTTGACGCCAAATACACGAAACATTTGAATAAAAACTGCGACATGTTAACAAAATGAAATGTGCACCGCTACATTTTAACCACCTGAGGTTTTCACCGCAGTCCTGGATGCTTCCTTTTGGCTACAAAAGCAGCAGAGGAGGAGGAGGAAGAGGAGGGTTGAAAAACTTGCCGCAGTTCAGACTTATGCAGTCCCGATTGACTGGATCCAACTCAGGAAGCCGCTGTCGAAACCCCCCCAAAACCGTGTCCCCATGCTCCCCATGAAACCCAAAACAATCTCAGCAATAAAGACTAACTTTACCTTTAGCTGGTCCACCGCCGGGACAGAACAACTCAGCGTTAAATCCACAACTTCACACGGCTGGAGCTCATGCGGACGGTAGGACTCGCTGCTGCCGACACGGCGAGGACAAGTTCATCCACATATTCTGAGACACAACCAGAGAGTTGGAGGACACAGGGGGAATTGCGTTTTTTGTTTCCCCCCCTTTCCCTAAATCACTTTCTTCGGTCCTTTCCTCTCGGATATTCCCCTCCCTGGTCCGTTTGAGATCAAACCATCACATTCCACCGCGTCCTTAACAATGAAAAAAGGTGGGTTTTCCTTTACTGCTGCCGGAGGACCCACCCCTCGGGATGACTCTGCCCAGTCTGACCGCAGAGAGAACGCCCTTCCCGGCTGCGAGGTCCCGCCCCTCTTTCCCACATAACATAGGCAAGTCTGGCCGGTGGGGAGGAACGACTCTAAAGAGAGGTTGTGTGTATTTTAATATACTCTGAGTTAATCTCTCTCCTACTTTCTCGCTCTACACACACATATTTTTGAATTGAACAGCATAAGATCACTATAACACTTCCTGGTATACCATGATCCTCCACAACACTTCCATAGCACTATCTTTGTAATACAATGTGGATATAGCATTAAGAACTAATTTACCTCAAGATTCCCATTGTATATCACAGGACAGGTCCCTATTGCAATATTAAGAAGTAGTGATACAGGAATTAACTGCCGAAAGTATCATTAAGTTGCTATAAACTCAAAGAGTATCACCTGTGGCAATGTTACAGGAGTCTTAAATTATGCAAAACGGATGAAAACACTGATAAAATGACTAAAAACGTATTTTCCAGTAGCATAGACATTTTATAAATCCCCATTGAATTGTTATAGAGCTGTTTTGGGGGTGTTATGTGCACTGTGATGTCCATAAATATCCAGGAACTGCAAACTGACCACCACAAAAATGCTGATTATTCTGCATATGCTTATAAATGTGCAAATGTTACAATTAAAGTTATGCAACATTTATGGTGTCAGGTTCAGACATGCAAGTGGCATTGCCGTGTTGAGGTTTTAGAGTAGAATTTAAGTCAAGAGGTTCTCCAAGTTTCCATTACGAAGCAGCCTCAAATGTTTGCAACAAAGACCCTGGCCCCATTTTTGACAACAAGACAATTTAAAGAACCCTCAGGTTCTCTGGATCTGGTAAATGTGACTTGATATAGACTAAATGTTTTCCTAAAGGCAGTTAATTCTCTGATGCTAAAGGTCAAGACAGACACACGGATCAATCTGTGTTGTCTCTCAGTGCAACCTCTCTACTAACGCTGTACACCTGGTTTCAACTGGTGTCATTTCGTGTGCTATCTGCAGTCATTCAGAGTGATAACTGTAACAGAAGCCCATTGTTTACTCGTTGTAGTGCAGCATTATTATGGCATGGCAGTAAATTCTTCATTGTCTTTCAGTTACATAACTGAGGAAAATATTTCAGTAAGGTGATAAAACACCTCCTAAGTCGTGATAGGCAACCAGCCAGGTGAAGTCCTGCACACACACACACACACACACACACACACACACACACACACACACTCGCTATTACACTGCGAAGTGTTTGTTTTTCTATTTCTTGAAAAATGTAGACCGATTCTTGCAAAATACTGCTTTATTCAGTAGCAGAGGAGGACAAAAACATTGGGCGTCATGTTGGCGTCATGCCTGATTTCTATTCAAAAGTAATGCAGCAGCACACTGTTGCTCACCGTGAAAGGAGGAGGCTGGAAAATACAGTTATTGGATGGCAAAAGCCCAACGTTCATCAGTGACCGTGTCTTGTGTGACTTAAATGGTTGTGTAATTAAAGCAGTCCTTTGTGGAAATTCCCACAGTCAAGCCTTTGTTTTCCCTCTCACTAAACATCCCTCCCTTGTAAAAGACCATAGCGCTCTAATCATATCAGTTCACATAAGGGGATGGATGAGATACAAATAGTGTTACGGTGTTGCTCTTTCCAGGTGGGGAAGTTGCCAAAGAAGTAATGAAAAATAAATTAAATCCCTTCAGAAGCTGGTCCACACTAAAAGCATAACCAGGCACGCCCATACACCTGAACGCCACAGCAGGAAAGCCAAGCGCAGGTGTACGCGAATATACTCTATGTGCATGCATATTTCTGTTTAACCTCTATGTTTGTCTGTGTATTTCTTATGTTCATGTGTCTTAAAAGATAAAGGCACAGCGGGAGAGAGAAACCGAGGAACTGCAGAATATATGAGTTTATGCCTCAGTTTCCAGAGCTGCTGGTCTGCTCTAAACATTAAAAGAACTCTTGATCTATGAAGAAGCAGACCACAGAAAATCCATCAGGGCAACAGAAACAGTGAGATGAGGAGTAAAGACAGGCATGGAAAATGCCTTTTTTTTTATGAGGACGTGTATCGGCCATGTTTCATCCGTCTTAAGAGGGTTGTCTCCTGCACAAACAAGTTTCTGTCATCCTGGGAATTTGCCTTAATACATCAAATTATATAAATGCAAATGCATAACACAGACTGAAATCGAATGCGTAAGGACTGCAGGGAATGTAATCTCCTGCAGCACACACTGTAGCACACAAGGATTCAGGAAGAGCAGTGTTCAAGCCAACATCCTTCCTAATCACAAACATCCTTCACCACCCAGCAACATTACCTTGTTTATTTCTATAAAAACGTGTGGATGAACAGTATAATATAATTATATAATAATCAAGTTAATGCATTGGTTGTCTTTCAAAAGGAAGCCCTTATGTGATGTATTTATATTTCACAAGTTAGGTATTTTATCTTATCCAGAGCGGCTTGCAGTGGCTGCAACAGCAGACTAATCTCTAATAATCCTGCATAGATCAGCAAAATTACAAGCAGCCAATAGTACAGAGGGCAAGGATCAGGTCAATAGTCACCTGACAATATTCTTTTGATGACAAAAAGAGCATGTAATAAAAGAAATATAGACCAGAGTTGGAGGGTATAATACCACACTAAAGCTTTTCTACTTTGTGTCTGTTTTACAGTTTTACAGAGGATTATTGTGCTTAATGCACCATCCTCTCAAAGTGGGTTAAGGCCAGTATTTAAACAGATGTGTAATCCTGATGGATCAAAATGTCGGGCAGCTTGTCATGGAGGGAAACATGCACTTATCTAGTGCCATCAAGCCACTGACAACGTTGCGTAAACTTTCATCAATGTAGCGTGCCGTGCAGATGTTATGTTTGAAGGGACCTCTTTTTAAAAAAACAGCATCACTTGTACAATACTGTCATGCCAATCTTAACAGCTTAAATCTATAACAGAG
Organism: Anarhichas minor; assembly: GCF_050575085.1. Lineage (NCBI taxonomy): Eukaryota > Metazoa > Chordata > Actinopteri > Perciformes > Anarhichadidae > Anarhichas > Anarhichas minor. The sequence goes on from NW_027466486.1 coordinate 6,072,755, forward strand.
TTTTCCACTTTAATCACTGATGGGGGACTTTTCAAAAGCTCTTGATATTTGAGGTTTTTATATCTTAATCCGGAAATACACAGAATGTCCCATGAGAGAGAGAGAGAGAGAGAGAGAGAGAGAGAGAGAGAGCTCCAAAACCTTTGGTAGGAATAAAAAATTGGGTCTTATATTGGTTCTATATTATCTTGAAGTACAGATGTCTCAGCCTGTCTAGCTCACCCTCCCATGGCCCTCTCTTTCCCACTGCAGGGGGACATTCCTCAAACCTCAGCCTCTGGCATGCAGTAAATCTGCCTGAGAGAGACCTCTACACTCTCTGGTCTGCCAAGAACCCTCCGCCAAGCAAGACGTGCAGCTAAACACCTATTTATCAGTTCTCAGCTTCTCTCTGTTCCTCATAAGTTCATTCAGCTGCCTGTAAATGATCCTACTAGGGCATTTCATGTCTGCCTGAGGCAAAGTGCCATGGATCAAGGTGAGGTGAAGGAGCAACTGTGAAAGGGTGTTAATGGGACAAGAGGAGCTCCACAGGCACTCCCTCCCTTCCTGCCTCCTGGAGGAATGCATGACTCTGACTTCTCACTGTATAGCTCTTCCAGGGCGAGCTATCCCATTTAAAAAAAGGAAGAGGCCCTGGCAGCATTCCCTTTCTTTGTATCTGTCTGCACACCTGGACTAAAAGTAAAACCGTACTTTGGGAGGAATGATTCCTTGGACTGACTCGTGGAGCAGTGCAGAACATCCGGGATCACCTGCATGAATCTGTATCTGATTATTTCACATTTCTTTCTGGGCCATTTAGAGGCCGAATAGAGGAGTATGTTTGAGGAAAAGAATCAGTTGGCATGCAGGCGTGAGCCAGACGCAGGTGTTCAGACTGTGGAAGAATGTGTGAAGTATATCACTACTGCCAGAGCAACATGGGATGTCCGTATTTGAATCCAATAGTTACTTAACATAACGCTCTAAAACATCGCAAGCTGGCTCAACTTAAAAAGTAGGTTCCCCTTGGAAAAATGATTCTGTATGGCTGTATATTCAACTATAATAGGGGGTTAGGGACTGAAGTACATACTAATCTTCATCATAGTTTGCATTGTTAATTTGAGTAGGGTCAGCAGGATTACGAAAAAAACACCCGATTTTCTTGAAACTTGGTTGAAGGTTGTAGAATGAGCCGAAGGTCCAAATCACGAGGCGGATACACAGACACTTTTTTACTTTCATTAAGATAGTGAGATGGAGGATTTGTCCTTTCACTCTTCAAGAGCCCTTCTAGTTGTCATCACTATCAGAAAAAAACAAGTGAATGGTAAATATGAAGCTACAGCTATTTACATGTAGCTTTGCTTAGCATAACCTAGCTCAGTCAAAACTTTCCAGGCTAATTGAATTTCCCAGTTTCCAGTCTTTGAGCTAAGCTATTATGGCTGTGACTTGATATTTACTGTACAGACCTGATAGTGGTGTCGATTATCTCATCTAACTCATCGCAAGAAAACAAATAAGCGTATACTATTCTTTTAGCTGGCTAAAGGACACATCAAGTTTCCATCATGTATGTTTTCTTTAACTACAAAAAGGGAATGGTCTCTGGAGAGTTTGAACCCTCAAACAAAGCATGCTGGGAAGTCTGCTAATACATTGATCATGATTTCACCCAATTTATCATTTCTAGTCAGAATAACTAATAAATATTTATGATGTTTATACGTTTGAGATGCATCTGAGAACCAGAACTTTTAAGGAGAACTTTATTTTTTAATAAATGTATTTGATGAGAGATTAGTTGTTTCTGCTAATTTGCTGTATGATGTTTTACAGCGTATACAATATAATTCAACACGGTTACACAACACTTTACTCCAAACCGCATCTCACAGAAGCTACTTTCATGACCAAGACGAATCTCACATGTTGCTGTGGAATCTTTTCAATCCACACCCAAACCACGAGCAGCAAAATGTAACTTTTTTTTTACAGTGTAAGCCTCTATACCCAGCAATGGCACAGAACCTCTGGCAGTCATGCAGGGCACAACCACCAAAAAGCTCTGCTCTCTTGTTCCACTGCCAAGCCATAATAACAGCAATAAGGTTGGGGAGGCTCGTTAACCTTAATCTATAGGAATTACACTGTGGCACCAGGGAGAGGAGGATGTGTTGTGTTGTGTGTTTGTACATAGCCTGAATTAAACATTTACCACAGAGGGGGGGCTGGTGCTGCTTTGGCACAGAGAGTGAGAGTGGTAGTTCATGCAGTTCACAGTGCTGCATGGAGCCTCACCTGGACTGAAAATCACTCCACCACTGTTCACTGTCTGAAGCAAGAGTTCTTTGCTCTTTTTCTTTGCCTCTTCCTCCCCCATGTGGTTCGAATGCATTACTGCACACTTGCCTCAGCTGCTGATGAGCCAAACATATCAACAGTTAAATGTGTCACTGTTTATATGGGTTTAGATAAGTAAACAAAAAATTCCTATCGGTATATTATATATTAGAATTATGATAAAATGAAATGAAAGCTGGAGCCGCTGCTCATAAAGTAAGTTAGAAAGACGTTTTGGTTGCAATTTGTGACAAATTGAAGTTGGTGTTGTGATACTTAATTCAAGAGTGGATTAAAGTGTGTCTTTAATGCCCATAAGTGACATTCATGTCTTCCTATGTTGAGATAATGAATTATTATAGCTTAATATTACGTTGACACCATGAAAAATGTAACCGACTGTAATTCTAATTGTCTTTTATACTTAATTTTAGTTGTACACTTCAGAGCTCAACTCTTATTATAACTAACAATTTAAAATATATTCTGAAGGAAAATAAACAGATGTTCTATTTAGCAAATTATTGCTGTTTGCCTTATGTTCCCAGAGAGAAGCCATGTTTCAATGTAACGACGACACTCTATTGTTGGTGTCTTCCTCAGAAGGAAATAAAAAACAACTGTAAAACTCTGAGATTTCTTCAAAATGGGCAGGTTTTTCTTCTTCTTTTTGACACACAGGAAACAAAAAGGAGGTGGGGATGCTTGTTGCAACACGTGGGGATTTCCAAATCGTCTTTTGTGAGCAAGAGGCAAGCATCCGCTCATTCAGTGAGTGTAACTGTATTAAATAGCTGCTGAGGCATTCATAGCGTATACTTCTTGAGAGATATTAGAGGAGAAGAAGCAGTCTGGTAAGTCAAGATTTTATTGTAAGTCTTTTTCTAAAAAAAACAAAAGAAAAAAGAAGAAGTTAATATTTACTTAAGAGTTTCTTTATTTAAGTAAAACAAATAGTAAGGTAGACCTACCTTACACACTAAGGTTTAATGATAATATAAATAAATACACCTGTCAGTGTAACGCCATTCAGCACCACTACAAACTGCAGCCTCCAAAATGTTGATTAACCAATTCTAACCAAAACATTACAACCTTCATGGGTTGGATTTATATTGTATTAGACTTTGTTTTATCTGGATGTACCTAATAAACTGGTGACTGATTGTACTTCTTTTGACGATAAACAAACCCCAGAATGCTTTATGATGTTATATGTTTTGTCTCCCACAGACAGAAATGCTGCCCTCAACTACAGAGCAGGTTGCCGTAACCGGGACCTCTAGTCTGGGCTCTTCGGCTGGTAATGGCTCAGCCTTCCTGGACTCTGAGTTTCGTTATGTCCTCTTCCCAGTTGTCTACAGCATCATCTTCATCCTGGGCCTCTTCGCTAACCTCTACGTGCTGTTTGTCCTGCGCTGCCTCCGCGGTACCAGGGCCATGGGGGAAATCCGCATCTACATGACAAACTTGACCATCGCCGATCTCCTTTTTGTGAGTGCCCTTCCCTTCTGGATTGGCTATTACAGTCGGCAGGGTAACTGGGTCTACACAGACTTCATGTGCCGGCTGACTGGCTCGTTGTTCTTCATCAACACGTACTGCTCCATCCTCTTCCTCGGGGCCATCAGCGTCAACCGATACTGGGCAGTCACCCGGCCTCTGGATGTGGCCACCTCAGACCACAGACGTCGTGGGATCATCGTGTGCGTTGTCATCTGGGTTTTGACCCTGGCGCTGGCTATTCCATTTCTGGCATCTCCAGGGACCAACACTGATGAGAACAACGTCTCTCGCTGTTTCGAGGGCTACCACCATGGAACCGATTCACAGAAGAAAACAGTGGCTGCCACTCATTTTGCAATAATTGGAGTGTTTTTTGTGGTGTTTTTTCTGGTCGTGGTGTGTAATTTCCTTATTGCTCGAGCGTTGCTTTCTCAAAATCCTCCTCAGTCAGAGTTCCGGTCTGCAACGATCATATCCAGGAAGTCCCACAGGACCATGTCCTCCTCAACTAAAAGCCCCAGGGGGCTGAAACGGAGAGCTCTGCAGATGTTGTTTGCAGTGGTGGGAGTGTTTGCTCTGTGTTTCCTGCCTCACCATGTAATTCAAGGCTTCTGGACACTGGCGGTGTTGCAGATCACACAGGGCTGGGGCCACGTAGAGTGGGACCAGAAGACCCTTCAGGCTCTCAACGACGCACATCAGATCACTTTGCTTCTTATGGGCCTCAACTGCATTTTGGATCCTTTAATTTATTTCTTTGCCACACAGAAGTTCAGACGGTTCATCACAGCCCACATTAAACAGTTAGTGAAGAGAGAGGGGTGCTCACAGACGCTCACCTCAGAGGTCTCCATGGACAGCAGGAATCAGAGCCAGAGACTCCATAGTGAGCACCAGCAGCCCGAAATAAATTGATTTAAACAGATTTAATACTTGTACAAAAGTGTAGATATTTGTGTGAAAGACTTTCATGTTGCCCCTGTTTCAAGATTACATTTTCTTGCACCTCCAGAACGATAAGCAGTTTCAGTGTTGATGTAGTTTAGTGTCACCCTCAGAATTTGGGTTCACATACTCATTGTGACATTTTATTTACACACACATTGCACCAGTCCTTCCTGTGTGAAGAACAAGCTAAAAAGGAGAAGTTTTGCAAGCAAATTGCAAAATGGAGGACACTTTATCACTTTAGTGTGTGAAATGAACTGATAAAGCAGCAGACAAAATCATTTAAATCCTCCCGCAGGTGTTGTTCTGCATAAAGTGGGGCACTAAAACAGTGGAGAAGTCAAGGATAACAGCCATATATAGAGAGCTTAGTCATCTCTTTTTGGGTGTTCTCACTAGATTACACACACACTTCAGCTCAGTCGGCGTAATCGTCTCACCTGACATTTTATCAGTAAAATATGTGAGATTGTTGTCTCACATCAGATGAATTACAGGTATTTTGGGCTTTGCATGGACAAGTTCTATCTCATATTGTGAAACCATGTGACGGAAGTGATCATGCTTGAGCTACGTTTCACCTCTGGCATCCACTATTGCGTATATGTCACATGGTACAAATCCCATGATTCAGTGTGACAACACTTATTATTATTCACCTATCTACTGTATATGTATGATACCGTATTCTTACTGTGAGTTTACCTGCTGTTGTAAAACTGATTTGTGACGCATTTTATATTCAGTGTCTTTGGTTGTCTTGTATGTTCCTTAAATGTGTTTGTAATGTCATTTTAAACTTTCAGAAGGAAATGGTTTTACTCCACAGTCAACATTTGTGATTAGAATTGTATTTTATTGATATGATTGAAGAAAAATAAAAAGACAGTTTCGTACAAATCAACAAGCTAGGAGGCATCTCAGTCTGTGAACAAACATGAAAAAGAGAAGAATAAAGTACATGCTTTTTGAGACACAAATTACAGGTTTTATCAAAATTGTACAAACACAGACGAGGAATGGACTCTTGCTGTTTTGTGTGAACATTTTAACCATTTTTACCACATTCAGATTGTGTTCAATAATTTCTGTCAAATCAGATTACAGTAAATAAAAACAAATAGCAAACCTCATTATTCAGGTTAAAGGTGATGCTGAACAAAATGCTGTTTTTTGGTCTTTTTATTGCATATCTCCACATTCACATGAACGTTCATGATAGACTTGAGTACACATTGTCCTCGGTCACATCGGTGGGGTCGAGATCAGTGTAGTATTTGCTGGTGTTTGTAATTTATGTACACATCTCCGTCACTCTCAGTGTGTGGCAAACCTCCCCTGATAAGTACAAAAATGTCATCAGACTGTTAATATATGCACAGCCTTAAACCGCATGTGAACCAAATGCAAACACGAGTATAAACACATTTCTTTCCTGTAGAGACTTACTTTGGTGACTGTTCAGGTTCAGGAAAACCTTTAAGAAATCCAAGACATTAAAATTGTAGACAAATTTGGTTAAGATTTCACCAAGGTTTTTACAAGATTTTGACAGGAAATGCTTTTTTTTTTTTTACCTTTAGCTGCAATATTGCAGGTGGTCGATGTGGCGCCAAGTCTGTGCCAGCCCAGCCAAAAAAGAATAGCAAAGGCGATGATCAAGGCCAGGAGAGAAAAAAATAAGGCAGCTATTCCTAAATTCTCACTGACTGCTGTAAGTCAGGGAAAAAGCACAGAATTGCAGGAGAAAGATTTTAGTTGTTGGTCACAGACAAAAATAATAAACAGTTGAAAAAGCAAAAACAAAATGGCATTCTATCTTTGTGCATGACAAACTACTTTTTCATAGTTAGTTGTTCAAATATTGGACAGTATTAGCCGACTGTAGATATATCAATATCTGTGCATAAGTTGGTTTCAAATGCTTTGGCCAGAAACAGCTGTGAGAGTATTGAGAGTGAACAAAAACAGTTGTGGGCTGGACCGTTAACCAATGAGCTGAAAGACAAATTTGTGGTTTTGAGAAAACTGACTCTCGGCACGGCAGCGGTAAAGCCCGCTCTGCTCTGGCTTGGTAAGGGTGAGCTCTCCACCGTTTCCCACCACACGCCAAGTCTGATTTTCTAGGTGTTCCCAGGACTTGACAGAGACTTTCATGTTGAAAGCGTTGCAGAGCAGGTTGACTCTTTGACCTGCTGCAACTGGGTAGTCTGGTATGGCCACCAGCTGCAGAGAGAGCTTTCCAGAAGAGGAAAAAGGGTGCGGTGTACGGTCTGGTGAACACAAAATGAAGGATGATGGATGGAGGAAAGAAAGGAAGGGGAAGTGAGTAGATAAACAGTTACAGACACACTAGTGGCGTGGTTCTAGGGAGGGCAATGTCTGGTTTCTGTTGTGTTGGCCAGTCTATCCAGCAGACTTTGAAATTGAATTTGTAATCCCTCTTATTCACGCCTCTGACTGGCCTCCATGGCAATGGCAGCCAAGGCTCATGGGTATTGTAGTATTGAGACTCTTCTGCCATCCCAAAATTACGCACAAAACACAATTGCTCAAAACTAGATAATTAAAACTGGTGGCCGTAACATAAACCTATAGCATAGGGAAATCATTCGGGCGAGTCCCTGTGTTCGGTTGAAGATATCTTTAAAGAAAAAACTGAAATTGGAACCGAGTAGGGAAAAATACACATTACCAGAACTAGCAGCCACTCCCACTTATTAAACATTAGGATGTTAGCATTGTCATTGTGAGCATGTGAGCAGGCTAATATTAGCATTTAGCTCAAAATGCTGCTCGATAAAACAGAATAAACCCTCACAGAGCTGCCAGCATGGCTCTTGTTATTAATACTTTCATTTGATTGAAATTATTATATAATCACATTCTGTATTACCTTCAACAGCCGGTGCAGTATTTGTGGAGGTTGTTGTAGTCCATGTTGTAGTCTGGAATGTCACTGTATAGACAACAAGAAGCACAAATAAACATTAATAGTATATTTAAAAAACGATGTCCTGGATTCTGTTATTACATTTACTAATTCAAATGTCCTTACCTCTACTCTCACACAGACACCACAGGAGAGAAAAGTGAAGCAGCATGTTGTTTTGAGATGAACAAAAAGTAAACACCACACTCACTTCAGGCAAACAGGTACAAGAACCGATCAAATGTTATAATCAATGCACATAATAGTGGAGGAAGTATGAGACTGGGAAACATAAATATAAAGGAAGTTTCAAGTTCCTTTTATTTTTTTCACAAATATTAAACAAAACAACTGTGCAGAAATAATGAATAACATTCCCCTATTTGATATACAAGGAGAGCAGCAGAACGCAATGTGTCCAACTCCTATACCTAGGTATTGGAAATCTTGGCATTGCATTAAAACAATTACAGGCAAAGCTTAGCTTAACCAAACCAAAGGATAAGATCAACAGAAATATAAATGCACAAATGAGCATAAAGAAAATCATAATTAAACCTAATCTCACACTACCTTCAATTTGTAAAATTTAAAATATTAGCTCATTTCAATGGAAATGCGTTGTTACAGCTTGGATCCTTGTTTACTTCCTGTCAGCTGATTCACATAAACTTTGTCCCAATCCAGTGGCTGCATCCTTCTGAGGCTGCATTTGAAGACCAAATGTGCCACAAAGTAAAGTAAAGCTTATAAAGCGTTCAGTTACGCTAAGAGGTTCAAAGGCTGATTCATACCTTACAGAGATTGGCGAATGTATAGATCATTTTATTTCATATTATGTAAATAAATGGACCAAGGTGAACAAATGTAGACGGTTGTGAACCTAAAATATAATTTTCAAAGTCTAGTAATGTACAAACGAAATATCACTTTTAATGTCCAGAACAAACGTTTCTATTGATAACACAGCGAACCTTAAATTGTTTATTTTGCTATTTTAGCTGCTGTTGTTTGGTGGTGTGAAGGAAAATTTACTGTAACTTTTAGTTTTATTTTAGGAACTAGGTTCATACTGGGGGAATTGTCACCACTTAATTCAGCATGGAGGTAAGACAACAATATCCTATTTGTAATATCTCCATTTGATATGACCATCTAGGGGTGTCAAACTCAATCACAGAGAGGGACACAATTAAAAGTGGGACTACGTTGAGGGCCAAATAGTGTCAACATTTAAAAAACAGGATAGAAGGGATATTGGACAAAGTACAAAAAGAAATAGGCAAATATTTTATGCATATGTCCCAGAGCGCTGAAACATTACGAAGAAGCAATCAAACATGACCCCACCAACATGACCTACATCTTTATGGCTGCCAGTTCATTATTGTCTGGGGTTAAGTTCTGTGCTGTGGAAACCCTCAAGATTCTTTTTATTTTTAGTTATTGTGGATTTTTGTACTTTTTTACTTAGTTGATATTCTTTACTGTATATTACTTATCTATATTACTTGTTGCTCTTGTTTTTTACTCTGTATCTTGTGTGCACTGTCCACTTTGATGCTGTGATCCTGTAAATTTCCCCACTGCGGGACTAATAAAGGATTATCTTATTTTATCTTATCTTATCTTAAGATGGAGTGAAGGTGTGCATCAGTGAGACGACTCCTGTGTAGGGTTTTGTTCATCTTCATCACAGAGAAAAGCTGCTGACACAGGTATGTGCTTCCAAACATGCAGAGCATTTGAGCAGCATGTAGGCGGAGTTGAGGCATCGTTTCAGGGATGAAGCTTGGAAACAGAGTATTTGCCTTGACTGTGTCATTACGCTGGAGGTCCATCAGCTCCATTTGGATGTGCACAGGTGCTCTTTCCACGTCAACGGATTGCTGAGCAGTTCACATTTAAATTTCTGAGCTGCAATGTCGGCAAATCGTCGAATGAACTCCGTGCCAAGTGCGCCCAGTTTATCAGCAAAATGCGCAGTCGTGAACACAGCGGTGGAGACACGGTTTGGCAACACGGAAAGTGACCCGAGTTTCCTTTCTGCATCTGAGTCCCCCACAGGTGCAGCTTGGCTTGGAAAGCTCTCACTGCATCAAACATGTCTGTGATCACACGTCCTAGTCCCTGAAGCTGCAGCGGTTTAGCGCAGTGAGATGCTTCTGTGGTGTGGCGGGCCATGTTATCATAGACATATTTTCTTGCGTGCCGGATATAATTATACCGAGGGCCGGATTTGGCCCGCGGGCCTTGAGTTTATTAACATGTCTGGGTAACAAGGAAATGCACGTGCCTGCAGAAACCAGACCAAAGCGTATCTGAAGTTGCCAGGCAACCACTACCCAAAAAAAACAACACCGTGCGGTTACGTTTTGAGAGCTAGAATCAATGAGTTAGTGAGCAATATTGCTCTTGATTTTCAGCTTGGATACGCGTCATCATTGCACATGACCGGACCTGTGGATATGTCGAGGAAGAAGGAGGCTAAAAAAACACAAGGTTTCAGCCTGAAGCCCGCTATGAAGGTGATGTACAGCTTGTAGCTTATAGCTTGAGGATGTAGCTATAAATTGGATTTGCATAACTAACATTTTTCATCCTCTACATTGAGCTACCATTTGTCAAATGTGTCATGTTTTTACACATCATCTTTGTGGTATCTCTCATCATTTTTGTAAAATTGATTAGTCACACCAATTTGTTTGTCCTATAGAAGACAATTTATTATTTGTCTAATGTTCTTCACTCCCTCCCATTTGCTACCACCACCAATGAACCCCCCCCCCCCCCCCCCCCCCAACACACACAGAAATAGCAGCAGACACTGTGGTTGATGTCATTGGCTGTCAGTGGCGCAGTAATAGCACATGTCCAATATGGAAGGAGAGAAAAGATGATCCTAATAATGACTCTTGCGGTGCCTCTGGCTACAGGGCCAACACACACACACACACACACACGGCACTCACTATCTGTGTACACAGGCACATGTGTCTCCCTGAATTACTTTTAAGAAGAGGCAGTGGGAGTGATTCTATTCAATTCTGATTTCATAAAACACTCTCACTTGCTGTGTGTGTCTCATTCTGTTTATTTTACAGTTTTGCTCCCGTCTCTTCATTCCCATTTTCACCTTTGTGTCTGAGCAGGTGGAGGGTCCCCCGTCTGCAGGGGTTTTTCAACCGCGCCCTCTCGATCCAACCAACTTTCGCAAGATGTACGACCGCGGGGACTTCCCAATGCAAATGGATTATAACAGCAGAGGCCACCAAATCTTTTGGAAGGTACAGTAGGATCGCTGCCCTCTGGTAAAGAGTGACTAATATATGTGATTTTCTCACAGCGTTAACAAAAAAGCCAGGGTGCTAACTTTGCCATCAGGAAACGTTGTATGTCATAATGGCAATGGTGGTAGAATCTAAATAAAACAACATCAATCATCAAGGCTAGAAAATATATATTTTTTATTTACAATGATTTTTTACAACTACTGTTTGAATCCACCCTTCCTGTCAAATAGTTTTCATGAATTTGAAGACTCGATAGGTGCTGTGCATTTATCGTCATCATTATCAGCTCAGCTGAAGGGTAATGATGAGTTTCTCACATATTCACAGGTCCAATGTGGGCTGTTATCCTGTAGGAGGCAGTGCAGATCTGCTCACTTGTAGGCTCCACCTGTCTCACAGCACCAATCACAGAATCCATCAATCACAAAATATAGAAACTCAAGGCAGTCACAGATAAACACAGGGACTAACTGTGTATGTATTTGTGTGTACTGTACTGCATGTGTGTGTGTGTTTCAATACACAAGCCTCCACAGAGCCATTGGACTCCTGACTGGCACAGTTTGGGATGGATGCATTCTTCTAATCACCATGTTGCTTTATTTCTGCCACCACCTCTGATGCTGTTGTTTAATGAGCAGAAGCTCTCCTCAGACTTTTTCCTGGTCTATCTGCTTCTGTTGCTATCTGTCTGCTGTTGCAGAGACATGCAGGTCTGTGTCCCAAGGCTAATTGCTGCTACTTGGCTGAGTCTTTCTTTGCCCCACTCTCATTGACTCCTCGGACTCCAGGGGGATTCCCATAGGCACCCAAAGACAAACAAATCTGGGCGGACAATCAGTAACGGATGCAAGAGTTACCACTGAGTGCAGCCGCTGATTAAGATTCCTCGGGAATGTGTGTGTGCGCACTATGTAAGAGCGTGAGTATGTGAAGGTGTTTGCTGATTGTCTCCACTCCTTCAGTGCTAACTGGAATCTTCAGCCAGTCCCTAACTGCTTGTTTATGTGATTTGGATTAAGAGTATCACAGAGTTCAGAGGCATCTTCACAACAACACCAGATTAATGCTCGCAGGTAATTACTCCCACAACACCTCAGGTCTACATCAGGGTAGGTGAGAGCGTGTCTGTGCCTAAATGTGAGACCTGATCTACTGCAGTGTTAAATAAGCCTGTGCTATTATGAGTTAGCTTATATGTTTCTATACATTTCTCTATTTTACACAAACCATTAAACAGCTCTTTAAACTCCTGTACATATGCGTAATATAATGAAAAAGAGAAAAACATAAACTCGTATACTGTTAATGCCCGACAGTATAGCACACCAGAACACTTCACCATAACCTTAAATTAGGTGTTTTCAATTCCTCAATCCTCAATTTTAACTCAATGTTTCATTCTACGTTTGAATTATTTGTAATCCTCTTATTAATTACTGTATTAAATGACCAGCATTTTCCTATCCCAAAGTATAATCACACTGACCAATATTATCTCTAATGTATGTGACCCGGTGCACAAGACCCAGAATAAACTGGAACTAGAGACTGCTATACTGAAAATATAGATTTTATTGACAATGCGTGGCATAAAAGACTTGTCTCCACTCAACAAGTGGGGTTCAATAAAAGACCTCAACGCAGATCATAATAAAGGATGAATGAAGTAAATTATAAAAATACACAAATCAAAACAAATGAACAAGAAGAGAAAAGAAACATGGGGCTAAACTGCACCGCCAGGGAGGTCAGTGTAGAGTTATGCGTAAATAGAGGAATTTGTCACAAAATATGTAGGCGAATTATGAATAAACCACTGCACACAAACCAAAATCAAATCAAATTTAGGGGTCTGCCCTGCTTTGAAGTCTAGGCGGCTGAGCGAGGGCTGGGGACTTGAAAGCACCAAGCACCATCTGCCTGGGTGACATTTTAGCACAGACCAGCGTGACCCAGCAGGATGTTTGTGTGTGTATATATGTGTGTGTGTGTGTGTGTGTGTGTGTTTGTGTGGACAAGAGTGTCTCCTAATGGCTTCAGCTCTCCTCAAGGACTGCTGGCTGCCGGGGGCTATTTGCCTCCACACCAAAGGGATTTCCTTTCATTACATGAAAAACAGAATCACCCATTCAACCTCTAACCCCTCTCTCAACAATAGTGCCATTGGGATGCAGTGCTACAGCTGATACCCCTGTTGGACATCCACACTCTGTAGCTAGATCTAGTACAAACCAATATTGCATGAGCCATGGCTACATGCAACCTTTTATATGATTTTCAGAACACACACATGGCTCAAGGACAGCCTGCTTTGGGTCAGCTGTTCTTTGCAATCCAGTGTGCCTGAGTGGCTTTCCTCTGATGGCTTCACACACATGACTGACTTTACTTTAATGTGTCACACACTACCCACACACTCAGCCAAACATCAAAGCCGGCCCGTGGCCCGTATCTGGACGAATGTACGAATCTACCACCTGTGTGTGTGTGTGTGTGTGTGTGTGCGTGTGCCTTTTTGTCTGTCCTGTAAATGGTGTGAACAGGTGTTAACATGTCAGCCTACAAGATGCCACATGCCGCTGTGTCATGATCTCCTGAACAGCTGTACCCCCTCTGTCTTTGTATGTCTCTCTGGATCAAAGAAGCAGCTAATAATGCCCGGAATGTAAATAGTCATTTCTGTCCTCAGGTGGAGTTTGAGAAGCTGGACTACAACTACTACCTCCCTCTGTTCTTCGATGGCTTAACTGAGACTGATCATCCGTACAAGTTCCTCGCCTGTCAGGGAGTCCATGAGTTGCTGGACAACGGAGGCCCCAAGATCCTGCCCGTCATCCCCCAGCTCATCATCCCCGTCAGGAGTAAGTGTGGCCCGGGTGTCGACTCTCACGGTTTACAAATCACACACAGCACAGCTCCCTTCCCAAGTGACCCTGTGTGTGTTGATATCATTTCACCTTCACTGTGACCTCTGCCGCTGAGGGGAAAATGTGGTTATCTCAAGACTGAAGAAACGCCTTACAAATGCTGGTATTGTGTCAGCCTAACTACTCTTATAGTATTGATAACATATCTCCATAAAGCTCTAACAAATGCTAAGATCATAGCTATGACGTGAGGACATCTGCCACGTGCAACGTGGTGACGTGCCACATTTAACTGTGTTATCGTGGTGTGCCTCCTTACCTTTCCACACGGACACATTTCCACGTGCACACGCTCACACTCTCGCATGCTCACAAGTTGCCAGGCTGAAAGGTCAGGTCTCAGGTCAGAGAAGTCTATGACTAGCTATGTACTATAATCAGAATTTACAGGTAGTGTGGTAGCGAGAGCATTAGGTTTAGCTGAGCCTGTTTCAACAGACTGTATCAGTGCTTCAGGTTTCACTAAATTAGTATATAATTAGTTGCCATGTATCTGTGAGACAGTGCAGATACTCAGCACATTCATTTATTTTCTTCAAAACAAAAAGCAAAGAAAATACTTGATCAAAATACCTCCATTGGTCATTTTCTAGTGTTTCTTTTTTTGTCATCTTAAAAATGTAGCCTGATTCAGCTTTTTGGTTTCAGGCTTTCTACAACAACCTCTCAACTTCTTTTTCCTCTCTTTTTCTACATCTCTCTCTTACAGTCTGTCTTAGTTGCTAATCACAGTTATTTGCTAACCCTTTGCCCTCCGCCTGTCACATCTCTTCATCTCTCTCTCTCTGACATTTCTGTCTTTTGTTGTTTTACCCCCTTCCCTCTTTCTCTCTCTGAATTTGTCTCTCTTCATCTCTCCAGCCCTCCATCTCTCCCACCATCGTTCCCTTTTGTTCTCTCTATCAGTGGGAGATGGAGTTAAGTGCAGCTGTAGGCCAAATAGCCCAGTGATTGGCTCTCACTTACTCCTGTCTCCCCAGTGCATTTGAAATCACTGATTGCAGACGAGCCAGTCTACAGTAAATCAAAGCCAAGCTATAAAGGAAATGCTTTCAAGGGGAAGGTAGTGTGTGTGTGTGGGAGTTACGATTTATGTGTAATTTGTCTTATGTACCATATAATTGCGGTTGTCAGAATCACTCCACACTTACTGTACCTCCACCTGCCTGAACAAACAACCTGCAAATCAGATCTAAAAATGGACAGTTTTACCTTGTAGCCCCTTTTCACTGACTGACCTCTGCCTTCTGTCCTGCTCTTCAGAGGCCCTGAACACGAAGAACCATCAGGTGATGTGCATCATGCTGAAAGTCCTGAAACATCTGGTGGTGTCCGGTGACAACGTGGGAGAGGCTCTGGTGCCGTACTTCAGACAAATCCTCCCCATTTTCAGAATCTTCAAGGAGAAGAACAGTAAGTTTTTTTTTTTACGAGCCTGTGACAGGCAGTGAGACGTATTCATGTGTATTGTGTAGCCTGCGTTAAGACAGTGAATCTTGTGACTTCCTGGCAGAAAGCATCCTTATTTTCTCTGTAGATCCAGTGCATGTACCTGTCCCTGAATCCTTTTTTTCTCCTTTTCCTCCCACTTGACAGAGAAGCTCCATTTTGTCCTTTCTGCTGTCAGCCAGGCTGCATTGTATTGCATCCCGGCGCTGTTGAGGAGGAGTCCTTGCTTTCTCTGAAAGCCGTCACCTGGGTGACACCAAGACCTGGGAAGATTGCGTGTGTGTGTGCGCTTTATTCCTCTCTATATTTACCTCCCTCTGAAAAGTGTTTTGAGGCCCCAGTGCAATGCCATGAGATTGGCAGTTTGCTGTGTGCTGATAAAGTCACGATCCGCATATGTGTGTGTGTATGTGTGTGTGTGTGTTTAAGTGTTGTGGTGGAAAATTATTTTACCCGCTGTTGAGTCTTATTAAACTGAAATGAAGAATATCGTGAAACAGGAATTGTCTTTAAAGTATTTATTCTCTGGCCAGAGAAGAGGGGCAGTTGTACAGAGTCACTCAGAGTCTGTAGAAGTGTGCGCTACAGAAGTACAAATCATACAGAGTTATATACAATAGTTATCAAGGGTGGGGGCCTGTGTACTGGAACATCCTGTTTCAGGCCATGCAGGCCATGGTAGTAAAAGTATAAGAGGTGCTTTATCTGTGTCACAACAGACACACAGATATATACGTTTTATCCTTAAGGCATAGAACATCTGATATACAATACGTACTTGTTGTCCAACATGAAGAAGAAGAGGATATGGGTGCAGGCAGTCAGCTGCTGCACGGCTCACAAGTCTCATGATGCAAGCTTATGATAGACTGTTTCACAACAAGTATATAAAACAGTTCCACTCATAAGAATATAAGATACTCATAAGGATATCAAATTTCCATTAAACAAACAGCAAGATACATTTGAGCATGTATGCTAACACAAAGGGTGAAGATCTACTGAGTTCAGAGCAAACGTACAAGCACTTAAGCATTTACACAATATATTGAAGTAGAAATAAGTAGAAATGTACCATTACAGTGTGCCTGCTGCTGAAAGGGAGGAAGAAGGAAGGAGTTGAGGTTGGACACCTCAGGAATTTTTTTTCAATAGCATTGCAGCGTGGCCACAGGTGGTGCTCTGTGAGCCTTGACATCAAGCTCACAGTCTGCGATGACCCCGACTGAGCCTAAATATCTTTGTTTTTCTCATGCTGTCTGTCTGACTCTGTTTCCTCGTCCCCAGACATTGGAGATGACGAGTACGGCGAGGGGGGAGAGAACATCGGTCAACTGATCGGTGAGACTCTGGAGCTGTTTGAGCGCCACGGAGGAAGGGATGCCTTCCTAAAAATCAAATACATGGTGCCCACCTACCAGTCCTGCATGACCAAATGAGGAGGGGGATTGTTGACTTTAGTCCTTCTGTATCTGCCTCCAACTGTTATCTCATCCCTTTCTGTATCCTAGCCCTGACCCGAGTCCTCTCTTCCGCTCCACTTTGCCGAGCTCAAACCCGCTCCTCCTGCCTCTCTACTCTTTTTTATATATACTGTATATTCTGTTCAACCCATATTAAATTCATTGCAATTCATTCTTTGTGTATCTGTGTATTTATCACTATCACTTGTTAATACAAATGCAAGCTTGACGGAGCAAATTTGCCTCATTGAAATACAGGGATAGTTCATTTTTTTATTGCTCTAGTGATTTATTTAGCTCGCTGATGAGGAATCCTTGATGCACGCTGACTTTATTTCAATCAGATGAACAATGTAACACTTTAACAATGTATGAAAACATAGATTTGAAAATTCCATTGATTTGCAGTGAGCTGCACAACAAAAGCTACACAAAGTTATGAATGAAAACCCAAAACACACTCAGCAATAAAGACTAACTTTACCTTTAGCTGGTCCACCCCCGGGACAGAAAAAGTTCATCCACATATTCTGAGACACAACCAGAGAGTTGGAGGACACAGGGGGAATTGCGTTTTTTGTTTCCCCCCCTTTCCCTAAATCACTTTCTTCGGTCCTTTCCTCTCGGATATTCCCCTCCCTGGTCCGTTTGAGATCAAACCATCACATTCCACCGCGTCCTTAACAATGAAAAAAGGTGGGTTTTCCTTTACTGCTGCCGGAGGACCCACCCCTCGGGATGACTCTGCCCAGTCTGACCGCAGAGAGAACGCCCTTCCCGGCTGCGAGGTCCCGCCCCTCTTTCCCACATAACATAGGCAAGTCTGGCCGGTGGGGAGGAACGACTCTAAAGAGAGGTTGTGTGTATTTTAATATACTCTGAGTTAATCTCTCTCCTACTTTCTCGCTCTACACACACATATTTTTGAATTTAACAGCATAAGATCATTATAACACTTCCTGGTATACCATGATCCTCCACAACACTTCCATAGCACTATCTTTGTAATACAATGTGGATATAGCATTAAGAACTAATTTACCTCAAGATTCCCATTGTATATCACAGGATGGGTCCCTATTGCAATATTAAGAAGTAGTGATACAGGAATTAAGTGCCGAAAGTATCATTAAATAAACTCAAAGAGTATCACCTGTGGCAATGTTACAGCAGTCTTAAATTATGCAAAACGGATGAAAACACTGATAAAATGACTAAAAACGTATTTTCCAGTAGCATAGACATTTTATAAATCCCCATTGAATTGTTATAGAGCTGTTTTGGGGGTGTTATGTGCACTGTGATGTCCATAAATATCCAGGAACTGCAAACTGACCACCACAAAAATGCTGATTATTCTGCATATGCTTATAAATGTGCAAATGCCACAATTAAAGTTATGCAACATTTATGGTGTCAGGTTCAGACATGCAAGTGGCATTGCCGTGTTGAGGTTTTAGAGTAGAATTTAAGTCAAGAGGTTCTCCAAGTTTCCATTACGAAGCAGCCTCAAATGTTTGCAACAAAGACCCTGGCCCCATTTTTGACAACAAGACAATTTGAAGAACCCTCAGGTTCTCTGGATCTGGTAAATGTGACTTGATATAGACTAAATGTTTTCCTAAAGGCAGTTAATTCTCTGATGCTAAAGGTCAAGACAGACACACGGATCAATCTGTGTTGTCTCTCAGTGCAACCTCTCTACTAACGCTGTACACCTGGTTTCAACTGGTGTCATTTCGTGTGCTATCTGCAGTCATTCAGAGTGATAACTGTAACAGAAGCCCATTGTTTACTCCAATGTATCATTTCTAGTCAGAATAACTAATAACTGTTTATGATGTTTATACGTTTGAGATGCATCTGAGAACCAGAACTTTTAAGGATAATTTTATTTTTTAATAAATGTATTTGATGAGAGATTAGTTGTTTCTGCTAATTTGCTGTATGATGTTTCACAGCGTATACAATAGAATTCAACACGGTTACACAACACTGTACTCCAAAACCGCATCTCACATAAACTGCTTTCATGACCAAGACAAATGCAAGTGCTGCTTTGAACTACACAGAGCGTGAGAGTGGTAGTTCATGCAGTTCACAGTGATGCATGGAGCCTCACCTGGACAATCGATCCACCACTGTTCACTGTTGTTCTTTGCTGTTTGTCTTTGCCTCTTCCTCCCCCATGTGGTTAGAATGCATTACTGCACACTTGCCTCAGCTGCTGATGAGCCAAACATATCAACAGTTGAATGTGTCACTGTTTATATGGGTTTAGATAAGTAAACAAAAAAGTTCTATAGGTATATTATATATTTGTAGGTACCTATCCAGCTCAATATACAATACATTCCGAGACAAAAATCATTTTATAGTGCGCTAACATCCGCTGGAGGCATGGTGACAATACAGTGGGTGTTGATGTGTCCTTTAAAAAGTAAAAGAGCCCCACAAAATGTATTTGCACGTCCCTGATGGACTATATAACCAACAATGAAGGCATGCTAATGACAATACATTTATCATCAAACTAATCTGACGCTTCATTTTCATCATTCAGACTATTAGCTGCAATCATGACTCATTGAAGAGGTAGGACTTGTTCAGACAGCCTTTAAATGAAGTACAAGCGTAAATAATTCAATGTTTAATATGGGAGATAAAGAGAAATGAAAGCTGGAGCCACTGCTCATAAAGTTAGAAAGACTTTTTGGTTGCAATTTGTGACAAATTGAAGTTGGTGTTGTGATACTTAATTCTAGCGTGGATTCAAGTGTCTTTAATGGCCATAAGTGACTTTAAAGTGACATTCATGTCTTCCTATGTTGTGATAACGAATTATTATAGCATAATAATACATTGACACCATGAAAAATGTAACCGACTATAATTACAATTTTCTTTTATACTTTATTTTAGTGGTGAACTTCAGAGCTCAACTCTTATTATAACTAACGATTTCAAATATATTCTCAAGGAAAACAACAATTCTATTAAAGCAAATTATTGCTATTTGCCTATTTGCTATTGCTATTTGCCTTATGTTCCAAGCCACGTTTCAAGTTAACGATGCCACTCTATTGTTGGTGTCTTCCTCAGAATATTTAAAACATGTTTTTATGACGATGGAAATAAAAACCAAATGTAAAATATTTCTTCAAAATGGCAGGTTTTTTTTTTCTTCTTTTTGTCGGACAGGAACACACACAGCAAAATAAGGAGGTCGGGATGCTTGTTGCAACACGTGGGGATTTCCATTCACACCTCCTTCGTCTTGAACTTTGAAGTAATTTGTCAGCAAGACGCAAGCATCCGCTCATTCAGTGGGTGTAACTGTATTAAATAGCTGCTGAGGCATTCATAGCGTATACGTCTTGAGAGATATTAGAGGAGAAGAAGCAGTCTGGTAAGTCAAGATTTTATTGTAAGTCTTTTTCAAAAAAAAACAAAAGAAAAAAGAAGAAGTTAATATTTACTTAAGAGTTTCTTTATTTAAGTAAAACAAATAGTAAGGTAGACCTACCTTACACACTAAGGTTTAATGATAATATAAATAAATACACCTGTCAGTATAACGCCATTCAGCACCACCACAAACTGCAGCCTCCAAAATGTTGATTAACCAATTCTAACCAAAACATTACAACCTTCATGGGTTGGATTTATATTGTATTAGACTTTGTTTTATCTGGATGTACCTAATAAACTGGTGACTGATTGTACTTCTTTTGACGATAAACAAACCCCAGAATGCTTTATGATGTTATATGTTTTGTCTCCCACAGACAGAAATGCTGCCCTCAACTACAGAGCAGGTTGCCGTAACCGGGACCTCTAGTCTGGGCTCTTCGGCTGGTAATGGCTCAGCCTTCCTGGACTCTGAGTTTCGTTATGTCCTCTTCCCAGTTGTCTACAGCATCATCTTCATCCTGGGCCTCTTCGCTAACCTCTACGTGCTGTTTGTCCTGCGCTGCCTCCGCGGTACCAGGGCCATGGGGGAAATCCGCATCTACATGACAAACTTGACCATCGCCGATCTCCTTTTTGTGAGTGCCCTTCCCTTCTGGATTGGCTATTACAGTCTGCATGGTAACTGGGTCTACACAGACTTCATGTGCCGGCTGACTGGCTCGTTGTTCTTCATCAACACGTACTGCTCCATCCTCTTCCTCGGGGCCATCAGCGTCAACCGATACTGGGCAGTCACCCGGCCTCTGGATGTGGCCACCTCAGACCACAGACGTCGTGGGATCATCGTGTGCGTTGTCATCTGGGTTTTGACCCTGGCGATGGCTATTCCATTTCTGGCATCTCCACAGACCAACACTGATGAGAACAACGTCACTCGCTGTTTCGAGGGCTACCACCATGGAACCGATTCACAGAAGAAAACAGTGGCTGCCACTCATTTTGCAATAATTGGAGTGTTTTTTGTGGTGTTTTTTCTGGTCGTGGTGTGTAATTTCCTTATTGCTCGAGCGTTGCTTTCTCAAAATCCTCCTCAGTCAGAGTTCCGGTCTGCAACGATCATATCCAGGAAGTCCCACAGGACCATGTCCTCCTCAACTAAAAGCCCCAGGGGGCTGAAACGGAGAGCTCTGCAGATGTTGTTTGCAGTGGTGGGAGTGTTTGCTCTGTGTTTCCTGCCTCACCATGTAATTCAAGGCTTCTGGACACTGGCGGTGTTGCAGATCACACAGGGCTGGGGCCACGTAGAGTTGGACCAGAAGACCCTTCAGGCACTCAACGACGCACATCAGATCACTTTGCTTCTTATGGGCCTCAACTGCATTTTGGATCCTTTAATTTATTACTTTGCCACACAGAAGTTCAGACGGTTCATCACAGCCCACATTAAACAGTTAGTGAAGAGAGAGGGGTGCTCACAGACGCTCAGAGGTCTCCATGGACAGCAGGAATCAGAGCCAGAGACTCCATAGTGAGCACCAGCAGCCCGAAATAAATTGATTTAAACAGATTTAATACTTGTACAAAAGTGTAGATATTTGTTACGTGTGCGTGAAAGACTTTCATGTTGCCCCTGTTTCAAGATTACATTTTCTTGCACCTCCAGAACTATAAGCAGTTTCAGTGTTGATGTAGTTTAGTGTCACCCTCAGAATTTCATGTCGTTTCACACACTTATTTTGACACTTTATTTTCACACACTATAATTGTACCAGTCCTTCCTGTGTGAAGAAGTTTTGCAAGCAGAAGTACATCAGCAAATCGAGTATGGCTCTGAAAATTCTGCGGGAGGACAGTTCATCACTTTAGTGTGTGAAATGAACTGATAAAGCAGCAGACAAAATTATTTAAATCCTCCCGCAGGTGTTGTTCTGCATGAAGTGGGACACTAAAACAGTAGAGAAGTCAAGGATAACAGCCATATATAGAGAGCTTAGTCATCTCTTTTTGGTTGTTCTCACTAGATTACACACGAGCGTGTTCAGCTCAGTCGGCGTAATCGTCTCCCCTGACATTTCATTAGTAAAATATGTGAGATTGTTGTCTCACATCAGATGAATTACAGGTTTTTTGGGTGCTTTGGTGCTTTGGTCCTTTGAGTGCTTTGAGGCGGCGGAGGGGCTCGCGGCAGCTCCCGCGTGCCGAACGGTACGTGCTTTCACGTCGGAGTCAAAACACCAGAAAAGTCTCCAACAACACCAGAAAAAGTAGCTCGATTTGTCGCTCGTAGCTTTTGACAAAAAAAGTCGCTATGAGGGTTTGGAAAGTCGCCAGATTTAGCGAGAAAGTCGCCAAGTTGGCAACACTGATGTCACATGGTACAAATCCCATGATTCAGTGTGACAACACTTATTATTATTCACTCTACTGTATATGTATGACACCGTATTCTTACTGTGAGTTTACCTGCTGTTGTAAAACTGATTTGTGACGCATTTTATATTCAGTGTCTTTGGTTGTCTTGTATGTTCCTCAAATACACTGTAATGTCATTTTAAACTTTCAGAAGGAAATGGTTTTACTCCACAGTCAACATTTGTGATTAGAATTGTATTCTATTGATATGATTGAAGAAAAATAAAAAGACAGTTTCGTACAAATCAACAAGCTAGGAGGCATCTCAGTCTGTGAACAAACATGAAAAAGAGAAGAATAAAGTACATGCTTTTTGTGACACAAATTACAGGTTTTATCAAAATTGTACAAACACAGACAAGGAATGGACTCTTGCTGTTTTGTGTGAACATGTTAACTATTTTTACCACATTCAGATTGTGTTCAATAACTTGTGTCAAATCAGATTACAGTAAATAAAAACAAATAGCAAACCTCATCATTCAGGTTAAAGGTGATGCTGAGCTCTTTCTGCAGGTATTTTTCTGCTGAACAAAATGCTGTTTTTTGGTCTTTTTATTGCATATCTCCACATTCACATGAACGTTCATGATAGACTTGAGTACACATTGTCCTCGGTCACATCGGTGGGGTCGAGATCAGTGTAGTCTTGGCTGGTGTTTGTGTAATTTATGTACACATCTCCGTCACTCTCAGTGTGTGGCAAACCTCCCCTGATAAGTACAAAAATGTCATCAGACTGTTAATATATGCACAGCCTTAAACCGCATGTGAACCAAATGCAAACACGAGTATAAACACATTTCTTTCCTGTAGAGACTTACTTTGGTGACTGTTCAGGTCCAGGAAAACCTTTAAGAAATCCAAGACATTCAAATTGTCCACAGAACAGAATTTGGTTAAGATTTCACCAAGGTTTTTACAAGATTTTGACAGGAAATGCTTTTTTTTTTACCTTTAGCTGCAATGTTGGAGGTGGTCGATGTGGCGCCAAGTCTGTGCCAGCCCAGCCAAAAAAGAATAGCAAAGGCGATGATCAAGGCCAGGAGAGAAAAAAATAAGGCAGCTATTCCTAAATTCTCACTGACTGCTGTAAGTCAGGGAAAAAGCACAGAATTGCAGGAGAAAGATTTTAGTTGTTGGTCACAGACAAAAATAATAAACAGTTGAAAAAGCAAAAACAAAATGGCATTCTATCTTTGTGCATGACAAACTACTTTTTCATAGTTAGTTGTTCAAATATTGGACAGTATTAGCCGACTGTAGATATATCAATATCTGTGCATAAGTTGGTTTCAAATGCTTTGGCCAGAAACAGCTGTGAGAGTATTGAGAGTGAACAAAAACAGTTGTGGGCTGGACCGTTAATTAACCAATGAGCTGAAAGACAAATTAAAGCTTAGTAGAGCTGAGGGGAACTGCAGAATTAAAACCGACCACCAACCTGTTGTATGCATGGAGATGATAAAGACTGTGTGGTTTTGAGAAAACTGACTCTCGGCACGGCAGCGGTAAAGCCCGCTCTGCTCTGGCTTGGTAAGGGTGAGCTCTCCACCGTTTCCCACCACACGCCAAGTCTGATTTTCTAGGTGTTCCCAGGACTTGACAGAGACTTTCATGTTGAAAGCGTTGCAGAGCAGGTTGACTCTTTGACCTGCTGCAACTGGGTAGTCTGGTATGGCCACCAGCTGCAGAGAGAGCTTTCCAGAAGAGGAAAAAGGGTGCGGTGTACGGTCTGGTGAACACAAAATGAAGGATGATGGATGGAGGAAAGAAAGGAAGGGGAAGTGAGTAGATAAACAGTTACAGACACACTAGTGGCGTGGTTCTAGGGAGGGCAATGTCTGGTTTCTGTTGTGTTGGCCAGTCTATCCAGCAGACTTTGAAATTGAATTTGTAATCCCTCTTATTCACGCCTCTGACTGGCCTCCATGGCAATGGCAGCCAAGGCTCATGGGTATTGTAGTATTGAGACTCTTCTGCCATCCCAAAATTACGCACAAAACACAATTGCTCAAAACTAGATAATTAAAACTGGTGGCCGTAACATAAACCTATAGCATAGGGAAATCATTCGGGCGAGTCCCTGTGTTCGGTTGAAGATATCTTTAAAGAAAAAACTGAAATTGGAACCGAGTAGGGAAAAATACACATTACCAGAACTAGCAGCCACTCCCACTTATTAAACATTAGGATGTTAGCATTGTCATTGTGAGCATGTGAGCAGGCTAATATTAGCATTTAGCTCAAAATGCTGCTCGATAAAACAGAATAAACCCTCACAGAGCTGCCGGCATGGCTCTTGTTATTAATACTTTCATTTGATTGAAATTATTATATAATCACATTCTGTATTACCTTCAACAGCCGGTGCAGTATTTGTGGAGGTTGTTGTAGTCCATGTTGTAGTCTGGAATGTCACTGTATAGACAACAAGAAGCACAAATAAACATTAATAGTATATTTAAAAAACGATGTCCTGGATTCTGTTATTACATTTACTAATTCAAATGTCCTTACCTGTACTCTCACACAGACACCACAGGAGAGAAAAGTGAAGCAGCATGTTGTTTTGAGATGAACAAAAAGTAAACACCACACTCACTTCAGGCAAACAGGTACAAGAACCGATCAAATGTTATAATGAATGCACAGGCAAGAGTGGAGGAAGTATGAGACTGGGAAACATAAATATAAAGGAAGTTTCAAGTTCCTTTTTTTTTTTTTTTACAATAATGAATAACTTTCTCCAATTTGATATACAAGGAAAGCAGCAGACCGTAATGTGTCCAACTCCTATAACTAGGTATTGGAAATCTTGGCATTGCATTAAAACAATTATAAGGTACACAGGAAGCAGAACAAAATAGTCAAAAATAAGCAAAGGAAAAACTATTAATACATACAAATATAGAAACTTAGCTTAACCAAACCAAAGGATAAGATCAACACAAATACAAATGCACAAATGAGCATAAAGAAAATCATAATTAAACCTAATCTCACACATGTAAACCTTCATTTGTAAAATTTAAAATCCGTCAATCAATTTACGACCTGCAGGGAAAACAGTTAATAACCAGACACGAACTAACTTTTAATGTTTTTTTAAAAGTCAGAGCTGGCAGGCAAGTCTACCAGACTCTCAAAACTATTGGTTTTAAACCTTTCATATCTGCGACAGTGGTCACCTTCAGGCTCAAGCTGTGATGACAGCTAAGATTGTTGTTGCTGGAAAATTTGACACCAGACCTCTAACCTGAGGCAAACGCTCACTGGCTGCCACAGCAGGTCAGGGCAAGAGAGTGGATTTATATGATGCTGCAAAAAGGACAGAAATTTAACTTCCTAATTCATTGACGGTTGTATTAAAGTCTATCATATTATTAGGTGTTTCTGTTACACTCATTCTTACATATAGCCACTTGAATCACCCAAACCACATGCTGAACTCCAACGAAAACATCACCATAAATTGTGTAGTTCTCACCATAAACATCTACATGCTTTAACACCAAAATAAATGGTGTCCCTATATGGGAGGTGGGTCAGCTTTTTCCCCACACAATGCCAGAGGCATCTTGATTTAATTCCTTAACACTCATGCTGATAGTTTATCACGGCAATCCATCCAATAAGTGTGTTTTATATGGACCCATGTGCATAAATAATGTTGAACTTATCAATGTATGTTTTAACATTGTTCAGGCGCTTTGCACAAACAGAGTTAGACCTGACAGTTATGTCCCTGAAATGCAGGAAGTGGTTTCTCTTGCGTCATAAAACCGCTGCTTAAACAAACCAACAGCTGCCGCAGAACAAAACTACCCAGAGAGGAAGGAACAACTCCAAGCAGTAAAAAACACAGTCACCACTTTTTACAGAAGTTAATGTAGCGATACCACCATGAAAAAGACTCAGTTACTTGAAAATTATGAAAGTACTCATCAACAAAATACATAGTATAGTATAATCAACAAAAATGTGAAGAAGCATGAAATAGAAAATATTGAGTAAACATCCTCAAAATTGTATCTAAGTGCATTACTTCAGATATTCTGTCAGGACCAGCCTTATAGCCCTCTAATAGCTAACACTTATTAAAACTTTATAATTTCGTAATGGTGATCAACATCAACATTGAGTCATCATCAGCCGGGCATTATTACTCACAGTTAACATGTGTTTTGGTTATCTCTGATAGCAGCCACGGCTTGCAGTTTTAAACAATTCGTCTATTATATATTGATGGCGCTAATTAGATGTGTTTTGGTGCCATGCACCATAAAAACAAAGAAAAACCAAACAACTTGGTTTCTTTTTCGCATGGTCAATAAATTTCTTAAAAAGGCATTCATATGTCATGCTTTAAAGCAGAATCAAAAGTGTGTGCTGATGAGTCGTGATATTGTTTAAGGGTGAGGCTGATTTCATCTCATTTGAACCCGCATGTATTTTTCTATAATTTTGCATGCGAGAGAGAGAGAGAGCGATAGCGTTAGACGGTGTTTCTTCACGTATCCAGTGTCCATCTGTGACTTCTCCTAATGAAGTTCTGTATACCAGAGGGGACAGAATAATCTCTCTCTCTGAGAGAAAGATAAATGGTGATACCGTATAATTATCTATGTCTGCCCTCGTGTATATGAAGTGTGCATACCAGTGTGTATGCATGTGTGTGTGTCTTTTCCCAAAGTCATTATTCTTCATTATTCTTCTATTATTCATTACTCGTTCATTATTCTCCCCGCTGGCTACAAGTCATGCCTGTTGGTTCGCACTGCAGACACCACTGTGGCCCTCCTACCAATTGATGACAGTAGAGTAATGGGATGAAGTTAGTGTGATGTGTGCATGTGTACACACATATGCAGTATTGTTCCACATGTTTGTTTTGACTTGGACAAATGCAATTAACCTAATTAATGTTCTACTTTATTGACCACCTCTATGAATATTGACTGTATTAATGACTAGGGGCAAGCATCCGCCTAGTGACTGAAGAAGCTGATTTGGGACCAAATGATAGTGTGAGTCGGTGGAGAGCGTGGGGAAAATGTTGTGAGGAAAGGTGAAGGAGAAATGGTTTCATCCAAAGTTTGCAGCTCTAAAGATCATTATCTGACAGTTTTGAATAATGTCAAACGAAAACACGGCAATACCATCAGGCTGTTGTGGACTCTCGTGAGAAAATAAAAATGATTATTGCATGGGCAAAGTCCTTATCTGGCAATGCAGAATAAACACACCATGTACACTTACATTGGTACACTAAACAAAAGAAATACATACATGTGAAAAATACTGTTGAATATGGATCTGTTTGGTCCACACAAAGAGGAAATGTCTAACAATCTGTAAATCTGAGGCCATAAAATGTTGAAGCAAATTTGGTGAACAGCAGGCACTGTGGTCACAAGTGATAGCTGCAGGTTGATGATAAATATGCTGAAACATTGTGTTACAGTACCGCAAATAGAAGAGAGTTATGAAGTCAGAAAACAGACTCCAGAGTAACTTTCAGTCAAAGAAAGATTCATCTATCTGAACTTTCCCAACATTAGCCAACACAAGCAGCAAAAACCTTGAATATGGCTTGTCACAACCCGGCTCCTAGGCTATGACAAATATGGAAAGGACACAAGGGATGATGGAAAAGTAAAGGTATTTATTATAACTAAATAAAGAAATAGTTACCATTGTGAGGTGTGTCAGTCAGTAACATCAGTAATGTAAACGTGACTGCGTGTGTGATGAAGTGTGGGGTGTTGTCAGCGAACCAAAAGAAGACCAAAACCAAGGTATAAAGGGGCAGCCACTGGCATGGATCACTCAACGTGCACAGGGGGAGAGCCAGGGCCCAGAGCAACACTGGAGCAGGGCTTTAATGCCCTCGGAGCTCCAGGACCAGGTGCTCTGCATCGAGTAATCTGCCACGATCCTGTGACTCCTCCACGGACTCGGACAACACCATACTTTCACAGTCGTTAGAGGCAGGGGCCGTCACGGGCTGCATTACTTAAATTACGGATTCAACTTTTAATTTGCACGAGGAAGAGAGTGTCATTTCTTCTTTCAAGAGTTGCATTGTCTTTGAACCTGCAATTGGTTATAGCACTCGGGAGGCCTCTTTCACACGTTGTCTAGTTGTTTTCGCATTGACATTAGATACATTGTAGGCAACATACATATTGGGACAGACAGTGAGGCTCTATAGCAGACAGCAACAGTAGCCAAACAGATTAAGAACTTACATATCAGTCACTCCTAACAGTCTATTTCATCATATTCACATTGATGACAGTATAAAGTAAGAGCTGCATGCATTTGAGGGTCAATTTTTTAATTGAGTGTTTCTCATCAGTGAGAGATTTAACTGAGCTCAACCACTGGGTGGTGCTCAGCACTCATAGTTTACAGCCTCTTTCTATTTGTTCACGCATCAAAGCCTCAGAGAGTACAGTTAGGTGTCCTTTCAGGCTTTTCTCCCTGTGATCCCCAACCATCAGTTTACCATTTCAGCTGCTAGAGATGCTTGATAGGCATGGCTGTAAGTCACGTTCCTATTAACCGTAGAAATCCATCAGGTAGGTTTTCCAGTGCACTGGAAGATCAAAGGATTTCACTTAACAGTCGTAAAACTTAAATACTGAGTGTGTTTACATTTCTGTGACACAAAAAGCATTTCGGTTTGCTTTTTAACACTTTGACAGTTTGATGTTATTCAAATCGTGATCAGTCATGTCAAGTCTTGTATGAGAAGATAACTAATCTCTGGTTTATAGGTTCATTTCTTTCAAATTAATTCATGCTTTTTTTTTAATCTACAGCACAACCAAACACTTGCCTTCAGTGTGACAGTCTCTGGCTCTGGGGTGTTTTCTTTAGTTCACACTTGATTTGCTGTTTCCCTCCTATTGTGCTTTCAGTTGGTCTGTGTGCTCTGAACATTATCCCTATGGGGGGGCTTGCAGTCACTTCGTTAAAGAGGAAAATACATTATCATGTTGTTGAGTGGAGAGCGCAAGAGATTCAGTCAGAGATTTCCTCTTGGAGACAGTTGTTCCTGATGACCCAGATGAAATATGATGGCATTGTGTGTGTGTGTGTGTGTGTGTGTGTGTGTTTGCAGAAAGAGACGAAGGAGTGCACTCATCCCTACATCATTTTTTGATGGATAACTTTCCTCCCTCCTCTCGTCACGCGTTGGGTGTCACGGTGATGACGAGTGGCCTCCTTCTGCTTTTCTGGCGGGCGGTGGGATGTGACAGTCGTTCGGGCAGCTGCCAACATGCGTCTCACTGCTCTTCCTCCTACAGACTCCCCATCCACTGCCTCTGTTACTAACCCCCTCCCAGTTCAAATGATAAACTCCCCTACTTCTTGTCCAGTTTACCAGTCCCCTCCTCTGCAATCCAGAACACAGCATCTTAAACTATGAATATCAATTCTTTCTCCCCGTCTCCCTCAGCTGACCGTGTGCGGCGCTTCAGAAATAATAACAGCATTGAGGACAGGAACAACAGTGACAGGCGAGGCTTTTACAACACCGTGCAACACGACAACAGAGGACAGACAGCACTCAGCTCCAGATGGGCGCTTCCTGTGCCAGGCAGGAAATGGCACTGAGCTCCGTCGCCATCATATTTCATTTTAGCGGAGAACAGAGACGATCATCACTTCATCTTCGGCACCCCCCCCCCTCCCCCTCCCCCTCCCCCTCCTCCCCCAAACGGATGAGCTGTAAATTCATTTTAGTCTTTTTGTTCTCCTTCTCTGCGTGAATCCCTCTTGAGGTGTTGTCATCACTGGCAAGAGATACTGGGAATTTAAACTCCAATATTTAGCCTCCGAGCCTTTCCTCTGCCTGCTGCTCTGGGTGGAACAGAAATGACTCGATCGCGGCTGACCACACACAGATGCGTACAACTGCACGCCATGTGTGCTCATGTGCAGACAAATACACTTACTTAAATGCACATGTAGACAGCACGAAAGCTTTGTTACCATCCTAACAAATATACTAGAAGTTATTTTCATTAAAGGGGCACTACTCTGATTTTACTTGTTACAACCCAGAGGCAGGGGTTTGAAAGATGTTGGCATCAAACAAAAGTCTAACATAACACACTATTAAGTTGCATTATTGGAATTCATCTGCTGACAATCAGTAACAAATAGCGACATATCAAAAAAAAGTAGTTTATAATAGTTCAAAACCATACCGTATTTAATTTGGATAAATAACCCAGCAGTAATATTCAAAAAACACTAACATTGGGTCAAAACAACCCACTGGCTGTGGTGGTTTCACAATCGTGGGGATATGTTTTGTGTTTCAATAGCAAGGGCAACTGTTTGGACAACCATTAAAGCACTTCTTACTGGCCCAAACCTACAAAGCACACATTTGCCTCAAAGTGCTTTAGAGTCTGTACAAACAGACTCGTTCAAGGAAAAACAAAAAAGAACAAACTAGCAAGATAGGCCAGAACAGGCAGACATGCAATAGATGTCTTATGAACAGAGTAGACAGAAATAACAAGCACTAAACAACCTTCTCAGAAAGAAAAGGAAAAAATACCATTAACGAATTATGAAACCTGAAAGACACACTGATTTCATGCATGCGCATATATGTGTGTGAGAGAGTGTGTGTGTGTGTGTGTGTGTGTGTGTGTGTGTGTGTGTGTGTGTGTGTGTGTGTGTGCTCCACCCCAGTGCTGCCCGGTGCAGATGATGCACTCAGTTCTGCTGTGTAGGCCCTGTGTTGAACAGATGTCGCGGATGCTGATACTGTCCCTATGCTGAGCACGAACAAATTACATGCCGATACACACACTCACACACACACACACACACACACACACACACGCTGCAAATATGACCTTCAGATTACAGATGGCCCCTATCAGAGGCCGCCGACTGGATTTGCAAGATGTAAATACTGAGGGAGTAATCCAGCATGGGGCAGAGGGGGCTATAACATGGGGCAGGATGGGCACCAGATGGCATATGTGTGTGCGTGTGTGCGTGTGCGTGCATGCGTGTGTGTTAGAGGGAATGTTAAGTGTGCGGAGGCACTGACATTGGGATTATGGTGTCTGTTTTTGATGTGCCACAGATGGACCTGTAGTGTTTTCTCCTCAACACTAAATGCAGGTGGATAGTAGCCCTCAACATGAAAACCCCCCTTTTTTCATATTCTCTTTGCCCCATGTGGCACCGTGGCAAAGGGGTTATGAACTTCCTTTATTAGTTAATGGAGGCCTGCACTTTAAGTGACCTTGAGTAGCATGTGAGCAGCAAGCCGAGGAAGAGACTGCGAGCATGAGTGCTCCGACTATCAACCTCGATTTCCCTCGTGGTGTATGCCGAGTAATATCAGATATATAGGGGGCGAAGAGAGAAAGAAGGAAACACAAACTGTGAATAAGAACAAAGGGAAACGGTGTTGTCATATGAATGAGGCCCCGTTTAATTCTTTGACTTGCAGAGGTCACAGGCCAATCGAGCTGGCGCGCCATGATACGGTGTACCATCCTGGGAAACATTTTTTCCCGCACATCCTTTTTCATTTCACCTCCTCCCCTCCTTCCTCCCCTACTCCCGTCTCTTACATCCTTTTTGTCCTTGCCATAATTTCATCTCTTTGCACGTCATTAGCAAGCTGGCGCCTAATGAATTTCTTATCTCTCCGAATTCAGTGGCTGTTGTGATAACGTTTATTGTGTTCAGTTTGACTATTCACCACATCGGAGGCAGGGATGTGTGTGTGTGTGTGTGTGTGTGAGTGTGTGTGTGTGTGAAAGAGAGGGGAAAGAAATAGAAACAGTGAGAAATATTTAGACAGAGAGTCAGAGGCAAAGACATAGAGAGTTCTCAGCAGCAGTGGCGTTTCGGCTGTGTGGCATCTAATATTTAAGTTCAAAATGGGAGCATTAATTTAACGTGTGTGCGTGAGGTGTAGAGGTGGATGCCAGCACACAGCGATGGTTACGTACATGGATACACATCAAGAAGAACAGGTGGCGGGAATGACAGAAGAAGGAGAGGAGGAAAAATAACTCACTGAGGAGTGGCTCAACCTTTTTCAAAAGGGAGGAAAGAGACATTGAAAGCAGAAAAATAGAAAATATGAGCCACTGATTAGAAACTGATACAGCGAGGGAGTGGAGGAGAAGGAGCTTAGAGATGATTAAACAAGGAGAGAGAAAAGGATGGGAGGCAGTTCGAAGGACAGGGCAGTGGCAGATGGGAGTGTTCTGGTCTGTTACTAATGTTCCTCGGAAGAATTAAAGTCCAGGAAGAGGTTCACGCACACACACACACACGCCGGCTCACACACACATGCACGCTGTTAGCTCAGTATAGGTGTTAGCGTGCGCCCCTGTAAACATCAGCAACCCCCTACTGGCTTTCCCTCAGCAGTAGTTAGTGACTTAGTGACCCATGCAACCCCTCACACACCGACATCAGGCCCTGTAGTAGCGCATGGTCGATCCAAAGTGTCACCTCGCTAAATGGGCACACACATACACACACACAAACACACACCTCTTGCAATAAGTGCTAAGCACATTCATCTGACACCTTTCCTAATAACTGAATGCATGTGGAGTGAGATGTGAGAAGGAGGGAGGAAAAGAGGGAAGGGAGACAGGATGAAGAGCTAATAGCAGCTGTGTCACACTGTCAGCATTAGTTTAATGTGTCAAAACAAGGCCTCACTGAGCACTTGAGCTGTATTTGACTGTACAAGGAGTACAGTGGCAGTGTTTTGGATTGGGAACCTGTTTTCCTGAACAATAACATTGCGTTTTATGTGATGGTTAATGTGGCATGTGTCATCCAAGCATGTAGTTAAAGGTAATTGCATATTTCACTTGCAGAATAGAGTCGACCCAAGGCTGGGAAAAAAAAGTGAAGTCACATAACTGCCTCCAAAAACCTGGCAAATAAATGTTGCCTTACTCATTAGCAAACATTACATAACTTGTGAAACTTTGCTGACAAACTTTGCTTTTTAATTTTTAATTTTTTTGAGTATCTTCTGGTCAGACTGGCATAAAAGTAGTACATCAGATTCAAGTTATTCTGAAAAAAGTCCAACTTCACAATCTGATTCCTTCTGTTCACTACCACCTGCTGCAACTTCCAGTTCCTCGCTGTACAGTTTTGAACAAAACAATCTGGAGCCATGTTCCCAAAGTTTCCTAGAACTAGCAGTTGGTCTCAGCGGAAATACAGTAAAAAACTTAAGTGACAGCAAAATCATGTTTACTGCATTCATACCAATAAAAGCTTCATGTGTCGGTTTCCGAAGATATCGCGGAACTTAAATATTGAGTAATAATACATTTTCTCCTACTGCACTGGGTATTATGTTTGTACATTTGCCACTGATGTGCGGTTTACAGAGTGTTGCAAAGTGCGGCATTTGCCCTTTGAAAAACACCCTACAACTAAGGCAGATTAGCCTCCAAAAAACCTTGATGCTACGCTAAATTGTTCTCTAATGCTGCAAGAGTCAGGGACATTACCTGTGCTTTAGTTAGTGTCCAACAAATTAGGCTCTTGTGCTCAGCCGTCTTTGAAGGAGAGAAAGAAAATGAAAGTCCTGGATCGATATGTTGAAGGACAACAGGCAGTGAGTGTGAAGAGAAGTGACAGTTGCACACACGTGTGTAAATTTCTCCCAGAGTGAAGGTCAGAAAGAGGTAAGCTATGTGTTTAGAAGTTATTTTAACCCAAGTTAAGTCTGAGGCAAGTAAAAAGACGTCTCTGGAGAGGATAACGCTGGCTTTCATGTTTTTATTTAATGCCAAAATTCCACTTTGAAGGAATTTTACATCTAGCTGCTGAAGAAAACATTAAATTGAGGATGCAGAAAGGGGCAAGTTAAGGCAACTCATAGGCTTGCAGTGCTTGCCAACTGTCCCCATGTCCTGGGCAAGGCAAAAGTGGACGCGGTCTGCGGAGAGATGCTTAACTGCCTCAGCAGGAACATCAGGAGCGCAATGCTGCTCGTTGTCCCAACGCATATGGCCCTGTTTTTCATCTTTTGGGTGTGCACAGTGAAAAGGAGAGGAGAGAGAGAAGAGGAATGGATGAGGAGAAAGCCACAGAAAGACAGAGACAAGCTAGAAGGATTGGTTGAAAGAGACGGATGGACAGGAAAAGAAAGAACACGGGAAGAGAAAGACTGAGATGGAAGACCAGAGTGGCAAGAAATGAGTAATTGAGGGGGAGAGAGAGAGAGAGAGAGAGAGAGAGAGAGAGAGAGAGAGAAAAGGGTTGAGAGGGTGTGAAATGCGAGAAGAGAGTTTAATTTGTTTTTCGGCAGTGTCGTGCCGTCACAGAAATGTGTTTACCAGCCCCTACTTTGCCATTAGTGACACTCGGGCGCTCCTGTAGAAGAAACCAAATAGGTTCATAACTGCCTCATGTATCCTCCAAATGTCCCTATAGCTCTCCGTCTGTTGGACTGTGTCCGTCCGTATGTCTCCTCTCCTCGCTGCATCTCTCCCCCTCTCTGTCTGGCTCTGTCTTCCTTCTCTTCCTTCTTTTTTTTCTTGCTGCCTGTTCCCGCCTCGTGCTCAGTCTTCCTCCAAGTTTGAACCGCTGCCCGTTGTCGTGATAGAAGGCTGACCCAGAAGTGCCACGGTGCAATGAGGGGAGGACGGGTGGAGGGCATGCAAATGAGAGGGAGCAGGACAGATACAGACACTGTGTCCCATTAGGGGCCACCTCCTTTGACAGATGTGGCCTACCAAGTCAAAGGATTCTGAGCATTATAAGTGCTTTTTCACTATTTTTTCACCTTACTGGACATCTTTCTTGAGTCCTAAGAACAAATCAAACGGAACCTGGTGGGGAAAAATAGTGTTTTAGCCAAACGCTGTTCACACAACACCTTGTATTGCAGCTCTGTCGTCACCTCGATACTGAAGTACCTCTGACTTCGTAGCCCTTTTATCTTTCAACCATGGCTGATTTTTATCTGTATCTTTGCCTACATAATATAATATGTATCCATCTTGCTGCCATCCTCTGCAGGCCCTGTACTGTGTCCTTTAGCAGCCTGCAAGAGCCGCTCAGCTTGCTCTCTCCTACCCAAATCAGAAGCCCCTCCATCTTCACATCCTCAAGGGTGAAACTGACATTACCTTACAGTTAATCCAAATAACACAAACTGTACACCAAAAATTAGGATGGGAACAGATAATCTAATTTGACAGACTAAGGAATCCCAGTTTGTCAAACAAAATCTTCAAGATATTAGTGATATTTAATGATTTAAGATTGACCGTTTTCCTGCTTGCTTGCATGCCTTTTGTGTTAACAGTTCCCGAGTTTTCCACCACTACAGGAAACCATCCTGTCAAAAGCCGCCTGGAGGTGAAAGGCGTGACTACTCTGACTCTCGCTGTGGCTGCTGCTAAACTCTTTAACGGCGTGAACTTCCTCTCATGTTCTGGTGTCAGACCTGTCACAGAGCGCTACTCAAAGAGCGAGATGGAAAATACCCTTTATTAATATTTTAACAGCTCAAACAGTTGGAGACCAGGCAGAGTGACTGGTACATGTAAGGCAGATTGAATCCGAGTGTCAATACGTGGAAGAGAGTCGGACCAAAGTGTGCTGGTCTGAGGTCTTTCTTGAGTCAACATTCAGCATCGCTGTGTTGACATAAAGATGTCGACCCAAGAGACAGAAAAATAATAAAAGACAGAAAGAGAAGAAGGAGAGTGTGAAATATGGTGGAAAAACATCAAAGGAAAAAAAAAATCTGTTCTGTGGGTGTGTGTTGCCATCTGTGCAAGTCCATGAAGTTGTGTGCTTGTATGTGTGTGTGTGTGTGTGTCTTGGGAGCAGCTTGTAAATGGGAGACTTTAGGAGGGAAAAGTTGGAGCAGAAAGCTGCTGGAGGTAATCTTGTGGCCCACAGCTGATAACAGCTTTCCACCTGGAGCCTCTTAGCAAATGCCTGGACCACCATCAATCAACCAAATGTCCTTCACACACACAGAGAGAGAGAGAGAGAGAGAGAGAGAGAGAGAGAGAGAGAGAGAGAGAGGAATGACGTAATGCATGTTGTGACCATCCAGCAATACTGCATGTACAA
The DNA here is from genome assembly GCF_050575085.1 of Anarhichas minor. Taxonomy (NCBI): domain Eukaryota; kingdom Metazoa; phylum Chordata; class Actinopteri; order Perciformes; family Anarhichadidae; genus Anarhichas; species Anarhichas minor. Next base: position 6,109,560 of record NW_027466486.1, read on the forward strand.
TCGTTGAATGATCAACAAACATGCAATATTTTTAGGATCATCAACATCATGTCATATACTTAAAGAGACACACCAGTGATTTCAGATGGCAAATGACTAGTCATGGGAAGGACTACACAGCCTGTGAAAATAGCTGAATAAGATATTCTGCGGTCCTTGAGGTAGTTTTATCAAGTCAGAGAAAATTACTGAAGTGACATCCCTTGGGTATCTCAGCTTGGGCTTCAAAATTACATTTTCTTTAACCAAGCCTGTGTCACAAATTGGCTGTGTTAAAAAAAGAACAGGGGTTTTCTTGGCCTGTGCTGCTTTGATTTCACCAATATTTTTTAAATCTGCTTCTAATAAAGGCATGCTTCAAATGAAGTACTTACTGGACCATTGAACCATTCTGACGTCAGGATCTGGGGGCCGTGTCGTTCACCCCACCCCAACATTTTTACCTTTAGACGTTATTGGAAGACTATTTGTACGAATAGCTATTTTAAGCAAATACCCTGGCCTTTAAAAACAGCCTTCAGTGGTTTAACTTCACATCTTGCCGCAGTGACGTGCAGGCGTACTACAGGGTGTGTCAGTACACTGTGACCTTACTGTTGGGTGTGGTTACAGGTGCAGAAAAGCACACTTCTGACATCACTCATCTGTCATTTTAGCCGTCGTGAGAGGTGAAACACACTTCCAACTAGAGATGGCAATGAAACACTGCTTTACAGACTTGTATTAGGTTACTCTTCAAGTCCCCTCGACTTTATCAGCATGTAATACCAAATTGCTGGAGATCCTCTTTTAACCCTGCCTGGTCTATGTAACACTAGAAATGCATGCAGAAAGATCTTAAGTTTAACCCCCAGAGTTGATTTGGATGCAGTTGGTGGTGGCACAACAAATGGTCTAACTTTGTGTGGGTGAATTTGCATGTGTGCACATCTGTCTGTCGGTCTGATCCTGGCCTAATGGACTTCAGCCCTTGCATTGCTGACAGAAAATCAATGACCCACTCGGTAGAGTCAACACTGCTACATCTGTGCATCGGGAGAGAGAGAGAGAGAGAGAGAGAGAGAGAGAGAGAGAGAGGTATTCATGTTACGGCTTATGTGACGGAGTTGCCACACGTCTACTGTTTTCACTGAATGTTGATTTCCATTGTGAGTTCTAATCTTGTCACGCTCTCACACAACCTTGTGGACTCAGACGACACACCGATTAGTACACTGGATGCGCAAATGCCATTTGTATTTCTGGAAAAGCATTAGGCCAGAGACTTCCAGCATAACGTCCCACAATGGGGTCAGGTTAACCAGATTACGTACAACTTTAGGCAGTCATTAGAGGAGGTTGTCAGGGAACAGGACGGGCTGACAAAATGGGGGGAAATGGAAAGAAGAGATCAACAGAATGAACCAAAGCAAATTGTGCACAGTGTCACGGTGCATTCTGGCAGTCAAATGATGGTTCTTTTCTGAATCTGAGACAAGGAATGTGGGCGCTGTGTGAAAATCTGCAATGAAGGTGTTAGGACTCAAAGTTAAATTAGAATTTTAAGATGAGGAAAAATGAAACTTTAATGATCCCTGTGGGGGAATTAGTTTGGTGCAGCAGCAAAAGTAATATGATTCAACAGCAAAAACGGCTTTATGGAACATATTAAATAAGCAATGATATAGCAGAGAAAATATGAAGTATAGAACATGAACCGACTGAGCTTCTATGTCTGCATTTACTTTTTATAGTTTATAGTTTTATGTTAAATAGATTAGGACATCAGAAATATGTGCTTTACATATATATTTGGGGTTTAGAGTTTATTCTTGTTCTTGGAAACAGCAGTTGAGAAAACTGCCACAAGGTCCATTTAGTAGCTTTTCTGGAGCTTTTAATCATATCAAATGATCTTCATCAATAAAGAAAATGGAAATTTGAACATCTCCATTTTATGATGAACCTCATGTGATATGATTGAAAGTAGAGCAGCTACTAAACAGGCCTTGGGGGGGAAATTGTTTACTCAAAAAATAAAAGTTATTACTTTAAGCAGTAACTCAAGGTCAGCTCGCTAGCTTTTCTTTGAGCAAACTCCATCTGCTGAGGAAGACAGTGAGATGTGGTTGAAAGCAAGTAAGTGGACCTTAATATAAGATTTTTTTTGTCAAAGAAATTAATTTAGTATATATGGATGTAATGTAATGTAGTAAGAGCCTGTCCTCCCAAGAAAAAGCATCACAAGCATGAAAAAACAATACATTTTTATTTTCTTAAGGCAAAGACCTTTAAAGACTCATGTCTGTTGAGAGCACACATAATCACAATCTGCTATCGTCTCACGGGATTTCACCTTCAATTGATTTCAAATTAGCTTGTAAACCGGCTACTTGTGAAACAGTCGGGTCATAGACTTTGTCTCTCAACTTCAGTCTCACAGCTCAAGATGCTAATCGGACTGTAAACAACGAGCAGCGCACAGAAAAGGAAGTCTTAACCCGGATATCTGCTGGCGTCACCAGAACACCCAGACATACAGCCCCTCGCCCCCAGAGGCTTCCCCGTCGTCAGACCGATAGCCGATGCATTCAGAGATTGTGCGAAAACAAGCTAACTGTGGCCTGGCTCTGGCTACATGTGTATTTTACAAACATGAGAGTGGTATCAATCTAATGCTTATGAACAGGATCGATGTTTTGATTAGAGGAACAAAATGGCATAGAACAGAAGAGAGGTGAATAGAGCTGAATAGAACTAAATTGAACATGGGACAGACTGGAGTGGATATAGAGCCAGGAGAGCAGAGCCGCAGAAACACGAAACAATTCAAGAACCCAGCCGGGCTAGGGCAGAGGGGAATCAAATCAGGCAGCATGCAGGAGGTCAGCGGACTCCCTCCGCAGGCTCCGCTGTGTAGATTTCCCTGCGAAATGCTGGATCACATGGTAATCTCAGTTTAATACACAAATCCCCAACCCCAATCCAATCAAACCTAATACCCCCGCTGGGCCTGGCATGGCAAAGCCCACCAGCTCTCCATCCCTCCCATCGTCTCATCGAACACTGACATCGCTCCACGTTAGAATATCCCTGTCGACCGGTGTAAGCGTATGAAACGATTTAGATGTTTGGTACTAAAGAGTGTTTTGGATGAAATGACATGCAAAAAACTCCCAACACACTCAGATCAAGAGATAAATGTAGAGCCTGAATTTAGAGGCTTATTTTCATTCATGTAAATGTACGCACACGGTTTTAGTTAAAGAAATCGTGTCGTGTTTAAACAAGACACTCCAAAAAGGGAAGAGAAATACAGAGAAATAGAGATAGTGTGTGTGTGTGTGTGTGTGTGTGTGTGTGTGTGTGTGTGTGTATCTGAGTGCATGTAATGCCCAGCCGGCGGTGGTTAATGCTGTCCCAGAGGGTTATAATCCAGATTATCAGGACTATAAAGTCACTCAGTCTCCTTCTCTGCTCGGCCTAGCCTACCGCTTAGTGCACACACACACACACACACACACACACACACACACACACACACACACACACACACACACACACACACACACACACACACACACACACCACACACACACACTTGTTATGTCTTTCCCCTCTTTCAATCCTTTTCTCACACACATGAAGGGAGTCCCGGTTTCAGATTATCCTCTAGGGGGTGCTGTGTATCCAGACAGCCAGCATCCCCCTGTTGGTGTTCTGGTGTGCTTTCAATTCTGACACAGTCGCCTCTCGGATGCTGCTCACCCTGCTGCGTAAAGACCTGAGATCAACTGCACTCAGCTTGACCTATTTCAACGTATTCATGCTATGCCTCACTTGACATTTACATGAGGCCTTCACCCGAGAGATCCTCCGTCGTTTTACGCAGTATTAACATTTGATCATACGATACAGCAATCAGTGCAGACATCTAAATCTGTACTGTCTGTGAGTCCATCGACAGCCGTTTATTTTGGACAAAACCCCAGGGCGGGGTATCCATCCACCATGGCTTTCAGACAGCTGCTCCATCATTTACATACGGCGGTGTGATCCGCATATCGCCCAGTTGGTCTGGATTAATTTCAGCGTGTTTAATCTGATGGTGGAGATTGATGCTTGCGGCAGGGAAGGCTGGTCTGTGTACATTTCCTCATATTCGATCACTCGCTGACACGTCCCAGTGACAGGCAGTCTGATTGGATCACAACCAGTCATTTTCCACTCAAATAGACAGCAAATGAAATGATCTGCTACATGCAGTGTTGCTGCCTGGTCAGAATCCAGAACGAGCTGTGGCCTTTCCCTCGTTTCCTCTATTTTAACAACCTTTTTCATTTTTTTTTCTTTCAGTCTCTGTCCCTCATCTTGCCTCTACCTTTAATCTCGCTTTCTTCCCCCTGATCACACCTCTTGCTTTTTTCTGCCTCTTTTGTATTCTCCCTGCGTGCATGTTTCTTGGTGCTCTGTAAATTAGGCTGAAAATGGAAGATTAACCTCCGGAGACGAGAAGCTTCCTTAATGCGCTCTGTTCCTCTCGCTCCTGTTCTCTTTTCAGTAAACCACTAGCTTTAGAGTATTATTTACTGGGAACATCTAATTGGAATCAGCTGGAAAGCGGAGAAACAGGGTGGCCAAACCTTTTACTAGGCAGTGAGATTCAAACATGGAGGATTATGCTCATTAAGAGACTGTGGTGAGGAAGCTATTTTGTGTGTAAGTGTGTGTGTTCGGAGAACATTGTGCTTCCAGTGGAGAAGGGATCAACAGTAGGTAGCTGCACCCAAAGGGGACATAGGTAACATAATGTTTCGTATTATCGTAACAATTTAATACATTCATGAATTTTGGACCCACACCACTATTGCCTGGCCTCTAAACACTTGCTCATGTGGCGTTATAGTCATTTCATTGTCCTTTGGTGCCTTTTTTTGACTTGTAAGAAACAGCAATATCGTTGAAGGCTTTAAATATAACTGTGCCAGCTAACTTCCTCTATAGTTTACTGGCACTCAAGCTTTGCCACGACCCCCGGATGAGTTATTACACTGTGTCCATATTTGCCTGTGCTTTTAAACAATTACAAAGAAAGTATTTTTAGCAGCTGTGGGCGGCCTCTTCTGCTCCTTTTCAGTGTGAATGTTGCAATGCTTTCTTGTGGTGATTCACAAACATGTAGAGGAAACTTGTAGCAGGTTTTGTAGATGCAAAGCAGTCCTTGCATGACATTGCTTTTGATGGCAACGCTTATGCAGCTATGACTTAATTCTTCATCAAGCGCCATCATCAGGTCAAAATTTTAGTTTGTCCAATTCTTTTTTTTTTTAAATAACCAAATAGGGAAATGAGTTAGCATTTAGCACTTCCGGTTCAATGGGTTCAAAGTCAATGGGTTTTGGGTTAGATGGCTAAAATAAGGTCTGTGGTTAAAGCAAGCTAAAGAGATTTTAATATTTTGTTCTACTATCTGAACTATGCCAATAAATACCCAACTTCTAACATTGTTATTGTTAAATAAACTTAGACGATAAAACTGACTCTGATGGTAGCTATCATTTTTTTTAATGAGCTTAAAAAGCACATGTAGGACAAGGGACTTCACAAAAACAGTGTGTATGTATTGGTACGTAATGTACTGGAACACCGTTAGTAAAGATTACCCCATAAATTCTGCAGTAATTACGCTGTACTAATCTAAAAGTGTTTTCCAAAAGCACATGGCTAATTGTGCAAGATGAGGTCATTGGACGTCCCCATGCAACTGTGGAAACTATAGGCTGTGCAAACTGGAGATTGGAAGCCAATTTAATCTATTGATCCCTTTCACTGGTTGGAGTTATGTAGCTTTCCATGCAGCTGTAATATTCCGATTTAGAATCTCGCCATGTCTTAACCCATAGTCTGTCATGTGTTGTCTGCTGAAAGAAAAGATTAAATTAGTTGCATGAGAGCGTGAATCCAAGGAGACATGGTTTCCTCCACGGTAAGTTCCACTCTGTTGCATTAAAATACCAGTTACTGTAAGCTACTGTATGAAGCTTTGTTTACACTCACGCTTGGCACCGTAACGCGAGCCTCCGAGCATGCACAGAGGTGTTAATACTCTATGCGCTGTTCGTCGCATTATTCTCCAAAACGCCAGAGGGCGTACAAACAAAATGAACTGTGAAGAATTAAAAAAACAAAAATGATTGTAACCCATAGACTGTAGGTGTAACCGGCAAAAAACAAACCAATGCCGAGGATGGATTGTAATTATCTGTTAACTCATATCTCATATTCATGGACTACTTTATTGCCTTATTGCACAGGCCCTGTAAAGGATGAAGTCAAGTATTACATACATTATAAAGAAACGAAGGTTGAATATCCTATCCATGTAAACAATTTGATTTTGCAGCAAAATTGATTTTGCTCACATGCTTCACCTGGTGGTTGTTGGTTTGCATTGCAACTAATGCTGGAATCAGCTCGATAGAATTAAAGTGCTCTCCCTTTCTGCTGGCCCAGATGCAATTAACTTAAACGATAAATCATTAAAATGTTACTCGTTTCTTTGTTAGGGTTATGTCTGCTAGTATGGGAATGCAACTGTTTTTTTTGTTGAGGTGTTAATATTAGTTAAACGGTTACAGTAGCAGGTATTTCTCATCAACCTCAAAAGAAGTGCGAAAGCAAACCTTCGGATATCAACACACAAACGCCCACACACATACACTTCCTGCTCTCAGGTTATTACGGCCTGTCATTGTTTAATTCTTGCTCATTAAATGCTCCAGACAATGACAAAGCGCCTCGTTCTCTGACAGCCTCTTTGTTAACCCTCTCCCTCTTATCTCTTTCCGCCTCCCATTCTCTCCCCTCTCTACTCTGCTTTGTATCTATTGTATGACACTCAAGGATGATTTGACGGCATCCCGAGCCACCACTTAAACATCCCTATTCATTTCAAAATAAAACCTGCGAGAGAGAGAGAGAGAGAGAGAAGTACCAACAATTTGCAAAAGCCTTGGAATGTCAGATACAATTTGCCACTTACTATGAAACTTGCAGCGATGGAGACAACGCTGATGGCATTGGCGGCAGTGACAGTGGTGATATAAGATGTCATAACCTTGTGTCCTTGCGCCAGTCGTCTTAGAACCATCAATCTGCTTGACCTTTATCCAGGAATTGGGCCCATCATACACTCAGATCCTTTCTCCCATTTTATTTTACTCTCTTCAGACCTGCCCCGACGATAATTGTTACAAAGACTTTTGGAAGTGTGTGTCTGTGCACGTGAGAGTCAGAAAGACGGAGGAAGCTGGAGAGACAGAGCGAGGCAGCCCCTGAGTGCATTCATGTAAGAACCGGAGCCACCTGAGAGCAAAGGAGCACAGAATAGTGAAGATGAGAGAAAATGAAGAGACAAAAGCACTTCCCTGGTGTAATTATGCTTTCATTTCATGGCCAAGTATCCACATGATGTGCCCTGCATGCAGAGACGTTCATTAGAGTTATTGCACACCAGAAATGTAACTGGCATCTGCCAGTAGAGAGCAGAAGTGTATGTAAAGTGAGGGCAAAATGGCAAACATCATTTCAGTAAAAGATGTGGAGGTTATAACTGAGTGGAGGTGTCTCCTTACTTTAGATGAACTCTCAAGTCTTTCATCCCTGAATCTTGAAAGAGAGTGCTTTTGCTTGCATGTCATTCTGAAAAATAACGACACACAATGATTCTTCATTTTTTAAAAAAACAAATAAAGGGGTTTTGTTTATAATTATTTTAGCAGTTATGTGCTTTCCTTTTATGCCAGCAATTGTTTTGTTTCAGAAAACAGTCGTCTTTTTGTCCTTTTCAAAGGGTTTTAATCACATTTTCAGATCAGAAAAGTCTTACCTGTGAAGCTCTTGAAAGGAAAACACCGCAGCAAATAACAAACCTTCTCAAAGCATTACCACAAATACAAACAAAGCTCAAAGCGAAGCAACAGAACTCGCACTACTTCAGTGCAAAATTCCCCCTGCATCCCCTCTGCTAGTAAAGCATCAGCATCCTGATGCTTGGATCAATGTTGCAACAAATAGCTGTAATGTGTCTGACTGTGAGCGCTGTCATGCCCTACCTGACGCACTGTTGAGGAGGAATGTGATGCTAATGTAGTTAAATCTGTACTCTCATTACTGCAGCAGGGACTCACTTCATTAACAGCCCCCTGCTAATGTGCCACTCTTCTTTTTGTGCTTTTGTGTGTGTGTGTGTGTGTGTGTGTGTGTGTGAATTATCTTGCAATGAGACATTAAGAGACAGATAGAAAGATGTTTGTGTGAATAGATGTGTGTGTGTGTGTGTCTCTTTGCTATACTTTGGTTTCATGCAGCTATAGATGATAGTGTGTGAAAAACAAGCACTTGTGTGTCACTGCTTTTGCAGCAGTACTGAAGGTACAACACATGGCACTCTTTGAGATCGATCTATCCACATATCAACTGTCTCAAACTTTAAAAAAAAACTTCCACTCTTTATCTACGTCTCGCCTTTTGTGACTATTAGAAATCAGTGACGATTAATGGCTTTCACCTCGATTAATCTCATCATTTATTGAGTGAATAATGACCGCTAATGCTTTGTAGCCGATGTATCGGTGTTTATACCTTTTCTTTTCATCAGCGAGGCCACACAGAGTGGTTTTACAGCACAAGGTGGAGGTTTACTGTCAGTCACACATCCTCAGTATAGCTTCTCTGCTCCACCTTCCTCCCTCAATACACTGCTGCTACTTGCAAACTATATATACACACACACACACACACACACACACTCCTCTCACCAGTGTCTGGGATTCCAGCAATTAATGGGGCGGTAAATGAGATTGTTACTGATGTGTGGTAGCGAGGTGAGCGAAGGTGTGGGGGTGATGGAGGGAGACAGGAGGAAGACAGAGGAGAGCCAGGGGGAGGAAAACGGCGTGAAGATGTTGTGATGCAAATTAGAAACTTTTGCATGATTCAAATTTAAGTTGAACTCCTGAAAATAGAGTTTTCCTATCTCTGTAAAACATGCATGAACCAAAAATTCTTGCAGACAGCAGCAACATTAATGCTTCAAAAGTAGAACACTTTACGACTCGGCTCTGTATGATCTGTAGTGAAATACCTTTTTAAAAAATTGTTCTGCAATTGTATGAGCAACAAACATTCTTTTACATTGGTGATGTAACTTTTGCCGTAAGTAAAACTCTACCCTCAGATACTCAGGTGATAAGTCCTGAAATCTATTTTTGTGCTGAATCCACTTTCTGCTTTAGGTAGAGATTTTCCAACAGTTCCTGAAATGCCTTTTGACAAACCCCAGAGAACAGGGGTAAACTTGTCGGCTCTCTATGTACTGGTAGAGAGCGATGCTGTAATGTATGAGCAAGAGTGTGAGTTTTTCCCATGAGGACAAATTAAGCTTCAAATCGCTTCAACTCAAAACACAACATGTGTTATGGCTCCAATGCGTTATGGTCTCATATTTTATTTTCAGTGGAGAAATATTTCTTCTGTAATGGATTTCTTCATGTTGGAGGAATATAAACCAGTGAAGCTCTTTATTTAAGACTCCGCGGGACTCGGTTTTGAAAAATAAAAATGTACATTTGCCAGTGTCTGCCACTGTACCCAGTCATTACTGTATGCCTGCAGTTATCACATGTAGCACCTTTAATGAAGGATGCAGTGTTTTTCCTGTACAATGAAAATAGACTGATTTAGCTTGATGAATACACCTTTTCTAGAGGCCTTTGCTAACAAATTGTGCCTTAGCTCCTTCCTGGCGGCACATCCTATTGTCTGCTTTACACGTGAACATAGTATGACCCACATCCTCTGACAGCGAGACTGATCTGAATTGCTGATTACCTCTGCTTTGCCATTTGTCTTCCTCATTGCTGATCCTCAACAACTGCAGCAGTGGCCCTGGGATACCATGCTCCATGGGGGGGGGGGGGGGGGGGGGGGTGCAACATTGTCCCCCCTCAGGGGAGCCCTGTTTATCCTTCAGGCCGACGGTGCATCAGGAGGAAAAGCTATCCATTTATATAATTTAATCCAGAGGACACACTATTAGAGTGCTAGGAGGAGGAAAACACACACGTACTATACACACACACACAGACAGGAAAACACACTTGCAGACACACATGCCACACACAAGCACACGTGCATATGCATAAAAACATTAGCTCATGAACCGATAGATCTGTCACGGACAGCCCATCAGCACATTCTCGTAAGTCTTCTTAATGTGTGTGTGTGAGTGTGAATATGTGTAACACAGTATTACATGTAATTTTCATGTCATTAGTCAAGGTATAGATTTGCATAATCTGCCATGGCTTCATCCTATAATACACCTTTACCAATTTACGTCATCACACTGTGATTTGAAGTTTCATCCGTGAAGCAATTTTATTCCCTGTTATTCTCGAGCCTCTATAGCAGTTTAGAAAATATTTATTATCTGATTTGTTTTTATACGTGCATGCTGCTGTGTTCACATGTGTTAGCAAGTGCACAGCAGCATGCGTAATGTGTCATTGAATGTGTAATGTCAGTTTGTATGACGTGTCTGAAACTTGTGTTTGATACATGCGGCATTTCATGTTTCTACTATGCCTGTGCAGCAAAACCCCCCCCCCCCCCCCCCCTGCTATTTCAATGTATGGCTGGCAGTGCTGGGTTGTTTTTTGTCACCATTTCTCTCAGGAATCTGTGGGACTGCACATGACAAATGTCTTCAATCTGCTGTCTAATCATGGCTCAAACCAGGAGAACAATAACATGCTGACATTATACAGCAGATTATGGTGAATCTGCTCTGCTCTCGCAGGACCCGGCCAATCTGTTCCCTCACTGTTACTGTTCCACACTAGAGGGTTTTTCTGTTATCTTGCAGATTTCTTTAATAACTTCTGTGTTCAAGTTCTTAACTGTAAAACTCATCAGGAAAAAAAATGAAACCCAGTAACTTTTAGAAACTAAAGCTTCATATTTTACAAATAGCAATTATAATAAGCCGAATTTCAAGCTATGTAATTTAGGATGAAAAACAGCCATAAAACGGAGTCTCAGAATAATTTCACCCACTGGTTTTGTCATTATTCCCAGAAAGATGGCAGTGTTCATTTGACGTCCCATTTACAATGGGCTCCTGCTGTGGGAAAATACAATCCATTTACATGGACTTATCAAACTCAAAGATGCACAAAATGAATGAGAGCCATCCATGCATAATACATTTAATATATAAAATGACTGGAACCATATTTTATCTATATGACCACGCCTTTGGCATATAACAACCTTTCCAATCTCAGCCTTGCAGAATCCAGCTGTCACTCAAATGATATTATTGCAGTCTTCCTGCAAACATATCAAGCTGGGAGTAGAATCAATTGGATATGGCACAGATGGTAATGATATAATCAATATGCATCATGTTCTGTGTTTTAGATAAGCCAGTTAATCATACTAATGACTATTCTTTAAAGTGACTAAGTGAAGCATGATGACACATTTCAAATGCTTCACTTGCCCTCTTATTCCGGTTGGGCCTGTGCTGAGAATTGAATCTCTTCAACTGAACAAATTGACTGTATGCAGTGAGCGAGGCAGCACTGTGACCTTTTCCCAAACAGTTCCACAGTACAGCGTAGCTCCAGTTTCATATCTGCTGTGTACAATTGAAAAAGATAGCGGTTGAATAGGCAGCCCATTCCTCCGACTCTACCGAGAATAAATCTATATGTCCTCCCTCCTGCCCCGCTTATACCTTTCTGAATCTACTTGCAGGAGACCCCGACCAATAAAACCTGCTTTTCGTAAGTCTTGAGGGGAGAGGCGGGCTAAGTTTGGGGAAATTGCCAAACGGAAAGGGCAATATATGTCTTAAAGATAAGAGAGAGCAGAGGGACTAGCTGCTTAAGGCTCTAATTTACACTCGGGGTACAGAGACAGGGGTGAGAGGCCCTGAGCTACCTGGCTGTTGGCTGCGGACATTAGCATTTGGTTGGTAATTTCCATACTATAATGACATAATGGTAAGCTTAAGGAAAGGTGACTGACAGATTGTGCCTGAAAATCTAAAGGAAACGACTGAAGAGTGAGATTGTTACCGGGAGACAAGCCTTAAAGGTGTATATACAGTATATATATATATATATATTCTCTTTTTTATCTGTCAGCTTCTTTTATTCCTTCCCCATCACCATCCACCTGTCCAGATAGTGGCCCCTGTCCCCATCCTTCCTCTAGGATGGAGCAGAATTTGATGTGACATCCTACAAACATCCAGTGACGACCAAATGAACAGAAATAACGATAAAAATGGTTAGGGCAAGGTTCAATGCCAACAGGTTTTTTGAGGTGTCATGTTCAGTTGTTCAGCCCTCAACCGTATTTCTCTTTCTGCTGTATATTGGACAATAAACAACATGATATACCATCAGCATGTTGCTACATTCGCATGATGTGAGCATTTGTGTGTGAGTGTGAGAGAGAGAGTGAGCGCTCTGTGTGCGTGCGTTGCAAAGTTGATTGATGGATGGATGATGGCAGGGCTGTCATGCAAGACTTGTCATGCATTTTCTTATTTGTCTGTCTGGAAAACGATGCATGCCTCAAAGTGCTCCCTGCTCACTCACTCACACAAACACACACGCGCACATTTGAGAGTGCTCACAGATATATACTTGCACATGGGCACATACATCCATGCACACGCGTGCAGTTTTGTGGCGGTCGTGTCATGCTGGGTGATGTGTTAGTTCTGTGTTAACTCCCACTGGCAGACAGGAGTTTTCCATAAGGCAGGAGACTCTGCCTCCGGCGGGAGAGAACAGATAACGGAGCAGCGGAGGTAGGGAGGGAATAGGGACAGGTGAGGGGTAAAAAGAGAGGAAGGGGAAATGGAGACGGATCAACTACAGAGCACCAGGCAATCAAAATGAAAAAGGCTTAAGGGATGCAACAGCCAATAAAAATGAACTTGAAATTTTCCCCATGTCAACATGACAACAGTCTGGGTTAAAAAAAACTGCAATTTTTATATTTTGTAGTTTGGGCCAGCATGGAAAAAAAGCTTTCAATTCAATGGGAACGCTTTAAAGAAAGCTTGGCTGGGACTTGTGAGAAACAGATTGAAAAAAGAATGGTCATCATCTAAGCAGCAGAGGCGGAGATAACCTGAATTGTATTCCCTGGCTTGGGTCATAAAAACATACTGGGTTGTACAATTCCCACAACACCCCTCATCTTTCATTAGACCCTACATGACTAGTAAATGTCCACATTAAAAACAGTCTTTCTGTTACAAAATTGGAGTGTCAAGCTCAATCCGAAATAAGGATGAAATCACCAGGGTTATTTTTTTTTACTTTAGCAAGCTCCCCCAGAGCCAAAAAAGACATTATACAACTGTGTCCACAGGAAGAGTGGTACACCTCAAGAGAAGACACCTAATCTTCACGAGCAAAACGGGTGGAGTGCCCCGATGACAAAAGGAAATCAAAACTAATCAACAGGGGAAAGAAAGAAACAATCTTTTGTCCTCTCCTTAACCGGCAGATAAACCCAGCAGCCAATCACAGCCCCCCGCTCACCAAAATCACATCTTTGAGAGGCAATCTGGATCAGCTCGGCTTGGGCAGGAGGCGTAGATGCTAAAGCACCCTGCTCAGAGAACTGTTAGCTTTACGCTGCGTATCGCTGGAAACGCATCAGCATCCCAGACACCTCATTACAGTGATCTCTCTCTCTCTCTCTCTCTCTTCCTCGTGTCTGCCTCGCTCTCCCTATTGCTAATGCTGGATCTTTCTCCTGCTGCCCCTCGAACAAACACACACATACACACACACACACACACACACACACACACACACACACACACACACACACACACACCAATACTCATTACAGCCGTCCTCATTGTCCAGGAAGTGGAAGCGATAGCTTTTTTTTCTAGTTATTTCCGTCACCCCTCCGCTTTGCCGGCTCTTGGCCTCCTCTAAGATAATACCCGTTTATCCCACAGTGTGTTTACACAAGCGATTCAGGTTAAGTGACTTGCTGAGAGGAATGACGGACGGCAGCTTTTCTTTCTACAAAGAAAATTGGATTCATCAACCACTGCTTAATGGTTGCATTCAAGCTTTTCACTGCACTCCATCGAACACATTATTAGGTGTTCGTGGTGTATTTATCCGTGTGTTTGCTCACATGTATGGCTGACTAAATGCCGAAACCTTATGATCTCAATAAGGGAAACCAGCTTCAGAGGAATATTGGTTTTTGCTATCAGTGCTCAACAACTGTAAAGCCTGAAGCCTCTACAACCCTGTTCCTTATAAAAATCACTCTAAGGGCTCCCCATCATAAACTACAGCAATAAACAGTCCTATATACACTATGCTAATATTGAGTCTGTTTGCATTTTTCCACTTATTTGCATGATGTGTATTTTGATGTTTTACTGGCGAACTCGAGGAGCAGCTGGAGATTTCAAGGTCATTTCATTGGGGTCATTTCAATTTAGCTGCTCTGTAGGTTTCATTAGGCAAAAGCACCAAACACACCTTCCAGTGCTTTTCTCCTTGGTTTATGTATTTATTATTTATTTGTCTTCTCTTCAATTCATTCCCTTCTCCTCTCTCTATCGTGGCACATCATGGCCCTGGTCAAGTACATGTGATCAAAACAGAAGGTCAGGTAGAGTGTAATATTAATCTCATTTAATTAAACACAAGGTTAAAAGAGAGATGAGATGTGGAAAAGACGAATAAGTGAGGGTATGGAAAAATGTTATGTAAGTGGCACCGAATGCCTTTTTTGAGCTTTGTAGCCATTGTACAGATCCAACCATCCACCAGCCATTAGCAATTTTGCATACATATACTGTATGTATAAAACAATTACTTTTATTAGAGTCAGAGTTAGATTTAAAGTAGCCTGTAACTATTTTATGAAATGGTAGTTTTTTTTAAAAAGATAAATGACTAGAGCAAATTTATTGACCCAGAATCTAGTAAACTTTGTTTTGTAAGTGTTAATTTTGAAGTAAATTTGATGTGAAGTGTGTGTGGGTGTGTGTGTGTGTGTGTGAGTGAGAGAGAGAGAGAGAGAGAGAGAGAGAGAGAGAGAGAGAGAGAGAGAGAGATGGCCTGCAGCGTTGTAAAGAATGACCTGTCTGGAGTGAATGGATGGGTGGACATTTTATGGTTAAAGGTACAAGGTTCAGATTGACATGAGGAAAATATTGATTGAGTTTGAATTTCAGAGTAAAGTATTTACATCCAGAATGAGAGTAGCTCTGCACGGTATTATGGTTTCTACATGAATAAAAAACTAGATTTCACTAATAATTACTTTCTATCACTATGTACAGTATTGATCTATATGCTGTAACACTCCACATAATCACAATATAGTGTCAAGAAATAAGGGAAATAACAATGTATCTTAATAAGGAAATAATAAGAGAGGCATTACAGCTGCATCTTGAATCCTTGTCCAATCTTCTCCGTGTGCTCTCTAACCTACACACCTTTCTAATGGACGTTAGATGGCGAACCATTTCATTCTAGTTTGTTCCACTGGTGGAGGGGCCTTTTCTCATCATAATTAGTTTCTGTGGGACAACAAACCATCATAAGTGTGCGCACTGTTTCTGATTTATGAAGCATTTAAAAGGTTGCAGGGGGGAGACAAAAGGTTCCCAACCAAATAAAGCAGGCCTCAGCTAAGCTCTCAAAGCCAGCGTCAGAGAGAGAGAGAGAGAGAGAGCGAGGGTGAGAGAGTGAGCGAGGATTCGTGATTAACTTTCATTTCCTATGCCTTATTATTTCTTCCCCAAATGAAATTTCAGAGAAGGAGATAAATCTTCTGGCAGTGCCCGGTTTTGTGCACCTAACGTCCAGGAATAGCTACGGCCCGCCACTGCTCAGCTTATCGCTTTAAATTCAAAGCAAACTAGCTGTCTAGCTTGCCCCGGCAATATGAGAGGCTGCGTTACTTTAGTGTGTGTGTGTGTGTGAGCGCGCGCGCCTGCGTGTGTGAGAGAGAGAGAGGAAATAAGGTCGTCAGTCAGTCTACCTCAGGTTGATATTTATAGATATGGACGGAGCACCTTTCTGTGTGTGCGGTTCTGTTGGCCTGTGTGTGTTCCTGTGTGATATGTTCCTGTGTGTTTGAGGCTCCAGTAATGGTTATTTTAAGGAGATCAATGGAATTGAAGGCATGACACAAACAGCCTTTTAATCACATTCCCCTCGATTTCTAGATGGACACATGGATAAGTAGATATTGATGCCACGGCTCATCCATCCATCCTGCTCATAATGCTATTGTAGTTAAAGGGCGGACTGTCCAATGTCTCCTGTAACTATCGGCTCTCCTGTGTTATAGAGTGTTATAATGACTACTTTCCTTTTCACGTTTAATCCAACCAGACAGTTGGACTTTTCAAGAAACACTGACACCAGGTCTGACACTTGAGGTCATCAATACTTTTCCATTAGATCTGCTTACATTAAATAGTAAATACATATATGTTGTTGCAAAATAGGTTTTAGGCATTCAGCTTTAACTGTCAAGGGGTAATTTGTCTTAAAACCAAGTGAAACACAGAACCCACACAGACACGAACATAAAACATGACAAAATACATTAAGCATGTGATAAAAATATGTCAAAGCTTTAATGACACCAACAACACAAGCTCACATAAAAACAATGTATATCAGTAACAGAATGAATGAAAACAATTATAACTTAACTGCCATAGTTCAAAAGATGTGTGCCTCTACCAGGTAGTGAGGATCCAAACATGGATGTATTCTGAGTAGATGGCAGCCATTTAATCTAATAAGAGTTTTTTAGCTCAAACATTCACAAAAAAACATTAGTTTCTCTCTCGGCCATTGTTGCATTTATTTCAACCATTCTTTTTCTAATCTGGCTCTTGCAGGTCCCCAAAGTACAATTCTAGAGATACAAGTGTTTCCTGAAACATTATTAAACATCACTATATCATTGTCAAAGAAATAGTGATACATTGGTATAGCTGCTGCAAAAAATGACAGAGGAAAAGATGACTAATCGCCTTGATTTGGAAGTATAATTTTATAACCAGATTGATTATTGTCACACATATGCCAGTGGTTACGGCCAGGTTTTCTCTGTCTGAAGAGGATAAACACGTTCAAGCATGCAAGTGAGTTCTCCATCAGCCTTTCAGTTATTCCACCATCTGCCACCACAAGAAACTTTCAAAGCTTTAGCTTTGTTTTTGAAGGAAGAACAGTAACTGGCTTTCTGCTTTGTGCTGTGAAACAAACCTGCAGATTTCCAGCAAAAAATCTGAAGAAACACCCAAAACCAGTGTGGAGCACACTGCCAGTCTTGCAATCAATTGTTAACAATTATTACATTAGCACAATCATGAGAACAATTAATATCTTCATGATTTGTTTAGTTTCACCACAATTAGACTGTCATCAACTGATTTCTATTGTCTGACATTGTGCAGCTTGATGTCTTTTTAGGAATTTACTGAATACCATCAAATTAAGCAACATGATTTCACAGAAATACGTCAATGACAACGACCTCTTAACAGTGCATCACCATGGAAATAATTTAAGGCAAACAAAAACAACCTTTAGGTTCAAGCAGCAAAACGAACGCCCCTTAGTAGGGTTCAGGAAAAACATCATGGTTGGGCTTAAAATAAGCACGTAGGTTAAATATGTGAACATGTCACGATCATGCCTGACGTAACTTCACGATAGTTCAAAAACATTTTAAGGTGTTTGTTTGGCCCATCTCCCCTTCCACCCAGCATAGTCTTTTTCACTATGTATTCTAGGTCCCTTGCTCTCAGCGTTGTATATTCACATGGATGCGTATGATTTTTGTGTCCAAAGGATCCCGATTGACTTTCCATTTGCATTGTTCTCATAGGTGCCGACACGTAGTTATACACATTTTGTGCCACCACCACGTAATGCGCTGTTACAGTTGTGGTCATTTCACAGATGTCTGTGAGATCAGGCTGAAATTAAGATATCATACTAAACAATTAATTCTGAAATTCAGCATTGTCTCAATAGTCTTAGCAGATGCTCACATTTGATTAGGACTCTATTGCAAACACCGCGAAAAACATAATGAAGGACAAATTAAACAGGACGGTCATTATGAGCCTTGAGACATTTGTTGGTCCAGTTTAGGGTTCAGATGTGCCGGAGATTTGTGTGCCCAGACCTTGCCTTGTCAGGACAGTCATATTCCCACTCTTTCATTAATATTCATGATGCCTGAGTCCGAGCCATTTGCTCACTTTCTATGCCAACTATGGCCCACTCACCAGTTGTGAAAATATATGTGTGCATGTTTGTAGAGCACAGGGACTCATTATAATATAAAGGAGACCCAGCAAACTAAGCGTGTGTCCTTTCGTAGTACCTTTGACTGCACATACTGTACATAATGCTTTCTACCTGCTCATACTTCAATCAAATGTGTGGTAATATATTCTGCTAAGCATTACCTCACTGTAATCACAGGTATGGAGCAGAGCTGTACACCATCAGGGCTGCAGGTGGTAATTATTCTTCACATGCAGAAGAGAAAATGATTGACAGGCGATGATGGACATGCAAAAAAGATACAAAAACTCCCCCTTAATTATTGTTAATTTGCATTAGGTGGCTATATTTAATGGGGGAGTGAAGTGATAGATGTATTGTGCTTGTTAATTATCTCATGTCCTCACAACACCTCTTTTCTCAGTGTTTGATTATTCTGTGTTGTCTGTTTCTTAGGTTACATCATATACAATGAAAAAGATATAGATGCTACATACTATGATATGGTAAAAAAAAAAAAAAAGACCATGGGGGACGTTGTGTCATTAAAACCGAGCTTTAAACTCAGATACGTATTGTTGGTGGTTCAAGCTTTGAGTCCATAGGGGCCAGACCCTGGCGTACTGCAGTGCATGACTGGAAGACCGTTTTCTCTCCCTCTGTGCATATATAATTTGTGTGTTGGCGTATGTGTTTTGCATATGGGCACCTGTCAGACTGTGGGCATTAAAAACAGGGTCCCTGTGGATATGCTGTGTTCGTGCGGGTTTGTGTGTGTGTGTGCTTGTGTCCCTCCAGCATGATGCTAATTATGTCAGCAGTAATGCCTTTGCAAATCGGCCACATTCCCAGACATTTTCAGCTTTTCCACTTGCTTTGTCTTCCTGCCAATTCAATCATACAGGTATACACCATGTGTGCACTGAGATGCTTTTGTGAGTGCGTTGGCAGCGTCTGTGTGAGTGTGTAATTGTTGTCAGACTTGAATCTGACAAATCCTTGGATCCGTAGAAGACTGAACTGGACGGTGTGTGCTGGCTTATCCGAGTGTGGATTTGAAACGCTGCCTAAACTGGGAGACGTGATGAGCGGAGTAGGACCTTTAAGGGATATATCACGTTCTCAGGCCATTAGCCCTTTCGACCAGGTTTTTTGTCGACTGCTGCTTGGTTCCTTTTGTGGCATGGTCAACTGTTAAAGGCGGACACCGGAGAAGGGCCCCCATACTGCTGGAAGGTGGAACGGGTCTTCTCTGATTTACTTTTATACCTTTTATTCTTCTTTTATCTTCTCTTCTGGTATTGAAGATATTTCCTTTTTTTTTTTATAATTTATAACAACTAGTTTTCGCCTTCAATCCTGTGGAATTACATCCATGTCCGACAACAATTCTACACCCCACAATTTACGTCAAATGCCAACAGTCAGTTCAGGAAGTAGTTTACCCTTTATGTAGTGAGATTGAGAATTAGGGCGGGGAGGTTGGGAATGTAGCCCGTCTGACATTCATGCAGGAGACTGGAGTTTGTTTTTTGTCGTGACATGCAATTATTTTTATTACACAGTGCACACAAAACATACCGTCCTTGATGTAGCCTGACATGAACACTTCCAAATAAACGGGCAGCTAATCTGTTGGCTTGTTTATAATTGTCTGACCACTCAAGTTTCTAGCCTGGCTGGATAGTTGGGTAGACATGCCAGCATTGTATTTAGCTAGTTCAGCAATCAACTCGTTGAATAAATTATCATAAGCAATAGAAATAGTGGCCACAAAAATAAGACTTAAATTATAATAAAGTGGAAAATGTCTTTCAAACGAAACTGTTGCATGCAGACATATACATTCAGACAAACAAAGTCGTTATAGCATCCAATAAATCTTATTTTCATAACAAACATTTTGACTAGTCAAAGCAGGAAAAAGCACAGGTGTAATTAATAACACTAATGATGACTTCCATTTAAGTGTGCTAGTAATCCATGCCAATGAGCTAGCTAAATAGTATGGAACTGGAACACCTAAATTAAGTTAAATTCAGCAGTCATTAATTACACTTGTGTTTCCTGCTATGACATATCTGAATGTCTGCTGTGAAAATGGCCTGTTAAATGTACTTTTTGTAGAACCTCACCACTCAAACTGGCGACTGAACCATTGAACTCTGTTTCCCAGGATGCTTCACGTTTTCACACCGGAGTAGGTCGAGCGTGGACTATGACTCATGGTGTCACCGGGTCAACAAAACCTCAGCCTCAGCAGCAGGGCTTGAAGTGGAAACAAATAAGCACCAGTACTCCTTTAATTCCCATGTCGTCGTGTGTATCGACCGGGTATCAGCAAATCATGATTACAGATACTTGAACCCAAAAGCACAACTCGGAGACAAAATACAAGTTTAGTTCTTTTACTTGAGTTCAGGCAGGGTCAAAACCGGGAGATCAGTCAAACACGCGAACAAATCCAATAAGGGGCAGGCAAAAATCCCAGGTCGAAAACAGGCAGGCAGGGTCGGAACAGGCAGATCATGAACAATATAAAGATACGCTGGAGAACTTGGCAATAACACACAAGACAATCTGGCAGGGAACAAGTGCAAGTGAGGGGACCTACACAGTGAGGGCTAATGAGGGAATGGGCTTCAGGTGAGATGGGTGAGGAGGACCAGGTGAGGGGAATGAGAGGTGATCTGGTGTGAATGGTAGGATCTGAAATGACAGGAGAGTTAATAAAACAAGCAGACAGGATGAAAACAAACTAATATGAAGGGGAATTTGTGACAATTACATTCTGAATTTCTTCAGTGAATTAAAGATATTGAGATATTGGAAAATGTGAAGGGTTTTGACGAAACTACGTAATTTCACATTATTTTGGACCATTATAATTACTATAGATAAAGCCCAAAAAGCTGAAAGAGAACACTTGCTTTTTTTATTATTTACTTTTAATGCTTCATAAAATGGTTGCCCTGTAAAATAATATTCTGATAACTAAAAGAGAAGATTCAGAAACATTTGTAATTGTGTTTCATTCTTTATATTTGTTCACATATTTAAAAAATAGTAATGATGAAAAGTTCACTAATGATGTTACAGAACATTGTCTCGATAAGAGGCAGCCTAGTTAGATTACATATTGTGTGTTTTAAATGAATGCTCATTGAATGTATATGCTGGTCTGTTTTAAGAGTACATGCTGCCCACTTTTCCGAACTCATAAATCCTTTAACCTTGGTTAGCTATTGATATTGTAATTTTTGATTGTAGTTATTGATTTAAGTCAGTTCATTTTTTAATTTTATTTTCTCTTTTCAAATGGTGGTGCCCAGAGGAAATGAAAAACGGTTTAAACCGTTGCAGCTGTTGTCCTTCATTCTGCTAAGTGCTTTTTCTCTGTACCTACACAGCCTCTCTTCTGTGCTCAAGAAGGGCAAGACCTTGTGAAAAATGACAGGAATTACGCGTCTGTCTGGCAGATCCTTTGATATTTACTTCAGTTGTCCTGCCCTCTATATGTACTTTGTTTGATCAGCTAACAGCCGCTGTCCTTCGCTAGAAATTAAACCGTTGTTTGCCTTTTTAAAACCAACAGAAGTTTATCCTCCATCGGCCTCGTTCATTCTGAATATACTGACTGACCACAGAGCAATCCAGGGTGCCTTTTTGTTTCAGGCCCACAGGAACAACTAGTTTGAGTTGGGGGGTGTCACCACATTAAAAACATCATTAGACCACCACTTACTACCGAAGACAATGGTTGAGGAAGGTTGTCATCTCTCAAAGCCCGTAGACTGACCTTGAGCAGGTTCACATACTAAATTGTACCAAGAGCACTTGCCGTTTACTCTACAGGCGTCTTGCAACAGTTTCACAGCGCCTCAGTGCTTTGCGTCACTCTCTGAAAAGAGTTCTGCCCTTTGAGTGCCTGTTTTATATCATATTCGCCCTTGCATCCCCTCTTACGCGTCTGTCGTCCTTCAAGCTTCCCAGTGTGGCCAGTACAGCGGCGTATGCTGAGCAACAGTGCTGCTGAATTGCTTTAGTGTGCACACAGCGTCTCGTTGGGCATAGTGCTAAAATGTTGACAATTATGTAATCACTGCCAATAAGTGTTTCAAAGACAAGTTGCAGTGAGACTCAACAAATTGAAGATGGCATGAGAATTGTTTCCGGAGCGCTGATGGTCAGTCCATAGAACGGGCCGTCTGATACGTCAGTTACTCTATCCTCTGAACAGATGAGGTATGAGCAAACTCTCCGATTATCTCAATGTGTATAGTGTCGGACTTCCAACTATCCCTCCACGTTATCCACTCTCTTCTTTGTCTTTCTCTTCTTTGAGAGTAAATTCTAGGTCCGTTACAGCCTGAGCTCATAGAGTTATGGAATACTATGATACGAAACAATATCTCCAGGACATTCCTTGCTGTTTGCTGGTCTTTGGCTGTGATATCAGAGAGCAGAGCACTTCTTGGAGCTTTGTCATTGCGCCTTTTCAGAAATAATTTCTCAACAAAAAGCCTGTCTTAACTCTCATGCTGATTTTGGACAACTCCAAAATGTCTACCTGGAAAAGTGCGGTCCCCTGGCTGGCGTTGAGGATGTTAACGTTACTCCTGTTGCTGCTGCCCCGGTGTCAGCGTTTGTTAAGGTACGGGCACTGCTGGCGCTGCTAGCCTGGTTATTGTTAGCTCCCTCGCTGTGCTAGTGCTGTGTAATTATCTATCGCACTGCATTTCTTGGCAAGACCCGCCCTACGTAGCTGGTTATGGTTTGGCATTGACCTCGAATAGTTAGGGTCAGGATAGCACATTGGTCGGGACATATAAACAAATCGTAAATGTATCTATTTCTTAAAATAAATGTATGTCATTTTAAACTTTGGTTATAGTTTTGCTGTGGGTTGCTGCCCTCCGCACCCCTTATTCCCGAGACCTTGCCATCAGTTCCCATCCAACAGGGAGTGAACATCTTTCAACTAATGATCTACTTTACATTTGTTTTAATTAGGTGTATTTAAATAGCTCTGAGCAATAATTAACTATCCAGAGCATCGAAGTGGGAGTAAGTGAGTGAGCCTTTCTGTTGTTTGGTGGTGTTGTTGTTCTCCTTCTGCAGCCAGTTCCATCAGCCAGGGCACTGTGCCAAAACTGCATTGAAACTTGTCCTTTCCTCCCCTTTTCTTCTGCTCTGAACATCTCCAGAGGGGAGAGGGCTTGCCTCTGGTAGCTGCGCATCGCAACAAACAACCCATTGCGGGACAGGTGCAGAATGAAAGAGCGCCAGAGCAAATTGCGCAAACATGATTGAGAAGAGAGGAGGAATGGAAGAGGTGGAGTGAAAATGTGACACAGGAAGGGAGGGAGAGGGGAGGAGAGAAGGGGAGGCGGGTGAAGGTGGGCGGATGCTTCTAGGGCATAGCTCAAGATGGTGTTTGAAGTGCTCTGGGGGTCTCCTCCCTTTATTGTCTCTCTTAATGAGCTTTTTATGTTCTTGTGTATTGTTTCGGGGCCTCCTGATGGATCAGTTCTTTTTTTATCCGGCTATTCACCACCGCATGTAAATTTAATTATAAGCATCTGGTTAGTGAATAGGACTAATTAGCAGATAGGGGCGGGAACATCAGGTCAGCGGCTCCCCTCTCTCTTCCGCCCCCGTATCCCTACCCTCCTCCCTGTATCCCTCAGGCAGAGATTGGACCGCTGTGTTTGTGCGAGTGGTTTCCAGTTTTTAAGACAGAATAGTTACAGCAAATACCCATCTATGTGAAGCAAAATAAGGTTAGGACAACTGAAAAGTACTTTAAAACAAAACTAGGAACAAGCTGTCAGGAAAAATAAGATGAATAACATTCAGAATTCAAAGGCACAGCTGGGCTTATGGAAAAACATGCAGTGTATAATTAGAGAAGAAGGCTGCATTTCAATTGAGGTGAGCGCGTAACCTGTTTAGGAGGTTATGAAAAGAAAGTCTTCGGAAACTCCAAAGAAACACTGAAGTTTGCTTTCAAAGATTCGGTGTGTTTTTCACGAAAATATCGCCTATAATGATGCAGCCTGCGGGGTGTAGAGCTATCCCCACAGACTTCAAAAGGCCTTTTTCTGCATTCTCACTACCCCCATCAATTGTTCTGTTAATTTAGCCTGTGGATGGGTCCAGCAACATTTTCCTTTTTTTAAAGATCTTTGCCAAGGTTATTTGTCTTTCCTAAATTGGCAAAGATTGCTTGAGTGTGAAAGCGAAAGATTGATTCATTCATTTGTTCTGTGGTATTTAAAAGCACACAGGAAGAACAAATGTGCTCTCGGTTTCTCTGGTCCATGAAACGATCTGACAGCTGATGTTTAAACGCTGATGCTCTCACTGTCTCTTTGTCATGTTATGGAAAGCTTCTACTTGCCCCATTTTCACGATCATTGCAGCGTACAGCAGCCAGTTATAACTTATTGCCTGTTGATGTTTTGCCACCAGACAAAATGTCTGAGAATCTTTGGATATTTTTTTGACTTCTGACCCCATTTTTATCAGCGTGAAACCAGCAATTAGTGGCTGACACGACCATTAGCCCCTGTCTGTTCTCTCTGCCTCCAGGAGACCCTGGAAGTAATAGCCTGGGTCAAACAATAACAACACGCTGTATAATATGTCAAAGTACACTTTGCTAAATGGATGTGATGCTTTAATGAGGAACAAAGGGATGGCGATGAATAAAAGTGAGGTGGAGGAAGCAGGGATAGACGAAAAGGAAAAGAAGGGGGAAGAGTCAAACTTAAGGGCTCTCGTACCTTGGAGGAGGACAGGAGTCGCTTAATTACGTTGCAATGGAGGTCAGTGCTTGCATGGTCTCTCTGCAGTCAGCAAACCCTTGGTCTTCCCACCATGCCACACATTGTCCAGGGCTCCTTGACTAAATGTTAGATGTCTGTTCACGAGATGAAGGGTGATGGTGGAAGAGGATGAAACAGAAGATAACATGGAGAACCTCTAAGGCCGTGTTTCATTTAGTCCTCCGGTCACAGGCGGGGGGAGTGGTGACTGACAGTAGAGGTGACTTGCCTGTCTGCTTGGCTGATTGCCGCACTGACTGACTCTCCCTCTTTCCCACTGTCTTTCTCTTTCTATCTACCTCACTTGCACTCACATACTTTTCCCGTCTCTTGCTTTATCTCCCCCCCCCCCCCCCCCTTATCCTCCTTCACCTCGTTCTCCCTCTCTTGTGGATATCTGTCTTCTAAAAGAAAGGTTTTGGATTTAGAATAAACATTATAATGTGTTGGGATAAAGAAACAAGAAAATGTCAGACGAGTGAGTTACACAAGGAGATGCAGTCTCTTGTCTTTGACAACGCTAGGTCAGAGAATTTACTTTGCAATTTCATTTCTTTGCACGAATGCTGCCAGCAGTTCAGGTCAGCTATATTTTGGCAGGGGGCAGCTCTACAGAGGTATGTATTTATGGGGCAACCGTGGTGTAGTTTGGCTTGAGGAAATGTTTGAATCTTTCAAACTGAACCTAAAGTTGCAGTAAATGTATTAGTGAAGGTGCTTTTAGACTGCAAGTGGTTGCCACATCTCTGCCCTTATCTCATCATGTCATATATTAAATGGAGTTGTAGCACATAAGAGCAGCAATGGTTTGAAAATGACTATATAAACATTGTGTTAGGTCGTATAAAGGATTATCCAACTTTAAAGCCGATGTTTCTCCAAACCTGAGGCCACTTCGTTGACGCAGTGACGGTGCTGATGCGGAGGGCTCCGGTAAAACACTGCAACATCAGAAAAGTTGTACAGAATGCATTACAATCAAATATGAGCAAGCGCGCTCAGGTTCATTTGTAACATTAACGCAGTATTGCCTTGCAATCATTACAAAGGAAGATAAAATCATTGCCACTTTCAAGTGTTGTAAAATTCCACACTTCTCATATTGTAAACTGTTGTGTAGTGTTTCGTCATCTGATCAGCCGTCACACTCATGGTTCTGTTACTCAAGCTGGACTTCCTGGTTCATATCTCGTTGTCTCACTGGTACCTGAAACAACATGCACCCACCAACACAGCTTGCATTCTTTTAAAGCAGTGCTGTTTTCTATCCAAACGCTTACTAATTTGGCAGCGGGGCTTCCGTCATGTCTGCAGATTGTTTGAACTGACAACACTGCTGGATGAATGTGTTAGAGATAAACACGACAATATTCACGTTAAAAAAACCGTTGTTAAAATTTTTCCGAGACATCACTGGACTGGTAGTGACATCTTCATGTTGTTTTTGTCATTACTGACAGAATAATATGGCTGTACACTTAATAAAGTCCAAATCTGTAAGAAACGGCTAACAATCATTTCCACTCTGATGCCGTTAAAGGCTCACAGCAGTGGTCTGTGCGAGAGAAGACTCAATACAACACATCCCTTTGGAACAGAAGGAGATCAAGGAATGAGTTCAACAGGGAAGACGCAAAACAAGTAACTTGTTTGTCAAAAGGTCTGTCCCCATAAAAGAGATGATTACGTGTTTTTTGTGCAATGGGACGTAACATTGGTGAGGCTGGGAAACTTTTTGATACAGTCAAAACAACACACCAAGCTTGCATCTTCTAAATGGCTAATAAAAGAAGTGTTTTGTAGGCTTAATGTTTTATTTGGTTTATTGAGAAGGAATTGTGGGACATTAAGCGTTTTCCCCCCTTGTGAACACTACATAAGCAAAGGCCTCAAAAGGTAGGCAAGGGGGTAGAATGAGAAAAGGAAGGGGAGAGCATAAACAAGTCGGGTCTGGCTGAGTGAGCAAGCTAATTAACTCGAAAAACTATAAAAATGTAAATTGCAATTTGCTACCGTGGGCATCTAATTAAAGCCACTGGAATGTTAAGGACCAAATTGAATTAGCTGAAGAAGAGGAAAAATATATGATTTCACCACATTGTCAGGTATTGATCGCCTACAGTGGCCGTCTTCACAGCCATACGGAGACAGAAAATGAAGGAGGTTGGAGGAAGGACATGAAGAAGGAGCAGAGCGAGGCGAAGAGATGACGCAGAGAGGAGTGCAAAAATGCATGAGCAGCAAAACAGTTTTACAGAGACAGAGAATGTAATCAGAGCCAAATGGCCCTCCTAATACTCTGCAGGTGCACAACGCAGACGGTTACATGATACTTGGAAGAATTGTGTAAAATGAGGAATGACTGGGACCTGCTAGAAAAATCCTCACAAGGTTCAGCAAGCCTCTCGGATCCTCCATGGCCCTGGAGTTAATTGTGTTAGCTTAATTGCTGCAATGTTTGTATGATTCTTTGATATAATTATTGTGCATGCAAAATTGTTTTGGTTTATCTCGTTAAATCATGTCCTCTGGGCATGTGATCAGTGTGTACTTGTTTATGTGTGGCTGTGTCTTTGCTGGAGTGTGTTCCGGCGTGCCTACGTGCATGCATGCAGTTAAATCGAAAACATTGTTGAAGAGCAAAGCGGCTGTTTTTAAATGTCAGTCCATTTCTCTATCCCAAACTGGAAGTGAATGACAAAAAACAAACCCTGAAGGGAAGCTGGCCCGCGTCTCCACGCACTTTATTTTTTGCTCATTCTGTTTTTATTTTACGACCGCACAGCTCTGAATATTTAAGCTGTCATTATACCAGATGGGCACAGTAAGGCTGAGGATTGTATGGCTTTTATTAAAGTAATAAACAATAATCACTAGCTCCCCTAACAAACAGAGCAGACCGACTGAACGATCTGGCTTTCTCCACCCTGATGTTAAATTCATAAAGCTAATGAGTGGGATTCTGCTGCGGCAGAAAGGTGAGTTTTTGTGTGGCTTTGCACGAATTCTCATCTCTAAAGCCTTTTCTCTGTTACCTCTCATTTCATTCTCGCCTATGTGTGAAACAGGATCAATCCGCTCATGAAATGTGTTCAGCAGCTTGAAAAACACATTTTCTTTTATTTTCTCCCTCTCTCCCAAATGAAACATCTTTTCATTTTAAGTTGAGCATAGTATGTGTGAAGGGGAGAATTGATCTCATTTGGAGCGGAGTCTAGACGGCTCATTGTGGAGCCAAGAGAGCAAATGTAGCTGATAAGAACGAAAGCCCTGATGGACAAATTTACAAGCAGCCATAAATCCTTCCTGTTCTCCTCTCCCTTTTTTTTCTTCCCTCCCTCCCCGGTCTACCCAGCGTCCCTGTCGACGGTTGCAGTTTGTTAGCCCAGTAAAACTTTCATATGCGAAGAAGAGAGGAATGGTCTGTCTGTTGCTGCCATGAGTTACGTGCTGCAGTAAACAAACTTGAATAAGGCGATAAATAGACTGAATCGGGATGGCAGCTCCAATAATGCATTAACAAGAGCTGCTCGGCTGCTCAAGACATGCCACTGTGGGTGTACTGTATGAGTGTATCTGCCTGGATGTATTTCTAATTAGGGCCCGAGCACCGGCAATGTCGGGCCGGTAAAGGCCCTATTGAAACTGTAATGTTCATCATTAGGGCCCGAGCAACGATGTAGTCTGAGCAAAGGACCTATTGTTGTTTTAATGTTTATTATTAGGGCCCGAGCACCAACGCAGTCGGAGCGAAGGACCTATTGTTCATCTAATCAGAATCAGCTTTATTGGCCATGTATGCGGACGATGAACCTGTGACAGCTGTGACTCCGAATTTTCCTTGTGTTTCCTATTGTTTCCCCCCCTTGCCCATTTCTTTGAGCTGTTTGTTTTACTTACGTTTCCTTGCGTCTCCAGGAT
The DNA here is from genome assembly GCF_050575085.1 of Anarhichas minor. Classification (NCBI taxonomy): domain Eukaryota; kingdom Metazoa; phylum Chordata; class Actinopteri; order Perciformes; family Anarhichadidae; genus Anarhichas; species Anarhichas minor. The sequence continues at coordinate 6,138,685 of NW_027466486.1, forward strand.
CACTACCGTCCGACTCCCCAGCCTGCCTGCCTGCAATAAACAAGTTCATAGTGTTGCCAGTAATGCCAGTGTTCAGTGCAATATTTAAACTTTTAGTATATTAGTAAAATGAAAGGGGAAGGGATAGACAGTCAAGTAGGGAGGGTGTGCCCACATGTGTATGGCACTGAGTGTTTCCCTCTTTCTGTGTGTACCAATAATGGAACGGTATGTGTGTGTGTGTGTGTGTGTGTGTGTGTGTGTGTGTGTGTCAGGTCAGAGCATTGACAGATCAATAACAGTCATATTTCCCCTTCCAGTTGGACAGATGTAGAGAGTGATGTATAACCCGAGAAATGCGTGTGTGTGTGTGTATGTACTGTGTAAACGCTATGCATCCTGTGCTGTATGTGTGGGGATTTGTAGCTGAGGAAGTGAGATGTAGACATGTGAAGGACACAGATTGTTTTTGTGTGTGTGTTAGTTTCATAAGAAAGTGATTGTTTTAACTTGTCACATGATTACTGACAATGTAACATTAGTCTTCTGTGATGTAGCAGTAAATTAAAAGGTGGGAACAGTATTATCACCACAAAGACAATAAAGATGTAAAAATATATACTTGAAGGATAAATTCACCGACATCCCTTAAAGGCTGTGTCAGAATTTAAATAAAGGTTGATGCTACTAACTGGATTAAGTCATTTGGTTTGAAAATCTGTCTCCAGCGGAGCTGTGGATTGGCCTTTAACTGTTAAAAAAAAGAGGACTGGACTATGATGTCACTGGATGACACAGAGTGAGTGTTGACACGCCAAAAAATCTTTTCCACAACTGTTGATAGTCAAGAAACGGAAACAAAATATAAAAGTAGAGAAAAAGGTTTAAGGTGGATACCACGTAACTGCATTGTTCTGAGCACAGACCTTTGTAAATGTCATTTCCCTCTCTCCCCACTTCTTTGCGTCATTCTCTACACCATTAACTGTCCAATAAAGACATAAAATGGAAAAAAAACAAAACAGATGCTCCAACTAAAGTGCTCATTTACATATAAATATCCCCAAGAAAAGGCCACATTTAATAATAGATCTTGCTATGTACTAGCATAATTTGCAGTCTCTATTGTGAAGCTATAATATATTAATAAAGAACACAAATCAAGTTGATTTTCACGTTCATACTGGTATTTTGGGTTTCTACTAGAACATGTTTACATACTTTAATGTTTAAAATTCTTCATTTTTGTTATACTGTCCTGTCAGCTGATGTCATTCACATAAACTGTGTCCCAATCCAGCGGCTGCATCCTTCTGAGGCTGCATTTAAAGACCAAATGTGCCACAGCAAGGGACAAAGTAAAGCTTATAAAGCGTTCAGTTTCAACCCTAACGCTAAGAGGTTCAAAGGCTGATTTATACCTTACAGAGATTGGCGAATTTATAGATAACTTGTATTTCATATTACGTAAATAAATAGACCACGGTGAACAAATGTAGACGGTTGTGAACCTAAAATATAATTTTCAAAGTCCAGTAATGTACAAACGAAATATCACTTTTAATGTCCAGAACAAACGTTTCTATTGATAACACAGCGAACCTTAAATTGTTTATTTTGCTATTTTTGCTGCTGTTGTTTGGTGGTGTGAAGGAAAACTTACTTTTTCCAGTTCGAATTCTGCATCATATGAAAACATGGGAATCACAAAGGGATCTAGCCTAGTCCCTTCTTCTCTCTGACGATTGCCTCAAATGATGTCACTTGAGTCAGTGAGGGTTGTAGACTACAAGTTTGAAAATGAACAAAATGTGAGAGAAGTGAGTTTACCAGACTTCTGTAGCTCGCTCTTCATCTTTGCTTGAGGATACATTAGCTGCTACTGACTTAACACACCCGATGTCTGTTGTACAAGTTGCATCGTGGGTAATGTGTCTCTCGTAGCATTTCCTGTTCTTAAAATTTCTTCACATCTGTCCTTCTTCCTAACACTCACAATCCACATTCAGAGATGCTAGAAAGTGACAAGGTCATATTGATTGTATGACATCAACACAAAGCAGCGTGTTATTCATATTCTTACTCATACAATTTCATAAAAATGGATTTTGTCAGTAGTATGTCATTCTTTTATTACAGACAGATATGCATGCACACACACACACACACACACACACACACATATACGCAGATCGATCACAAGTAAAACACTGAGTGAGAATGACTATACATTTATGAGTTGCAGAAAATGACAGTTAACGATTACCTCAGTGTTGTTGTTTTTTTTTATCTCTCTCTGCTGGTTGTAGCACCTGGGGCTGTCCCCTCCCCCACCCACCCACTTTACATATTCATTGCCTTAAGAACAAAATCATTTATTTCAACAAACAACCTATTAATAAGAAGTCAATATTAGACTCCCAGAAGTGTTTTGCGCAAAATGTTAATGAATTTTTAAATACCTCTTCGGTGAAATAAATTGAAAAACTGAAAAAAATAACAAAGAGGGTTCTGAATGCCAGATACCCTGAAGTAAATGTATGTATACTGCTCAAATTCAAAAGTTTTTGTCTCCATACATCGTTTGTGATGAAATTGTTCTGGGTGAGAAAAGAAGAAAAAACAGCGGCTGACCCTTCTTGAGGGACGAAACCATTAAACAGCATATTTACTGCTCCCCACATATCATTTTAAGTTACATTTATGGGCTCTGTTGATATCTGTTAAACATGTATTGATGCGTTGACTCGTAAGTTTGTGTTTCATATCGCCAGGCTCATTTCCTTTTATTTGACATCCAAGTGCCTTTTGGCTGCTCCGTGTGTGGAATCGGAATAAAATCGTTACTCACATTTGTGTTTTTCCCCCAAATGTGGGAGAAGTGACATTTTAGGTGCTCGCATATTACAACAATAAATACAAGCTGACTATTTGCATAAATACAGCTAATATCATAAAGGACATACATTCTATGTTTTAAAATGGTCAAATGCCAGCTGGTCTTTTTGTTGTTGCAACCGCCACATCTTAGTAACATTTTCAGCACATTGCATCTTAACCATTTTTATTGTCATATACACGAAATTTGCCTTCTGCATTTGACCCATCCCTGTATATAGGGAGCAGTGGGCTGCCAATGATAGGCGCCCGGGGAGCCGGGGGGTTCAGTGTCTTGCTCAGGGACACTACGACACGTGACACGTCCCAGTCGAGGACCGTTGACCCTGCGGTTACCAGACAACCCTCTTAACCCAGTGAGCCACGGCCGTCCCCCAATGGTGTTTCAACCGCTTCCCCTTCCTCTTGACCCGTGCTTCATACAATCTCCAGATTTACATTATGTTGCGTTTAAAAAAAGACAATGTACAAGAAAATACATTGCTGCTGAGAATTCTTCAGTCATTTGGGATTTCTTTCAGGGCAGATGGCCTTTAATGATCAACAATGGCAATTTTAGTCGCTTTTATAGTCAAACCATTATCTTGAACAAACACACAAGCCACCGCTCGCAGGTGCAACACGCGCAGATACACACACAGAAAATAGCAGACTGTGAATCAGATGCTGCAGCCCTCCCGAAAATCTTTGTTTGTACTGCAGGGCATCAGGCTCCATGCCTCCATGTGTGTGTCATGTGTGTCTAGGTGGAGGCTGGATTGCCCCCCCCCCCAGCAGCAAGACCGCACAGAGCCTTAGCACAGAAGGACACAGTGAGGTGGCAGCTCCGCTTGGCTGGTCAGGCATAGCCGGAACAGGAAGAGAGATTTCCTCCCAGAGGGTCTCCGTTGGTGTGTGCTAGTATGTGTATCAGTGTGTGTGTGTGACAACCTTTTCCAATTAGGACCACAATCACCTCTCTGCCACCAGGGTCACTGGTGCATTATCTTCTTTTAGGGAAACGCAGCCCTATCTCTGCATAGTTTCTACAAGTTTGACTAAATTACAAGACAGGATGCTGTTTAAGTGTTTTTGAAACCGTGGCAGTATGAGCAGTGTGAGAGTAGATGCTACGGAGGTCTGCCTTTCATTGATTGGCATCACAGTGAAAGTATTGTATTGAGGTTTTACCAGTATATCACAGTGCAGTGTACAGTAAATGTATACAAATTACCCACAGTTCCACTTTGCAGTGTAAGTTAAAGTTTTAAATATGCACTGAACAAAATCTTTGAGTTACAGTCATACTTTCCCAAGAGATGATGAGATAGAAAACTGTATGTAAACTGAATATAGACCAATAAACTACGGAGGCCCACCCCTAATAATAGTTATATACCATAATGTATGAGCTAGCACATGTCCTCCATGCATTAAGAGGGGTACAAATCCCAGCAGATGAATGTTTTTTAAAATCATTTTTAATGCCTGTCATTTCTAACTCTATCATTCCAGACCCTTCCATCATGTGCAGCAGTTGTTCCCAGCTTTCCCTATTAGTACCTGTTTGCACACCTACCCGTCATTCCCCTTAATTAGCCACTCTCTATGTATACATTAGCTTCACTTATTTGCCAGATTGTCTTTTGTGCCTACCTGTTGCTGACCTTGTATTCACAGCGAGGAGCTGAGCTTTCATAGGGGGATAATAGCTACTCTTTAGGCTACTGTCTTTTTTCTATGAAAGACCCCCAAGGGCTAGATAACATGCAACCCGTTTCCTACTAACTAGATTTTCATGATTCCGAATGTACATCTATGAGCTGCATAGACAAAGAGACAGATAGACAGAGAGAGAGGCAGACAGACGGGACATGTATCCGGAGGGGAGAGTGGTATTCTGTGAGGATTGATAGACTCCATATTGTGAGCTAATGATCTCCCTAGGGCGCTGGGGAGAAACAATGAAACCAGTCTGCATGACACTGTCACACTCCCTGTGTCACGCTGCCACCTTCATCTCTCCCTCTCTCTCTCTCTCTCTCTCTCACTCTCTGTCTTCCTCTCAAGCTCTCTTTGTCTCTTCCTCAGGGAAATGCATCGATTCACCTTTGTTTGTACTGTCACCCACACATATCCAACTGTCACAGCGAGGAACTGAAGGAGCTGATTTAGAGTAAGAGGCAGGCTGTCCTCATTTCCCCAAAATTAAACTCCGCGACATTTATTCTCATTTAGTTCAATCTGGACGAAAAAGGACAGAAATGTCTGCAGGAGGTGCTTAAAAGTTACATGAGAGATGGTTGAGAATAGGTGCGAGATAGCATCGTTTGCAGACATAATAGGAAAAAAGATCTTTTTAAACCAACTGTCAGCACTCTGGCACTCAGGCACAATGAATGCACTCACCGGTTGTGTTCACGGAAAAGCACAATCACATCCTGCGATCTGGTTCTCATTGCCGTGCAACGCAGTCAATGCTTCGAGACAAGACGACGCAGGAGAGGAGGTGAAGACACAAAAGGGTGAATGTTTGAGGTCAACTGTAAGTGTTGTTGTTCAGTGTGTCTGTGTTGGTTTTGTGTCTCTTTTGTAGTTGTCAAGTGACTCTGTGGTTGTCGTTTTTTTTCCGTCTCATTGTGGTTGTATTTCGTCTCTTTGTAGTCATTTTGAGTCTTTGTTGTCATGAGCTTGACATTCCAACAAAAATGTCAAGAGTCCCTTTAAACAGAGGCTCTGGCTTAGGGGCTCCATAACTGCTTGGGGCCCTGGAGGGCCCGTTACAAAATCCATCTATGGCAGCCCCTGTGGTTGTATTAAAGACAAACAGATTGAAGTAAAAATACCTTTTCCTGGTGCCATCAGATCATCTGTCCAGTTCTTAACATGTGACTTGTGCTTCTGGCCTCCTCTAGTGCTGAAAACAAACAATCTTCTCTTGATGTTGACACCTTGCCACTTTCGGTTTATTTCCACGTTTCCCGTGAGAGGAAGTCTTAGTAGTCTAGAATTACAGTTTTCTCAGCATCACCTCTCTTCACCTTCCCTCAGTTCTCAATCAAATGTACACAGCGAGGTCTTTGTTTTGATTGCTTTGCTGCCATCATTTTGTTGGCTTGTTTTATATAGAGATAAACACAGAGGGAGAAAGACAGAGTAGGTGAGTCACAGCTGGCGAATGGACTGAGATGGGGTTAGATGTGGGCTGAACTATGTGTTGGCTCGCTCTGAAATTGCTAAGACTCATCTGTCTGAATTCTACTGCTATTTCAACCTTATCTGTGCTGCACTGAAGGGTGGACAAGATTGACAAAGAAAGTGCGGCATTTTGAGAGAATCATGCACCTGGGCGACATGTTCAGAGTGTACAGACTTCTTCTGTACTTCGCACCATGACATTTTCTGTTAATGGTTTGATTTGTGAGTCATTCTCTTTGTCTTTTACCTGCAGCATCAAAGAAAATCAAGTAGAAAAGTGCCATCGCACATGCACTTACTCATTTCAGAGAAAGAATAGCATTGATTGAAGGCCCAGGGTACTGTGAATCACTTACTGAGGCAGATTCATTTCAGCAGCTACATCTTGACATACAGACGCCAGCATGTTGTCCTGTTTGTGCCAAGAAAGTAATAGCATTGCTGAGTACCGGGAAAACTTATTTTGTTTCACTTGAATGTTGCACTGCAAAGTCAAATGGAGACAATTAAAGGTTTATCATTGCTGTATGAGCTATTACAATTAAGCCATGAATGTTATTGAACAGACAATAGGATTTTTACTTGATTTTCACTGTCCAATCACACAATCATCGCAGTAAAGCCTTTCTCCTGGGATTTGACAGGGTTATTGATCATTGCCAACTCAGTCATTGAGTCATTATTTTGCTCCGCTTTCAAACATTACTTCCCAGATTGTACTCCAGCTTGTAATAAAACCACAGCCATTAAATCTCCCACCTACTCATGCTTTCATCTGCCAAAAGATGAAGCCTCTAAGGCCATTAAACTGCTAAAGCAAATGAAAAAGCAATGCTGTTATTACAGTATTTTGCATTTTGATATAATACCTTTTTTATTAAAAGTTCAAATCATAGGAGGTTTCTATTAAAACTTAAAATGATGAAAACCTCCTGGGTCTTGTGCTCTAATTGGATAATGGCATAAGGGAACTAATCAATACACAGGATATATCCTACATGGGACATATCCTGTGTATTAATGCCTCTCTAATTCGCTTGCTTTGTCATTTCAATACACGGTGTCAGATGCAGCTTCCTGCAATGATGGATGGCACAGATTCCGCTCGCTAGCAACACACACACACACACTGCTGGAATTACTGTTAGAATTAACAGGATCTTTTTGCTGGGCATGAAAATAGTATATCCTGTACTTTGTGAATGTGTAGTGTGATGACACTGCATGTTTAGTAATGTATATGGTGTGGGTCTGCAGAGTTTCATAAAAAAAAAAGAAAAAAAGAAGTGACATAGAAACAGCTTGCTTGTGACCTCTCTTCACGGGTTGCTTGCATGTGTGTAGTTCTTGACCATCTCATCCCAAGGATTACTATTCCTTCACACCTTGTTATATTTTAAAGGAGAAGTGTGTAGGATCTAGCATTCAGGATTGCAACCAACCGAATACCGCTCTGCTTACCCCTCCTTTTCCAAGGGTGTCGGACAACTACGGTGGCCTTCAGGTAACGCCCCCCCCCCCCCCCCTTTGAGCACCTTCAAATCTGGAGCACCGATGTACAATGAAGTTCTTACCTCTGTCGGGTCTATATTTTCAACATGTGTCCAATGCAGATCTTTATGGGCAATAAATGTCAGAAATGATTTCTTCACACAGAAGGACGCACAACAATAGCATGAATTCAATTGAGAACATGACACAATTCTCAACCCACTGAGGCATGTGATCGTAGGTTTCACTGCACATTGCACCATGTAGATTCAAATCCAATCTACGTGGTGCAATGTCTACACAACTGACATGCATTATGACCTCTGAACCTCTCCTTCTCTCTCTCTCTCACGCACACACACCTACACACACACACACACACGCACACACACACACACACACACACACACACACACACACACACACACATACACACATACTGCTGAAACAATTACAGGTAGTTTCCCTCTGTGTTAAATGAACAAGGGACGTGTGCTTGCTCTATAATTACAACCCTCATTGTTTGCATCCCACTGCACTGCCCCGAACCACCATATCTGCCTCAGACACTTTGTTCAATGGATGTCAGATCACACCATGTGGTGGTTCATGTTAAGAGAGACTGTTATATTTCAAACACTACGGGATCTTCTAAAACAACAGGAACACTCAGTTCCTTTGCTCTTACTTCCTCCCTTGTCTCTGTTTTTGACACTATAGCCTTCTTGTGATTTTGTCTTTGGTGCGTGGCGACACCTGCTCCTTTTCTTCTCTCGTTATATCCTTTTCTTCTCCCCTTGTCTTTTTATATCTCTCTCCACCAATCTCTATGCCTCGCATGCTTTCACACTCCATTTTCCATGTGGCTCCGGGTATCCCCACTGTGGAGAACTCTGCTTGTTTTATCTGGGCGTGGAAACAGTGTGCTAATATCACCTGCTTACACCCATCGGGTGGGATAATGGCAGCCATCAATCACTGATGCGCCACAAAATTTGACACTTTGCTCTCCTTGTGCGGACAAACAGCATATACCTCCCACTGCTCCGCCGCTCTCTCTTTTGTTTCGAACTCCCCTTTCCTCTCTGAATCTGTCTCTCCATTTGTCGGTCTCTTTTTTGTCATTTTTCTCTCCGCCTCCAAGTCTCCCTGCTACTCTGCTTTCATCCACAGTTCAGTCCTTCTACCAGGTATCGTACAACAAGGCAAAGGTCATGACCCCCCTGCAGGATGTTGTTGCAGAAATGGAAATAGCGCTTGATTCTAAAAGCTTTGCAACTGATCATTTTACTCATGCATAAATTATTCAGTCAAGTCCTAAACAGAGGGACACATTAAGAGCTGTGGGTACTATTACAACTCAATCATCCTACAGGGGATTCTTATTGCAGCTCACTGATGGCATTATTGGAAGGACAAATAACAGGTGTATGGTCAATATACTTGCCTTTAAATCCAGCAATTACTTGTCTCTATGTACATTCCCAGGAACTAATAATAACTTACATATTGTATTTAATTAGAAAGTGAAACACCATTTTTTTTATCATTTAAATTAAAAGTCATCGTCACCTTACTTTTTTTTGGTTTATTTTAATGCTTAAAACCTGCATGAGCTAAATCTCAGTCACTTCGAGACGAATCTGTGAAAACAAAACTGAGATATTATCACCCTCTGAAGCTGATATAGTGAACGTATTTAGTCATTTGCACATTCAGCAGATTAGCATTCATTAGTGTATGTAAGTCTAATAGACAATGGCTCTTTTAGCTCTGTCTTTGGTCTCTAATTTAAGAACCGATGTATGTAATTGATATGAAGGACAACACAAGCATGCAGCAAACAGCAAACAGACGCCACTCTGCGAGGAGACCCTCGAGTGGGAGTGCGAGTACAAAAAGATTTGTCTCTCAATTAGAATTGCGGAGTTATCTGGCACGTCTGTTCGTCTCACACAGGAATGAGCTGCAGAGGCTTATTTGTGTAATTGCTTTGACTGGTGTTGGAGCCCAGAGGTGAGCCCAGCAAAACACCAGAATGCCCCGTCTGCTCACTTGCCTGAACTCAGAGCAGAAGCCAGAAAAAAAAAGAACATTTCTTTTGTAGTGTGTGTGTTCGTACTGCACAACAAGATACTCAAAGGCCTTGTTTCTATTCCAGTATTAATTGAGAATATCTCCTCTTAATAAGAACCTCAAGACGTGAATTCATTTTAAACAAACTGCAATGACATAATCAAACATTATTCACTCTGTGATACTCTCGCCTTTTTCCTCTCGCCTCCCCTCCCGTGGTGTTAATTTTATGGTGAAACAGGGACTCGTTGGGTTAGCAGGGTGCACTTTAGTGGTTGAGAAGCCATTAGAAGACACCAGTTCAAAAATAGCCATCCTTCCTGTTGAAACACTCTGTTGCAGCACTCTGAACCCCCCACTCTGAACATCCATCACATTGTGATGGATGTAAATTAGCACATTAGACAAATGTCTAAAATGTAAATGGTATGTAAATCTGTGAGGGGGTAGTGACACAGATAAACATGCTTTTCCTCTACCAGCATGTACAGTGCACATTTGTTTCTAGGTGAAGGATGAAAGCGTAAGGAAGCTTAGGTACAGTAGACTTTTTTATTTTTATTTATCACACGTTTGTATCATGCATGAGGTTTTTTGCTGCTAAGCGCTATTTTATTTCCTCACAGGAAAGTGAAGTCTATCACAAAATGTCATTTTCTAAAGTGGCAGCATGCACTTTACAGTAAAGCTTATTTTTTTTCCTTTAACCCAACCGATCCTGGAGCCGGTTTGTCTGCGCTTTCAAATCACTGTCTCCAGGGTAACTGAAGCTGTAACTCTTGCACCTGTTAAGTACTGAACAGAGAGAGCAGATGATTCACCTGCAATCACCTCTCTTCATAGCTTAATAACCTCCTGTAGTTCCAGACCTGCAGCATTTCAGTGGGGTTTGTGCAGTGTTGGTGCGGATTCTTGCTGAATTGTACTCGCTAAGCAATCAGCTGAACATGATTGCTAATTTTCATGCGAGGAGGTGATATTTTGACCTTTTCATGCACAGTACACACATACAGACGTGCCCACACATAAAATACCGTGTCTCTCTGTAGTGCAGGCAAGAGTTCATTATGTGTGGGATGAGCAGAAGACAGCTGCTAGGCTCTCCAGAGGTGGGCTTACTGGGGGTCAGTGATCTGCAGCCCCATACCCCCAGAGACGGTGGCGGTTGTGTGGCTACAGCAAGACAGCACCGCCCGGCTGCAGGGTCAGGGCACCAGAGACTACGGGTGCTCTCCCTTCCAATGTGACAAATACGATGTGACATGTCAGTGCATGCTCGAGAACATCGCCCTCTTCCATACTGGCGTACAATCTCCCCCCCCCTGTTTCTTTCTCTGGCACACTAACACCCACACAAACAGGAACAGACACATAAATACCAAAAAAAACAAAACAATAGCTTTCTCTATTTCTCTCTCACAATACCAGACACAGAAACACAAAGACACTCACACAGAGAAACACAGTTACTCACTCATAAACACACACACCTACACGCATACACACACTAGTGTCTGTCATCAAAAGCAGCCACTCTGCCCTACACTATGGAAAAGTAACAGCTTGCTTTTATTCTCCCTGGTCTCAGCTTCTCTTTTCCTCCGCACTCACTCCTTCTCTCCGCCGTGGTGACTTCCAGTCATTCCACCTTGCCGACACCTCGCCAGTTAAGTGCATTTGCAGACTGTCTCAGATAGGCTGTCATATATATTTCAAACGCATTTCAAGGGACATTTCGAGGCTATACAGGGCGTGCTTTTGCGCTTTGGCTTTTTGGAGTCATTTTCCGTTCTTGAATAAGACATATTTTGAATGTAATGCTCTCATACTCACTCTAGCGTTAAAGTAGTTATGCTATTCACAGTGGGTCAATAAAATATTTGACGTGTCTTTTATAGACTTTAAAGAGATGACTTGCATAAGAAAAACAGTTATAATTCATTCATTTACTACAACATTTCAAAGTGACACATTTTATAATGACACACACACAATGTCAAAGGGTTCTCCTCCAAACGCTGTATGTAAGATATTTTCTTTTGTAAGTCACTGCTACATATATATATATATATATATATATATATATATATATATATATATATATATATATATATATATATATATATATATATATATATATATATATATATATATATATATATATATATATATATATATATGTGTGTGTGTGTACGTAGCATTTGTAATAGTTATATATTCATTGAGTGATGAAGCTATTTAATATTTCATTTTTTTCGTCTTTGGAAATACTGATACAACATACATTAAAACAGATAGAAAACATGCTATGAATAATGATACACAGAAGAAACACAACATAAAAAGGGTGATTTATGGAGGAGAAACACACACACACACACACACACACACACAAACCAACCACGACCACATGGAAATTCATCCGTCTTTGATGCTGTTATGAAATTTGTTTTAATTTCACCTGCACGTCTGCTCGGCCTCTTAACCCCCACCCGAGTTCTTAGAATGCTGGGAAGTGTTAATAATATTTAAAGTTAAACACCATCTGTTCTCGGGGCCTAACGTGAATACCAATATGGCCGGCAAACGTTGCAATTAACGGAGCCAAGATGTCGGAACACCGGAGAGGCAGACTCCTGCCCTAGGAAAAGAGAGGCAGATGTGATGTGAGCAGAGATGACTTTTCTCTTCCCGGGGAAAAAAACAAAACTTGTCTTGTCCCCTCCTTTCCCTACCTCTCTCTGCCCATATGTGCTCAGTATCATCTCTACTTAGGGGTATCTGCTTTGAAATATATCGGCTTAATAAATGCCTGTCTCTCTCTATTTGATTTTTGAATAGACTGAGCAGAGAAGCATCAGTCAGGTGAATGAGAGGCATGATGTTTTTTCTGAAATGAGAGAAAATTGCATTTGCCCTGCCATACAGAGTTTGTCGCCGCAGGGATGTTTGTGTTGGTGTTTGCGAAGAAGAAGGGAAAGCATTTGAATAGTTTGACAAAAAACAACAACATATGTACGTTAGACAGAGAGATTCAGACATTCATACACATTACTTTACTAAGACTAATGTGGGTGAATTTTATAATTTAATTTATGGGTGGAAAGTTGTTGTTTTTTATGCCTGCCAGAGATTTTAGATCCTTATCTAAAAGTTTTCTGCCAACATCGAAATCTCTTCTTCTCCATCTCTTTCTGCTTTTAGTTTAATGGCAGTTGGGTAAACACAAAATGGTGCATTTAAGTCACGACCTGGTAAAGACAACTCAGAGTTTCTCTGTGATTATTTTGTGTTTCAATACAGCCGGTCACACAGTAAAGGGAATTGATTCTCATACCCATATTCATTTATTTATTAATGTTCATAATTACATTACATTACAGTCATTTAGCAGACGCTTTTATCTAAAGCGACTTACAATAAGTGTATTCAACACAGGTATTTAAGAGAACTACTAGTCACCAGAAGTCATAAGTGCATCTCCTTTTTTAAACAAGCATCCAAGAGCATAAACCAGAGCAAAAGTACAGTGCAGAAACAAACTGGTATGAATACAATAAGTGCTGAATGAAAGGCTCAGGGTATGTTTGCAACCTTTTTCAAATTAGCTCTGGAAATAAATTGATACATTGGAAATCACAGTATGATGGTTGTGCAGCCACCACATTGCATCTTTAGACACTTTTATCCACAGCATATTACATTTGCGGAGCAGTGTCTTGCTCAAGGACATGACATGTGCAAAGGAAGAAAGGGGGATGGAACTGCCAACCTTACAATTAATGGACGCCTTGAGCTCCAGCAGTGGCAGTCATGTGACAACAGAGATAAAAATATCTTTCAATAACAACACAACTCAATTTCTATGTTTGTATACAATAAATTAGACTTACCAAATATGTTTTTAAAGGAACCTAATGTCTGCCTGGATTACATTACATTGATAGTTCTACAAAGTACATTTGCAGATGCAAATTATAGTCATTTTCAGAAGACTGTAATATGTGTATATATATATATATATATATATCATCAAATGCTGTGTACTTATGATACCAATATTATTATACTATATTTTATATTTTTTAATATAAAGATTATCGTCAATTTCGGGATATTGCAACACTCCTAATTCACATTAAGTTGGTGTTTTCCCACAGCCAAAACTGATCTTTGTAATAGCACTCTTGAAAGCAGGTTCTGCACACTTTAAAGCACCAGTATGCCATCACTCTCACCTTCTGTCTCTCTTCACTCTCCCTAACACCATGTCCACAGTGGAGTTGTGTGCAGGAGAGGCCAGCTCTTGAGCGCCCCAGTGGGATCACTGGTGTCACTGTTCACACATTCAGGTTCATGTGACATTGACCTGTGGGTTGTAGGAAAGCTCAACTGTCTGGAGGGTTAGGTGTTGCCAAGGCTGCTGAAAGCATCACCAGTGAGGTCATACTGTGAGGAATGCAGGGTTCAATGGATTCACTTTGATGATTCTGGCTGAGAAAGCAGAGAGACAGCCCACAGTGACACAATGGCCTGTAATCTATTTAAGATTTAAGTCTGTCAGCTTTTGACAGTGTCAAAGCAACTATCATGAACTTAGAGAGGACAAATAAAAGTGTCTGTAACAAACATAATTATGTCAACAATTACCAATCAGAGTGCAGCGGTATAATAGATGTATTATCCATATGTTTATAATCAAGACCTGTGTCTGATTATTGCTGCTATGGTCCAGTGGGCATGTTAGAGTGTTTGCTCGGAAGGAAAGAGCAAGCTATGCCTTCCAATATCAGCTGGCCTCAAAGCTGCTTCTATAATGCATGAAGATCAATACGCTGTGGCTTTGGGAGTGCGGCCTTGCAACTCTGTGCCCATATCAAGTATTCCCGCCAACTGCCCTGCCGTTTGAAGAGATCTATGCCTTTGGATTTATCAGGGCTCAGGGGAGAGAAGACTACAGTCTGGGTACCCAAACTGCTATTGTTTGGAAGAAGAAGAAAAAAGCAAAGCTGGTATTGCTGTGTTTGTAAATGTGAATCACCTTCTATTGTCACACACGTGCACAGCACACAGTGGAATTTAGACTCTGCATTTAACCCATCCTAGTTTAGTATGCGGTGGATAGCTACTACACAGCGCCCGGGGAGCAGTTTGGGGGTCCAGTGCCTTGTGATGACGACTTTCACAAAAGCATCTCACAGAGATCTATACTAAAGGGGCATTTCACCAAAATCCATCTCAGTTCCATATCCCCCATTGAGGGCTTTTGCTGCTGTATTTATTGTATTACAAGCTTGTTTGACTATGTTTTGTGTTGTATATTTGTAGCTCTCAAAAGGAATTTTGATAATTTTGTCACCCAAGATGTGGGCACAGCACGCATCCGCATCCATTGTTGCAAAAAGAAGAATCCAGTCAAGTCCGCTTCTCTCACACACTCCTAAAGCATTACTCCCCCTACCCTGGTGCCGTGACAGTATTGTATTGCTTGAAGACAATCCATGTTGAGTCTAGATTACTTAAAGGTACCCCGTGGATATCTCATTTTGAAGAAACATGTTTTTTATTTACTTTCAAACTTTCTCACCAAATGCATTTAGTGTATCCCCACCACACAACAAATGCATTTAATGTGTACAATGTTTGTTGCAAAGTCTTTTTTCAAATGTTTAGAAACTACGCTATTATTTTGCAATTGTTTTTTTTTTTTTACCTCATCAAAAAAATGTCTTTACATCGCGGTGAAAAGCTTCACGGAGAACTTCTAAGTGATTGAAAAGGTTATATTGATTAAGAGAGCATCTGATTTATTCATTTGTTTTTCAAACATTCTTAAGTTTTCCAGTTCAGTGTCATGGAACGTGCAAACTCCACACAGAGACACTTGGCATCAAATTGAGGTTTTGTGGCCATATGGTATCCACTGACTCACTGTGCAGCCGACCATTCATACAAGTGTTCAGCTTTTTGAGGTAAGATGTGTAACACTCCAGCATTACATAGAAAACAAGCAAAGATTAGAAAAATAGAAATACAATATTTTGCAGCAGATATATGTATCTTGTTTGTTAGATTGTGACCCTTCAGATTCATATCATGACCCTCAAATTGTGAACCAATGCTCTAATGCGCTCCACTGTTCCTCCAGATTAGATATTGAACCATTTAACATATATAGTTCAGTAACATCTCAGATCAAATTACGTTACTGCGTGAAAGAACGTAGTTCAGTTTTTGGTGTACTCCATGGCTATACAGCGTTCAAGTGCCAGTGTAAGCTGTAACACTTGCGACATGTATTCAGACCCCTCATAACTAATCACCGCAATATTGCAATAATATTCCTTTTGGGACGACTAGATCATGTATTAGGCTCAATAGTGCTTTTAAAGTGTTTTTATGGATTTCTAGGCTTTAATATATCTTCTATAGTGTCCCCATAGCACATTAAATATATCCCGATTCACTTTTGCATTGGATGGCATAATATCGCAGTCACACACCTTTGTGCGACTGACAATAAACCCAACAAGCCCCTGGTCGCTCTCTCCCTACAGCCTAATGGCCAAGACTAATGGCTGTTTGTCTTGTTTCATGGTAATTGGAGGCCAACTGACTTTGTAGTAAAGTCTCGGCTATTCTTTTCCTCCTGAGATGCTTCTCTTTCTGGCCCCCTATGGGTCCTCTGCTTTGTACAGTAGGTACGGGTTTCTCCTCTAATGATATCGTAACTGCTGTTTTCTGTCGTATAGTGGACAATGGTTGCCAAGCCTAAAGGTGGCCCAGCAAATGAGCTGGACATCAGACCAGGGACACCATGTGCATGAAGGCACATATGCAGGAGCAGAAAAATAACACATTCATCAAAGCGTGATGTAGGCTATCGCGTTCTCTCTTTGATGCTGTTACTCATATTTCTTACCCTCATTTGTTCCCTACGTGCCGAACCCACCTGGTTATCTACGATACATCATTAGCGTCGGGAAATGCAAAATTAATCTTCACGTCACACGCGTGTGTCCTTCAAGAGGCTGTG
This sequence comes from Anarhichas minor, assembly GCF_050575085.1. Classification (NCBI taxonomy): domain Eukaryota; kingdom Metazoa; phylum Chordata; class Actinopteri; order Perciformes; family Anarhichadidae; genus Anarhichas; species Anarhichas minor. Next base: position 6,155,342 of record NW_027466486.1, read on the forward strand.
AGACGCTGAGATATTAACTGGACCTGCGTGGTGACCGACACTGGAAGCCTGACAGAGCGCCAGATATACACACTTACACTTACACACACACACACACACACACACACATGTTCACACATGAACACACACAACTCAACAGATAGCAACAGCTAACTATATATTTTGTATTTCATGCATCATTCCTGGCGATGTCTGCTCGCCTCCTCACCTCACAGGAGTGAGACGGCGCAGTGCTGTTTGAACAATCATTTCTCAGTTCAGCTGAATTCGTGCTGACGCTCCAGTTTGCTCCGTTTGCTTCCTGAAAACTCCCCTCTCCCTCTTTTTAATCCTCTGAGGGGAAGCAGAGAGAGGGAGAGAGAGAGAGACCAACATTGAATGCTGACAGGGACATTACTTGCCCTCCCTGCATACCTTGTTTACAGTCTCCCTCCCTGCCGCTATACCCTCCTCTCTCAATGGAGCCATAAAAAACAAATAGGGGCTTTTAGAGAAATTGCCTGTGCACTGAAGATTAATAACAGTTGCACCAGTCCACCCAAAAAAGTCTCCAGAGACAAAAAAACGATAGAGGAAGATTAAAAGTGCCTCATCCCTAATTTGGAGTGATTCAGAGCTCGGGCTGCTGTCTAACCAGCTTATTGAGAGTCAAGGCCTTGGTCCACCTGCCAGACAAAGAGCATCATTAAGTATTTACTTCTGGCTGAGGATCCGCTGCATGAGTATAATGATGAGCTGTGGATGGGATCGATCCTCTGTGTCTAAGATGGACGTTTGGTGACACCGGAGCTGTCGCAGGAGTAGACCGAGACAAAACACTAGACAGGTTACCCTGTATGAGGTTATTGGTCATCTTTTCAAAGTTTTTAGCCCATTAGTTAAAATAGCGTGATGGCACTAAGTAAGGAGAGGACCAATCTGACCTATTACGATCATTGAACAAGAGAGTAAAGAGCAGTATAAATCTTTTGGTGTGCTTTTAGACCTTTTCACCTCTTTAAACGAAGAAACCATCAGTCTATGCACGTCTCTTACCTCATGATAATTAAGAAGATTAGGTGGCCGAGTTAAGATACAATAAATATTCAGAAGCATGTAACGCTAGTCCCCCTCTGTAAAATAAAATGACAAAGAAAGGAAATAAAATCACTAATGAACAAATAAAAGTCATGAAATAAAAGCAATTTCCTATTTGGTTTAATATTACCATCTTTAAAATGATTTGGTATATGACTACTTTTTATAATAAGAGTAAAGGAAATACAATCTACCGTGACGTAAAGCTTATTTTAAACATCCTCACTTTAAATGATCAATTTCTATGGTAACAAGGAAATACTCGTGCCCGCAGCAAGCAGACCGCAGAAGGCCGCTATGAAGAGCTCCGCGGTGAGTGCAAATATTTGCCGTTGCTACCGTTAGCTAACGTTCGGTTAACTTAAATTCAGCTTGAGCAGTGTATGTAGCTATAAATTGGACAGTTTTATTCTGAAACAATCGAATGACAGCTGACTATATAGGCTACTGTATTTACTGCATGGCAAGTGTCATTGGTGAAGTTATGAAGAAACGCAACGTGTTACTAGGAATACAAAAAGTGCATATTTAGCATGAGGTAACGCTAATTCATCTGCATTCTGATTAACACAGCCAACATTTCAATTTTGGCTCGACACACTAACTTGCTGACAGTGCTTTTGAATGTCCCCATCATGGACCTCCAGTGTAGTTAAACTGTGTTGAAGGAGCTTACTAATTTCCAAAGACATGTCGGGTCATCCTCTCCTCTCATTTACCACAGATGAAGATGGATCTGGAAGGTGTAATACGTTTGTATAGCAGAGGACATCAGTCTTTATTGATTAACTGTATTGATTGTGCAGCCAAAGAAATAGATTATTATTAGAAATCTGGATGGTATCTGGGGTAGGTCTTCTGTAACTGTATGTGCCATCGCGCACCTTTTTAAAACTGAAGCCTGTGTTGTAGTGCGTCATACTGTTGGTATTGTACTGTACAAGTTCACTCGTTTTGTCCTCAGAAAGACTGTCTGGCTCCAGTTTGTGTGAGGAGCAGAGTTATGTTGTGCTTTGGTCGGTTATTCAGTATCATATGTAAGGAACACAGTCTGAGATGTCTCACATTTTCTTCTTTCTTTTAATTCTCACTTGGCACTTTTACAAAGAGGCAGTCGCGGCTGGTGAGCAACAAAGCATGTCACAGACAGTCGTATTGCTTAAATTGACAGATTGAGGCATTCTTCTACTCGCACTTGCTTGATTTCTCAGGCAATTATCCCCAACCTATTTTTTAGAGATAACACAAAGTTCGTCATTAAAATCTTTTTTTTTTGTGTGTATATTTTCTACAGGCAAACTTGGCAACCTGTCATTGTCTTTGTTCTTGTATTTTGTCAGGTATATGGGGAAAAACCCTCGACTTATTCAGGAAGTTCAAAGAATACATGAGATTTAGATTTCCGTGTTTTCTTCGGAAGCTGTTCATGGGGACAGTTTTGATTTGGTCCATGGTGAAACGAGAGCACTGCATCAGAAGTCGAGGCATCCGTGGTCAGCAATAATTTAATGAATGAGTTTGAGGAAAGTGTCAGTTTAATATTTTCTGTCAGCAATCCCCCAGCTTTCACTTCCACATCTTTTCTACTTCTGAAATGTTGACTGTCCAGTCTTCTGGGGACTTTGATGCAAACAATCTAACTAGGTTCTGGTTTTTGGAGGAATGCACTGATTTCACTTTTTCACTCCCGATAATGATTCGAATATCTGTGGTTTGATTATTGTCTGATACCGGGAACCAATCAGATACCAGTTCAATAAGTAGCCTGTATACCTCACTGTGTTGAGGAGACTGGGATCATTATTTTATACGGAAGGCAACATCAGGCGTGACTTAAACAATGCTTTCTTAGTTTTGTATTACAAAATATATCTAGTAAATACATAGATATAAATAAACTGAATTGTTATCTATTAAAATAATGGTATCCGATACCAAATTGGCATATTGTCTCCGGTACCCGATCCAGCTGTTTGAGTCAGTATCCAATATCGGTATCGGTGCATCTCTAGTTTTTTGCAGTATGCTATTGCCATGTTTTGTTCACTGTGCCCTTAAAGGAATCTGTCCCATGTGACAAATACAAGTCAAAGAGCTGCACATTTCTGATGACAACCTGCAATTGAAACAGCTCTACTTGTTCAATGGCAGGGACTGCCTTTAGATGCAAAGGACGCAGTCAGAGCTATCATTGACTTCCTTCTCCCTTTTTGAAGGTCATAAACCAATCTCCTGTCAAGAGCCTTCACAAGGAAGGCTCTTGCAAAGCCCTTTAATATTCACCATCTCTTTAGAGCATCTGCTACGTCTGGAACATGAATGATACTGCCACACTGCCATACCACTGGCTAAATCCTCGACAAAAACCATTACATTTTTCAGAGGCTTGCTTGTGTTTGTTGCCTTCTGTTTTTTTATTTTTTTTGCCTCCCCTGTGGTCACTGACATATCGCTCCGTAGAGGGCTTTGCAGAGAGCCGTGATTTGTAGGTAACGACAAGGCCATTTCAAGCCATGAAAGGGTACGGGGACTTGAAGCATAGGCTTATTATGCTTTAACGTATTTGTGGTCATAGAAATTGAATCAATAGCGCAGGCCCACGCAACTCTCCCCGTTTTCTTCTCGTGATTCATCCCCAAGCATTTAAAGAGGAACAAAAAAAAAAAGGTGCACATTACATTCTGGTGGGAGGTCGTCACCTTGTGTTTCAGACAGAGAGCAGAACAAAGCTGTTATTTTCTGTGTCAGAGAGAGAGAGCGAGAGAGCTTTGGTGACAAAAAATAGCGGGGGTTTAGGGGGAGAGTGCAAACACCTGCATAGTGGTGTGATATGAATGGATGTGACTATAACAAATGTGAAGATTGCAGTTGACACAGAGAGAAGAAACGATTATGTGGAGTTTCATGACTAATGCTGTATGACTGACTGATACGGAAATATTCATGGTATCATCATATGAAAATATCTGGCCAATCCAGCTAATTAGTTACCTGTCAAATCAAGATACTTCAAAGCTATCATTTTGTTGTTGATATATAGTATACAGTTCACTTAACAGCTTTCTCATGAATCAAAAACATATGGCACTTGAAGAGTTTGTACCTCTGCAAGTCAACTGACAACAACTTGTGTAGCTGTAATAATCGCATCCATGCGTGTCACATTGTAGCCATTTTTCCTTTATGTAGCAACGAAGCTGCTCCCGGCTATGCAGTTTGTTTATTCTAGCTAGAACGCTCTGATTTGTTGACTGTTTACCAGTTGAAACATACAGCACAGCACCTGACCTGTTTGAATCGTTGAACAAATCAGAGATGTGGGCGGCGATTCAGAGCTGTGGCTTCAGCCTTAATTATTCCATCTCACTGTTTAAACACGTAAGTAAAAACATTTGGTCCATAACTATTGAACTCACTTGGGGTACAATTGATTTATAGTCTCCTGAAGATGTGGAATATGTGACTTTAGATGACCATCATGCCCTGTAATTGATTTATGTGGTCTGTAATTGGTTGAATGTTTGCCTTTAACACATCCCGTAACGTTTCCTCTTTTTTGTGTATCGCGTTTACGCTTTAACAGAGACTGAGAGGTTACTTTCACTTTCTTAAGTGTCATGAAGCCGATTGCCACGAAAAGCGCTCCTTGATGAAAAGACAAGGAGAAATGGGCTGAAGCTGTAAATGTCTCTACACTCCTGCGTCCTACAGTACACTACCACACAACACAAGCGCAAGAACGTGGACATGATCCTCTTCAAGACGCTGTATTGCACGGTTCACCTGAGAGGGCAAATCGATACAAACTAGATCCCATCCACAACTTTCGTGATGCGAGGGTCTGCAGTTTGCTTGCCTTCTGGGATAAACATTGAGCTTGCAAACATCGTCCCTGAGTCTGCAGCAACCCTACCCACAACACGCCAACCCCTTTCTCCCCAGACCCACCGTCATCCCTGGCTCTCCCCACTAACCCCAGGGGACAGATGGAGACTCCATACTAGCAAACGTGACCTTCATATCTTATTCCTTTCCTCTCCCACAGCATTGTCATTATATACCTGAGCAGATGTCTCGGCCTCCTATGCTGTCTCTCTCTTTCTTTCTCTCCCCCCCCCCCCCCCCCCCTCTCTCTCTCTCTCTGCATAACCTTCATTCCACCAGGCAGGTCCCTGAAGATGAAAACAACTTACGCTGAGAAACAGTGGGTTGCTAGACAATTACTGTGCACAATAATAAAACCCAAGCTAAATCAGCAATATATGAACAGCGAATAATAACGAGAACCACATAATAAGATGGAATAATAAGAACATAGATGCACTTTAATTTTGAGTTTATTTGTATTGTATTGTAGTAATTTGGCCTTTAGAGGATTTGTTAAGATTGTGTCAGAGATGTGCTGATTCACATCTCGGCTATCTGCCTTCGATGCTCTGGCCACTGAACGTCATCTTAATAAATTACGCCATCTGAACAAATGAAAGAAGTGAGGGTTTAAAGGAGTCTAAATTTAACCTGATTAAATGTAATCTCTCTTTAAATTAAAATATAAACCGAGTTACAATGCCGTCTTCGATTTAATTTGGTTTAGAATGAATCCAGATGTTAAGGTTTTTCCAATGGTCTGATGTGTATCATGATCTGAAATGATTAAATCCTCTCCGCTATCCACTGAAACACCAGAAGATAAAGTGAAAACAACCAGGATAAAAAGTATGATATATAAATATGTCCATTGTTAGTTATATGGATAGCAGGAATGTGTTGACCAAGATTGAACCCTTGAAAGCTTTTATGGAGATGAATCTGTCTGTTTGTTATTTTCACTCACAATCAAAACCATTCTTCCCCATCGCTCCTAACACATTTACCTGACACAGGAACCCATAATGTGCCCCGGCGTGATGCATAAATTGGCCATGAAGCCGGTATGGTGTTTCGTGTGTGTGTTGTGTGTGGAGCACGCCTAAGTAAAGGCAAATTGAGCAAGTTTCCACTGTTGCTGTAGATTCCCTCACCTGTCTGCTTGCCTGCCTCACTTGAACTGCCCTGTGGAAGTGTTTTCAAAATCAGTGGTGCCTGTAGACACACACACTAAAACTATTTTCCTGCATCCTTCCCTCTGCTCCTGCACGCTTGTCTTATCAGCACCAGAAGCCTGTAGTCCAGCCCTGTAAGCAGCTGGGTTATTGGAGGAAGAATTGAGTCATGGTAAAAAAGGTTAAATTGGCAATGGGCTCTGGAGGCCTCCTGGCGTTTCCATTACTATCGATCAACCACAGCACCGAAAGGCCTTGGGTGGACGGATCATTGGCTGACTTGCAAATGTTACAGTTTCCCCCGTAACTTTTGACTTTGTTGACTTTCCTCTCTTTAAAAGCAGTGGAAAAAAGACTGACCCAAATAGGAGCCTCTCTTTCAGCATTGTTTAAAGATATTTTTGTATCCATGAAATGTTGTAAATTAGAATTTACCATTAGAGGGAAGTAAAGCCTGTCTGTGAAATGCCATTTCTTTTGAGACTTTGCTTTGATCTGCTAGAAACCAGGAATTGGTGTTCTGTTAATTTTTGAAAATCTACAGTTCAACTGAGGATGACTTTGGTAAAACCTATAATAGTTTCTGTGCTTAATGCTCCTCTCACCAGGTATCCAATAGATTAGGTTATAATTGATGACGTGCTATCTGGAGAGCATGACTGCTGAAATGTCTGTGACCTTTTAGGTGTTTGAAGAAAACACCATCTGGAAACTTCAGTCAGACCATGGAGAAGTACTTCCACAGCATTCTATCATGGCCTTGTAGGACGTGCTTGGCTGATTATGTCTGTGATGTTTGCTTTCGTCAGAGCTTGGTTGACAATTACACTGGCCTCTGTGTTTGTTGTGTTCTCCTTCAAGCTCTTGTAGCTGGCATTCTAATTAGATAGCTTTTAATGGAGAATGTTTATTGCTCCTTGCAGGGCCTCTATTTTCCGCTCTCGAGTTAATTAGCCCTATGTCATGGGATAACCAGAGCAGAGGACATCCAAACCTCATCTATGAGCAGTGTCCTTCCCGTATCAAAAGCAGGAAAGCAGGGTTGGCTTGTTTTCACTTCGTTTCAGTCATATTAAATGCACAGATGAATATGAGGACATGCTTTGATGTAGCTATATGAAACATAACTTCACTTTAGGGATGCCAATTTCAATGTTCTTTTTCTACCGATAGCCGACCCTCGTTAACCGTTCATTAACCAACAAGATTAGTGCCTTGCATTCAGGCATGCTGTGGTTGGAGTGCCTAAAAAGCGGCCCAGCTGTCTCAACACCCCAAACACAAAGAGGTTAAATCCACAATTTATCGCCAGCTGCAGAGTATGCGCGAAACAGGCAACTGATTTTGGGGGAGTGACTTCAATGTCTGCTCAGGTAGACATTACTCCACTATATCTTTACATAGCAAATTGTTGTTGCTGCTATGTTGAGGTTCAGAATGTTTAATACAGTTCCTTTAAATTGAAGGGGTTAACCCTGAAGTCCAACTCCAGCTCAGGCTCACTTAAGGTGGGCTGACCTTTAAGGTGGACCAGCTATTCGCCTTTGTTTTAAAGATGTTGAATATATTTTCAAACTGTTTAACTATAGCATTAATCGGTCAAAATTAAAAAAACATATTGTATGTTATCGGTTGAATGGCTAATTATTAACATCCCCACACAGAAACACGTTTCTTTGTCCATCATACTCAAAGTTTCCTGTAAATGATTAATGACCATATAATCCAATTGTTAAATGTGTTGTCTGCTAATGTTGTGTTATCCAGCTTTAACAGGCTTGGTGACATAAGGCTGAGTGTCCATATAGCATTTTTTTTTTTACTGCGAGGCAGCATGCCGCCACCTAGAGAATGAGGGCTGTCTCACTGCTGGGAGCGCTCAGACTTTCTTGTGCTGCGAGCTCTTCTATGTGAAGCGCCCTGCCAGCACTTTTCTGCCTGAGCGAAACACAATGTGGACACTCAGCCTTAGTCAGTGAATTGATGACTTTATGTAATACAAATCTGGCCATTTTTGTTTTACTAACTTTTCAAGCTTAATTTATTTTTCTCTTATATCACTGATGTACAGTATACCACCAATATTATGCAATATTACTGTTTCACGAACAGAAAAATAGAATCAAAAAGTTTTATTTTGGCAGCCTATTTGTCACATAGGGATTAACACTTTACTTATAGTATTTCTTTAGACAGATTGGACTGCTTTACACTCTTAATTCGTTGCAAAACAACCCTTTACTGAAGCATACAGTATGTAAGGTCTATGAACAAAGCCAGCAGTGAAACTGTTGATTTCAGCCTCTCATTTACGTGTTTTATATATATATTTTTTTTAGTATCTAGTTTGAAATACTTTTACAGACAACAGACAAAATTTACTAAACATCATTGCAAACACTGCCAACGGTGGGTTATATTAGGTTGAAATCCATTCAGCAGGACTTGTTTACAGAGTTTACTGTGTGTGTCCATTACATCACTGCTGGTTAGCTTCAATTTGTGTCAGCTTTTCATCTTTGTAGAGGCTATGTGTCTGTATTTTGTCATGATTTTTAAACCTTTTTAAAAGATTGGCAATGCAGGGATTGGACCCAAAATCGAGTTTTTCCTGTTTCTAGATTTTGTGCCTCCTCGTCTCCTCGCTCCTCGGGTTTTTGACCTGGAAATCAATCTCAGTGCTCCATTTTGAAGGACATCCCAATTCCTAAAATGCATCTCGAGGAGCAAGGATCGAGGAGGTTTGCCAAAGGAGCTATAAGCGAGCATACAGTAGTGTTTTCTTTGTGGTAGTTTTTTTTCAGCATTTGTGAGACCTAAAAGAGATATGACACACAGCTGAAATAATAATCTCTTCACATCCCGTCTCTTCCTCGCCTCCTCCGCTCGCATCTGCCATGGGCAGGACTAAGATGCAAGGAGAGGAGGCTAGGAAAGGAATCTAGGACGTGAACTGGGAAATGATAAAGGCCTTCTAAAGTCCTGGCATTTCCTTTTGACATAATAAACAATTTAGAGCATATATTATGCTGCTACTAGCGAGACCTCTTTTATAGCTGACAAATGCTGCAAATTGGCTTGCAAGCTATACTTTGAACCCCTTTCTTTGTGTTTTTTGTATTATTGACTTAATTCAGTTACTTCCATTTAAGTCAATTGTCGTCAATTGTTTGCATTATATTGTGGATCACACTGTGGTGTGTGACCTGTGTCTTTATGTAGCTGTTACAAGCGACACATAGCGCCCTAATGGCCACACTCCGCTTAAGTGTATTAAACTGACAGGGCATTAGTCTTTTATACACCCATCCTCCATCATTATCATCCAACTGACTGACTTGTCCTTGCTAGAGGAGAATAGGCCCTTGTTAGTGTAGGCACGTGTTCTACACTTTACAACAGGGTCTTATGTGGCAGCTCTCATACTGCCTACATCAACATAATAAGAACCAGTCCCAGAAAAATCAATGTATCTGACAAACACTGTTGTTCCAATCCAATAATGCCAAATGGTGGCCTTTGTTTCACTACCCCCCCCGCCTTGAAAATCTTTTAAAATCACCATCAATGCAATAACATTGGCCTGACCTTTTTGATTTTTGCTGACCAGTGCAGAGACCCGAAATGGGCTGTATGTCTGTATCTCTCAAGGACGATGGCAAACTCCATCATGCCTCAGTGATACATAGCAAACGCAATCGTGTGATAAAGGTTAGAAAATAAGCATTTTACAATACAAAAGATTACGTATTAGGGGAATATTCTCCCTCGAGTGAAGAGGGATGGGAGCGCAGAGCGAACGTTTACCAGTTCCACTGTCTTGCACTCTGAAAACGCACAGCAGCCACCTTCCTAAGATGGTACTCCAGGGCATCTTTCTTCACCCGGAGCCAAGAAAGTAAACCTGCAAACGCATTGAGATTTGAAGTAGCGTGTACATTCTCTTCAGAATACCACTGAGGATTACTCTGCTGTTTAGCTCATGCCTCGCATCCAGCTGAGTCAAAGTGCTCCCAGTCGAATGTACGCTGGAGGCAACGGCTGTGCCGCGGCAATCTGGAGGGCAAAAGTACTCCGATACTGTCAGAAATGATCCATCACGTCTCACCCCTCCCGCTCCAGCCACCTCTGCTCATTACCCTTGCCATCCGGAAACACCAAGCGAATTCTACCAACGAGTGTTTGACCAACGCGACGTGCTGTTGCAGAGGGAGACCGGCAACCTGTTCACGACTCGTTGTTTCTCTTCTCTCACTCTCGTCTTTCTCTTCTACTTTGTTCTCTGTCATTTCCCTCTCTTCCTCGCACTCCCGTAAGACAGAGGAGAACAAAGGGGCAGACGGAAGAAAAGCAATATAACCCCTTGGCTCTTATCTGCAGAGCACACCAGAGCATGTCTGGCCTCAGATACAGCTTTGCCTGTCCTTTGAAGGCCCTCGTCTCCCTTTGATTTCAGCCAAATGGTTATGTACAGTGACAGATGCTCAACTATCCATCTATCACTCGTGACACCCATCTCTTTTGCGTCGTCGGATCTAACTGACTTTGTTTGGACTGTCTCTCCGGCTGTCTGATTAAGGTTGTGACATAGATGCTGATGTGAGTGCTAATGCAAGAGATTGTGATATTCAGACCTTCGGTGGAAACCGATAGAAGAAAAGTCCCCCGCCGCTTTTTTTAAGGTTGTCTGTACTGTCTTGGCAGTATTTTTATATTAACGTTTTAGACATTTAATTGATGCTCTGATACTGAGTGATTTAATGAGGAGTCCAAGGGTCACCATCACATTACCTTGACAACATTCCTCTGAGATGGGCCACAAAAAGACATAAAAATTCAAGCCAAGGAGAGTCGTAGAAGGCAGCGTTTTTATGAGAGGAAATTAGAGTGAGTAGAGAGAAAAGATATTGGAGAGCATAATATATGATTCAGGAGAGACAGCATGACGTAGCACAGCTCTTAAATAGATGAGTGTTCATTTTATTCCTTTTTTATTTTATTTTGTTGCTCGGGCTGAACTTGGGAGGTCATTTTCAACTCTTACCAAAACAAAAGCAGTATTTCATCTTTGCTCCGGTTAGGACTGTTTTTGAGATCTCATGCATCGACTGTAAGCTGTGTCATCGGTGTTTGACGGTGAGACTAAAGGCACACTGTCTGGCTGTTGTTGTCGCAAGTCCCTTATTCACTATTGCTCGTTCACACAGCCTTGATTGATGCTCGTCGTCAGAGGTGTGGGATTAAAGAGGTGGCGCACAAAGACTCATGCTAATAGCCTAGACACCTGTTTCACTGACAAGGCATCAGCAGCCTGCAATGCAGAGAAAGAGGTGTGGAAGCAGTAGGAGTGATTATATTGGTGATAGATAGATGAATGGATTGCAGGAGCAATAATTGATGAAACTGAGGTAGATCTGTACGACTTTCTGAATAAAGAGAATGGCTGGCACAAACAGTGCCTCGGGCATGTCTTCGCTTAAAGCTCTATTTTATTTATTTGTTTGTGTGACTGTGTGCCTGTGTGTGTCTTTGTGTCAGTGGCTCCCTGTAGCTCAGCCAAAAGTGTCGCCTCTCTGTCTGAGAAGGCTGCTCCAGCAAGCACAGTGTGAGATTCGCGCCATCTGAGAAGTGGCCTGTTTTTAAAGCATCCGGGCGTTTTTGTTCTTTGTCTCTTCAACTCATCCGAAAAGGGTGGACTGTGGTCGAGAACGTCATCCTCACAATAACAACGACCCCCTGTAACAAGCTCCGCTGGGAGACCCTTTCTCCTCTGCTCTGCGGAATGAACACATTTTGGATTAGGAAGCATTTCATTTTACAATCAAGTAGGTAAAGGATTCGGAGAGGGAGAAAATACAATGCGTTTTGTGATTGGATGTGTGCAGCTTAGTTTGGCAGACTGTGTGTCTTGGGTATCTAGCAGGCATAGCCTTCAGTGTGCTCCTACCCCCCTCCCCAGTTTGATTTCTGCAAAGATCAAATGTCAGACCATGCAGGCTTTGGTCTCTGCATGGTGTGTCTGGAATCATTTTTTAGCGGATGGCCTTACAGGGAGCAAGACTGATTTCCAGGAATAGAAAGTCACACTGGACGTGTGATAAGAACAAGGGCCTGCGGTTCGTTCTGCAATACATACTAATCACCTAGATAATGTTTCTTCACTGTTAAACAATATTCCCATATCAGAGATAGAAGCTGTATCTCATGCCATGTGCAGTCTGCTTATCTCCCCAATGCCTCCCTCCACTCCTCGGGAGTTTGTCAGCGCCGGGCTACCTGTGACACTTGTGAATGTGTGTGATGTGGTCACCCTGCAGACTGCCCCGCTCTCTCCTGTCTCATCTGTGCGACTGTCTGTCTGTGGTGCTGTGGCCAAATCGATGGCCTCCTGCTTCTGCGGGGTGTGTCTGTCTCCTATTCCTCCCCCTATGGGCCTATTGCTGCCAAATCAAACCTTCCACAGTTCCCAGTGACGCTTCCTCACTGTAGTCACAGCTACAGTCACATGATTTGCTATCTCCCCGTCTGTCTGCTCATCCCCTCGTCTGGTTACAGCCTGCTTGTCCATCTCAGCTTTTCACTGTCAGGCTGTTTAATTCTACGACGGTCTCCTTACCTGTAAAAACCAACCTAGGTTTCAAATGTTGGATGAGTCATGCAGTTATTCTGAGCTGTGGCCTGCACCCATAGCCGCTCCAAAACAAAGAGTGTTGTCACTGACTTTAGGAACATTAATATTCCATGAGGTGGTTTTCAGTCCGCCATAAATTAAACGCAGTTATGAGGATGTTTATTGACAAGAAGCTACTTATTTGGTGAATAAAATTGGGAGGACAGTTAAATTCTTCTTTATCAGCAGCAGAAGTGGCAATCGCAGCAGGTCAGGGATGTAGTTTTCCTTCTGTGTGTCATTAATTTCATGGCCCAGCTTAGTGTTTTAATACCTTCATCGCTGATTGGGGCAGTAAAGACAAGGTATTGGATCAGCGCGTGCCGCACTCTCTCAACAGCCTGTGTTTGCTGACACACAAACATACCGTATACGCACAACAGTGGTCAGACATTTTGCTGCAAAAATTATATTTCTTGTAGCCATGTATTACATTGTAACACGTGTGGCGTTCTACATGTGTGTATGTGAGTCAAGCAATGTGCTTGTTCGGCGTCATTTAACAAGTAGTAAGAGTTGCTACATTCTGCCTTTGCCATGCAGGCGGATTCACTCCGAGCCATCATCTCAACTGTGATATGAATCAGCCAATAGGGCTCTGTAAGCACATGGCTGCCCTGCTGCCTTGCTGATAAGTGGGCCACACAGAGAAGATGGAAAATACAGAGAATTCTCACTCCCTCTCTCTCCCTCATTCGGTCTTGCTCGCTCCCCCCTTTTTCTCGCTCACACAGAGCCTCTTTCACTCCCCCTCCCACTCCTACCTCAAACTCTTTCTTTCACATCCTGTTAACGTCTCTCTCTGTCTATGCTGTTCTTTTAAGTGATGGGGTTAAACTAGAGGAGACAGAAAACAGCGGGGCGCTCTTCAGAGCTTGAAGCTTCTTTTTGAAGTTCTTCTTTAAAGTTATCCCTCTTGCGCGCAGTTCAATAGTAGGTGGCTGTCACCTGTTTCATCCTCATGTCTTTGTAGTGACACGAGGTGTGTAGTGCCGTCTTTGCCTGGCGGTGTCGTCATTTTTCATTACAGACATCCCTTACCCTTGTGCGTGCGTGCGTGCACAGTACAGTTGATGCAAAAGCCTCTGACACGGTGACAAATGTAAAGCACACCTCTGTGGTCCTGTGCGCTCTGAACAAAAGACTCTGTTACCTTCCATCAGTCTGTGTTTCCCGTCCAGTGAGAGCTCTTTACTCATTTGTTCTCCTCCCACCTTGTCTCTCTCCACAAGGCTAATTTCTGCACATAACAAAACCCACTCGCAGACTGATTGCGCTTCTTGCTGTTTGGTCATGAGAAATTAATGAAGTGCTGCACAAATATTTCTTCTTCTGAAAAGGAATCAGCCTCCCACCAGTCTGTGTTTTGCCCGGCAGAGGGAATGAGTAAGCAAATATATCCTGTAGAATGATTGTTTGACCATATAAGCAGAGATTCCCTCACAGCACTAAACACAGCAGTTTGAGAATAATGCACGCATCTCTTGTTCAGGCATTATCCCTGGTGGCCGGCAGGCAGGCAGCGGGCTATAGCGGGAAAGGCCCTGTAAATAAAGCAGGCTAATTTTGTTGCCTGTGGCAGCGATATGCACGCTGACCTTATCAGGAGAGCCTCGGCCTGTCTATTCCATCCTCTGTGACTCACCTACCCTGCTCCCTCCCTCAGGAAAGGCGGCTTTCTGTACGGAGCTAGATTTCAATAACCTCTCAACCGAGAACAGCAGTGAAATGCAGAGAGAGAGAGAGAGAGAGAGAACAAGTGGCTGCCTACCCCGTTTGCTGCCTCAGTAAACAGGTGATGCAATGCACCTATGTGCAGTGGTGCTCTTGTTCCCCCCCACAAATACAATGCAAGGAAATGCATTTTTGCCCTCACAGACAAGAGGCAGACGGTTAATAGGAGATGGATGAAAAGTAAGATTAACGAGGGCCTCATTTTCAGGAAATGCGCAGTGGTGATGGCAATGCAGGCTTGACAATGAATTGACAGCCCTTCACCAGACATCTATCAGAGGTATTCAGAGGGGTTTTGGGGTGGTGCTATATGGCAGAGAGATGGAGAGGTGAGAGAGAGAGAGAGAGAGAGAGAGCACCGCTGCTGGAGGCCCAGCCACAGTGATGGATCACCTACATGCTGCAGCAGCCCCGCCATGCTGCACTCACCCTCAGAATTGATGAGCCACACCTCTTGTCTCCCCTTCTCCCTTTACCTGTCATATCCACTATTCCTCCATCCCCCTCCTCCATTCTCACACCTTTTGATTTCGTCACTCTCAGTCTCTTTCTTTGTCATCGTTCCAGCTTCTTCACGTCTCTGTGTCTGGTCTATCTCAGCCTCCACTTTCATCCTCTTACTCCATTTCTTTTTTTTTCTCTCCGTTTTTTTCTTCCTGTGCCTTACCCCACCCACTCTTTGTGTCAAAATCAGGCAGGAGAGCCATGGAGGTGCCATGCTAATAAGGTTAGAGGGAGCATCTCTGTTTCTCAGGGTGACACCTTTATAAATGACAGGAGCATGAGGCCCTGCCGGTGCTCAATCACCTCTGCAGGGTCTCGCCCATTGGGAGCTCAGCGTGTGTGGCGTGTGAGCGTGTGCGCGCGCGAGTGCAAGTCCGTGTGTTATTGCCTCTGTGGCTCATGCAGCAGCCGGGTTTACGGTGGAGCTAGTTGGAGTGGACAACAGTATTAGGAAGGAAACAGATCTGGAGGCATAGTGAAGGCGAAGGAGAGAAATGACAGCCTGGAGCTCATCGGACCAGTACTGCCTTGTTATGACTCCCTGATGTGTGCACCAGGGGCACACAAAACAGACACTTCCTCCCTTTATTGCCTTACACCACCTCTATCTCTGTTCTGTAGTCTCTTGCCTCACAGGCTTGCTTTATAGCCTCCACTGAGGGGCAGGATGTTATCTCCTTGTATAGGTCTGTTATAGGCTGAGGCTCCTTTTTTTTGTCCTTTTCACTGTTTGTGTTTTTGTTTATGCCAGTGTTTTAGAACAGGGATGCATTTTGGATTACACAGGAGTATGCTGTGCTGCATGGGGCTGTTCTTACCACTTCATATAACAACTCAACCACCTTTGTGGTTACTCACATCAACAATTGCAGGTGGAGTATAGCGGGAAACTGAAAAACCATATGATTCAAATGTGTTTATAAAATGAGATATGCAGAGCTAGGATGTGACTCGCTGGCTAACAGGGCAACAGAGTCTGCAGCAATTGTCGTCATCAGCACAGCTAGTCCAAATTGAGTTCACACAAATGCATGCTCACCCATACGAGAACCGAATTTAGGGAGGTTGTGTGCTTCTTATCTGCCCTGTCCATAAGTTCATGTGGTTTAAGTTCAAAGAAGGATACAAAAGATAGGGAACTCATTTTAGTTTTTGTCATCTTTCTACAGTTCTATTGATATTACAGTTCTCCTTAAGCCGCTAGGAACGGCAGCCCACATCAGTAACACGGAAAAAGGCCTCTGGGTTTGGCTTTAATGTGTGCCTGCAGCCACAAGAAAATGTGCCATGGTGCACACATGTATATGTACCTTTCTGGTTGTTGATGTGTGTGGCCTGAAAGTGATGATAATTGGAGAGAAAACAAGGAAATAGGAGTAAAGTTTGGAACACCTCAGCTCCGAGCTCAGGCCATAGAAGTGACTGCAGTGTCATCATTCCTGCCCATATAAGCTGCTCAGGCAGTCAATGCAGTCTGGGTTCATTCTCTCCTTGCTGTCCGGTCTGAGCTAATTTTAGCCTCCCTGTGCAGCGTGGCTCAACCGCCGCCGTAGCTACCTGGATATGAGGGCTTTGTCACTCCTGCAGGCTGGAGCAGCACTGATCTTGACAGCTTTACTGCTTCCTATTTCCACAGCTAGGGAAAGTTGCAAAACAACTCCTGCACTGAAAGGAATGCACAAGGTAGAGCGAGGAAAGAGGGAAAGACAAACGCATAATAGTGATGAGTCTAAATGAAGCAACAATTAACTTACCCTATAGTTTGCACTTGAGGTGACGAGACAGAAATCCAGAATCCAAGCAATTTTTTACTGATTCAAATCTAGTACAAAACTGGGAGCAATCTTTGTTTTTCAGAAGTGCACTGTTTACATGGTTTTACAGAACGATTGTTACTGTATGATTCAACACACAGTTGCATACTAAAATTACACAGGACTTAAAAGGCCATAGCGGGCATACATCATTTGTTGTGATGGATTTAGGCTATAGTACAGTAGGTGCTGAAATGTGCCTTTTCTTGTGATTTACATGCATTGTTAGTCACACATATTTTGTTGAGGTAGTCTTTCTCCTGCAGGTATACAAAGCTGTGCCTATTAATTCAGCATAATATTATTCGGCAATCCCTGGCATGGTAAACAAATGCTCCAAACAGATTCATTTGAAATGACTGCGCAGCAATCCCACGGTGCATTAGTGCTGTTTAAATGCAGTGAGTGCTCTGGGACACTCACTCAGAGCTGCTCATAATAGTTTCTCCTTTCTTCTTGTTTCTCTTGAGCCTTGCCGTGACACCAGCCACCCTTCATCACACGTGTAACTTCAACTTTGTTCCATGTTGCGTCATTCCTTGGTGGCGGTTTTACCGAGCTGCATTTTGTGGTTCTCGGCTTTTTTCCATCTATTTTGTTTAGGAATTATGCAACAAACAGGCAACACTAGAGAATGATGTAACATCGAAAACTAAACTAATCGACAAAAACCCTTTCAAATCTCTCAAGTTGCACAGCAGTCTTAGGCAGTCCTGCCAAAGATAACACATCCCAGTCCCGCTCTGCTCTGCCTGTGGGCTGCTGTGGCAAAATTGTGTTTCTCAGTGGGTGGTAATCTGAGGATTAATGACAGCAACACATCTGCCAGTCATGTGGCAGTGCCACACAGATGGCGGGGGATGCGCACAAGAGACACGGGCAGGGAAACGATTGGCTCCAACATTCTGTCATTCGTCCACAGCTACAACTGTTGCAAAGCTCTAATGTTTTCAATCAAATGAATCTGTATTCCTCAAGTACGTGAGTGGCTCCCACTTGAACAGTCTCAGTGGGTCTTCAGTGGATGGTTTCTGTCACTTCCTTGATGGAGTGTTTCTTTGCAGGTATTTTCAGGTAATTGGTCCTTTCAAAGCTCCTAAATTATGTGTCATGTTTTAACACATCATCTTTGTGGTATCTCTCATCATTTTTGTAAAATTGATTAATCACACCAATTTGTTTGTCCTGTAGAAGACACTTTATTTTTTTCTAATATTCAAATCTTCACTCCCCCTCTTTGCTAACACCACCAATGCCCCCCCCCCCCCCCCCCCCCCCCCCCCACCACACACACACTCACACAAACACACACACACACACATTAATAGCAGCAGACACTGTGGTTGATGTGATAGGATTGTCATTGGCTGTCAGATGTCCAATATGGCAGGAGAGAAAAGATGATCCTAACAATGCCTCTTGCAGTGCCTCTGGCTACAGGGCCAACACACACGCACACACACACACACACACACACACACACACACACACACACACATGCACTCACTATCTGTGTTTTGCCTTCCTTAGAGGAGCAGAGGAGCAGGCACATGTGTCTCCCTGAATTACTTTTAAGAAGAGGCAGTGGGAGTGATTCTATTCTTGTTGGAGAAAACACAGTCAATTCTGATTTCATAAAACACTCTCACTTGCTGTGTGTGTCTCATTCTGTTTATTTTACAGTTTTGCTCCCGTCTCTTCATTCCCACTTTCACCTTTGTGTCTGAGCAGGTGGAGGGTCCCCCGTCTGCACCCTCTCGATCCAACCAACTTTCGTAAGATGTACGACCGCGGGGACTTCCTAATCCAAATGAATTATAAATAAGTAGAGGCCACCATATCTTTTGGAAGGTAGGATCGCTGCCCTCTGGTAAAGAGTGACTAATGAATGTGATTTTCTCACAGCGTTAACAAAAAAGCCAGGGTGCTAACTTTGCCATCAGGAAACGTTGTATGTCATAATGGCAATGGTGGTAGAATCTAAATAACACAAACATGCCCTATGGAGCATATGTAAAGCCATCGCTTAATTTAAAGGCTTGCAAAGAAAAAACATCAATCAGGCCATGAAGAAAATATATTTTTTAAATTTACATTTATACAGAACATTTTATTTCTGTTCACAAGCTACTGTTTGAATCCACCCTGGCTGTCAAGCAGTTTTCGTGAATGTGAAGACTCGATAGGTGCTGTGCAAACACCATTTATCGTCATCATTATCAGCTCAGCTGAAGGGTAATGATGAGTTTCTCACATATTCACAGGTCCAATGTGGGCTGTTATCCTGTAGGAGGCAGTGCAGATTTGCTCACTTGTAGGCTCCACCTGTCTCACAGCACCAATCACAGAATCCATCAATCACAAACTATAGAAACTCAAGGCAGTCACAGATAAACACAGGGACTAACTGTGTATGTATTTTTGTGTACTGTACTGCATGTGTGTGTGTGTTTCAATACACAAGCCTCCACAGAGCCATTGGACTCCTGACTGGCACAGTTTGGGATGGATGCATTCTTCTAATCACCATGTTGCTTTATTTCTGCCACCACTATGCTGCCAGCCATTCCATATCTTCCCAACCGTCATGCAGCAACGACTGTTAATGACATTTATTCATAGTAAGCAACGATAAATGAATCAAACAAATGATGCCCTTCTCCTCCCCTTTCTCCTACTTCAAAGAGAGAAGGAAAGGTGGGTAGGTGAGTGAGCATTCTCACTCGTTAGCTGTCTGTCTTCAGGTGAAAACACTGTAAAAGCTCTCTTTGTATGAATTATTTATGTAAAATGTTCAAATGAATCTTTGCGTTTGCAGAAAAATATGGATTTATTTTGTGCTCTGCATATGAAAGAGCACTCAGCAAATGAGATGTGGTGTATGAAATTGTTGCCATTGTTGTCATCTCCAACGCAACTGTTATGCTTATTGATTTCCCCCCAATGCTGACACACATGATAGTCATTTTTAAAGTCCTCCGAAAAAAGAAGAGTTTATCGCTTCTTTGGGTTTGCACTTTGAGAACAAGTGTCAATGGAATGTTTTTTTATGAAACCGTGTCGGTTTGAGTCGAGGAGATACGTCTTTTCATGTACGATTAGTTTTTCCTTCAGATCTGTCTTTATCAGACCTCCGTCTGTTTAAAGCAGGTTCGGTAGAGGTGGCACTTGCTGTGTGCATCTGTTGTGTGGGTTTAAACCCGCGTGTAGTGTAACACAGAGTGTAACCACGATCGGAGTAAGTGGAGAGGGGCTGCGGCGTGTTTGCACTGAGCTGCCCTCGGGGCACAGGTTCAAGACGGCAGCTCCGGATCAATCCCAGTCTGAGAGCTCAGCCCCCTAGCAAATAAAAAGTCAGAGGAAAGTAAGAAGTGAGACAGTCTTTCGGAAAGAAAATAAATAAATGGTGAGTTGATTTAGTTTGTGGGCTGAGTACTCAAGCAAACAGAGTGTGAGTGCATGTGTGTGTATGTTTGTGCACTGTGTTTGTATCGGTTTGACTGTCGGTATTGATGGATCTGTGTATTGAGGTCAGGAGTTCAGCTTCCCCGCCAAAGATGCTGTCTGTACATGTTTGGAAAAAGCCAATGTGACCATGAAATACACAAACAGGCCTGATTGAATGTCTGAACTGTGCTCTGTTGCACCTGCATCCATAGTGCACGAGTACTAAACACACTGAGTACACTTAAACCATTGGAGGTAAAAACCAACAAAAAATACCAACAGATTTTCAGCTTGTGTTATACACGTCTTGGAAAGTAATTGCTTTGATTGCTAGATGTCAATGTAGAACCCTGCATGCAGCAGGTTTGATATGCTATATGCAGAAACAAAGCAAATTATGTTTTTGAGTTTCATAATCCTCTTTATCGCTACTTGGGAAATATAAGTCCAACATTCACTCGTGGTTTAGCTTCAGTTGCGCCCACTAACTCCTGAAAAATACATCTCGGTCTCTTTGGCTCGCAAAATGCTTTTTGTACGGGCCACTCAATAAATAAAGCTCCCCGCCATTTCACGCTGGGCGGGCAGTGTAGAATTGGCTTGTGTGAGCAGTCTTGCGAATATCTTGCATATAACTGGGGAGAGTGATGTTGATTCTCACCGGGATCGGCTGATACCAACCAATTCATTTAACAGGCAGTCATTTAAATCAATGTTAATGTCAAAAACATTGCATCGTGGGGTTTTGATAAAGTACATGATTAATTTGGGAAACGGAAAACATCAATTTTTAATCATCTAAAATTATTTGTGCAGCCCTTTCCATATCTTATGATTTCAAAACATCCTGTGTTTGGATGCAGTGTTGGTGAAGGAGTCTCATTATATTTGTTTAATTTTCGATGGCAATAGGTAGAGCACTAGAGCTGAGTGTTATTAGATGAATATTTCCCTATCGTTAGAACAGGGCTGCTTCTTTCTCAACAAAACAAGCATTTCAAACTTGTTTTGCCAAGTACGAAATGCTTTGCAGCTTAAAAGAACGTGATCAACTCTGTGCTTATGATCCTGTCACGGCTCTGTGCTCTATCCTGCAAACACACAGTATATGTTGAACGTAGAAGTAACTGTAGAGGCAGAAGAAGAATATCTTGAAATTATGTGAAGCCAAAATGACAGAGTTATAGTCTGCGAACATGCTACTTTGTGTATTTGTGCGCGTGCTTGCCTGCTGGTGTATGTGTGGTTTTATAGTATGTGTTTGAGTCTATATGTACAGGGGAAATGGCAAGGGCAAGTTGAAAAAAAAAAGGAACTTTGTATCTGAAAGGTAATTTGGCTCTCCAGAGGTAAAAGCCTCAACTGTAATGGCGCGCTCAGGTAAAAGCTTTACACGTATGGGGAACATGTGCGGCAGATAGATAAGAGAGAGGCGAGCGAGTTCCTATCCCTGTCTATGTGTATTCGTGTTCACGCGTGTTTGTGTTTCCGTGTGTGCGCACGAGGGTGTGTATGTTTGTGCGTGTATTTGGCCCCTGCCATAACGTAGAGGCCAAAGCCTGGAACAGCACCGTAATCTACTGCCATCCCCAGTGCCAAAAAGAGAGAGCGAGAGGGAGAGAGAGAGAGAGAGAGAGAGACTGTGCTCCATAGGGACTCAGCAATCAGGAGACATGGCAGCCGCTTGGCTCTCACTTATAATGGATGAGTTGAGGTCTTCCTGTGCTCCCTGTGGGGCTTGGTTCGACTCTCCCATCTCTACCCTCTGCAGTGCTCGGCAGGCTTGCAGCCAAACATCATGGGACATAGATGCATGCACACACACTCACCTCACATGTATTACACACTTCCTAAACAGCCTTGTTTATTTCATTCCATTGATCGCCTTTATCTTGTCCCTTGATCTCCTGTTCGGCTCTGTGTTTCCTGTACACTCCAGGTTGTTGTTTTGTCCTCTTTATAAATCCTGCCTGTCTGTTTCTGCAGGCTTCCACCCTTCCATGTTGCCCCCCCCCCTCCTGGCTCATGTACTTTATCTATTCCCCTTTGTCCTTTTACAGTGTCTGTCTGGGGGCAGAAGGAAAAAGCCATTTTATAAAAATATCAATGCAAACCTGATTTCTTCCCACCGTCCCCCACCACGACAGCGTCAGTCGGCAGAAGGGACGCAGAGATGAGGGGGGGGGGGGGGACAATCAATTAATCTGATCAAGCGCTTTAGGAAATGGAGAGCGTAAGCGCTCCTAGGGGACGGATATCCATCTCCTTGGGATGATTGAATTACGCACCGAGTGAGAGTTGGAGAGGAGGGAGGGCTGGAGAAATGAGGTGGTTAGGGTGACCGAGGATGAGGGAGCATGTGCTCGTAAAACGCGGTGGGAGTGTGTGCTTGATACGAGAGAGTGAAAGATAGACAGGCCGAAAATAAAATAGAGCAAGAGCAAGCGCAAAAGAGTGGGGTGAAAGAGAGATGAGGTCATTGCAGGAACAGCAATGGGGCCTTATTTCTCTGCGTCCCTCCTTTCCCCCAACCAACCATTTACATTTGTATGTGTCATACCTTGTAGTTGATAACCCTTTCTTTTGACAGCTATATTACATTGGTACATCATTTTGCTCAGCCAATTCTATTCACATCTGACTGCTGCTCTTGTCAAATTTCTCATATATTTAACAGTAAATTGTCTCACAGTACAGTATGCATATGGACCAGAAGTATGGAGGACTGTATGGCAATGGCCTATGGCACAGTAATTGCTGTGTTGTCTTACATCTAAATTGAATGTCTTGTAGTATAATAGACCCTGGTGTATGATTGACGAGCGCGTACTGTAGCATTGTGCTAATATTATCTCCTGAGGTTCTATACAGATATTAGAAAGTAGCCCATCCAGGAACAGATACTGTAGCCAGCCAAAGGTACAGCAGCGGAGCACTTTCACAACAGCTGTTTCGTAGAATGCCTCGGTAAGTGAGCTCTTCCATTGTTTTGGAGGCCGCACAATATGGTGCAACACATTGCTTAGAAATGCGCACTAGTCCTTTCGAATGCCACACGCCTGCAGAAAATGACCTTTTCTTCTACTTCTGTTGGATGCATACCAAACCTTCTCTTCTACTCTATGTGAATGATTTCTTATCTGCTGTGAGCACTAGAGCTTTGTCGGGGAACCTTTGAATAGACAGAATAAAATGGGGTTAACCATGCGTTTTCTCCAGCTCCCTGGCTGAAAGCTGGATACTCTGGGGGGATAGCTCTGTGTCATAAGGAAAAAGATGAAACACAATAAAAGGAGAGAATATGAACAAGCCCCCCTGGGCTTTCTCTGAGAGGAGAGAGAACAGAGAAGGAGGGAGTTTAGATTAGAGAAGTGGAAAAAGCACCAGGCATTCTCACTGAAAAAAAGGAGAGATGAGAGGAGAGAGGAGGAGTAGAGGAAGGAAAAGGCCGCCAACAAACAACACTGGCTAACCATCAAGGCCTGTATGGGCTGCCTCCCTGCAGGGAGAGAATTGTCGAGTGACTGCTGGGAGGGATCTCGATGAGCTGCACCACTGTCATGCTGCTGGTGTGACTGCAGGAATGGAGGGACTGTTGGAGCAGAGGTATCCAGCAGAGAGAGCCTGTATGCGGATTTTGAACTGCTGCACCGCCTGCCGCCCTCAGCCATTTTTCATGGCAGACGAACGCCACATGAAGCTGATGATGGTTGTTCAGCCTGTGGGTCTTCTACTCTTGCTGTGGTATGAGACAATAGCAAAAAAATTGATTTTTGGGTGAAAATGGAGGATCACTGGAGACTATTATTTCTGAAGATGACTTACAATGTGAATCAATCAATCTTAAGTCCTGTCTACGGGTCAGGAAAGTAACACTGCTCCTATAGGGGGCTCAGACTTGCATCCGAATAAATTCAGTATTTTTTCATGATCCCCATTTCAAGCAATAGTGATCTTTATCTGTGAAGCTTCCACACACAACGCCTTAACTGGCAGATCATCTCTGCTCCTCTCACAGCTTATGGTGACACTATTAGATATGGTTGCAGATATGGAAAATTAGCTTCTCATTCTGGGTAGTGATCTTTGGAACGCTATTCTCTCAGAATGAAACCTTCTCCTTCTGTCCCACTGTTACTTCCTCTCCCGGGTCCCGGAGCTCACATCATCCCTCTGGATACCCTGTTTATCTCAGCTCTACAACTGCCAACCGCAGACTCCCACTCCTCAAATCACAGCTGCAAACCCCACACAGGTGGCTCCCCTGTGCAGATGGTGACTAAATCAACTGCACACAGTCTCTCATAGGGTAACACGGGACTGTGACTCCTTGTAGGCAGATGGCAAAAGCTGTGGATAGCTGAGGGTAAAGAAGGGTGAGCGAAGTGATAGATGACATCACGGTGAAGAGTGGGAAGGAGATTGTGGAAGGGGCAGGGTGGCTACAAATTAGACAGAGACAGAAGACAAGACAGAGAGGGACATGGCTCGTCTGCCAATGCTACAAATCACGTCGCTGAATGCAGCACCGGGGCTGTCACCCCTCCCTCCTACAAAATAAGCCAGAGATCTATTGATTAGCACTCGTACTTGCTAGCGGGCTCCAGCTCAAAATGGAGCCTTTAATTAACTTAATGGACCGGCTGCAGCTGTGTGTGAGCCAATGAGGGAGGAATAGAAATAGATAGATAGAGGGAATGAGAGCCAGCTAAAAAGAATAAGTGGGGTTAACTGCAGACCCCTCCTACTATCAGTCATGATGGGCAGGACAGACTCAAGGATGGAGAGGGAGGTTGGATTGAGTGGGGTGCGGTGCATTTCCCTACTCAGATGGACCACCAATAAGATTTTCATTGGCCGGGATGGAGTATTTCTGCGAGCCCCATCAAACCCCTTCATGCCATGCTCTTAGTCAGCAATCCCCCTCAAAATGTGTGGCCCCTGCCAGTCGGATCCCTGTTTCTGCACACTGCCACCCGCTCTCCTCCACCCACCGCTCTCTCTCTCTCTCCCCTCCCCTATGCACCATTCTCATTCCTGTCCACTCATCCATTCTGTCAAAGGTTAATTGGTTTGGAAATGATTCGATTCATTCTGGACGTTAATGCTGTTATCATGCTTTTGTTCGAAAAAAAGAGAAAGAAAAACTACCCCCACATGCACTTAAGCCTAATTTAAAATAAAGGGAAAAAAGAAAAAAATCCAATTTAATCTTTTTATTTTTTTCTAACTCTGGCTCAGGCTTGTCCCCACAAGTCTTTTCCTTTAAATTATGGTAGAATTTCATTACCTTGAAAGCTTTTCTGCCCCCTCCCTCAGCTCCCCTCCCTGTCTCCAATACTTTGAATGGATCAGAACTAATGTCTTTCTTGTAACCTCAAGGTCGGGAATATTTGGATCCGTGGAAGCGCTCAAGGGTCCCTGTGATTAATGCACTGTACAAAGTACCTTGGAAAAATGCGGTGGCTGATGGCTGTACAGAGTGATCAGTTTAGCACCCACGCACACACACACACATCCGCTGGAGGTAGTTGTAGATAGAGGTGCCCCCGTCAGTGCCCTTGATGTGGATCATAGGACGCATTCATATTCAAATAGGGTTACCCAGAGGCCCAAGCTCAATTCCCCCTAACAGTGCCATACAGTCCTTCCTTCCCCAAGGAGCTTTATGCCTTTCTCTCTTCAGTATGTTACATCTTTACTTACACAAGCTTTGTTGGACACAACTATAGGCTATCACTTCCCTCAGAGCTGCTTATAGGATGACGGATTTTCAGTGGAGCACATCATTCTCGGTGACGTTCCTGTCTGAAAAAGTCCAATTTGACCTCAGTGCTTCAACAACAACAATTTCAGTTTTCATTTACCTGTTAGTATGCCAAGTCGGAGAACTAATTAGATTACCACTAAATGTCGAAGACAGATGGTTTTCCCTGCTCCCGTATCTACAATACAACAGCCACTGTCTGATTACTTCTGTGGTCTTGATGGTTTTTTTTAGCTGACACAGCTGTGATGTCTGATAAAGATGTGATTTTCTCTGTTTCCGTGGCCACCTTGTGGAGGTCCTCGCAGTGGCTGATGTGCATGCCCTCCACGCCCTATTGATCAGAGACACAGAGGCCTCTGTATTGAAGTTGTTTGCAGAGCTGCAGATGCTATCTCCACTTTTGTTAATTATTTACATTCGGTTCCACAAATCTAATCAATAGTTAATTGAGCCAGCGGGAGCTGTTTGAGAGAAATAAACGAAAACTCTGCGGAATCAAGGGACACAATCTTCATTGATGCAAGTTTTATTTTCCCCCGTACTCTTAAATATTATGTTGGGTTTACAGGTTTAAAGAGTAAAAGGAGAAGAAAACATTGGATGGTTTCATGCTCCATGCTCTATTCCAGTATAGTCTATTCACCCTTTTAAAGCAGCAATAACTCTAAATGGCAACATTTTAAGGGAGTAGAACTCATGGCTATTCTCTTGATTGAAGTGCCATTTAAAGTGGCAGGTGGCTGACTAGAATACACTTTTAGTGTTTGTCTCTGGTGGGCTGTTGGGAAAGAGAGGCCTCTGAAGTCCAGGGGCTGTATTTATTAAAGCGTGGATGGAACAAAATCAAGGTGTATGAGTTGCTTGTACAAGATAGTTGGCATTAATGAAGCATGTGTAAACACACCTGTAAGCAGTGAAAAATAATAAATCCCATCTTCTGCCCGTGCATGAACAGGCTAATTTAGAAATATATTTTTTTATCTTTCCTTTGCAATTTACATATTTCCTGCTTTTGGAAATTGACTCAAGTGCTGGAGATAGCAGTGGCATCAGTAAATATTGTCCAATGTCCAAATTTCCTGCCTGTCAAAAGTACTAATACCTGGTCAGTCCACATCTTTCTAATTCTAGTGACAATTATAGCACTATCTCAGTTGTTACATTTCACTGTAAAATATTATGTACGTGGATTAGACAGTAAACATATATTTCAAAACAATTGGTCATTTTATTTTACAAATATAATCCTCTGTTGGCTTCAGCAGCAGACATGCCTACAGCTGCTTCATCAGCTATTCATCAGTGTTTGAAATATATAAATATGCAGATATCGCTTTACACTGTTTTTTTCCCAGTTGACATTGAGAAGTTACCACCCTTATGGAATGCACTGAAAGATGCTCTCATGTTCTTCACTTGGTACCTGCAGTACTTACAAAGCAGTACATAATGGAAATACGATTTACAAGTGCAATGTAGAAGTATAGATAATAGTTTTAGTGCGACTCATTTTAATAGTATTAGAATATTGTATTATGGGATCACAAAAAAGAAAGTAAAACAGTGCTTTGGCATCTGCCTCAATGAAGAATTTACATTTGAATACTGTATCATGTATTCAACCCTGATAATCTGTGACAAAAGCTTGGCTTTTTGTCCAGAAACAGAACCAGCCTCCCTCTGAGCTGTAGCAAAATGATCTAGGCTATGAGGATGATAATTTGAACTACTTAATCTGAGCCTTTTGTTTATTATTTTGTAATGCTGGAATATGCCCTAGTAGCGTAACTGAAGGAATACTTGAGAAGAAAAACACTATCCATACCATGAAGTTGCCACAGATGGGTTAGGGTTAGGGTTAGCCCTAACCCATAGATTAAATAGAAGAAGCAATTATTGGCAAGCAGTCCCTGAAAAAATCATCCTTGATGGTGACACTGAGAGAAAAAACTCTGTCAACCACAGATGAGACTCGACCAAAGCAGGCAGCGAGTTGTTGCAGCAAACCAGAACATTTTCCCCATGTAGTCAACTCAGTTTGAAATTATGATATCAAAACACAAGAGTTCTCTCCAAATTATTTCTCCCAAATTACGTCCAGTTTAGAAATGGGCAGTGCGCTCAGTATGCTACACTCACTCACTCACTACACAAGCGACAACATGCTGGCCTGACGGAGGACCTGGACGGGGTGAATGTACTAAATTACACCCTGAAAGAAATTCAGTCCAACAGTAGTTCTTAAAATAAACAGAAATGCAATGTGAACGTTTTCAGAGCAAGAAACAGCTATTAACAGTAAATAAAATCACCTGAAAATCCTGGATCATCCCATGCCTTTATTGCACTGAATCAACAGCGTGTCAATCAATGGATGAGTTATGCTGACGTGGTTGATAATAATGTTGGAATTTGTAGAAAGTGATGCGGTAAATAATGGTTGGAAATGAGTGCACTGCTCTCACAAACAAGTATTTAGGCCTCCACATTCCTGACAGGGAGAGCGGGGGAGTGATGAAGCAGACCCTGGTGTATTTGTAGTTTGTATCCGTGTGTGTAAATGTGTACTTGTGTGTCTGTCTGAGTGATTGAGTGACAGGAACTGATTAAGGTATGTAGTATCGGCTAGATTTTAGTAATCTGTGCTGCCACACCTCAGGGGAGGAACCGTATGGGCCTGGATCTAGCTGTTAATGCTGCAGGGCCCATAATGCATTATGAGGAGATATTCATTGTTTCTGTTCCCATTTACCAGTCTGAGCGGCACGTTCGCCATTGTTACCTGACAAACGTGTCAATGACTAATCTGCCTGGGTGTTCGACCACCACACCTTGTATTGGCTTTGGCGTTTCCTTATCTCGCTTCTGTTTCCAGCCTGTCACTGATAAGAGCGAAGGAAGGCAGGGAGGTGCGTGTGTGCAGCTGTGGAAATTAGAGAAAGGGAAAGGAAAAAGAGAACGGCGGTTAAGAAACATTATGTAGCGAGTGTTGGAGCGAAAGAGACAGAAAAAGAAATACGGCATGATTAAAGAGAGAGGTCTCTGTGGTGACACTCTCCCCCCTTTTCTCTGTTTTGTGCTAGGTAGTTTGTTCAACTTGCTGCGTTGTCATTGTCTTACTTCACCGGAGCAGATTAACGGCATTTCAGTTTTTTCCTCATCTACTTCGGCCAGAGGCTTGTATGCAGTCTTGAGAGAAAATACAATACATTGGGAGCATCCATCGATCCTCAAGCGTCTTTAGGATAGTCACTTTTGTTTTGATTTGTGTGTGTGTGTGTGTGTGTAAACAAAGTGCATGTACACACACTCACACAAAGCACCAGTCTATATTTCTCAGCGGAAGGCGGAAGGCTCAGTAATGTGTGTTCAGACGGATGAGCAATAGAAGAGACGAGGAGCGTGGTGCCAGCCGTGACTCCGACTTCAATCCGAATCTGACCTGACCCAGCAGTATTGCTAAATCTGACTTGTTACATGACGGGTGCTCTGGCTCACCTCGCCCCGCTGAGACAACCTCTGGCCGCAATCTGGGTGTCTTTGTCAGCTCAGAGCAGCCGGGCCCCGAGAATCGCTGAGGTGGTGGATTCTCCTCTCCTCCCTCACTTAATCTCTACCCCCTCCCTTCTTCCTTACCAACATCTACAAATCAGCATTTTTTTTCCTTTGCTGTCACCCATTCACACTTCCATAGAGCAGAGGCTTTCTCGACACCAGGGGACTGCAGTCTAGAGACGGAAACCCCCTAGATCGTCCCCTTATTGGCAACTAGCAGCACACACTGTGTGCCACTCAGTGACCTGACACAGAAAAACTGAAGAAAGAAAACAACGAATGTAAGAAAAGTATGACAAGACAGAGTAAGAGAATGATGAGAAAGTGAGGGAATAAAACATACACACACACACACAAGGGGTTGATTAAGTGGTCTTTTAAATGCGCGAGTGGGTAGCAATTCAGCAGCTCTTTAGTCTCAGGAGGACCTGTCTCAATTACCCTCATGAGTCAGAGTGACTCTGGCTTCCTAAGAAGGCTATGGGAGGTCGAGATCCTTGCAAGGCCATACAGGAGAGGCTGGATTCTGGGGGAGCAAGGGCATCAATGTGTGTGTATTTGTGTGTGTGTGTGGGAGACATGCAGGATGTGGATGCCCTGTGAAGTTAAATGGAGCGTGCCAAGTTCCCAATGAGCCAGTGTTAGCTGGCTGATTGACACACAGTGACCTCACACTGTGCACATCACTTTCTCATCTGGGCTGTCAGGGAGAAGCAGTTAACCCCAGTCTGCCCTGAACCTTGGCCTTCGCTAAACCAATACAAATCTTCAATAAAAGCCTAGCATGGAAAATGCACATGTCACAATATGAAGGCCTACCTCTATTCTTATCCTGTCTTTGTAAAGACAGGATGAAATCATTTTTGCGTTTGTGACCAGGAGAGTCCCAGTGTTGTTAGCTACAGGTCGAAAACGGTGCAGGTGTGGCTGTTCGAAATGTCATAATTTCTCTGATACAATATAGTTGGCTTCCTGCTTCCTGACACAAGGTAATAGAACCAGCCTCTTTGTCATATATTAACCTTTCCCTCAACAAATGCACAAACATGCCACAAACTACACTGTTGTGGAAGCTATCAGCACAGTGTCATCATCGCCATTGCCCTTGTGTATCCAGTGTTCCCCTTCACATGACATTCCATTAGCAATTCAACACACAGCTACTCAACCCCCGGTGGCCTCTCAGGAATACATGTCAGTGCAAGGCTGTACAATTACTGTGTTATTCATTCAACCCTTCTTCATATTTACACATTAAGCCACCATATATATATATATATATATTTATTTTTTTAAATGAAGGAGAATGCATATTTGACGTGAAATTAAATTGTTATTCATAGACTTACCTTCTAATTGACTGATTACTTTGGAATAGTGTCCCTATCCACCCAGTGTTGTTGGCACAGTAAGGAGATTGGCCAAGGCAGGTCAAACAATTTTGCACTTCTGGTTACCTTGTCTCAAAGTCAATGGGTTTTTTCAATATTTTTTGGGGAAAGATGCCTGAAATAAGGTCTGTGGTTAACACAAGCTAAAGAGATTTCCACGTTTTGTTCTACAACATAAAATACAAATACCCCCACTTGTGAATTTTGAAGCTTTTAATTGTTTTATAAAAAGTTGTTGCTAACAAGTGCCTACATTAGACTACTTTATGTCATCAAGCTAAACACTTCAGCCTAGTGGTGCTGACGTGAAGTCATGTGACCATGATGTCGTTTGTGTATCGCCTAACATTAACTTTTTGCAACTTGATTGTTTCAAGGTGATTTATTGTTGGTGAAGTTTTATCTGTAATCCCTATGGCCAAACTTTGCTTCAAGTATCATAAACATAAGACAAAATCCTGTATTTCCATGCAATGCTCTGTGGATATTCATGGGTCTGGTTGTTGCCATTCATTTTTACCTTTCTTCTTGTGCAACTGTTCTTCTCAAATCAATTGCACTATCCTTCTACCAACATTTTAACAAGCTAATAACATTTAATTAATACAATGTAATAGGCTAATTGTTTTGTAATGCCTTGTTCAGGTCAGTACTTAAGTAAACTGTTCAATCCTCTCAACTTCAAACTTGACAACTCAGCCTTTGTTTGTATCCCCGTATTTTGTGAAAACGATGTTATTGTGGAGCCGAAGCCCTCACTGATAGCCATGTCACCTTTCACTTTCAATTGCTGCAAAACAACTGAAATCATTTGTCATTCTTTCTGGGCCACTGAGTGAATTATGACTCATAGGCTTTAGAAATGTTGAAATTGAAAAAGCACATTGTCACAGAGGGCCTTTGTCTCAAATCTCCACCCTCTCCTTCTTCCCTCTACACTCTCAGTCACACAGAAGAAATGGCTTCCATTTAGATACTCCTAACGGCCTCTCATAATGGCTCTATGTGATAGAAGTTATTTATGGCACGGATATTTTTAATCTGTCAGTCTGGGGGGAAAAAAAATCTGCCCATGAAATGTCCATTTCAAAAGGCTGTACCTTGTTACTGACTACCTAAATGCTCCTCCTCTTCTAAAGGAAATAAAGAAAAGTTGTATGCCAAAGACGGGGATGATTTAGCTCATTGCCATTAAGTTGGAGTTTGAATTGCAATACAGCTGGCAGAGCTTGGCTTTAGGTGTGAAAATGTCAATAGCCAAGAGTGCTGCGTCTCCCTTGTCAGCCCTGACGGAAGACCAACGACCAGCCAGGCTGCCATTTGTCTTCCTGAGTGAGTTTTCTAATATCCGTAATAGCTGTGGCAATAAATTACCACCGGCCTGTCACAGAGAACATAGTGCAGCATTTAAATCTAACAAAGAGCACCCACTCCCCCTCCCTGCTTTCCCCTTATTTTATTTTTTAAAACTTAGTAACTCCCTCATTCCCTTAAGGAGTACTTCAAGCTAATAGTGAATAGCCAAACCCCATTGCAGAGCTCAAGTATATCACAGCCTAACTAGGCAGAAAACCCTTGGCTCTCTTCTTTCCCCCACATTGAATATTTAGCACCTCCATGTTTTGTTTTTTTTTAATGCAAAGAGGTTAAGACTTAACAGTTTGAATTATACAGCAATGTCCTAACTGCATTGCTTACCTGATTGCTGGACTCGCAGTTGAGTGGAGTAACACATTAAGGTTGATAGCTGATTGGAATGAGATGTCATCTTACCCTTGACCCCATCATCGTGTGCCCTCACTCATGCTAGCGTTTTTCCATCCCCCTCCCATGGAGTTGACTGCAGTCCCTCAGTGAGATGAGCGTGTTGGGTAATTGGAGCAGCAGGAGGCGATTTGTTCCCATCCTTTCCCCGAGTAGCAGCAGTTTGCCGGTGGGCAGCCCGTACAGCCATGCCATCCTGCCATTTGTCAGACAGGGTGCAATTTCCCGGTCATCTGTTTCCATCTATAACTGAGGGTGGGGGGAAAAAACAAATAGTGACTGATGGAGACTTTAATATGGCTCCTCACACTGTAGGAGCTTACTCCTAGTAGCCACAAGGCAGACTCATGCACACTCACCCTTGTGGCAAATACCACAGCACAGTGCTCATAGCCTTCAAATGCTCACTTTTTACAAGTGACGCATTTCTCAGTAATGTGAGGCCCTGTCGTTTGCAGACTAGTGGTGTACAGGCGGATGGAGGATACCTCGTCTGGGAGGGCGTGTCGTGCTGAAATGGAAGCAGTCTAACACAAAAGGCTTGCCCCTTAGCAACAGCCGTAGACATTCCAGTCATTTTTTCCCTTATGCCTTAAACTCTTGTTGCTATAGCTCCCGGAAGCAACATATATGTTTAAGCTTTCACGTCTTCCTGTGATCGACCTAAAAAAAGGGAAACAGAAAGATGTCGACTGAGGGTCAGGTCAAATAATTAAAATTTAAACAGGCCTGCTTTGGTGTCGTGTACGCCAATGCTGTATGTATTCAGGACTTTATTCAACAGTGGTTTGAAATAAAGTAATCTGCCTCGCTAGCAATCAAGACTCTTCTTAGCGAGCCGGCATAAAACAAAGCAACCCCCGCAGTGTGCAGCTGTGCGGCACGATAAGCATGCGAACTCTGCTTCCCAAACTTGGCCGATCACACGCTTCCATCTATCCATTTACCAAAACCAATTATTTTTTCAATCCAAAGGTGCACCTGATACCTCCCCAATCAAACTGATGCAGCAGGGACAGAGGAGTTCTAAAGAAGAGCAATGGGTGGTTTGGGCAGTGCTGCTCTGAATGTGGGGAAAGAATAGCTGTGTTATTTGTATTCACAAATTGATGTTCTTTGTAGCCGTCGGCTGGGTGTGATCCGTGGGTTGGGAGAGGCAGGCGTCATATGCGAGGCACGGCAGCCGCTCTGCCCGTCTCCCCTCCCTGCAGTAAAGGGTTTCCTTTCAAAGAAGCCACATGTATCTCCTGTGAGCTGGGGAGAATTGAGTCACTGTAGTTGAGGTCACAGATAAGATTGGACAAGTGTTAGGACACCAGTTGATTTTTCACACAGATATCTTTTATTCTTCAATTGTCTGGTTTAAGTAACCGTATGAATGAATACATTTTGATGACAGGCAGTGAGAATAGCTATAGAAATTGAGACAGAGAGAGGCCTGTCTCTCAGACCTCAGTCCTGACAATCGCGCTGTCATGCTGCTTTTTGCATTACAGATTCTGTATATTTCAATGTAGTATTTAGTCTAATAAATAGCCTAATTGTTTGGTTTGTAATATAAATCCAGGCGCATCCCCTTGCACAGAACTATGTTGAAAAGTTGTTAAGGGGGAAGGGAGAACTGTTCATATTTTCATCCTGATTGGCCAGACTGTGTGCCTATGAACAAAGATGTCTGTTTTTCAGAAACGTGATTCAAAGGCAGAAGGGTGCCGACTTCTTGAATGACCATTGAACAAGGATAGCGCTCAGTGGCTTCATGGTGTCGCTATACTCTGCTATAAATGCAAACGTGTCTAGGAGCTGACCTCATAACTCATGTCCAGTTTCAGGTACAGTCATAAAAATGTGTTCAACCCCTGCTGTAAAAATACAAGTTGGTGATAGATTAATGGACAGCTACATGCTGGTTAGAAAGTGATTGCACTTATGGAGGTGTGCTTTCTCCTCTGCGGCATTTAGTCGACTTTGATTTCAACGGCTCCTCATGTGCATTACAGATGCATATGTTAACAAGTCCACAGTTATAGCTGCCGCATTCGTGTTTGCGCGGATGCATTAGTATTGCTGCTACCAGTAAGGGCGAGGGACCGTTAGAGAGTGCATCTGTGGAAGGGCCAGGGTCTGAAAGGGAAAGGCAGTCCCTGCAACTACCGAAGCTATAACGATGCACTGTGTACGACCCCCAGACGGGATTGATCAATAAGTCACTGCAATGAAGTGGCACATCGATTACACCAATGACAGGGCATTTACAGGTTTAATCTGTATAATGAGTGTAACCTTTTTCTTTCAGCCACCTGCTCTCTGCCTGACACCAACCCTTGTCCAAGGCCAGCGGGGACTGGGGGGGAGGTGGGGCAAGATAAGATGAATGTCTGTGTGCATGTATGGTGTGTGTGTGTGTATGTGTGGAGAGGGGTGGTTGCAGACAGAAATGATGATGTAGGAAATATAGGGAGGGGAAAAGAGAAAAGACAGGAAGTGGAGAGGAGAGAGCGGTTTATGTGACACCTATAGGCCTGTGTTTGTGTCACAGCTGTAGGTAAGATAGTGGTGCAGGGGAGGATCATCATCACCATGCATTCGTATGCAGTGAAGAGAGGCCACCGGTGATTAATGTGTGTCATGGGTAACTCGAGGCTCTGCAGTCTCTTTAGCATTTACAGTGTGTCCTCCTCCTCTCGCCTTCACAATCCTTCCCGAGCCTGAACAGCTTCTTCTGCTCTTTCCGTACGTCCTGTTGTGCTAGAAACAGCTTCCTCTCCCTGACGTTCTTCTCATGTTTCCTATTTGGGCTCACAGTGATAGATGTTGTTCACAATAACTAGTTTCTTCTTCCCATACAGTAACTGAAAACTCTACTCACTTACTTCTCACTTACGTACTTGCTTGCTGACTTATCCCACGTTATATCTCGCGTGTTACTTTTCTCCCTCTTCTGCAGCATGACACAAATGCCATTTAACAGAAATTATATAAATTCTAATTAACCTTCATGCTTATCAGTGAAACACAGACTTGGGAAGGGCTCTGTGGGACTGAATGCGCTTTTCAAAAGCAGCTTGTTCACTTGTGGAATGTATCCGCATTAAGCTGTCTTTACACAGCTGACTCGATTTCCGTAAGTGCTCAACACCTGTCTTGTATTATCGTCTTCACAGTGTGGAAGCGGAATCTGCGGGTGGATCTTTATACTCAATTAACTTGTGGGTTTATAGATTTAAAATTTGACCATTGATATTTTTATCAAGCAGGCTTTCATTGCTGTTTTCCCCACTGTTTGCGCTTCGCTTCTTATCAGTTGATTGACCCTCGTTATTTTACTCATTTACTTATTTTATTTACGTACTTTTTCCTAGCTTGACATCTTTACATGTACACAGTAATAATAAATAATCCTCCAAGGAGGGGGTTCCAGCATGATTCTAATCTTTGCTCAATTGATTATCACATTATGACATATTAAATATAGATTATTTCATCTTAAATCTTGTTTTTCAAGTGAATAATAATGATAACAATACTCCAAGTAAGGAACAGGGCATGGAAACACTCCCCTCTTATCTTTTCTTAGCTAAAAAAAAGTGTAAAATAATTCAATGCAAGGAATGTACGAAATTTTAAGATGTTGGACGACTCGTATAGATTAAATGTATTTATTAACAAAACCATCATAAAATGCGAGTAAATTACCAAAAATATGGAAAGCCGAAACTGGAAGTTTGCTTTAAATGATAAGGCTGTCTGCTGAAGAAGTCTCAGCATGGTAAATGTTCTTTCCCGTGGATGGCTGCTGCAAATGTCTCGGGGCACAAAGTGCTCCGAGCGTGTTGTCAAGGGGATATTACTGCGGTGTTATGATGTGTTTTTATTCTGTCAGCCTCATCCCCAAGGGCAGGAGCCCCGCTCGCAACTGTGCTGCCTGCTGGTTCCCTTCAGCAGAAACGCTTCGACATATACAGCATAGACACGCAGACACAAACAAGCACACCGACATGCAGATACACACAGACACCAACGTAAACACATACTGTATATTCACACACACACACACACGCACACACACACACACACACACATCACCTTCAGAAAGTTGACTGCTTGCAGCCGGAGCCAAGTTAGAGGCTGCTTTGCCAGTCCATGTCTGCGTCCCCTCCCTCCTCTGCTCTCCTCTTCTCTTTGACTCCCAAGGACAAGGAGACCCACTGTACAATGGGACACCATTTATCACCGCAGGAACAATTACTGGAGACATTTCATTGTCAGAAAATTTCAAGCCAATTCTTCCCCCCATCTCTCTCTCTTTATCTTTCCCCTCCCGCTCTCTCCCTCTGTCTCCCTTTCTTGCCCTCCTGCCGCCCCCTCCTTTTTTTCTGCCTTGCTCTGCTCTGCCTCTTTGCATGGCTCGCAATGAGCTCTATTGCAGGTCAGACTCCCATTAGCCCAAGCCCATCACCATAGATTACAGCACAAGGCGGCAGAGCGCTGTATTATATCTCATCTAAAGGCCCTGACAGACTTTTTCTCCCTCTGTCTCTAACAATGGGATCCCCTTTTTCTCCTAAGGAAAGGCATGGAAAATTGCCTCTGATACTGTATCTCCAGCCCTGTGCTTTTAATGAAGCCCTTCAACATGGTGCGTGCGGTGTGAAGGGCAAGGAAGAGAAGCAGTTGTCCAATCTCTGTTTGATCACACATGCCGACCCAGCCTCAGTAAAGCACAGCAGAGCGGAGCAGGGAGGGATTTAAATACCAAATCTGTATCAGATATGTAATGTATTGCTTTTGCTTGGGCTCCTTCCCCCCCCCCCCCCGATGTGTGACTTCATGTCTACACAACAGCATTTTTGAAAGTGGGGTAAATTAATGTTATATACTCATGAGTCACTTAATGCTGAAAGCCTCCACTGTAAAAGAGGGGAATGAACCATACAGCTACATTACGTCACCAACTGAAAAGGTCAGTCTTTGCTCCCTTCGCCCTAAACCGGCAAGTCTGAAACTACTGCTGTTCTGCATTCAGCTCTGGACTGACTGACCCATGCTTTGCCTCTATGCTACTTTATTTTACAAATATGTGAAAACTGAACCTGGACTTGAGGCCCTGAAACACATTTGTTTAAGTGACTCTCGTCCTCCCCTTATTTTTCATTGAATGTTGCATTTGTTTCTACGCAATATTTGGTCTTTGACGTGGCAGTGAGGTGCGTGTGATCAGATAAGCGGATTCAATGAAGTGTGAAGCGACACCTCAGGTTCCCTGCATGGCATCCTTGACATCCATCAGTGCAGAATAGAAATGGGCTTTTAGTGTCAAAAGCGCTGTGATTTATCCGCGAGTGCTGATATGATCACTATTAGATCGTTTTTAATGACTAATGACATTTGAAAAAGTGCTTGGTCTGTGCTGAGGTATAGAGGGCAAATTCCCTCTCACCAGTACAGTGCTGAGTTCTGCCTGTGGTGATAGCAGCAGGCCTAAGTCAGTTATGGAAACATGTATCGAGTATGTGTGTGTCCATTTGTGTCGCTGAGCAAGACCCCAAGGCAGTGCCTGAGGGCTTATTGGTTGCTTGTGCTGTAATATCCTTGACAGTCTCTGTGTGTGTGTCTCAGTACTAGCCAAGAAACTTACACACTAATGCATACACAGACCCAAACACACGCATGCTTGTGCTCATTGCTGGGAGGAGGGGGTGTGATATTCAGTGGGGCAGTGACAATTACAGCCTGTGTTAGGGTGCCGGGTGGCCCGCAGACCACCATCTAAGCAAGTATGAGTATCCCTGTACTGGGGTGTTAACAGAGCGACTCTACAGTATCTGCTGCAGCTATAAAATAATAAGAAACAATGAAGTTAATTTAAGTTTACTTTACTTTTTGTAGAAATGGTCCAATATTTCTTCGTTTCGTTGACACTTCGTATTTGCCAAACAAAGTTAGGACAGAGTCTCTGTGAGGGTGCTGGTGAATAGAGCCTCCACAGACATTTAAGTTTAAGTTTTTCATTTAAGTATTTTGAGCCAGGTCTGGATAAGAGTGTTATTGGCATGTTTGTGTATTTGTAATTAAACTAAATTAAGGTAATTTAATCTGTCCTACTTTATTTGTGTTTTCTCTTGTGCTTCGTAGTATTCCCTTAACAGCCCGCTCTTCCTTGTTTGGGGTCCTGGCTCCATGTTTTAAACTGGCCCATTAGTTTGTAAGCTACCTCTCTGTAAAATACTCTTTCTCCTCTGGTCCACTCCTCCTGAGAGACATGACTTGTTGGTACTGTATGTGTGAAGGGACAGGGGAATAAGCGGAGAGACGGTACAAGACGGAATGGTGGAATGTGTGAAACAGTTGACAGATAGCGAGAGAAATGTTATGCATCTGTAACCATGGACTGTCCTTTGTTTTTTTTTGGAGAGGGCCACTTAGCTTTAGGATCCACAGCTGGTTTCAACAGCAGCCAGACACCCTAGGGAACTCTCAAACATTCCTACGGGTCTGTCTCTGTAATAAGTCTGTGCCAAAATGGGTTAAAAAGGGCCAGAGACATAGACAGAGTTATAGATCTGACATGCCTGTACAAGTGAGTGGAGATAGAACTGACCGTCCGTCTGGTGTGTACACTGAATATGGAGAAGAAAAACACCAGAGTATTAAAGTGAACATTTCCAGTACAGTGAAACTACAATAATACCTTTCAGCGGATTGAATACAGAGATCACCAGACAGTGGAGACGTTGGGTTTTGTTGCAGCGCTGTCTTCCTTGTAGCTCTTTTAATTTCCATCACAGCAACTGAATCCAAGAATAGACACACACCACAGACAATCCATACAGACTTTAATATCACTGAGAGGGCTAGAACAATGATTTAGAACCACTAAATAGATGCTCCACATAATCAACTTTGCATATTTGATGTGAGTTGCTCTCTAGAGTGGGGCTGGCTTTCAAATGTAAATTTTGCCTGCAAACTTAAATCATTTAGTGCATTTTACTTGAAGCATATCTTTGACAACAATAAATCACAAGGTTGCTGCATCCATTAGCAAATTGGCTCTGCGGTAGATGGAAGAATAAAGGGAGAGGGAGGTAGAGCGAGAGCGTGCGGCAGCGGTCTTTTATAATCAACAGTAACAGTTTCAGAGCTCTAGTAGCCAGACACTGCGGCACACGGACACCCATAAACCTCTGGTCGCATACATCACAACAATAGGCCCATTGATTGGCTGGCTAGGACAGTGGGTGGGAGGCACTGGCTCTAAGTGATGTATGCCACTATCAACTTTGAAGACTCTCTGTTCTTTCTGTGGCCCTGTCGCACTCACAGCCTTCTCTGTGTGTCCGTGAAACGCCAGCGACGGATCTTTCAATGAGCGTCCTTCATGCCTCACAGTTTGCAGC
Source organism: Anarhichas minor (assembly GCF_050575085.1). Lineage (NCBI taxonomy): Eukaryota > Metazoa > Chordata > Actinopteri > Perciformes > Anarhichadidae > Anarhichas > Anarhichas minor. Next base: position 6,195,510 of record NW_027466486.1, read on the forward strand.
CAGCACACACTCGCTGTCTGCCTCTGCTCTCCATCTCATCCCCATTCTGTCATTCTCTCTCTCTCTCTCTTTCTCTCTCGCACTCGCATGCGCACGCGCAGTTTTCAAGACTCTGGCCCTTGTCATTTCTCTTTGGTTTAATTTGGTGAGTTTTATTGTATTTGGATAAGTGCAGGCTACAGTGTGTCCTACCTTTTCAGAAATATGTATTAGAATAGCTGCTGCTTTCATGAGCACAAAGTGAGAGACAAGAGGAGGAGAAATGGGGCCAATTAGAGGCCTGGAGCTAGCTGGTCTTCTGATTGTGCTGGTCTGGGCTAGAGCACTATATGTGTGTGTGTGTGTGTGTGTGTGTGTGTGTGTGTGTGTGTGTGTGTGTGTGTGTGTGTGTGTGTGTGTGTCTGTGTGTGTAGGCGGATTGTCTGTAGGTTCTGTGAGGTAACGAGTGAAAAAGAAAGACCAGGAAATCCATTATTTCTATTCTGGTGTCCAAAATTACTGGAAGCTGAATGAAATATGAATTATGGAAATGGCTGTAGGGGTTTTCTAGCCCAAAGGCTTCACTTCAGAACTCTCTAGTCCTCTATTGATCAGATAAAATACCAAAAGCTGGGTTCCAGAGGCTGGGTGTTTGTCTCCATGTCTTTATGCCAAAAGGGGGAAATTAAAATGGGCTCTGAGCGCAGTACGCTATTTTTTAGGTCTGTGTTTTATGTATGGAATTAAGGCTTCGGGAAATGTTGCTCAAACCTTACAATTGTACTGAGCAGGGAAAACTTCTGACCGCTCATTGGAGAGTTGCTAAAGGGGTTGACCAACAATATTTGTCATCATTGTTTGACTACAGAAGCTTGTGTGCTGTTACAGCTCTTTGTTGACTTGTTCCTGCATCCTCCCCGAATTCACCGACTGCGTATCTTTACAGCCCTAACCACATCCCTGCTAATTAACGGGACAATAAACATGCTGGCTCCCATTAACTGTGGCGGCCGCTGCATATTTCATCAGACAGTGTCTGACTGGTAGATAGGGGCTCTCTCTACTGCGCAATATGTTAATCGGCCTCCTTCATCTCAAGCTCTCCATCTCCTTTCTCTGTCTTCAAAGTCAAGTAGGAGACCCTCTTCCCTCCCGTCCCCAGGCCCTGCCCTATCTCCATCTGCAGGTAGCTTAATCTCGCTTCTCTGGAGAGAGAGTTTTGCCACATTACTAGGGTACTCACCAACCAATTACTATCCATTTCAAGTGGAGGGCTCATCAAGTTGGTGTCGCAAAGAAAGAATTGGCTGCGTCCTCTTGACCTTTTCATTGTCCTGATGCATCAAGTGCTAATGCAAACAAGAGAAGCCTTGAGCAGGGTCCATCAGGCTTCGGGTGACTAACTTGTTATTATCAACCAAAGAAGAACAGTGTAGCCATCCTTAAAATATGTCCTGAAAGCGCAAAGGGAGGTGTTGCACAGTTCTGGAAACACTTTGGGCTTTATGGGGCGTGGAACCGCTTTATTTCGGAAGGAAGCGTGTGGCGGTAATCCGACCTGCAGATAATACGACGCCATGTCATAAATCCTCTCAGAAAACTAAGGCAGTTAGGCTCATATTTGCTCATTCCATCAGGGCACACACTGTTTGCTGCTCAGAGGGGATTGTCTCCATTGTCTTCCTTTTTTAAAACTCATAGAATAGTCAAACTCTTTAAATATCAGCTGGCCGCATAGACACAGAGCAGACGCCCACCCAGCTTTCGACGTAGCTCAAGTGTGAACTCTGTAAACAGAGAGATTGTCCCATAGAGAGTTAGAGTCAGGAGCATTATCGTAAGCAACTGTCAAATCTTGTCTTTGCATTGTTAGAGAAAAAAAAACACAATTTAATTAAAGCTAGACTGAGGGCACAGGAGGAATAACAAAAAAAGATCTAAAACAAAAAAGAATAGAAGTTGATTAAGCGGCATGTGTTTGTGTGTGTGTGTGTTGTTATTGTCGGGCCAGTTGCAGAATATATATATTTGTTTTACCTTTGGGCGATTAGAACAGCGGTGGGCATTGTGTGTAGCCAGCTGCTGGTCTTAGACAGGCAGTTGTTAGGCTTGCCAATCTGGTGGCCTCTTTCAGCCCGCCAGTCCGACCGGATCTTCAGGGCTCCCCGCTAGCCCCCTCTGCTGCACTCTGCTCCGGCAGAGGAGCTAATTAAAACAGGGCTAAATTAACAACACATACACAGGCTAGCCTGCCTCGCCCATTTGACTCCCTCCTCCCCGGCTTTTCTTCTCTGTACCTCAATGCACACACACACGCACACACACACACCTCATCACCCTATATCTCACTGAGGCTGCCTACTGCGGGAACATGTGTTTACCTTAAGGGGTTTTATGGCAATTACACTCCTGTGCTCTCTCTGACCGTTTTGTTTTCCATTTATGTGTTTATTTAATTGGCATTCAGTGTGCCTTAATTCTATTAGTTCCTGAAAAGGTCAGGGTCATAGGGGATTGGCCTCTGGCAGACTCTCATGTGAAACACGTAGCACTCAAACGGCTCCATACATACAGAGAGATAATTAGAAGGGCTATGGTAGAACTAGCCTCACGACCTTAAAGGGAAAACAATTAAAAGGCGGGTTTTGCCAACTCAGTAGTAACAGGAACTCTGGATTTTAATCAGTTTTGTTAAATGTAGTTGGAATATAAATATTAGTTCTCATTGTCTACATAGCACGGAAGTCTGACTTCATTTCTATTCATGATTTCTCTATCAAATGGAAACATCGTTGAATTAGAGATTATTAAACATCATTACTTAACGGAGTGCTATCAGCAACACTTTTCTAATGATCATATACTATGAACAACCTGTTTGGAGCAACGGTTCCTTTTCTCTTTTTAACTGAATTATACTGAGATAACGGTGCGAGTCTGAGCTACGGAACAAATCCTTAAAGTAGACTTATGCTCATTTCCAGGTTCGTACTTCTATTTTGAGTTTTTACTGATACATGTATACATGCTTCAATGTTCAAAGAAGTCTTTATTTTTCTCATACTATCTTCTGAATATACCTGTATTCAGCCTCAGTCTTATTTGCTCCATTTTAGCGCGTTTCAACGCAAATTGTGTTGCAAGGCAACAGCTTGGGTCCGTGTTTACTTCCTGTCAGCTGATGTCATTCACATACACTGCAAGCTTAAATATAGTGCGACACATTGAGAATGTTTACATTTAAAATTGTAAAATATTCTCTTTATTGTATAATTGAGATGTCACAGCGGTACGGAAATCGTGATCGGAGATCGTGTGCAGCGCGCCACCTTTCTGTTGTCAGGTCATCGTCCAAATTATTAAGTATTTCAAATTTAAAATTCCTTAAAGTGGCCTACATGGCCCCCGTCTGCATTTGGCTGTTTAATAATGAATGAAGACGAACAGCTCTGCATGTGTAATGGGAACTTGGCTGGAGACATAGCGTGAGCTGACTGGGTATTTCAGACGATCTGTCAGCATGTCTGCTGACCTCGATGAGCAGTTATTAAAATTATGCAAGATGAGATACAGGCACTTGATGGAGGCAAGACTCGACAAGCCTTCAGTGTGTTTGTGTAGCTGCAGTAGTGGAGCGCTATCATTCAAGCTTTAGCGTAAACGTAGCCACAGATTTCTCAGCTTTAGACTCGCACATAGAAGATAATGGTGTTATTGTCATAAGTGTTTTGATCCGAGGATGCACTGCCGGCACTTTACTTTTCACTTCATGGTTAAAAAGTATTCATGTGATACAAAAATGGTATGATGAGAGAGCAAATGCAGACCTTCAGTACAGTGAATACTAAAATGTATTGCATTGATAATTGATGGACCAGTGTGTAGTCGACTGCAGCTGGGTATTTCACTTCACCCCATCGCAGCAATATTCTGCAGTTAAAATACATCACGTACTCAACCATAAGTATTTTTCATATATCCCATGTTACAGTTTTTGCAGCTATGCCACCTTCAGAATATTTTCACTGGCATGTTTTCCCCTCCATCATCCACCTTTGTCTCTCTGTGGATGGTGCTGATTATGGTTAATTATGTTGATGAATGGTAGCGCTGAGGGTACTCCATCAGCATTTCATAATCTGTCTTCTCTCTGCTCTTTATCACGACTGCAGCTGAGACAACGTGCAGGAGTGTGCACGTGGTGATCAAATACTCATACATGTCAACCTTGTTTGAGTATTTGACAGAGAACTCAAGTCCCTCCTTTGAACACAAAGAGGAAACAATATCTGCTAAGACGGCAAGTGTTTGCAGATTAATTAAAATGGAAGTATGTGAAAGCTTACCTGTGGACGTGCTAACTACATTCTTCATTGTCTTTAGTAATGGCACCACATTTACACCTGTGCTTTTCCCCCCCAGTTTGTATGTAGGTCGTGCAGGCTTAACCTAAGACCTCTCTTTAGTTAAAGCGGATATCTTATTTTTGATAATAGCACCCATTCTGAACATTTGTTCTTGTTTCTATTCTCTTGTAGACTTGGAAAATATTGCTTGTTTTTCTAGTTTCCTATTTAGCAGTTGTAGCATTTGTCTTGTTGTTGTGCTTCTGAGATAAAATACAACACTGCACACATTTGCATGTGATAAACCTCGGCTGACAGTCTCTAGTGAATGTGTTTAGACAGGGATATATAGCAATAACTATGAATTCTTAATGATCTCTTTTTAGTTCGCAACAGCTCCTCCTTTTGTAGTCGTTGTTACAAATCTCTCACAGAAGCTGCATGTTCTTTTTTAGCAGAAACACATTGGGTGAATAAATTGCAGGCGAGCCATGCTGCTATTTCTGAGTGGACTGGGTCCTCCTCTGACGTTGCTCTTGAATGTGCACTCTAACATTCAAGCAAGGATTATGCCCCATCCCCAACCCGCCTCTCACTTAATTGGCTTAGATGAATATCTAAAGAGCTAAAGCTGGGTTTAAGCCATGCAATTAGTAGAGTGCTGTTATTGAATTTACACAAATGCCACGGATACTGATTGTGTGTCATATACAACCTTTAAATCACAGCCCATATGATGGATACTTTACATACTGTAAAATGTTTATTTATAGAAAAGAGGGAGCAAGTCGGTGTGAGAAAATTGCCCGAAATTCAATATGCTGTGCAATTATCATGTGTAATAGCCTGTAAAATCCTAATATCTATGCAGCCACTTGGAAAGGCACAAGCAATGGCCTGACCACTTAGCCCACTTTCTCTGGCCCCTCACTGGCCATGACAGACGGCCCTGTCTGCAGAGCAGAAAGAAATAATATGAGCCATATTTCATTCAAAGGCCCCTCCATGTCGCCTCATTCTTTCTGTTTAACTGACTTTCCCCCCTTTCCTTATCCCTCCGATTTCTCAAGAGCCGTATTGGTGATTACCTCCGGTGAATCAACAGAGGTAATAGGGACTGCATCCTGCTGGCAAAAATACATTGTGAGGATGCTGTTTGCTTGTTTTCATACTATTCTGTCTTACTCAGCACTAGGGTTTTTTTGGAGCCAGCTGAAAGAGAATTTGAAACCTGTTGAGCTTCAGTTGACAACATCCATTACGCATGAGTGCATGTGCAACCAGTAGTCTACAATATGTACGCCTCTTGACAGAAGTAACACAAACACAAAAGCAGGGTTCGCACAAGGTGCTTGAAGTGCTTGGATTTTGAGGAGAAAAAACAAGTACTGGAATATCTTGAAAATTGTCCTTTTTTTTTTTAAACAAAGTGCTTATATTCAAATGAACCAGATAATGCTGTCTTATATTATAATTAACAGTTTTTTTTTATCAAATCATAATTAAATTACTCGTTTTTTCTTTAAAAAAAATTCTCACACGTCACCATCTCGCGTCACCTCACGGTGTGCTTTTTCTCTCCTCTCTTCCTCGCCTTTATGAGCTTTTTAACAGAAACTAAATATGCCAATTAAGAAATAAACGTCAGAGAGAATGAGAGAAAGACTGGTTTAAAAGTCCCCTCTCGCAATAATAAAGCACCAAAATCAGGTAATGCGATCTCATCCAAGTCAAGTAGAAAAACATGTAAAACAGCTAAATTCAACAAGAGACTATTTCTATTGTTTCTTTCTTTGCTTTTTACCAAAAACATGAATTGTCATTCATGCCATATTACAGTCTATGGCAATGTTCTCTTTGGATTCATTTCTGACAAAAATAATAATATTATAAGTTACAGAACCAGATTCTGCAAGAATGAGTGCCTCAACACTCAGTTCCCCCTCACACAAGTGCCACGATGCTTTTAAGTTCCTTTTTTTTGGGAAATGCTAGAGAAGGATTGAGCGATAGAAATAACCTATTACTGGTAAGTACTGTTGTAAGAGGTATAGGTCTTTTTTTGCAGTTTTTTAAGGCAGAAAGGGATTCTGCTGACCAAATTCAGTTTGATAGAGGAGCAGAGAGATTGAGATTTCCTGCCTTACAGTGATGGTAGGACTATTCATCTTTCATTTGAGTGAGGTCATTTAGGTGGGGCGTACTGGTGGCCAGTCTGTAGACCAGCATTGGTGTCTGGAAGTTAATGTGAGCAGCAACCGTTAAAATACCAGAGGTGCTGCCACATTTTGGATCATTTGCAGAGGTTTTACTCTGCATGCTAACAGCCAGAAATAGTCAAATAGTTACAGTTACAGTAGTCAAGGCGAGAGATGACCAGTGTCTGTAAAAGGAGTTGACAGCATTTCTCAGTCAGATAGGATCTGAGAATGTTGCATACATACAATTCTCACATGCTACTTTCTCTCCGAAAGTAATCACTTGTCAACGTGAAACAGCAGAGGCAGCCTAATCTTGTGTGTGTGCGGATCCTTGCATGCATCTTTTTGCATATACTTGTGTGCATGCGTGTATATTCGGACAAGCAGGCAGCTCAAAGGCCAATCAGTTTGCACCTACAGTGTTTGCAATACACCTGTCAGAAGCATACTCATCTTCATCACCGCACTGTTCACTTTGTCATCTGACAATGCCTGTCATATCTCTCCACAGGATTTCCAAAAAAACAAAATCTGCCCACATCTTTCACACCAATGACAGCAGCAAAACTGCAGCAGCAGCAGCACGCAAAAGCAGCACTAACTGCTTTCTTGTTGGCGTGGCCTGTGAACAGCATTACAAATTAATAGTAGCCGATGCTAAAGTGTATAGTTTTTTTGATCGATCGCACCATTTAATTTACTACATTTTTGCTGTCCTACCACCAACCATGTCTACCCCTACACCCTTAGCCCCCCCCCCCCCCCCCCCCCTTCTGTATTGTCAAACTAAGCTTCCTGTCTGTGCATGACATGACGAGACTGGACTAGTGCTGTTTACCTGCCTCAAATCTCTCCTCCAGGGGCAAACCAGAGATTGCCTGCTATCATGAATGAAGGAGGGACTCTTTCCTCATTTGCTGTCCTCTTCACTTAAAGCCCACAACCACCACCTCCACCACCACCATCATCTTCCCAATGTGTCACATCTGAAAATAGCAGGGTGCACTTGCCACCTCTGCTGGAAGATTTCCCCATTCTGTGGCATGCTGATAAGCCCTGACTTACTTCCTCCATGTGGGTCAGTGAGACTTGGAGACACACGGCTTGTATTGCCTTTTGTAATTACATCTGCTTCACTGCACTGTTTCTGCTGCTCCCCTCACTCTCTCCTCCAAATGGAAAGTAGATTTGTAGTTGTGTGTGTGTGTGTGTGTGTGTGTGTGTGTGTGTGTGTGTGTGTGTGTGTGTGTGTGTGTGTGTGTGTGTGTGTGTGTGTGTGTGTGTGTGTGTGCGCGCGCACGCGCGCAGTGAGGTGGGTTGGGGTGGGGATGAACACAATCCCTGGGCAGCAGCTATTTTTCTTACATCTGGGCAAATAACATTAAAATGTTTTTCTCCTCCCAAGTACATATTCTTACATTATCTCCATCCATTGTAATGTCACCCACCACCTTCTGTAATGAATGCCCTACAATCACCCCACACTCTTCAAACTGGTGGATTCAGAGTTTAGGATGTATTTATTTAATGAAACAACTTAAAAAAAGTTTTTCATTGTATTGCAAGGTCAAGTTATGTTTGCCAATTTTGCTTCTCTGCATGGGTCTCTGTATGGATTTCTTTGGCAGATTGGTTACACTGGCTCTCCACCTTGGGTACTGTAGTAATACTTTGCTTTTAATAAATTCTCTCCAGCTACCAGTAAATATAACAAATAGTTACGCTCAGTATTAGTTCAAACACTCGCCCGAGTCACTGATCTCAAATTTAGCCTGTGCTGCCAGCACCAGATTTATTTAATCTTCATTTGGATGGGATGTATTCCGATTTGAATATTACTCACTGATCAGTGTGACGGCCCTCCTCCTCCCATATACCAGGTGTCCCTGTGTGGTTGCTGATGTCTTGCAGGTGCTGATTGGAGGGTCGTTAGCTGAATGAGCCACATCTGAGCCGGTGTGGTTGTGCCTTAAAGATCCACCTCAGTTGGCAGCCTGGCTCAGGGAGAGGAGATCCTGTCGCCCACCAACATTAACAGCATTCTTTTGGTCGATCTGTCTGTTATTGTTATTTACTGCTACACACACACCCATACATGCACCTCAGGACTGATAACTGACACCAACTTTTATATTGTTAAATTATGTTTGTTAAGACAATAAACCTGCTTTTCTTAGCAGCCAGCTTGTTGGTCTTTCTGGTTTGTCTCAGTCACGGAGCCGGGCTGTGACATGAGTGATTATCTTCCCATCCTGACCGTAGTATAAGTCATGTGACTTTTCTTTTCCTACAGTATCAATCCAAGTGCTAGACACCTGTTTTTCAGCATATGTGTTTTCAACATGTAAAAAGCAACTTCACACCAAGGTAAAAAAAGCTCTTACTCTTGTAGTTGTGTCCCCATCTGCATTTGGTTCGCACTTCCTGTTTACAATAACTTCAACTTTGATAAACGTTGTCTTTCAGGAGTTAATCCCGATTTCTCAATCCTGTTTATTTTCATTACAGTTTGGACAGCTGGAAGTAGTCATTTCAGTAGAGCTGTGTGTTGCTTTTCAGTTAGTCATCTGATTATCTAAAGATCATAGTCAGGCTATACTAAAATATTGATCTTGCAGTAGTAGTAGCAGTTATGTGTGTGCTCAGACTCATGCAGCTGTTTCTGTGACATTTCACACTAGCGGCTTTCATCCCACTCATAAGGCCAAGCGTGTAGAGCACATTAGTCAGTTTCTCTGAAACAATCCACTCCTTTAGATTCAGGCCTCGAGTGAATGTGTTGAACCAGGAGACTGAAGATGGTATCATCAACGCTGGGGAAGGACATCTGTCCCTGCAGGTGGATGATGGAGCTGTGTGTTGTGTGTGTGTTGGCCTCTTGATATTCATTACACCAAACCATTTTCTTATCTCTGGACCATCAGCTGCACAGCTGGCTGCCACTCATAACTCAAAAGGTCGATTGCACATCACCTGACAAAGAGCCTCGCCCTGATATCACTGCTGACCCTTAGCAGAGCGGGCTAACGTTCCAACATGGGCTCATTCTTTACGAGCTATAAGACAGCTTTGGACGTGAACATGCCTCAGTTCACCACTTCACCATGTATGGCCCCACCAAGTATCCAAAACACTCTATAGCCATGCCTCCTGTCTGTCTTGTCTTTCACAAAGTAGAACTGTTCATCCTTCTGGAGAAACGCCATCAATAAGTGACACCATCTTGCACAGTCGTCGTGCTGCTGCTCACAGTCACATCTATCGCCTAGCTTCCCCAGATTAGGTTTAAAGGAAACACCACGGTCCCACTTGACTTTTATAGCTGGCTTTCATCTTTTTTTTACTCCCCTCTTTTCACCTCCCTTTTCCCTCACCTACCTTAATATAAGCAGGAAATAGAAGAATGGGCTTTAATCTGCCTGTGAGGGTGAACAGAGGGACACAATGCATGCTTATTGAAAAGGATAGGTTGGTTTCTTTTTATCCTTTTGTTTCTTTCTTACCGGTTTGTTTGCATGCTTTCTTATTTTACCCTTTACTTACCCTTCCTACTCCACTGCCTGCCTATGTCCTCTCCATCCGTGCAGCCCTGGTACCTCTGTGGAGTCCAGGCCTTCTTTGATCTGTAGTCCAGAACACAGGATGAGAGTTATCCGCTGGCAACAACAAGAACATCCCATTAGGAGCTGGACAGAGCCTTGACAGACACTCTCTGCCGCTGCTGCTGCTGCTGCTGCTGCTGCTGCTGCTTGGCCCTAAAAGCACACTGCCTACTGATGCTGACGCTGCAGATTCTCTGTGCTTCTCTGTAGCTCAGGGTGGGCATTACTGGCTCAGCACACTTGACACACAAGCTCAAACTCTGCTTCACTTGTTGAATTTAAAAACGTTGGACTGCTCTCGCTGTGATTTATTTGTTGTTAGTCGTGGAGTTGTCCCCCACTGGTATGACTGGGACTTAAAATCTAGCTGGCCACCTTGGTTGATCAGGAATTGGGAGCTTTAATTGAGGCAGGCAGCATGTAATGCAAGCGATAATTTGTTGATTAAGAGTCTCACCTCGAGGCTCATTTAATAGCTCTTCACTATTCTCCTCAGCGGATGGCGTTTGGCTAGTTGTCATGGAAATGTACATATTTTTCCTGTACCCAATTTGAAGAGACAGATAATCAACTTGGAAAACAGAGAGACAAGGCCACATTCAAGTAGATTGCCGGAGATCTTTTTTTTACACGTTAATGCTATAATCCTATCTGTATCTGCTGAATTTAACGTCATCCTTATTTTCTTGAATTTGTCGATCCCGTTTCTTCAAACTCTCGCACAGAAGGTCACACAGCCTGGTGAAGCCGCCTTTTTATCTTAAACAGGCTGAGCATTTGTCTTGGTCTCTATTGTTTTGGCTTCACGCACAAAATGAGTGGAGCTCATTCATCACATGCTCATTGAAAATGAGCATGTTTGTTTGAACATTTCTGAGGATGTTTTCGTACGGTGTGAGGCAGAGGAGCACGATTTATCAACAATGTGCAGGCAGTAGATGTTACAGTCATGCTATTTGCTTGCTGAACAAAGCAATGTTCACCATGCATCTGACAAGTACAAATCACACACACGCAAACACACATGTTTGTGTAATTAATGCATGCATAGACACATGTATACTTCGCTCGCTCAACACACACACAAATACTCTCTGTGGTTTCAGTCACAAACAAGCAGTGATGGATTGGCCCTTTCCATTTTAAACAGGGAGAAAGCACATGCCCCCGGGACCCTTGTGTGTGGAAGTACTTTGAAGTGTCCACATTTAATTCTTCTGTATGATAAATGAGAGGAGAGCCGCGGTTGTAACCCGTGAGGAAAAAGCCCGGCTCGCTCAACGAGGGGAGCGGTAACAAATGTAGCGATAGCTGATAAGCTGACTGTGTCTCTTGCTCTTGCTTGTTGTTCTGCTCCCTGCAGACCCCCACAGCCAGATAGCAAATCCATCCTATCAATCAAACCCATCAATGGCTGGCTGCAGATTAGAGACAGTGATTTTGGGGCTGATTGGAGGGGAAATGCTGATTATACCTCCCTCTCTCTGACTTGATTACACTCTGCCTGTGTGTTGTCAAGCTCGGCTGCTGAGCTGTAATCACTGGGAGCTAAGAGCAGAGGCCGTGGCTCCTGAACAGACAAGAAACGGACGCAATCACACCGATAGCTGGCGAGCTCTGATCATTGCTCGGTCATTGGAAAAACGTATATATTACCTTGTCAGAGCATCTGTGCATGCTAACGGCACATAGGCCAACGCATGTGCAAACAAGCACACATTACACTGAGAGAAAGAAAACTCTAAACTATGAAACCTATTGACTCATCTTTTTTTTTTTTCTCTCACTCTTGTTATGTTGATCTTCTCCCGTTTCCCTCCTCCTGTTCTGGCCTACTTCCATCACAATGGCAGAGGGTCCCGTGCTGGAGTGCGCACACACGCACACAGTGAACGGAGTCCTAATCTGAGACAATTCAAAATATAATTGAATATAATGCAGTATGGCTCTCGGGCATTTTGTGCTGCTTTCAAATATGTATTCGCCTGTAGGTCAACACTCATTTAATGTTATTCCTGCTGAGTCAACACACATGTAGGCATGATTTACTCTTCCCTCCTCTTTTGTGTCTCGTCTTTGGGGACGCAACCTCTTTAAATATGCACGTGTGGCACCTATTCACCTCAATGATACATTCATTCATTCTGATTCATTTATAAACCTCTGGACTTGAATAGTTTATGTGTTTAAGCAAGATGTCTGCTCGTGTTCAACACTTTTCGCACACATTTAAAACATATCCCACATATCTGAGCGCTCTGAGAAGTCCTCCCTGACTGCATGCTACAGACATTCGTGTTCGCTGCACCACAGCAGACGAAATTATCATCGTCGATTGTAGAAATCCAAGATGACATCAAATAGCATTAAAGAACGCCAGATAGTTTCGATAATATTGCATACAAAAAATAAATCCACCGTGTGAAATTTAAATTCCCAACAGGATCGTATGCCTGGGTTTTTCTTCATCTTCAACAACAGCGTTAGTTGATAGAAGCACAATCTCAACAGGAACACTGTCTACAGGGTCACTGTTTCAATTACTCTGGCTAATGTTTGTTACTCTAATAACACCCTCCTGCTTTTAATCCTCAACACACCATTTGGGACCGCTGGCACGACTGTGAGTACAATTCTTTTCATCTCAGTGTTGTGTGTGTGTGTGTGTGTGTGTGTGGTAGGTTCACACATGCTGAACTGTCTTTGAAGCCCCAAAATTGTCTCATCCAGCTTGTGTTAGGTATCATTTCAATTGACACTTTGCACTCTACTACTACTGCTTTGAATTGAGCTTATTTGCATGCTTGTCAGATGGAAACAGCTGTCAGGGGAGATAGCGAGAGTGGCTCACTCCTCTTTCCCTCACTTATCGCTTGCCTATTCCAGTCTTGCTCCTCTTATTGTGACCTCCAAGAAAGTCAAAATATTCTGTTCTTTCGCTCCTTTTTTTTTTTCTTTATCGTATCCACAGTGAGTGCACACAGCAGTGTCACTGATTTTTTTTTTTGAAATATTGTGGACGGGTGTGCTTTGCACCTGTGGCACAGTTGGAAACTGAGTTGGATTGGTATGGGAAAAAAAATTATTGGTATCTGCTGTGTGCAGCACGCTCATGACAATTTATGAAATGTTTGAGAGGTTGTACCGTAAAAGCGTCCCTAAAAGAGAAGTTTGAATCTGTGTGCGGGAGGTGTAGCATCTCCGCAAACTAATAAATTAAATCTTGAAACAGCCACAGAGGCTGCTTTTTTTTGGTTTAGCTTACTTTAGTTGAGAATGAATAGCAACATTTACATCTAAGCTTGTTTGTCAAGGATAACACAATAAAGTCCAGTACTTATTTTGCTGATATATTGTGTTAATTTAGTTAATGAGGAGATGTCAACATGTGTTAACAACTTCTAGAAGAGCTAACACTGAATGTGATATTTTAATTAAGAGCTCAAGTTTATTTTTTTGTAATTGTATTTTATTTAGGCAGGGTAATCAATAAAAACATAGTTTTCTGTTGCAACAAAAGAGAAGCAGCATTTGTTTATATTACAGAACCTAACTTCAACCTGAGTTTATTTGTAAGACACTCAAGTTTGATGAATAAAAGACATATTGTATTTATAAGTTGAGTGTCGTTCAATCACCTTATTATCAACAGAAACAATCTGATACACCTCATCAGTTAGCAGCAACCTGCAGTGAGGTCGGCATTGTTGAGGATATGGCCAACTCCACAACCCCCGAAGAAGGTTTAGGCGATTCCATGGACACATCAGTTTCTTAACATCATGACCATAACACTTTGCTGAAACTTTGTTTTTGAAAGCTAAATCCTCTTCAACAAATGGCTCAAACTAGGAACTGAATAACTTTTCCGTCCCGGCTGACCTGTTTGCATGTTTGATCAAGGACGTCGTCGTTTCTCAACGTGGTGAATTCTCTTGCCAAGTTGTTTCAGAGTCCAAACTGTGATGTCTGCAGCTGCACAGAATGCAGCTGGAGGCTGGCTTCATGTACAGTTTGTGCATTCTAAAGATACATTTTATGGAGAGGCAAACTATTCATGGGAGAGATTAATAAGCGGGACATTGCTATCCACAAACTCTGTGTCTTGTTCACGGTGATTTGAGCTGCTACTTAATGAATTGGTTCATGGTGTGCTTCCTTTACTTTAATTTAACAGCCCTGGCCCCTACAGGGGCCAGGGCTGTTAAATTAAAACATAAATTAAAATTTATAATTTCCTATTGTTCCACCCTAAATAATAATTTCAATACCTCATAATGCGGCATAAATATTCAACTAAGGGCCACTCTGAAATTACGGCACCCTGTAATTGATTCTTAGATGGGACAGAAAACCAGCCTGGGAGTCAGAAACAGGACTGCTGCCTCTGAACGTTTTGTTAATTTTGTTGTTATTGTTGGTTCATGCCTGCTTCCTGCGTGCCCATAACATACAGCCCTTTTAATGCATATCTCCTTCCTGAGGGTGAAAATCTTCCAAGATGCGTGCCTCACTGTCTACATGCTATTATATGTGACTCCTGCATTCCTTTTTGGTCTTCTATGATACATTTTCAGCAGAACTAATGGAAGTGTGTTTGGGCATAGTGACTGAATGACTCACCGTGTGAGTGGCACCAATAGGAAGCCTGTTCTCACAAGGCTGGAATAATTGACGGCAGCTCATCTGCCAGCTCATCTAAATACAGAAACCTGCACTTGTGTGAACAGAAAGCTGAATCCAGGTCAAGTCATTATGGCATCATCAATTAAAATAGCACCATTGTCAAACAGCTGGCATACCGCCGGATTCTTGCATGACCTCTGAGACATGCTTTTGTCGCTAAGAATGGTTGGCACCCAAGATTGGATGGCAAAATCCGCTAGCTAATTTGCTTAGCTTCAGTAATGTGACTGAAATGGAACATGTGGAAGAGAATTGATCAAATAGTTGGTGGATTTGAAGTGTCTGTGGCCTCAAATGCACAGTTGTATAATGATATGGAGCATTAAAGGATAGTTGACCTCCACCCACAGCTCCCTCACCCACGTTGTTAGATCAGGTGACGGAGGATGAGGAGGGAGAAATGTATGAATTATAACACAACTAGCCTTTAGAAATGTAAACACAAGTATTTTCCAACCTAAACAAACACCTCTAAACCAATGATATTACAATGCCAGCTACTACGACCCACAATTTAACAGTCAAATGCAGTTTTATGTAATGGAAGAGGAGTAACAAATCACATTTGATATAGTCCACAATCAGACCAAAAGACACATAAACACACACATGCACACTCAAGGTTTTCCTCTTTCACGCTGTGACTAATGACACACACCACACTAGCAAACTAGCCCAATAGCTTAGCACGTCTGAGTACACACAGGGAATATATGGACTCGCATGTAAGCGTTCATACACACACACACGCATCGCGCAGTCCATCCACCCACACATGTATTCACACACACCCCCACACACAAATCATGTCCAGCTATTGTGTATTTAAATTGGCAACCTGCTGTTTTTCGTTCCTCCTGGTCTCCTGTGCCTGTCGGGGGGCCTCTGATGCTGTATAGTTTAATGAGCAGAGGCTCTCCTCCGACTTGTTCCATGGTCTATGTGCTTCTGTTGCAGCGCTGACCAGGGTAGACATGCAGGTCTGTGTCCCAAGGCTAATTGCTGCTACTTTCTTTGCCCCACTCTCATTGACTCCTCGGACTCCAGGGGGATTCCCATAGGCACACAAAGACAAACAAACCTGGGCGGACAATCAATAACGGATGCAAGAGTTACCACTGAGTGCAGCCGCTGATTAAGATTCCTCGGGAATGTGTGTGTGCGTGTGCGCACTATGTAAGAGCGTGAGTATGTGAAGGTGTTTGCTGATTGTCTCCACTCCTTCAGTGCTAACTGGAATCTTCAGCCAGTCCCTAACTGCTTGTTTATGTGATTTGGATTAAGAGTATCACAGAGTTCAGAGGCATCTTCACAACAACACCAAATTAATGCTCGCAGGTAATTACTCCCACAACACCTCAGGTCTACATCAGGGTAGGTGAGAGCGTGTCTGTGCCTAAATGTGAGACCTGATCTACTGCAGTGTTAAATAAGCCTGTGCTATTATGAGTTAGCTTATATGTTTCTTTACGTTTCTCTATTTTACACAAACCATTAAACAGCTCTTTAAACTCATGTACATCTGCGTAATATCATGAAAAAGAGAAAAACATAAACTCGTATACTGTTAATGCCCGACAGTATAGCACACCAGAACACTTCACCATAAACTTTAATTAGATGTTGTGTAATTATTTTTTTTAATTCCTCAATCCTCAATTTTAGCTCAATGTTTCATTCTACGTTTGAATTATTTTTAATCCTCTTATTAATTACTGTATTAAATGACCAGCATTTTCCTATCCCAAAGTATAATCACACTGACCAATAGTATCTCTAATTTAGATCAAATAAATCTGAAAGCAGCATACTGTATGGCACGATCTGTCCCTGTGTGTCATTGACTGCCATCGGCTAGCAAGCAATGCTGTGCGTTAGTGTCGTCTCGCCTCTCTTCACCCTCCGTAACCCTCCATTCCCTCTGCTCCCCTTCTCACTGGGCTCATGTTTGCTTTTGTTCTAGTCTCCAGTCCGCCTGACTCACAACGATGATCTTGACCAAACGCAGGGAAAGGTCAAGGTTGGCTGGCAATTTGCCTCAAAGCAATCAGGGCTTTTCTCTCTGCGCTGACAGTGTGAGCTCTCTGTCTCTGTCGCCATCTTGCCATCTCTCCATATTTTTTCTCTCCTTGTCCGTCTCTGTGTTTACCCGTGGGGGGGGGGGGGGGTCTGCCCTGCTTTGAAGTATCGGCTCTGACCGGCGGCTGAGCGAGGGCTGGGGACTTGAAAGCACCACTGCCTGGGTGACATTTTAGCACAGACCAGCGTGACCCAGCAGGATGCTTGTGTGTGTATATATATATATGTGTGTGTGTGTGTATGTGGACAAGAGTGTCTCCTTATGGCTTCAGCTGTCCTCAAGGACTGCTGGCTGCCGGGGGCTATTTGCCTCCACACCAAAGGGATTTCCTTTCATTACATGAAAAACAGAATCACCCATTCAACCTCTAACCCCTCTCTCAACAATAGTGCCATTGGGATGCAGTGCTACAGCTGATACCCCTGTTGGATATCCACACTCTGTAGCTAGATCTACTACAAACCAATATTGCATGAGCCATGGCTACATGCAACCTTTTATATGATTTTCAGAACACACACATGGCTCAAGGACAGCCTGCTTTGGGTCAGCTGTTCTTTGCAATCCAGTGTGCCTGAGTGGCTTTCCTCTGATGGCTTCACACACATGACTGACTTTACTTTAATGTGTCACACACTTCCCACACACTCAGCCAAACATCAAAGCCGGCCCGTGGCCCGTAGCTGGACGAATGTCTTAATCTACCACCTGTGTGTGTGTGTGTGTGTGTGTGCCTTTTTGTCTGTCCTGTAAATGGTGTAAACAGGTGTTAACATGTCAGCCCACAAGATGCCACATGCCGCTGTGTCATGATCTCCTGAACAGCTGTCCCGCCCGCCATTGTGTGTATGTATGTGTTTACTCGAAGGGTTATAAATGGCTGCAAGAGGAGCTTTAGCCCTTGATATTGTGCTAAGCCAAGGACAAACAAAGAGAAAGGGCAAAGAATGAAAGGAAGCTTAATGGCCGTGACTGATTTTCTGGACAACACGAGAAATTTTCATCTGCTATAACTCTGATGTAGTGGGTACGTAGAGGGACTGTCCAGTAAACAAAAAGATTGTTGCTAGCTAATGTCCTGATCAACAGCCATATGTTCCAACAAATGTCCTTGAGAACAGGACAGGAACTCTACCCCCTCTGTCTTCGTATGTCTCTCTGGATCAAAGAAGCAGCTAATAATAGTCATTTCTGTCCTCAGGTGGAGTTTGAGAAGCTGGACTACAACTACTACCTCCCTCTGTTCTTCGATGGCTTAACTGAGACTGATCATCCGTACAAGTTCCTCGCCTGTCAGGGAGTCCATGAGTTGCTGGACAACGGAGGCCCCAAGATCCTGCCCGTCATCCCCCAGCTCATCATCCCCGTCAGGAGTAAGTGTGGCCCGGGTGTCGACTCTCACGGTTTACAAATCACACACAGCACAGCTCCCTTCCCAAGTGACCCTGTGTGTGTTGATATCATTTCACCTTCACTGTGACCTCTGCCGCTGAGGGGAAAATGTGGTTATCTCAAGACTGAAGAAACACCTTACAAATGCTGGTATTGTGTCAGCCTAACTACTCTTATAGTATTGATAACATATCTCCATAAAGCTCTAACAAATGCTAAGATCATAGCTATAAAATGAGGAGAGAAAAAACATATTCTTTTTCAGTTCTTAAATATGAATACATAACACATAATACAGGACCATTATCACAGCCATTTTCAATCACTAATATACAGCAACTATTCAATTAACTTCGGCAGCAAAATGTTCCCACTGTCTTATTCATTTACAAACCTTTCTATAGTTAAACATTATTATTATTTTATGAGCGGCTGACAGCTAAGTAATCCTCTCAGTTTGAGTTCAGTTGCAGCCTTACTGTTTTGATGACAGCATCATTACATTTAAATTTTTGTTTGCTGATCTCAGATGAACCCTGGGTCCAGAGGACATTCACAGTTGCTTATTGTGTAGCTAGCTGGAGCCTAAAATGAATCAGAAGATAATAACTCACACGATTAATTAAAAGGCCAAGTGTAGTTAGGAAACCTGCTGTTAGGTAACTTAACATGAGATATCATAAAGAGAGTCCTTTGTCATTCTTTCAAATTGGACCTTGCTTGAAAATAGATGATACATATGAAAATTATTTTTTTAAATCAATATTAATGTGCATCTATATCTAAATTATATTACCTAAATTGTGTAATAATTACAGACAATGGCACTCTCAAACCCCTCTCGGACAATATTTCAGCTGCAATAGAGTGCAACCAAAATAGCACAACATACTTAACCAGGAATAGACTCACCTGTCTTACACACTTGCGCTACAACAGATTCTAACATTACCATACAACCAGTCCTGTGACAAGTCCTAATTTGGTTTCGCAGTCATACGGTTCCTATTATTACATTCGCCCTCAGGGCGAAGCGTCCTTGTTTTTCCTTTTCCCGGAAGAGGTTGACTCTAAAAGCATGCCTGGTAATCTGCCATGTGCAAACGTGGTGACGTGCCACATTTAACTGTGTTATCGTGGTGTGCCTCCTTACCTTTCCACACGGACACATTTCCACGTGCACACGCTCACACTCTCGCGTGCTCACAAGTTGGCAGATGGAGATGGGCTGAAAGGTCAGGTCGCAGGTCAGAGAAGTCTATGACTTGTTATGTACTATATCAGAATGTACAGCGATGTGGACGGTAAAGGTTTCCTGTGTGGCAAACACGAGGAGGAGGATCGAGGTACAGAGAAGTTAGAGTGTCGCTTTTGTTGGAAAATTTCAGCACACTTGCACAGACACACAGTCTCACACAAACACATGCGCGCACACACACACACACTCGCACACACACTCACTGTCTTTTGTTTGGCGCCTGTTGCCAAGTGGAGTGTCAGTTTCAAAGTGGGAGCCTTTAAGTGGCGCCCAGTGAGCCTGGGATAGTGTTCATGTCAGGCAGTCGGCTGGTGGTGTGTGTACGTGTATGTTAGTGTGTGACTGTTGGACGTCTGTGGAGGCAGAGGGGCTTGACGGAGACACAGTGACAGACTGACCCTGGCACAAAGTTTCTCTACACACTGCTCTGAGCGCCTACTGTAGAGTCTTCACCATTACACATCTTACAGTGTGACATATCTTGTTATGTGTTCGCATGAGTTTTACCGTATTTTTAACTATGATAATCTAATACTATAAATGATGGAAAAAGTTGTGTTTGAGTTGATTTGCCAGCATCTTTTCACAGATAGTTTAAATATTTGGACGGCCTAATGTCCACTTAGCCGTTCGCTCGCCACTCGCTAACTTAGGCAGTAGTTTCTAAATTCAAACCCCTCAGCAGTTTTGGTCATTTGCCTCGAGGAGGCCAGACCAAAGGTGATGGTCATGCTCCTCATGAAAACACGCACTTCGCACTGATAATGGAATTCTAAATGGCCTGCTCCTTATTAACTTCCTGGTTTATTAAAAATCCAGCCTGTTTCTCCATCCACAAGGCAAAGCCGCCAGTCCGTGTCTCTGTTGCAGATTAATTACTTTTCTATGGAGCAGGGAAGAAGGAAGTAGGAGGGATGGTGGGAAAAGAGGAAGAAAGTAAAAAGCCGTCTGCAGTTTAAAATGGCAAGATATATATTTTTCTCCTCTAACGTTAATACATCTTCAATGTGGCTGGCAGGCTCTTATCTGCAGAGCGACTGACTCACGTCAGGCCCTGGTGAATTTTGATGATGACTGCAGGTCACCCAATGAGAATACACAATGAAGGAGGCTCTGGATGACATTATACTCTAAGGCGCAGTCCTCAGTGACTTAAAGACTGAACTCTTTCCTGTACACCCTGTTCCCTTCCCCCCCATGTTAGAAACTCTACCTTATACATGAAAAAAAGAAATTTAGTACATTTAGTCTTTTCTCAAAATGTGTCTTTTGGAAGTATCCACTGGTAAAATAATCCAAAAACTGAAATTGCAGACGTTTTTTTTTACGACACCCTGACATTTCAGAAGTAAAGGCAAAAATGTCTTGCTCAGCTAAACAGTACCACGGAGACTCAAAAAGAAAGGGTACACGTTACTGAAATGCTGTGTTTTTTTTTTTTTCTGGCTGCCTTAAATAGGGAGGAGGATTCAGAGCCATGCCTCCATTGAGCCTCAGTTGATTGGCATAACATTTGTTCAGCTTTGGACCAAAATGAGACTTTCATTTCAAGAAGATCCCCAGTTACGCCTCTGCACAGGAACATCTCCTTCTGATCTGAAAAGTATATTTATACTATGAGTGAGAACAATTCACTGCTAAACTCTCCAACGTGTCACCCTACCTCTGACATTTCACAGGAAACAGAATACAAGGTCACCTCTGTTTTATTTCCACACTGAATATGAAACAGGTCCTTGCATGAATAGATTATTACTTTATTCAGATTTGTCCCAACACAGGTTTTATACCAGCATTAATATATCAAGCCCTCGGCTGCCTCTTTTAATTTTTTTTCCCTTTCCTCCTTTTTTTCTTTTTTGCGGCGAGGCGAGAGTGGCGATGAATAATTGAACAGTCCCGCGGTCCAAATGTCACAGCAGGGGAAATTGTTTGCGCTAGCTGGTAATTAGAATTTCATTGTTTGTTATGTAGGTTTGAAATTCCTGTCATTCCACATTCCACCTTATCTCGGTGATGGCCGATATATCCGCGCTTGTCTATCTGGGGAGACACTAAGGCAGAGAAGAGATGGAGAGATGGCACAGAGCACAATACATTCGCTCATTCAGCATCATCTCCACTGCTGCTGGTCCAATGTATAGGCCTCACACACACACACACACACACACACACACTGACAGAGACAAAGACACTCTCAAACGGACAAAACAATGGAACTGGTACAACTGGTCATTTTCCCACATGCACATACTCGCCTGCACAAAATTGCATTATTGCAATATGATGAAGTGCAAGATGTTGTATCCCTTCATGAGCCACTTGTTGTTTATATGACTTCTACATTGTCTAACTTCATTCGTATTTGACTGCTGCCTTGTTCATTGCTACTAAATTAGTATTGCCTTCAAGTCGCTTGACACTTTATTTTACTTGTGGCAACAAGCATTGTTGTCATCAACACGACTGAAGAGTTAACGCCTTTCATTATTTTTCGTTTTTTTCAGTCCTTTTCGCCGCCATTTGTTCCGTGATAGTTTATGTGACCAGCTCGCTTACGAAGTCAGGTGTCAAGAGAGTAAAGAAGAATTGAAAGAGGCAGCGAGAGCATTAGGTTTAGCTGAGCCTGTTTCAACAGACTGTATCAGTGCTTCAGTGCTTCAGGTTTCACTAAATTAGTATATAATTAGTTGTATCTGTGAGACAGTGCAGATACTCAGCAAATTCATTTATTTTCTTCAAAACCAAAAGCAGAGAAAACACTTGATTATAATACCTCCATTGGTCATTTTCTAAACACTTTTTTTTTGTCATATTAAAAATGTAGCCTGATTCAGCTTTTTGGTTTCAGGCTTTCTACAACAAGTACCTCTCAACTTCTTTTCCCTCTCTTTTTCTACATCTCTCTCTCTCACATTCTAGCACATTTTTCTCTGCTCTGTCAACCACAAGTTCCCAGTGTCTCTGCTCACACTCAGTTTTCTTTGTTTTGACTGTTTTTTCAATTCTGTTGTTGCAAGTGCTTACTGGCAAAATAGCCAGTATGGCGGTGCCATTACCATCCTCTTTTTTGTGAAAAATTGGCATCAATTGACAGTTAAAGGATTCATAGAGATAAATTGCCCAGGCCTGTTTTCTAACTTTGGGTACGCCGACAGTCTGCTCGATCACTCGTGCAGAAGCTCACATAGAAAAAAACCTTAAGCAAGCATGAGCATAAAGAACTTGAAAAATATCTCTCTGTCTTAGTTGCTAATCACAGTTATTTGCTAACCCTTTGCCCTCCGCCTGTCACATCTCTTCATCTCTCTCTCTCTGACATTTCTGTCTTTTGTTGTTTTACCCCCTTCCCTCTTTCTCTCTCTGAATTTGTCTCTCTTCATCTCTCCAGCCCTCCATCTCTCCCACCATCGTTCCCTTTTGTTCTCTCTATCAGTGGGAGATGGAGTTAAGTGCAGCTGTAGGCCAAATAGCCCAGTGATTGGCTCTCACTTACTCCTGCCTCCCCAGTGCATTTGAAATCACTGATTGCAGACGAGCCAGTCTACAGTAAATCAAAGCCAAGCTATAAAGGAAATGCTTTCAAGGGGAAGGTAGTGTGTGTGTGTGGGAGTTACGATTTATGTGTAATTTGTCTTATGTACCATATAATTGCGGTTGTCAGAATCACTCCACACTTACTGTACCTCCACCTGCCTGAACAAACAACCTGCAAATCAGATCTAAAAATGGACAGTTTTACCTTGTAGCCCCTTTTCACTGACTGACCTCTGCCTTCTGTCCTGCTCTTCAGAGGCCCTGAACACGAAGAACCATCAGGTGATGTGCATCATGCTGAAAGTCCTGAAACATCTGGTGGTGTCCGGTGACAACGTGGGAGAGGCTCTGGTGCCGTACTTCAGACAAATCCTCCCCATTTTCAGAATCTTCAAGGAGAAGAACAGTAAGTTCCAACTGGTTGCGTGTTAATTCACGGACAGATTGTGTGTCAGCATAACGAGGCTCTGCGCTTTTGTGGGGCAGTCATCGTGTAAGCACGTCCTTTTGTGTTATAAATCATTTTTCGTGCGAGCACTGCTACTCCGTCAGAGAGTTGAAGGACAGTAAACATTTACGAGCCTGTGACAGGCAGTGAGACGTATTCATGTGTATTGTGTAGCCTGTGTTAAGACAGTGAATCTTTTGACTTCCAGGCAGAAAGCATCCTTATTTTCTCCGTAGATCCAGTGCATGCACCTGTCCCTGAATCCTTTTTTTTTCTCCTTTTCCTCCCACGACTTTAACATCCACTTGACAGAGAAGCTCCATTTTGTCCTTTCTGCTGTCAGTCAGGCTGCATTGTGCGGCGCTGTTGAGGAGGAGACTTTGTCCTTGCTTTCTCTGAAAGCCTTCACCTGGGTGACACCAAGACCTGGCGAGATTGGCATCAGATAGGCAGGGCTCTTTGTGTGGCTGTGTCAAAGCACTTAGCATGCTGTGACATGATGTGAGCCCATTGGAGTCTTATAGGCACAACCGGTCGCAAACACGACTCAACACACAGCCAGTAGGATGTGGAGAGTGACACTGTGAATCAATCATTTAAACACAGGCTTTAACAGGAGAAAACACAAGGCTTTAGTCTCTTGATCAATATCCAATTTGAATCTCTTGTCTCTTTAATTCGCTTACATTATCTCTTCGTATTTGCTGAGGTGTAAAAAGAAGGAAGATATAGCGTGGAAAGACACAGGATGAAAAAGAAAAGCCTGCCTTATTAGTGCATGTCCATATGCAAATCTCCTCTGTAAATTAGCTGTCAAATCAATCCCCTAAACCGTTTTGAAGCGTGAGTTTCTCCGTCACAGCGCAGGCTCAGCAGTTGGCCGGTGAACCCCACCAGGAATAGTTTTATCTCTGGCTGGTAGTTACTGTGCCGGCCTGTCTACCTGCCTGCCCTGCTTGTCTGTCCTCCTCTGGCGGGTATCGATTAAGCCCGAGCCAACCTGCCACCTGGCAGAAGTCCCTGCTATTGACCTCTCCCACAAAGACCAGTCCGGGCCAGAGAGGGGTCCACACAGCTGCCAAAGTACAGGACCCAGTCGGCTGAACAACGACAGTGCTTCATGTTCAGCAATTTATAGGCATCTAGTAGAGTTTCCAAGTTTGGTTGGAGTTGAGGCACAAGGTTCAACCAAATTAAAGCATACACGTATGTTCATATATATATATAAGTTCATAGATAGATAGACAGACAGATAAAATATTTCCAGTGTTATTTAGGTTTTTTTTCCATCTGGAGCTTTACTGTAAAATAAGCTGTCAATTCATGTTCTTCACCACCCACTCTCTGCTAGCACACAAAGATGTGACTTCAAATATAGAGAATATACGCTTTTCTTCCGGGGACACACTCTGTGATTCAGAACTCTGTGTTCTTTCTCTCTAATGCGGAAATATTTCAGCGCTGTTGTTCTCTCGCACTCTTTCTCTCCCTGCGTTCCTTTGCCTCTGTCTCTTTCTTCTGTTTAATGTGGCTTGTTTATATTGATATCAAAGCTTTCATTGAAGTCCATCTATTATCTAATATCGCTTATATGCACCTCCAGCTCCATCCCACGCTCGGTCGGCTGTCTCAACCAGAGCAAGCGGGCTGCCTCTAGCAGACAGACGTGATCGTTGTGTTTAATACACCAGAAGACACAGGACAGGACTGTCTAGTAGTGTGAGGTAACATCTCCCCTTGGCTCTCCCACACTGTAACTCGCAGAGCTTGCATGGCCTCCCTCTTATCTCCTGAGCCACAAACAGGCCACTGTCCAGTATGTGCCAAGTGTGTGTGTGTGTGTGTGTGTGTGTGTGTGTGTGTCCACACTTGTGTGCATCTGTCATGAATAGATCTGTTGAGTCCCATATGCAGCTGTTGACTTCAGTGTGGATAAGGGGCCCCAGCTTTCTGTCTCCGTGTCTCTCTGTTCACTGTTCTTTAGGTCTGCCAGCCTCGGGCACATAATGCTCTACTAGCTGTCCACTACACTCACATATACGCACAAATACACACACACACACACACACATATAATCACATGTTGTCCCATGCAACAAAACCTGACTTTGTCCCCGTCGCCTCGGTTGTTGGAGCTGTGAATCAATAGGCTGACAGCCACTGCTGCAGCGTCGGGGATACACTTATATCACCAGTATCTCATCATGGGACAGATCCCCCTAGGCTGTGTTCACACACTCCCGCTGTGTCGCTCCCATGCCGAGACAGGGTTGTGACCTGTTAAATTGGTCTGTATACAGGCCTTATCGGAGCCATTTTTCCAGGGTCAGAGCTGGAGCTTCACAGCCATCTCCAAAATGGACCCTTGGGTGTCCTCTCACTCTCACAGACAGAGCACTGGACCTCTGACCGGGCGAGCACGGCCATGCCCCACATGCCGAGGCGTCTGAAGGAGGAACAGCTCCATTGTTCAACGAGAAAAAAATGCCGCTGTTTAACTCCCGGCAGCCGGTTGCTATTCTTACCACTGACACAGTAATGCGTCATTTTGAAGCGCACGATAATGAGCAATCACATAGTATCACCGTCCTTGATGTAGCCCTTTGTCTCCTGAATCAGCGGTCTCAGCTTTTGTTTGCTTTGTGCCTTTTGGATATCAGCTGTGTTTGTGTGTGTGTGTCTGTGTGAGAGACGTTGTTGAGGATGGTGTAGGAATTTCTCCAATGCGATTTGCACAGCTCTCTTGTTTGCTTGCTGTGATGAATCTTATCCTTAATGAAATGCAACAACGTCCCTTATGACGGAGAGATGTGCTCCCTCATCCAGCAAATTCCTCTTCTGAGCTCGAAAGGATGGGAGCTCATCTACTGAGAAAGAGAGTTTGTGGTGTTCTGTGAGGCAGCAAAGTAAACTACACATACTCATATTGTAGAGTCTTGTATAGGGATCGAATGGGTGCAGATTTATTCTTCATTGTCATAAAATCCGAGGTTTTCCGGTATTCCTTTACATAAAACTGATCCTAATGAGATCCACACAGTGAGGTAAACAGATTTGGTAAAAAGAGGATATTTGTACTCTGTATCTGAAGTTGTGGTGTCAGAATCTATGTTGGGAAGAGAAAGCACCTCGTCTTGATATCTATTTTTAAGAATAATTAGAATTGGATAATGATGTATCAGCCGATATTATTTTTCTTTGAGCTACATTTATCTTAAACAACATTTTTTTTGATTGAAGATATGTCTGAGTAAAGAAATGTTAAAGAAGAACATTTGACTTAATTTAAGATTACGGTAAAATAAGTACATTTTTAAGTATATTATGCTTTAATAAAAAATAAAAAAAAAAGCCTTTTGATGTTTGTTGCACATTTCAATCAAGATGTGACTATTAGTAAACAATTACGCCGCCCAGGGACCAGTACATGCTGAGAATATCTTGACACACAACTCACTGATAAATGATTTGGTTCCAGAACATTGTAGTTATTCAGCCTCACTAATTCATAAACAAATAGGCAAAGAGTGTATCACGGAATATTTTTCCTGACATCTTCAGCCTCTACATCATTCTACGTTGTGTTTGAAGGAGGTTGATGTTTGCCTGGAGGGCTCTTCTGGTATTTCTTTTAGCCTGCATTGTAGCAATTGTTGTTGTGGTCCTGATGGTTTTCTTCGCTTATCTGTAAGGTGTAGGTCCTTAAACTCCTATTCATCACTGACAAACTCTCTCTCTCACACACACACACACACACACACACACACACACACACACTAAAACACACATTCACGTACTCATACATATTGCTCACACATGCTGCGGTGATCTGGTTCATTTGGCCTCTTTTGTCTTCCTGCTAGGAATGTGTCCAGCTATGATAAGGTCTCCCCCACACTCAAGCTCTCTGTCTTCTGTTCCTGGGCGACTGGTGTGGTTTTTGTGTTGGTGACAGATGCAGTGCTGTGGCTGGCCACTCTGTCTTCCCCTGTGGGCCTGCTTTATCTGTGTATCACATGACACACACACACACACACACACACACACTCACTGCTCATGTTTGGATGTCTCTATGAATGCGGCGGATCAGTAGCTGCCCAAGCTGATCGTTGGGATGGAATTAAACAGGAAGAGCTGGCTGACCTTGTAACCTCTCCCACTCCGTGGCAGAGGGACGGGTCAGGAACAAGGAGGCAAGGACATTTCATCAGTGGTGGATGGAGATAATATACATGTAACTGTCACATATGAAATGACAATCATGAACACGCAGGCATATCTAATCCAAAGCATTTTTTTTTCCCCAACTCATTTTAATCTGACAGAAGGCCAAGCGTATGCCGGTGTGCTCAGCCACCTGTGCTCTTGTCCACAATACAACGTAATGCTCCAGTTTACTGCCAGAACACGGCACTGTTGCGTATATAGTGTTGAAGTTAATTCCTGGGGATTCCCATTCACAAATATTAGTTTCATTTAATGACCTTTTCCAGCTGCCGAAATTAATTCACTGCCATACTTTCACTGTGTACATAGCGAAGCAATGGAGGGGACCATGCCGACAGACACACATACATACATACACACACACATACATACATACACACACACACACACACACGAGCCCGTGGCCCCCATGTAATCCATCATCCTCCACAGACACACAGAGCTCCTTGTCCCCGTGGACGACAGAACACACACCTCATCCTCAGCCCCCGTCTCCTCTTCCATGTATCCCTCTCCAGCGGGAGATATCTATCTATCAAGCAATCACAGCCTGCCAAGGCCCCTCCGCCATTAAAATACAGAAAGAGTGGGAGAAACTGCCAGAGAAAAGAGAGAGATAGAAAGAGAGATAGCATGAGTGAGCGTGAGATGAAATCCAGGTAATACCGAGCTTGTCTGTTCTTACCTGCTCCACCGTTAGCATGCTTCACAGCACATAATGACTTTTTCCTTCTCTCCTGAGGCTTAAGAAAAGGCGAAAAAATATATTTTTATATTAATGCAGTCCCCATCTCCCTTCACTCCTATACTTCTTCCGCCTGCGGATATGCCCACTTGGCTCTCTTAATTTCTATTGTCAGCAGGTCTGAGGCGGAGCGGCCAATCAGGTGGGAGCGATAGCCCTTGGGCCTGGAGTTGCTCTGCGGCTCCAATTTAAAGGTCAGCTGATAAGCAGCCTGATTCATGCATAATCTGGGATGCTCAGCAGGCAGACAGACAGTTCAACAAACACACACACACACACACACACACACACACACACTCAACAGATATACACGTCATACTCTTAGACTATGATTGACCCTCTCAAACTTTTCACTTCGCAGACGGTGATGGACAAGTTTCACTTTGCCTTTTCCAGCCTGAAGGCATTTGTGCCTCTATTGTTCCAGCAATTTAGATAATGTACTTTTACTAATTGCTTGAGAGGAGCGCCTCAGTAAGAATTTGACTTTATGTTTGTTGATTTCCTCATTAATTTATACATAGTGCCTTTTGCAATGTGAAGCACTTAGGGGGGATTATGTGATCCACTCTTTAAATGGCACAGAGCCCTGAGGCACGCAGTGTAGTTTAAATGAAATAGAATTGGGCGTCTTTGCAAAGGGAGTCTGCAACTTAAACAAATCACCATTTAGATAGCTGCAGTGTGAGGCCGGCTCTCCTCTCCCCAAGCACTGCCTCTGGTCAAAAGTGTTGTGTCGTTGCTTCTTCACTTCTTTCTGTTTGTGTAATTTCTTCATAACATCATTGTCATTCTGCATGCCTCTTTATCTGGCATGAATAGCATTAAACAAACAGAACTCAATTTAAATTGACTTAAGTAGAACTTAAACCAATTGACCCTTCGCTATAGTCCTGCCCCTCGAACGTAGACTGGCCAATCATAGCGTAGCATCGATCAGCTCTGACCAGTAACCAAGAACTGTACCGCTCTGCTCCATAGACTCTCATGCTATAGTTTCAGATTGTCTTTATTTTCTAGTCATGGTTAAACGTTGTGTACTAGTGCTAAGCGGAGAGGTTGTTAAAACGTTGCGTTGACCCATCTGCTTCTCTCTGAAATCGCTTTTTCGTTTTTCCCAAAATTAGATATTATTCATTCAGGGAGTGCAGTTAGTGACAGCGTGGGCTCCACTTTGACAGCTTGACGGAGTAGCAGCAGAGGGCGGGGCTTAGCGAAGGTTCAAACCTTAGAAATAGGTGGATTAGAGGCATGAGCAATTAGAGAAAGCCTATAAGTGAATGTTGAGCTTTTAGGTGGATAAAATCAGCTTCGGCACATACTTCACTTCCTTGTAATCTGTAGACGACCATGTTCATATTCTTACTGTGAAGCCAGAAGTCCTCAATCTCAGCGGGGCTCGTCCTTTCATTCTCTCTAATCCAAGTAGCACTCAATTACCTAATTGGATGAGTTATGAGGGTCCTTTTCCTCCCATCTCAATGAGATTAGCACACTCTGTAATTAATGAATTTGGGGCACTTTCAAACGATTTGCAGGATTGTCTATAGGCTACTCCGGGGGCCTGACATGTGTAACAAGATTATTGAGCTTTCGGAATTAGACAATAGAGTGAGATGAACAGTGCGAGCGTTAGCTGTGTTTTCTAAAGACAGGTGATCGTTCCAGTCTGAGCGTGGATCATGTTGATCGCGCTGATTTGTTGTTATTCCGTGTAGTGTGTGTTGGCGGAGGTTGGGGCTTAGTCAGCAATTAGACAGCCAGTGAACGCGCTGCTTCCTGTAATTTGACGTGTATTCTGGTGTATGAATCTGTGTCGTTGTGTGTGTCATGACTTCCTAGTAGCGAGCAGGGAGCTCTCATGCAGCCTCTCACCGCATCATTGTGTTTGACATCTCCGCGGGCAGCAAGCCACAGAATGCTGGTGTGTGTGAAGACATTTGTCCAGCCCGCTGTGGATCAGCATTTGCACCCAGCGCCAGGTTACCTGTCAGCTTTCATATATAGCCACACCTTTGCAAACAGTCCCGCACAATTTCACAAAACAAATCACAACTAGCATTTCGGTCTCCCTGACGCGTTGTCCCAGACAAGGACACACACAAACAATAGAAACGAAATAGATTTTGCCACCAGTGTTGGGGATACAGTGCTACTTCCCTCTGTTTGTCAGATGTGGGCAGAATGGTATGTGCACTGAGGAAAACAAAGAAGTAAAATAGCGGACATTTGAGTAGAATATTTTATTTCATTTCATGTAATCTGAACAGTTCAATCTTGGACGTTTTCATGGACTACTAAACTGCAGTCTCACGTATAATAATGTACAAATCTAAAGAAAATATGGAGTTCTTTAGAGTTAAGATTTTCAAGTGAGTCGGTCCTCAGCCGGCCATTGTAAGGCTTAATTCCTCCACACCTGTCATTTTTTGTCTGTTTTTTGGTCTGTCTCCTGTCTGTCTGCGTCTTTAGAGAACCACCCCCCATTACTGCCCCTTCTCATCACGTTTCCCTGACAGAGGAAACCTTATCTGCTCCATTTTCACACTGCCACGCGCCAGTCACAGTCCTCACATATCTCTAATGGATGTAATTGAACCCTATTCTATCATTCTAATGCACACTATTTCTCAACAACCTGCTACACTCCCTCACAACGTTTCCCATCTCTAATGTTTCCATCTGACTCCATGGCTCATATTGCCCTAGCCATTACAAAATGTAGATAACACTTGGAATGGTAAAAGATGATATCCGTTATTAGAAGAAGACTGATACATACTCTCACGAAATGATTGCTGCCATTAAACTAAAATGAATTGGTGTTGTTTGAACTACACTTTTCCCATCATTTAAGTCCAAAGACAAAATGATCACGCTTTTCAATTAAAGGAAGCAACATTGTTTCATAAATGAGTCACAGCAATGGGCAACTTCCAATGGACAAGCGTAAAAAAACAAACTTTATTAGTCGTGTTGTAGGAATTTATTCGTCCCATACATAACTATTCATCCCTATCATGTTGTACAGGCTTCTGTTGGACATTAAGGCTAATCATACAGCTAATATCCGGGTCAGCAACATGGATCAACGGTTAGTGTTTTATAAGCAGAACTACAGAGAAACATAATTACGTGCGTAAAGGGGTCATGTTGACCAAACAAAATTGCTAAACTGCATGTGTGGGCATATTCAGACACAGGAGCATTACAGAGAATTATTTTTGTCATTGCTATTCCTTTCCTTTCACTTTTGAAACTTTAATTAAGTGGTGAAATAATACTACTTAGCTTGCTTTGCTCCTTATACGCTCACTGATGTTTCAACCCAGGACGCTGAGGAGCTCAACTTCTGTAGTGTCTTGTCTGAGTATCAGGGTATTTTAGTATGTGTGTGGATGTTTTAGCTTCTTAATATATATAGCAAATGGAAGCCAATCCACTCAACCAGATGTTACCTTATTAGGTTCGACCACCCACTGTAGGAGGAGTAGGGTCATAGAGACTAATGGCTTGCATGTTTTACCAGACGGTCAGTTAGAGATTCTCCGAGGCCTTCAGGTGACAAATTACAACCGATATTTTATTTTCTACAGTTCAGCAATGCATCATCTTTCTTTTCTTCTCCACAAGATCACATGAGCTAAAGGTGACGCCCCATTTATGCTTTATATCATTTGTAGTGTCTCTTGAAATTTAAGACACTTTCATTTACACTAACTCACACACTTTGGTGACTGACATAAATGTCAGAAGAAGAATAAATGCTGCACTTGAGTTCCAACAATAACAGCTAAGCTTGCATTAGCTAGAACAGGGCTCTCAACACTCTCACAGCACAGGTCCATTTTCTCATGCAAGGAAAAAAATATATATAACTGAACACGTTGCCAACAGCAGTCAAGTGAGTCACTGTTTCCAGAAACCCGGTCAAGCAGCCTGAATTTTTGTGCTGTTACAGTACCGGTTCTCAGCGCAGCCAAAAAGGTCAAAGAGACACTCTCATTTCATTAAGAATTTCTCACACTTCATATACCAAATATATCCTGTGGGATAGAGTCCTAATATTTCCATATCAGCAATGGATTTCGGCTAAAAATTGTCCCTGACTATGACCATATACAATTTGAGTTAGTTTCACTTTACATTACTGTAGAGGGAAAGACAGCTACGTTTATATTGTAACACATTGAAAAAGTCTTCATTTTTGAACTCGTAAATTACTTAATTAGATAAATGTTTTCCTTCAGAGAAATGCAGAACATGTCAATGTCTTGTTCAGGATGTCCTTAAAATCTCATGAAATCCTTTCCTTCAGAGGTTTGCTAAAATGTTCAGTGTGATCCTGTTCAGGATGACCCTAACTATGACCATGTCAAAGAAGTAATCCATCCTAAACTAAATTATCCTATATCAAAGTTTGATCAAACCTCCCTTTCTTAGAAACAATGGTAATACCTTAAAGCTACAACCTTCAAGCCTCAAACAAATGTACATATATTTAAAAAGAAAGTCAGCTGTAAGACGCACAATTTGGTGTTCAAACACTGCATGACAAACGGGGCAAATCTCTGAAATGAATGATTGAACACACCGGGATTCTATTCAGATCCAAAACCGGCAACAACCAAACAAATGCAGCTTGAGAATGTGTTTGCATGCAAGCTGCCAGCTGACAGCGTGTTCAGAAATGAAAGGAGTCACTTGCAGTTTTATCTGCAAAGAATATGCTTCAAGCACTTACGCTTTTCAGTGCTGCAACATTGCTAATGTTTAAAATTAATTTAATAAGGAGAAGATTAATATTTAATTAGGCTTCTGGCAGTGCTCAGTACTATAATTTAGAATGCACATTGTACATTGTTTGCATAATCAATTAATTGCAGCTTCATCTGTAAATAATATCGGTACCACATCAGTTGCCCAGGCATAGGACACCACTTTCAGGACCTGTGTGTGTGTGTGTGTGTGTGTGTGTGTGTCTTTGTGAAGTAGGCTGCACCGTCACTGCTGCGCCAACATTGAGAAAATCCCCATAGTACTGTCTTATTTACTCTCAGGATCTGTACTGTCACACAGGCATGCACACACAGTCCATGCCCTTCAAAGTCAATAGAGGGGATATAAGCCTGTCTGCTTCACACCACCACGGGGAATGTAGAATATGCCTGCTATGATCTCCTTGAGATCATATTCTATAGGCCGTTGACGTCCCTCCAAGACCGTCATGTCGCTGGTGACCTCAAAACTTAGTACATAACGCGTATTACATTATTACATTAGGACTGCAGCTGTGCAACTGACTTGTGATGCATGTCAGATTGTGTTGCGACAGTGTTTTTACGAAAACATTTATTAGTTACGTAAAAGCTTAATTAATCGTATTTAATTCTAAATCAGCACAAACAATCTCAATATATGAAACAGTCATTTTTCAAATGTCTAAATAAGCTGCCATGTGACATAAAGTGCAGTACTCTACCAGTAAAAACAACAACACTGTCTATCCAGACTGTCAAACATGAAACAGGCCTTTTTTTTCAATCAATCGCAGCGGTTTCTTTGTTTGTTTCTGTTTCTAACAAAAAATGTTTCCATACAAGGATACAAATGTTCATGAGAACATAAACAAAACATTGTAGGGTCACGGATATTGGAAGCCTTCTATGATGGTTCATCCAGTCTTTCCAATTCCTTTCCAATGGCAGCGGCCACATAATTAATTTCATCTTACCTCCAACACCAACCAGAGTTTTTACATCCTCTCTCATCATCCCTGTGCGCCTCCACTCCTCCTACTTTCTCTCTATTATCTTTCTCTTCTTTTCTCTCTCTCCCACATGAGTGTAGCCATGCGCGGTTTTCAGTTTTTGGATCCCATGTGCTAAAAGCCCAGGCCTCTTTGTTCTCTACTGCATGCCACCCATAATGCTGTTCTGGTGTTGACCTCAGCGAGATGAATAATTCACCTGGTGGACAGTGGTAATGTCCTGACCCCCACAGCCCGCTGCACGCCTGGGACACACATTACACACTCCCCAAGGAAATGCACCCATGATTCTCCTCCTCTCACCTCAGCTCCTCTCCACCACCTCCTCCCATCAAATATTTAGCCAGTGGAGTTGGAGAGGCGCACATCCTCGGTTCTCCCATGGCTTTCACTCACTGTCTCACCTCATCCCTCTCCCTCATACGCTACGTATCCTGCTGTTCTTCTCAAGTCTCTCTTTACGCACAGAGGCAACAGGGAGATTGAACGAAGCGATGAGCGCCTGAATCATTTAGGTCCCTGCCCCCCCCCCCCCCCTGAGTGGCCTCGTCAAACATGCTGAAATCTCAGCTCTGTGCTTGGAAGAGAGCTGCACTGATGGCCTGCCGCCGTCTAGCGTAAAAATCTTTCCCAGATAGGGGCTTTGTGGACCAGACCGCTTAGAAACCAGACTCATCTTTTCTCTTTATTATAGTCACAATAGTGCCTGCAGACAGCCTCCGGATGCAGACCAACACAGCCACATATTCTCTCGGCTGTTTCTCTCTGAAAGAAACACCAATGCTGAAATATGAGACGCTCTCTCTTTGGGTGTTTTGAGTGTATCAGAGTTCTGTTTGCGGTCGATGTGCTTGTCACTCACGATGATGTGTGTGTAGGGTGGTGGCGAGTGTGTGGATATGTGTGGATGAGTTCTTTAGGATTGGGATATCTTACTTTAAGAGGATCCTACAATATGTCACAATTTTCTGCCAAAGCTAGAACGTTTATTTTTTTTTTCCTCTGCTCTTCTCACTGGTTTCATGTTCAGTTTAAAGTGATATCATGTATGCAGTTACGTCATGGAGTCTACGCTGGTCAACCACAACGTGTTGTTCTTCAACTTTTTGTGTATCGATTTAGGAAACAAGATCAAACGTGTTTTTTAGTGATCTTTAAAGGTGCTATATACGTGCGTTGGAGCATTTCTATTGCCTCCAGATGGCTCTCAACATGACGACGGGTGAGCTGGCGGCTCGCAGCCAACAGTGCTAACAGCACTAACCATGCAAAGTACAGCCAAAGTGCTGACAGCACTAACAGTGTTTACCTGGGGAGGAACCGGAGGGTGGGTGCTACACTTCCGCGTTATCAGCTGTAACTGCCATATAGTGCAGAGCGAATAAGCACATTCCTCAAAAAGACTAACTATTCCTTTAAAAGATAATACATTTTTCATAACTTTAACATTGATTGCTGCTTATTTAGCCATTTTGATTTATTGTTTGACAGACAATAAAGATTTTCAGGGAGTTTTTATACATATTGTTCATGTCTATGGTGGTAGGTGCAGATATACAACCTCAGAATTTGAGCTTGTGTTCAGAGCATGTGTGTTGGCCCCTGAGGGGTCACGTTTTCTCCTGTGTGTTTGTCATCACAGCTTTTGTTCCCCACAGCGTTGCTATTCTGGGCAGAGAAAGGTCATCTTCACCTCAGATGCTGAAACCTTAAGGATGCTTAGATCATAACACACTATCAGGGGTTTCTGGATGGTGAGGCACATGGTTGTCTGTTAAACAGTCCGTAATGGTTGCTTGTGTACTGCACTAGTATATAAAGTCGATGTCAGATTCCTGTATGCATTCATATTTAGCCCCAGTAAATGTTAGTCCACAGCTTAGGAATGGTTCTTATAAGAACGTTTATATTATAACAAGTTTCTATTTGGCTGGCAGAAAAAAAATGATATTAGATGGTGAGTGTTTGCTGTGTTTTTCATGTATGCGTTGCGTGAGTGTGTTGTTGCCATACTGAAGCAGATGCTATAGTGTAATTTAAGCTCAGGTTTCTGTGCTTGTTGAGTACCGAGGTATGTGACAGTTGATGTGGAGTTCCCAGCTCCCTTTTCTATTTCTGCCTCTGTGGTCCCTGAACATAAGAGGGCAAGCTGGTGGGTGGTTCATGGAAAACTGACCCGAGCAGCATATCACCTCACCCCCTGCACATATGGCAAAGTGACCCGTATTCTTGCGCAAGGCCCCCCCTCCCCCCCCTCACTAGGAAATATTGAAAAGAAGGCTTTCATCACCTGACTCCATATGTGCGGAGAGATTGAACTAACAGCTGCTTTGGAGTGATTGGGAAACAGCTAAGAAATACACACCTCAACCACATTGTAGGTTGTTGAAGGTCATGCGAGACCACGCAACAATGACAGGAGCATTTCAGTGTGTCTTAACTTGAGAGTCTTCTGATATTTTCGACCCGGCACCCCAACATAAAGCTGATGTGCATATGGATTAAGCGATCGATACTTCAAAAGTCCTCACCAACAGGACACCTCAGAATAGTAGGAGGGGTATAAATGAGTCATGTTATCACACCAGCTATAAATGATTGGGATTCAGCTTCCTGCTTGCAAACGATGCTGTGCTCGCTCCATGTTTGTGAGTTGTGTTTTTTCTGTGTGTAAACAGAGATTTGGGTTTCCCATTAAACTGTGTGTGTGTGTGTGTGTGTGTGTGTGTGTGTGTGTGTGTGTGTGTGTGTGTGTGTGTTATACTACCCAGAGCAGCAGTCACCGCAGGGTGGGCTTTTATTAAAGAGTTGTAATGAGTGAGAGCCATCATGAGCCAGCTCACCTATTGATTACCTATAAAGAGCACTCAGTGGAGACGTGCTGTGATCCATAGATAATGCTTTGCACAGGGAGGCTCAACTTAGCCTGGCTCCAAACCTCTGAATTGCCGCCCACATCTCAAATTCTGTTGTGCAATTCAATTTAGATCTGGTGTCACTCTGGCAAATGGCTGTTATCCAGATTGGAGAATCAACTGAGCCAATCTGAGCCTTTGTGGACAAGACTAAACATTGAAATTGTGACTTTAACAGGTGAACATGGGAATCTTGGTCATCGCTCATTTAACAAAGCAAATCGTCTTTGCATTAAGGTGCACTCTCGATAGAGAATACCGACTGTAAACGTACTGAACCTATGCTGACTGTACACTGGGAAAATGCTGAGCCTCAGTGCTGACTGAAAATGACGTCAAAACAGCCAGACATGTCTTTCAGGTGCATCTATTCAGGGGAAATCAAATCCTCCCACGGAAACGGCTAACAAGAAGGCAATCAGACAGAATAATGGAGTGGTAACGAAATGGCCTTTCAATCTGTAGGTCAGTCTGGACTCAGCCACCACACCAATAAGACCCCAGCATTGCAAATACTAAAGCCGTCTGCACACTTCTGCATACCTACAACAACGTGACACACAGAATCGTGTTGACTTCAACACACAGACACAGAATATATATATATATATATATATATATATATATGTCTTGCATCTATGAAAAGGTTACCTGATAATTGAATGCTGTTGTCCTAATGTTTTGCTATAGGGCTACCTCTAACCAACAGCTCTTTAGTTTGATAGCCTCTGGCATCGAACTGCTCTGTTCATATGATTGCTCTAAGCTTTGTTCGACAGCATCCAGTGGTTCCGTATTTGTCGAGAGGTAGTTTTAGATGTAGCCAAGTAAAGAAGGACAGTCTGGGGATGATTATAAAGAAAGCCTCCTACTTTTATATCAGCACAATAAGAGAGCCATGGCAAAAGTTCAGAGCATCGTAGACAATACAGATGATTCATTCCATGTCATACAGGCTAAATATAAAGGCCATTTCAGTAATTGAGTCTTACGTTTACCTCGAAAAATGCTCTTTTGTTAATGGAACTGTCTGGTGTACTTCCATGTGC
This sequence comes from Anarhichas minor, assembly GCF_050575085.1. NCBI lineage: Eukaryota > Metazoa > Chordata > Actinopteri > Perciformes > Anarhichadidae > Anarhichas > Anarhichas minor. The sequence goes on from NW_027466486.1 coordinate 6,233,744, forward strand.
AAGGAGTCGTGTTTCTGTGTTCTGGGTCAGTTTCTTTGTTGATGCCCTATTTTATTTCTAATTAAGGTTTATAATGTTAATATTACTGCTGCTTTTGTTATGATGAGTAGGTATACATAGTATTTGGTACTTAAATACGTGGTTCTAGTTTACTAGCTTCACAAAACCAATCCGCCAATTTCCCTTCACTCAGGTATGAAGTACTCAGTACATGTACTCAAGTGCAATTTTGAGGTATTCTTTATAGAAGTTTAGTATTTTTACATTTCATAATTTAAGTACATTTTCCTGATTATACCAACATAATTTTACTTTTACTTACTTTTACTACAATGCATGTCTTATACTTGTGATGGGGTAGTTTTAAAGTGTGGTATTAGTCATTCTTACTGCAGTAAAGGATCTGATTACTTCCTCCGCTACTGCTCAAGCTGTATCCCGACTTGCTACCATGTGGCCTGTATTTACTTTCTACCTTTTTATTAAATGTCCAAACTCCCAAGTGTGTAATAATCATGCACACTATAGCACCTTTACAAATACAAGACACAAAGTAGTGATCATTGCATGTACACTTCTTTCTCCTAGACGAACGCAGGTCTTTGCATGGATAGATGTGTAAATGATGCAATGCTGTCAGTGGGGGGTGCACAATGATGATGATTGATGAGAAAAACTCCATATCACAGAGTAAACTATTCAGTATTTACTTCGTAGAGTATAGTGGATGAGTTAACAAGAGAGTTATGTTGTACTTATCTCCAGTGTAAACTGGTCAGATTCAATAGGCATTATCTTGGAATAATGGCTTTGTCAGTTGAAATTACAACACAGTCTTTCTTGTTGTGGGTACTATCGAAACCATGGCCCATAGCTGATTTGCTGCCAGACTCTATTGACTGCTGTTTGTTTTTCTCCAAACTAATGTTGCAGGAAAACCTGAGTCTACAAGATTTAGGTTGACTTGTGCAAGGCTACGTGTAAGGTTGTAAGGTACAGTAGGCTTACACCTTAGTATCGAGGCTTGTTTGGCTACACCTCCCTGCACTTGTAAGCTAGACCTTCCAGCAAGCTTGAAGCTAATGTCTATCAAAGCGATTGAGGTGAAATGTGTGGTCCAATCACAATATGTACTCACACGAATATTTCAGGTGCCATTGGTTGCCAAATACTATATGCCTCTTATACATCGGTAGGAGACATGACAGAACAGGGAATCACGTCTCCCTGATATGTGACTAAAGTGAATTTTGCACGCTGCCTGTACTCTTACAAAGTGAATTATCGAACAGATTCTAAAACAAATTTCCTGATGTCATGCAGATTTACAATGGCTTTGAAGGTACTATGCTTGCCAGCACCATAGATCACCCGTGGGGATGAGAAAGCACTGCGGCAGCACTGGGAATGGACAGAAAACATACACTGTGTGTAAGTACAGACGGATCAGCTCCCCCTGAGGCTGGAGAGCGGGTGGTGGTGAGATTGAGGAGTCACCCCATCACTAGTGATCCATGCAGGTTGACACGCAACGCCCCCTTGACAAAACACACAAGAACGCAGTGTCGTTACAACACACAGCCGCACGCACTCGCGCACACACACACACATGTCGCAGACAGTTCATTTCAATGCAAATAAGTGTTCTTGCCCCTCTTCTGGGAGGAGAGCGTGGCAGACTGCATTTTCTCTTCTCTATCAAATGGAGGATCTAGATTATATAGTGAGCTCTCGGGCCGAACCACGCAGCCACGAGTACATAGAGCGCATTGCATGTTTGAATTGATTTATTGAGTTTTATGTTAAGCAGTTTTTTTTTTTTATCCTGGCTTGTGGCATTTTCACTTTGTCCGTACAGGAGGATGCACTCATGCTAATCGTGAATGATGCATATAGTGTCTTAAATGCACTGTGAGGTTTAATTGTTTTGCGTCACAGAGTTGCATTATTGTTATGCTGATGCATGGTCCGCTCTATACTGTATGCCTGCAGCATTACAGATGAGGCGAGATTCTTCCGCCCTCCCAGTGGGCTGTTGTCCTCAAAAGAATGGAGGCTCCTCACTTCATCAGATAGATTACAGCCAATTAAATGTGTCCATTATCGCCCATTAATGACCGCCACCACTTCTTCCAGAAATAGGCCTGACCAAGCAGCGGCCGTGGACGTGAAATTGACCCAAATACATCAAGATGAGTTTCCATTTTTCCACCTCATTTTCCCAGCCCTCATCAACAGAGGCCTATCATTGAACCGAGTCATCCTTCACATTGATTCCCAGGGAGATGTGTATCGCTGGGTTAGCATGTATGCATGCAGTGCGTTTGTGCATGTATAAGCAGACGCATCTAACTGCACGCACATGTTCCCGTATTAAAGGTGTGCATGTGCATTCATATGTGCATGTCCATACCTAACGTGTGCTCGTGTTTTTATGTGTGCTGCTGTGCGTGTGCACTTCGTTATTTGAGGTCGTGCTCTTCGAGAGACAGGCTGCTGCCCTGAAGGATTGACACTGTGTGGCACCTCTCTCCGTCAGCCTGATCAGTCACCTCTTTGATGTAGCAGCCTATATTAAGGCAGCCTGACACTTGCCAGCTGAATAGGCCTGATTGAGACAAATACGAAATCTCAGGTCGTATGGACAACATAATGCTGAAGGACCTTCGCCAATCAGTGGGTCGTATTGCAACACTTTCTTCCAACTACTATGCCTTTTTAGATGTGGCGCAGATTTGAGTGTTGTGTGAGCACCTATCTGTGCCTTGCAGTTCAGTTTCCTGTGTTCACAGTCATTTGGAAATGTTGCATGCTTAACTTGCAGAATAACAAGAATTTCAGGGAATGTTGGCAAGCTCAGATTTCCTCCCTGTCTACTCTCTTTCTTTCTCTCTTGTACTTTCTCCATTCTTTACAAGCTCAGGGGAGTCGACGGCTGCCCCCTAACCTAGAAATCCGGCATTAGAGGAACAGCCTGACAATTAGTCTGCTATTGCCTCACTGGGACGGGATCAGAGTAATAAGTCAGACAAAGAACAAAAAAAAGAAAAAGAGAGAGGTTTAAGATGTATTCCTGCCATGGGAATATTTGAAGAAACATATTTAGGGTTTCCCATTTGTCACTTTGAGGTGTGTTCAAATAAACTTTGATGTACCGGTCACATCAGAAAGTGGCACGGTCAAATCCTAGCGAAATTTGTGATGCTGGAAGCTTGGTAATCTAGTCCTATCTTTAACTGGGCAGTAAATTAACACCATTAATTTGTGGGAACATATTGGAACATACTTCCATTGCTGTCTCATCACTGACTGTTTGTATGGTGTATAAACGTGGTTTTATAGAACTGGATGGTGCGACACAGCTAACGTGATCCCTCCATTTTGGACTGTCGGCTCTCCGTTCCCTCAAAGGTCAGCACTGTCAAGATGACTTCCAATTGTTCAATAGTTCAAATTCATATGTTAAAGTTCACCTAAGTTTAATTAACCCCATGCAAAAGCACTGCATGCATTTACTGATGAAAGCTGCGGGTGAATCTACTGACTTCAGTGATTCCACTGAATTTAATTGATTTTGGTCAAGTATTTCGTTGTTATTTATGCCGGCGGGACTAACACCAAATTAGGACTGGGCAAACTTGAAGAAATTCTAGGTTCATTTTTGATGCTTTTACTATTAAAAAAAAACATTTTGCAGACTGCTTTTAAGTATATTCATTATTTATACTGTATAATAAGCCAACACAGGGGCAGTTTATGTGTGAATGTTACCGTAAATTGTGTATCTTCATTATCATAAGGTATATAAGGATGGTGTTGATAGGGCTAATGGTCCGTTTGTTGATCTGTTCCTCCATCTAAGTTGTCAAGATACTTTGCTCTCAGATGGCTTGACTTAACACCAGCCTCAATCTCGCATGGCTGGTTTCTACACCATAGGGAATGACAGACTCGTGATGGATGATGTGACAGAATCAGCCCAAGTACAGAAGGTACACGTGTACAACACGGACCCAAAAGCTAGCCTGAGCTCTTGCTGCTTCTGATTGTTAGCTAAAATCATTTGTCTAGATTCCTAATCCTTAACTCTAGTCCTATACTCATACTGAGCTGCAACTGTCATTGTCACCATAGGATAATTCTGCATCATTTTGAAACTATAGACAATAATGTCTTAGCAACCAATTAGATATAAACCAATGTATTGGAGGAAAAAAAAATAATAAAAAAGCATTAGTATTGACTTGTATAAGCGGAGGGAGGGTGTGAGCACATGAACATACACATCACTCCTAAAGAAGCTTTTTTTGACACATGAACTGTTAAGAGGAGAGTGAAGAGAGAGACGAGGTAAGTGATGAAGTGAAAGCGAGGAAAAAGTTTCAACCTGCTGTACACTATAGCGCATCAGTCAAAAAGTAACTTTGTGTGTGTGCGTGTGTGTGTGTGTGTACATGTACAAGTGTCTGAGAAATCAGACTTTCTAGCACCTCTGATAGTTCCACGGTTGTTGAAAACATTTTACAAGATCAAAGCGTTTAACACTCCCGAGGCCTGTGCACCAGCCAGCTGCCTCCCCATCCGTTTTTTCACAGACACACACACACACACACACACACACACACACATAGTCATACAAGCGCACACAGTTCATCCAGCCTTTCCACACATCTCCGAGGATTTTACAACGCTGAAGTTACCCAAACACTGCACCTGGAATGGACCGCCACCAGGTTCTGAGATAAGCCGAACGTAGTTGGAGCCCCTCAGCTCTCGCCTACTGAGCGGCAGCCACAGCAGCAGAGTGGTATCAGCTCGACCACAGCAGCCAAGGTCCCTCCCTATATCTCTCCTCCACTCACCCCCCCACCACCCCACCCCCCCCCCCAGGTGCTCTTTGACAGAAATAATTGAGGTAGGGAGGTGATGAGAGGTTAATGAAGCACTCCCAACACACGGCTGACCTTTCCCCAGCCCCTGCGCAAATCATCGCAGCACAGTTTTTGGGACATTTTTAAATGAAAGCCTTTAAATAATTTATCTAACTATAGTTCCCGGAAGGCCCTTCATTAGAAATTGGCCGTGACATTTCCCTCCTCCCCCCAGCCTCTCATACTTACCGCCTCACATCCAGTCCAAGAATATCACTGTTGATTTCTCCCGCCTTTGTCTCCTCTGCTGTCATCTCTGTCTCTGTCTCAGTGTCTCCCCCCTCTCTCTCTCTCTCTCTCTCCCTCTCTCTCTCTCTCTCTCTCTCTCGCTCTCTTTCTATACTCTCTCTGTCTGACATTAGCCGCATTAAAGATTAAAATCTCTGGTGTGTTCCACACGTGGCTATGAGATGACAGACAGGCGGCAGGACAGGAGACGGGATTTTGCCGCGGCGGAATGGAAATTGTGCTTATTTAATCTTTAAATGTGTTGCGGGCCGACTGAAATAGATTGCAGGAAGGAAACAACGAGAAACATGAAAACTGAGTAATCGTCTGCTCGGGTACTAAGCTGCACGTTGTGGCAACTAGCAAATCAACAAGTTCTTTCCTATTACCTGTGTCGTTTGAAATGCCACCATGGCGTGGTTGTATGATTGAGAATTGAGGATTGATAATAGCTTGCATCAGGAGAGACAGACAGACTCAACCGTTATGCCTCCTTGTTAGTTTACTTTACTGTATCTCCACAGGAGGCAGGATACACAATATTGACTTCTGTTTCATGCCTGCTTGATTGTGATGAAGACAGATTTGTACAGTATTAGACAGGCTTGTATTGGGAATGGGTTCAGGGAGGAAATCAAAGCCGTTCTATAACAAACCTCTGTGCTAACAGATGGACATATGAGTATGCCTGTATAGACATAAATCAAACACAACACAACAAAGTCGCCCCTCGGTCTGGTGCATAGGTGTGAGAGATAAAACAAACTAGATCAGACATGTTAAGGGAAGAGTGCTGTCACTTCACAAGGAAGGCAATTCATCAGGCCTATTTCACTGATGAAACAGAGGAAAATGAGACTCGACAACCGCTCGAGTTATACAATATTGATATGAGCGAAAAACGTTATCAGATACAATGCGTGAGGCACTGCAGAAACTCAGCCTTCCCAGGGGGAAGAGCAGCAGTAAGGCAATATCCACTCGTCTCAGACACTCTCATAACCTGAACGGCTTCTGTATAGCTGTAGGAAGTCTCCACAAAAAATCTGGCAACTCAGTTTAGCAGACGTCAAATATTTAACCTTTTCTGTTTGGTGGTCGACACACTCTTAGCACAATACAACCAAAGCAGAACCCCAAGCAAATGGACAAAACATATTCAACCAATTTGACAACCAAAACACAGTAATGCACTGCATATAGCAGCAGAAAATGTTGTATTAAAATGCACATTTATCAGTTTGACAACATGCACGTTGCATTTGGAAATGCAAACACAGAACCGCTACCCTCCCCTGTTTTTGTGTTTGTCTGGCAAGAATAGGGTTTTTAGGGTACCATGGCAGGTGAAGACGCTGGTCATTTCAAACACATTACAGTCACCGGTTAGATGTGATGAAGCACTTGTTCATGGTACTCTGCTTGTTGGGTCTATTCAACAGCTCTGTACATAGTGCTTCAATTTTAAATCGGTGAACTTCTCATCAGAACGCCTCTAATTGAATCTGACAAGTGGTGAATTGACTAAACTCATTTTGCAGACTTTGCTTCTATCTTCCATGCTTTGATATTAGAGGTTTGCTGCAGAATCCAAAATACCCGTCGCTACCATACACTTTTTTTGTCTAACTTCAATTTCATCCAGTAATTATGCTTTTACATTGCACTTGTGTCTGTAATTCACTTGCCATGAAGTTATTATATACCATGTGGCATCAGCGCGATGAATCTTTTTTTACATGTATTATTATCCTCTTCATTAGTGAGGGAGTTTTCTTTCGCTCCCTTAATAAATCTGTTTCTTCTCTGCTGCTGTATCAGGAGTTCTTTTTATTACCTAAGGAACAAGCACAGATTTATGCCTCTGTCCGGGACCGAGGCAGACGTGGTTTACAGTGTGCGTTGTGAGGGATCAGTTGTGTGCAGGATCAGTTTTCAGGACGACAGGGAGGACTAACAGGAGAGGAGAGGAGGATTGTCTGGTTGTCTTTTACCTTGTGCTGTGGTGGATGCAGGCAGATATAATTGGGAAGGACTGCTTCATTAACTCTCAGGGTCCATGGCCAGGGTCTGTCTGTGGCTGTCTGTGTCGCTCACCTTGGAAGACTGCTGCTCCGGCTCTTTTTCTCTTTCTCTGGCCCTCAGTTTATGTCTGGTCCTTTCTGCTGCTTTATTGTCGGCTTAAGCCTGTATTTGTATTGAAACCAGGGGAAGCCATGGGAGATTCACTGACTGATGTGTGCATTGCACCTAAATAAAGATGGATGAGCTAATTATCTACCTATGGAAGGCCTTTAGAAGAAATAAGGCTCTGACTTACTGACATTTTATTTTGACAACTTTACAAACAACAGTGTAGTTTCAAATAATAATACAAAAAAGTTACAGAATAAAGGCAGGTTAACCGGCACATTTAGACCTATTTATGCGCATTAACTGTAAAAATGAAGTGTGTTTGTATCCATATATTACTAAATCACGATGCCTTGGTGTTAATTTTTTTGTAACAAATCCTAGTTCAAATTTTCACCTCACAAAGTGTAATATTCCCTGTGGCTGTACGATTCTATTTTGACTATATCCTGTGTCATGTGCCTGGTGATGTGCTTTTCTTGTTTCAGTGGGTTACGCTATATTTAAGACAGAGCAAAGGGCAAAATGCACTATTACTTGCTGCCTCGACCACACATTTGTTCACAGCTCCAACCCGTTCTCATTCCTAGGTGGTACAATGCCCACGTTTTGTCAAACCAGCTGCCGTCTCAATAGACACGTGCCTTGTGTCAGTGATAAACACATGACTGCTCTCTGTGTCTTTAAGTCTACCCACAAAGAAATGATGCCCATGAGTTTGGCTGTCACTGGGAGACACGCTTTGTTCTTGAGTTCAGAGGTCTGACACCACGGCAGCTGTCTGCCTCATTTGCCATCGACACATTTCTTAACTGACTAGCGTATAAAACATAAATGAAGCAAATTAATAATCATCAGCTACAGTATAATTGTGCCGTAGGATGTTTGTCTCCGAGTGATAGTGTGCATACTTCTACCAGTAAGACTGCAGCAGTACATACAGTTAAAGTAAATGTTACCTGTGTTCTTTGTATTTTCTGTTTATATCAAATAAAGTAGGTTTATGGATTGACATAATTTAGGGTGTGTAATATAATACATAGGACATCATGCATTCAGTAATTGCCCACAGTGCGTTCAGACGCCAAAGGGTACTTTTCACGTGACTATTGAGACGCTGTGGGTTTGACAAAACGTTGGTGTTGGACGATCTGGGAAAGGGAATGGGTTGACAGTACTGTTTCCGAGATCTTGGCATTTTGAGCGTAGGAGTTTCTGCCTTCCATTTTTCACCCACAAGCGTACACACAACCAGAAGTATCACAGTAATGTAAGTAATTGGATGTTAAACAGCCTGGAATAAAACAGATGGATGGCAGCGTTACAGCAGCGAACACAGGAAATGGACTTAGCCCAGCCCCTCACCCCTGCTGTTCTCCCATAATCTTTTAGTGTCCTCGGTTCTCCCACCATAACACACTGACGTACAATTACAGACTTTATGCACACCCTTAAAGTCCAACTGAAATCACATGTAGTCATCTCTTTTTGTTGTTAAAAATAATGTGAAGGTTTTTTTTTTTTTATTGTTAGAAAGAAATAAAAAAAGGTCTTCAAAGAAATAAATGCTTCTTATCGCCTCAGCCGGCTTGAGGGGTGTGTTAGCGACTGCCAGAGTGCCAGTGTTGCAGTGTTAGGGAATGAGAGAAAATATAACTTGTTGTTTCTGATATTGAAGAGTGACACCGGAACACACCAGAGCAGCGTCAAAATACGGCATTCGGTGAGCTGCCGTGTAATGTCTATGGAAAGCTGTGCTCCGAGCTCAAGCTGCAACCGTTTTCATTCATTTGATTAGACTCCAGGCAACCGCGCCGACCATCGTGCAACACACTTCATTCAAACTCATGAGAAACAAAAACAAACTCATCATAACCATCTTTGTTAGTCTTTCCACTGCTCCAACAATCACCAACTCTGGATTGAGAGTTTCAAAGAGAGACTAATTGGTAACAGAAACCCAAAAAGTAACCACTGTAACGCTTTCACTGTTCACTAACGGTGCATCTGGTGCCGACCAGCATGTTGGTTAAACTTGACACACCGGGAAAAAAACCGAAAATAAATAGTCATACTGGCAAAGGGAAAGGAGCTTATTGCCCATTTTTAGTGGGTTTTCCTGTGTTTAAAAACCCCACTTATAGACGCAAATCTTTGTGGAAAAAGTGGTATAACTTCACCATGATTTACATGCTGTTTCATGTGCTGCAGCTAAGCAGCTGATATTAGCAAACTGACGTTAGCGGTACACTTTTCCTTGCTAAGCTAAGGTGCAGGACAAAACGTGTGTTGATGTTTGTGAATTAGATAAAAAGGCGAGTTTAGCAGGGAAGCTAACGTTGGTTGTCTGCTCTCTGGCTCAACGTGACCGTCTGCTCTGTCTATACATCAAACCAGCACGTACGGGTACTACGCAAAACGTTAAGGCCGATTATCCTATTATAGATGTCAATGCAACTTTCCGTGTGTTTGGATTGTAATCTTGACGAGTTTGTCTGCATTTATTTCTTGTCGACATGTCGAATCATTATTTGTCAACCTGGCATGATCCTTAATAAGTTAAGGTTGGTCACCGTCATACCCCTTCTGTCTTCCCCGTCCAAGTGGATAAATGACACAACTCTGACGTCACGGCTTTTTATGCAAGATTTTTATTGGCTGTATCGAAGTAACATCTTCACCTGTAAACAGACACAGAAGCGGTATTCTGTCGAATTAATGCAAAATGATGTAGCGCCATCACGAAAATCATAATTTTTCCTTGATTTCTTCCTCAAAGGAGAACACAGGATAATTGATTTAAAGAGCAGATATGTATGCTATAGCAGACAAAAAAATAAATAAATTAAATTTCACCATTGATCTCATCTATGTCCACAGAGTGCATTCAGCCGTCTACATTCTTTTACAGAAGGCCGGCATCGTATCATATTTTGTCACATACGATTAGAATGCCGACCGGGAGAACATTTGTTTTTCTTTATATTTGTGCGCGTATGTGTGTATATGCACATGTTTGTTAATTTGTCTCTGTCTGCCATCCTCTCTCCAGATAACATACCCCCCCCCCCCCCCCTCCAGCTACTTGTTTATTCAGCACAATGACAGCCTTACATATTACTGCTGTTGGCTTTTTTGTTGTTGTTGCCACTCACATTAATCATTTTGCTGTTTTGTTAACTGACTGATGTAAAGTGGGCTAATCCCTTTATGAGAGGAGAGGGCGAGGCTGAATTTGTCAGCGAGTGTTCGCTAATGAATCGAGCTTGTATCATCGGTATGCACAATGTGTTATTGTGTAATGTGCATGCGTGCGCGTGTGTGTGTTTTGTCTTGGAGGTAGCGGGGCTAATTTCCACCCTGCTAGGGTCCTAGAGGACTAAGCTGCTTTTGACCTGATAAGCTCATTACAATTCCACACTAATTACAACAGGCCCTGTTTGGCTGTCACCAGATGAGAACAACAGGTCCCAACCACATCAGCCTACCTAAGAGAGAGAGAGAGAGAGAGTGAAGTAAGGGAATAGAGGAGCGGATGGATAGATGCTTGTGAGGAAGAGAAAGAGAGAACACGAGTGTGTAAGAAGAAAAGGGACAGTGAAGGAGATGGAACAGATGGAGGGTGAAAGCAGTATGGATGGAAAGACGATTAAGAAAGTCATTATGATCGGTACCATGAGATGTAGGAATTACAAATAGAAAGTCCTGCAACTTTGATGCAGAGAAAGCGAGACGATGACAAGAGAAAGAGGGAGAGACGGAGGCGAGAGGGAACGAGAGATTGTAAATTAGCCGGGCCGCCGCAGAGCGTTTTCTCTGACTTGTCGAGGCTAAACTGAGGGCAGCAGGGAGTGGGGCCCGATATGTCAGAATCTCCTTGGCAACCAATCCTTCAGCCGCCCACACACACACACACACACACACACACACACACACACACACACACACTCCACAAGCAGCACCCTGTTGAGGCTGGGCAGTATGTTGTTTGCATCCCAGCCCAGATTAAATCTAAAGCAGGGCCCAGCATATTTATAACAGGGTATCTCTGCCTGTTTCACATGTTGAAAACCAGACCAGCTCTCTTTTTACACTTTCCCGTTCGTATTTTTTTTTCCCTCCCCCCTTACATCCTCCAATTCCCTCCATCCCCCTCCTCTCTTTCTGTCTGTCTCCCTCTCCCTTTCATATGTGCCCTTTTTGTTTCTCTGTGTTTTTCTCTGGTAACTCTGGCTGCACTGCCCGCAGTCAAAAGGATCACTTGTTTCCATTCGGTGCATATGTGCTGTGTCTATTGTGTATTTGTGTGTGGGTGTGTGCACTTGCATTTGTACAAATATGTGCATTAACATGTGTGTGTGTTTGTGTGTGTGTGTGTGAGCGTGGGCTGTGCTTTCTGCGGGGCAAAAGCACTCACAGGGGACCCGTCTGCCTCGACCTCTATTATTCCCTTCCATTTGTTGTTTCCTCTGACACTGCCGCAGAATGTAAAAGGGAATTATTAGAGTATGTCGATTTGTTCTCTATGTCAATATGAAGCATCCCTTTAATCCCACCCTAGTGCCACAGTCTGTCATTCAGTCACTCTGCTCTGCTCTAGTCCAAAGCCACTCGAGACAGGGGCCTCACTCACTAACCAGGCTTTTCTAAGAGACAGCAAGCAACCCCCAAGGCCACAGCCTGTGTGTGTGTGTGTGTGTGTGTGCGCGACGCGGGCAAGATTGTTTCTGTGTGCTTGTATATGTTTGTTTATCCTCGAGTGAATGTGTCTTCTTTTCATTGAGACCTGACACACGTGTATGTGTGTGTTTTGTATTTGATGTCTAGCTCACTCCAGGGTAGTGTCTGTGCTGCCCCTGGATAGCAGCTGGTGGGTGGGCAGAGCAGAGCAGAGCAGAGCAGAGATGAGTGGGTTAGCCCCTGGCACAGATCTGCACCTTGGGACCAGTATAGCTGCTGGCGCCAGCCATCTTTGGCACCAACTCGTCCCCGGCCGGTCCTCCAAAGGCTGAGCCCCTCAGGAGAAGTCTGATTGCAGATGTCCACAGTTTCCATTTATGTGGCAAAACTGTTAAGATATCATTTGTGTGTTTTTGTGCGTGAGGAGGTTTGTGTATATGCGTCGCACCACGTGACGAGCAGTTTGTCCTTGGAAGCTGAGGCCGCGTAACCCTGGCAGGAGAGGATGGGGACGGTTGCCTCTACTGGGATGACACTTAATTGGACTCCTGTCAGCTTTCGGCTGTCTTTCACTCTACTCACCTCCCTCCCTCTCTGCTGCAGTGTCTATCTCTCTCTCTCTCTCTCTCTCTCTCTCTCTCTTCCTATGCTCATCTACATTTGTTCCTCCTCAGCCTCCACGTCTTCCACAGTGAAACGCTCTTTGGCCCCACCTACTTCAAGCTCCCCCAGGTTTCTGTCTCTCTATGTCTCTCTCCCTCTCTATCCGCCCCTCATACTCATCCCTCTTTCTTAATTTGAGAAACAGCAGAGGGATCGATTGGTGGTCGCATCCTCTCATCTCCCCGCCCTCCTCAAATGTATTATTCTCTCAAACACTCACACACTGATGGTCCCCCGGAGGGTCGGGTTGTGCAGTTACTAACACGCGCACACACACACACACACACACACACACACATGCTCACATATACGTGACATATATGTCAGATGTTGACGCATAGTCACATCCCTGTACAAGAACACACAACCGAGGGGCCCACAGACACACCGTAACATGCACAGTGACAACTCATACATTATGGATATGCACAGACGAGAGCAAGATGTATTCACACGTGCACATTCATTTAAGCAAACTCAGACACTCTCGTTCACAAGAATCAGAATGGGCTGGGGGATTGTGGTCTGACTCAGCATTTCACATGCACTGGTAACATTTCAGCTCTGTCTTCATCAGCTGTGATGGCATATTTAGCAGAGAGCATTATATTAGTCATACGGAGCGATACGGACAGAGCTGCTCTTACTGTAAATGAAAGTGTTGTGTCTCTCAAAAAGGAGAACTTTTCAGGAATTTGTTCACTCTGGTGATAGAAATAAGAGATTCGTAAAGGTGGCGTGATTTCATACAGAGTAGTTGGAAAGATGTGAGTGGATGAGGGTCGGATAGGCGGCACAAATTGAAGCAAAGATTCGTCCATGCAAGTTGAATTGATATCGAGCACAAATTCCTCGCTTATTCCAACCTGTGTGACTTCAATCCATGAATGTCAGAAAGAAAAATGAGAGCGTGTGCTGTAAATTTGTTTCAGTTTCCACCGGGAATGAGGGGGACATGTCCCCGACACTTTTCAAAGTCCTTTTTTGTCCTCCTCCCTTTTATGGTTTTAGGTTTTAGGTTTTAGGTTTACTAAAGTCTCTCTGAACAGCATCCTTTTACTCTCTTGTCAGTTTTTATTACAATCAAAGCAGTAAGCTTAATGAGCAGCCATGAATACGTTGTGTATTTTTTCCCTGGTTTTCGCCTCTAAGGCAAAACACAGGCTGTTCCTCCTCATTGATAAAGGTTGTCAGGGTTGAATGCAGCCTGAAAGGAATACCTGCAGACAGTATTTAAACTTGACTAATTTGGATAAAAAGAAAGAAAAACAAAAACTGTATTGACAGTTGATATTCTCCTTAACATATACTTGAATTGAAAAATCTAAAGATAAGAGCTCTTTGTAAAGATGCACAAATGTTATCAGTTGTATACAGAAAGTATAAGGATGCTAACAATGATTTTAAGAAGGGTTGGAGCATTAACACTGACATAACATTTCTATATTTTGCTACACTACCAATATGAAAAGCTCAACAACAAATGTTATCATAACTTGGTAGTTGCTAGGTAAATTTAAACATATACTGTATATATATATATATATAGTTAGAGATACACAGAAACATCTGTAAGCATAGATCTCAAAAATACTTCAGTAAAAATAAAAAAGGGAAAAATTCACTTTGCATTCATTCTTAATACGCTGTAAAACCTTTGAACCTCTTCTTCTTAGTTGCTTAACTTTAGTTATGTTGGAGGTGAATGTTCTTGCACCGTCGCACTTGCGGAAAATCACCCCGGATAAATGAGCTAAATTCTGGAATTTGAATCTATTTTACTAGAATTTGATACTAGATCATGTTTTCAAGGGTAAGAGCCCCTACAACGTGATGGTTTTGAATGAAAAAGCTTCAGAGATACAAAAGGAAAAATTTGAAGTGAGGAGGTTCTCCTTTCACCGCAGGGCTACAGTCCACATTCATACCTTTGACTGTCTGACTGCCGGTCTGAACCTCAGTCCTCCCTATTGACTCCTTACTGTGTTATTTTACACTCTGGCTTTGGGAGTGAGCAGAGTGATTTGTTTGACGAGATAATTAAGAAAGCGTTTCTCGCCTACGTGAGGCTGCAGCCCCCCCCCCCCCGAATCTGGCAGAGCGCTGTCGTCCTCTCTCCCTCCTATTTATGACTCAGACCGCAACTTCCAATTTACACACCGCCACAAATCACCCGCACTAACTTGTTGTAAGAAGGTTTGATGCCGTGTGCTTGGCTATTAGGCTGATGCAGAGAGAGTGCAGGTAGGTTTGCTTGATGCTGAGGAATTAGCCTTCAAAAGATTGGCAGATGATACTGAAAGCTGAAGCCAGATGGGTAGGAGGACACAGTTGTATGATTTTGATGTCAGTACTGAGAAAAGACTATTCTGTCATATTGTGCCACGGCGTTTTCTCTATTATTATTTTTTGTCCATCTGTAATAGAAAGCAGAGCCAAATCACATTGATGAGTCCAGGGCCATCCCCCCCTTGGAAGAAAATGAAGTCTGAAATTGCCGCTTTATGACGGACTTAAGATGTTTCATTAGCTGTTTAAATTGCTCCAGCCAAGTAATTTACCTCACATCTAACATTGACCGTCTTGACTTCACTTTAAGTCTAGATCCCGATCGACACCTTTCATCAGCTTAAGTCTCCCTCAGATGTCGGCTTCTCAGATGTTTCGGTCTGATTGAGGAACTAAGGTGAATTGAAGATGACAGGGAAACATTCCGCCTGTGTTGTGTTTGAGCTCTGCCACTTGACACATGCACAATTCAACCATGCTGTAGTATTTCACCTGCCTGGTAATTAAAGGACACTAGTTTCAGTGAAAGCTGGCCATGTATGCTCAACTAGCCAGAGGCAAGATTAGCAACTAAAGTAATATAGCAAAGCTGATGTTTTTCAAAAGGCTACATAATTAGCCACGCTGTTCAGCCTATAATGTGGTTTGTAGTTTATGAAGTAATCATATAATAATTGTAATCGCATTCGTGCACAAACATCTTATCGTAAAACATCATTAAAGGACGGGACATAAAAGCAACATAAAAGAAGTTGAATAAAATAATGATTGGTGGACTCGTGCATAAAGAAGCATGTAAAAAGGGATTTCAGAAGATTATGATTATTTTTGCCAAATTGCACCAATTAAAGTGCGTGGCCGAAGATCACAAAGACTCAGCCACCTTGAGTTTTTTAGACTCTTAGCTGGGTCTTGCTTGTAAATAGCAAATCAGCGTCCTCCTAACAAAGAGAAGCAGAGATTGGATTTTTCATCTCTGTCTTTCATTTTTCAGATATCGGTTCTCAAAAAGTGAGGACATGCTTTGTTTATTCAAAGCTACCTTTTGAAAAGTAGCAAGATGTGAAGGAGTGATTTGTTTGATCGCAGTTCACACACACACACACACACACACACACACACACACACACACACACACACACTCTGCGCAACAAAAGCCCATACCACACAGTGCCCAAGGATGGCAGGCGTTCACTTTTAAAAGACTGTTATGGAGAGCCCCATTACAGTGCAGAAGGTTTCAACCTCAATTATATGGAGAATATATAGTAGTCAAGCTGCTAATGAAAATGGAGGAGAGTGTCTACTCTAGCAAACAGCTTTCCATGAAAGATGGGGGAAGTAATCTATTCTCTCTACGAGGAGCAGTACTTTTTCCCCTCTGATTGCCGCAGCTTTAATGAAGAGCTTACATACCTGAGGGGACTGATTGAGGAGCAAAGCATCGTGCAACATATTGGACGTGGCTCTAAAATGGAAGTCGGCGAAGCAAATCTTTACGTTGTGTGTGTGTGTGTCTACCCGTGTGTGCTTTGCTAAAACCTATTGTTCATGCCTCCTTCGTGTGCGCTCTGTACACGGTGGAGGTGTGAGCTCCTGCCAACAAGCTTATACCCGAACACTGATGCTCACTTGGAAAAGAAACGGACACGCTAGATATGCAAGCGGATGCAAACGCGGTGGAACACGGGAAGGTGAAAACATAGATTCACGCATGGATGCCTTTGTGTCTTGACACCTGTGTGTGTGTGTGTGTGTGTGTGTGTGTGTGTGTGTGTGTGTGTTGATGTGTGGGCAGCCAAGCGGAACCAAGGGCACACGTCATGAGCAAATACTTGTCAACATTTTGATGTCCTCTATGTCACTCCGTCAAACTCTTTAGGCCCGTAGAACATGAAAGAAGATCACCTTTTTGTTTAACTAAAAACAAGCTGTTGTCGAATCTAGTCCTCATCCAGACCTACCTCACATTGCACATTTGTACTGCTTTTTATGCTGACAAGCATTTTTAGGCTATAGAGAATGACACCAGTGTCTGAAAATAACGCTTAAGTCGGGGTAGTATGTCTTTGGTGGATATATCAGGGCCATCTGTGGCACTACATCTGGCCGATACGTCATGTAGACATAATGCATATACACGTCTGGGGTGGATTTGGCTTAAAAGTGGGTGGAAAAAATAAAACGGTATAACAATCCAACACTTAACAGATTCAAACCAGAGGTTGTAATATAAATAGAATAAAATGCCTTTGAGCATTTCAGTTGGTTGTCGACGTATATTGACAAAGGGATAAGCAGTAAACTGGCACCACGGAGCACTTAAGTGCGAACAGAATGCCGTGTTGTAATTTTAATTTGCTCCAGTTGTACGTCACACTGTTGTTGTAAACTTGGCACACTTAAAATGAGTACTCATTGTTTGATGAGCTAATTGCTTTTGTACAATATAATACATTTAAGAATTGGCAAGGTAACGGATTTATATGAAAAATGCATTCTGATCTTAGTAGGTTAAACATATTCATAGCAGCTGGTGGGTTTATATATTTCATTGTTTACCAGCCCCTTGGAAGGTGAAACAAACCCTAATCTTGGACACTAAGTAAGAGTTCCTGCAGACAATGTGCAATCAGTGTTGTTTACACTGCAGCTTTCCTGCAATCGAATCCAATCAAGAGAAGTGCGCCTGCATGCCTGTTTTACCTGTGGTCAAAAGAACAGCTTGTCTTGTTAATCATTTATCATAAATATTGGTCTTGGTAATATCGACGGACGCGGGGAAAAATTCTGTCTAGACTAACGTCTTGCGCCAAACTCAAGCACTGTTCAGAATAAAGAGAAAGAGAACTCCAGTAACTCAGGGCCGGGCTGTGAAAGATCACGCCCGGGTTAATACATCAAGCCAGAGGGAGAGAAAGACAAAGAGAGAGACAGGAAATGGGAGAAATAAGATTTCATTTAAGAGCGTGTGCCGCTGCCTCGGAGACAGTGCAGTGATGTGAGTCTGACCTCTGAAAGGGAAAGCAGCAGCAGGGGTCACTGAGGTTGATCCAATTCTGGGCAGTCAGTGCCGACACTCTGATTAAGAGGTGACGAAGAGGGCGGGCCGACCATCATCTCCGCAGGCGGATTCTCTCCAGGCTGCATGTGTGGCGGGAGAGACGAGGAACAGGGAAAGTTCAAGCACCATAGCTGGGCAGATCATTAGTGAAGGCACTAAGATTAATCTAAAGGTATCACCATGGTACTTACATATATTGTTATCTTTTTGAATATTTTCCCTTTTAGATTAAACATCCTATCGGTGTGATCCAGGGGGGTCTAAATACAGTAAGGGACTAAGCAAACATAATCAAGTTGATCAGGCTAAACTCTGCCAGAATATATATTTTTATATGCATAACAAAAAGGTTACCTCCTGTATTGTTTCCCATAACTCTACTGAAACTATAGATACACATTTATGTAAATTATGCCTCAGGGTTGATCTCTTGTGCGTTGACAGGTGACAAGCAGGGCCATAGAACGTTTTAAGGTGCGGTAGCTTATGGTAACTAATTGTGGCTAATATTAGCAAGCTTTGCATAAATATTGTATTTTACTGTCACACTATTCTGTTTGTGACTGACTATTCTCTGTTTGTGCTACAGTCACACTGTGTTTCGCAGATAAACTTGTCAGCGGTTTTATTGCAACAGTAAAACAAGAAGAAGTAAACACATCGTGCCTCACCAAGAGACACGAGTCACGTTTGTTGTTTACTTCTAGTGGTCCCACTCTAGCTGCTTTCTGTCTGGTCTTCTAATGATGATGTTTAAAAGCAACAGACAAAATGAGAATCTTGGGAAATGAGGGGAAATGCAGTGTTTGGTGTCATTTTCTTTGAAGAATTGGGGGTAGTGATTGATTTGATTGTAGCCAGACCTCTACCCATGTTGTCTGTGTGTTTCTACGAGTTACTAACAGCTCTTTATTAAATACAGCATTAAAATGAACATAATTAAAATGCAAGACTGCAAACAAGGAGAAGAGAGATATCGTTAGAGGGTAATAAGAGAGGAAAAAAAGAGACGACATCAGTGTCCCTCTGTTCCAGCACAGAAACAAGAAAAACACTGAGGTCAGAGGAAGTGCATTCGGTGTTTCCTCCCAGCCAGTGAGCCAGCCATCGGCATGTGTCAGCATGTGTGTGTGTGTGTGTGTGTTTGTTTGTGCGTGGATGAAGCGGTGGGGGTTTAGATGGCATGGAGGTGGTGGCGGTAGGGAGTTCCCCCGCTGAGCCAAAAGCTGGGCGACTGCTCATCTCTAATGAGGCCTGTCTCAGCAGCCTTTCCCCACCCTGGGTGCCCACACCGCTCTTCCTACCTGTATGTCTGCCAGCCGGCCCAAGCTCAAAGTACACACACACACAGATAAAGTTTTACTATGTTTTTGAATCAGACTGTAGATCTGTCCTTTGTTGCTGAAGATACAGACACGGGTAGGAGACAGACGTGAAACTACAATGAGGCACAAATGGGCAGAGTGGAAGCCATAACACACAAAGATGGAGGGGAGGCCTGCAGAGAGATGTGAGACAGTGCGTTAATCCACGCGGCGTAGCATTTCCTCCGTGGATCTGTGCGCGTTTGAACTTTTCAAGGGGGAGGATGGCGAGGAGCGATCGGCCACTCTGTAAATGTCAGTGGATCTGCGCAGCCAGACAGCTACGCGCCGTCGCCTGCCACTCATGTTGTCTCTGTCTGGGTGCTGTTTTTATTTTTTTCTCCTCTCCTTCCCCATCCTCCGTCTCCTGCCCTCTCCCGCACTTTTATTATTGTTTTTTACCTCTGCCTCGCCATCGCCTGCAGGAAAATAGCAGATCCTGTAATAGACACGGCTGTTTTTTTGTTTCCAGTGTTTCCCTCTCGCTCCCCTCCCTTTCTCTGAATCTCCTTTGCATCCAAATCCACCTCGGCAGCGACCTCTCTGTCTCACATTACTCAGTTTTATAGACAATATAGGATTCTGTCAACCCTTTATTTCTTCCTAATTTATTAGCCTACCTATATTTTGCTCTCCTGTTAATTCGATTTTTTTTTCTTGTTGTTTTATTTCATTCTTTAAAACCATCTGCAATTTCCTTGGAAAATACCAACGGAGGGTTCCTTCATTTAATTTGTACGGAAATTAATTTGTCAATGTGAGAAATTGGATACATGCTAATCTAGTTAAGCCAGCGCTTGTGCTCTCTTTATAGCATTCAGGAATACTTGAGTAAAAAGGCAGCGACAGACGACAGGCAGAGTAAGAATTCAAAGACAAATGAAAAGGAAAATACAGCTGTTGGAGACAAAAGAAACACAGGAAGCGATAAAGACAGGTAAAGAGAGGAAGAGTATTAAAATCAAAATGCCGAGAGGCGTGGTCATAAAATGGCTGCCTTTATTGAGCAGGGCACAGTAGGCCAGTTGCTGCCTGCAGGCCTTTTCTAGTCCATCCACTTGTACTGCACTGCATCTCTCTCTCTGTCTTTGTCATCAGTTCATTCCAATGCAGCTTTATCAACGTTGTTATTTAACTTAAAAATAAAATAAAAACATTCTGCCAGAGCACATACAAGGGCAATGCAAATGTAATTTGTAAATGTATTCACAGAACACACACATTTTTGTGTACTTTTCACGAGTTTCTGTATTTTAATAGTGGTATTTTCGTCTGACTCACAATAACATATGGGTGAAATGTTCAGATGTTTGTATTCTTTGTTCACATGTCCACATACTTTTGTCCATTTAGGGTAGATTGAATGAAACAAGTAGTTGTTGATTAAAAAAAAGTATGAAGTCAGATGTGCATTGCAGCATCTATAAAAAACAGAAAGAAGAAGGGAAAGAAGAGAAGAAAAATAAGAAGCATTTTGTCCCTCTCCTCAGCCCCGTCCCTCCTGGCCATCTCCTCTCTGGACTCAGGCAGACTGGCTGTTGTGTGTTTGTCGGAGATATGGACTTGGATGCTCGCTGAGCGACCGCCCACTCCACACATTCCTCTGTAGTCCGCCCGCTCCTCTTGGACGTTGAACAAATTGATTTGGGGCGTTGATTATTCAAGGGGCATATTTCTCTTAACTTTTGGACTTGCTCCTCGCTACCTCCCACTCTTACCGTGCGTCTGCCTCTCTCTAACTCACACCCGTAACCAGCTGCCGCTCTGCAGGATACAGCTGAAGTTCAAGGCTCTGTCTGAAGTCTGATTGCACTGTAGCAGATCAGCGGTGTAACCTTTCTCCTCAGGGAGCCCCACAAAGTGCCCGGAACACGGCTGAGAGTCAGAGATATGGAGACAGAGTGGATCCATAGGTAACAGAATCGCTATCTTTGCTTGGAATAGAGACACACATTCATATCAGGCTGTCACATTGCAGTGGATGAACTTTCTGAGGATTTTTCATATTTATGTTTTATCTGTTGTTTTTCAGTACAGTGTGTTATGGCACTAAAGACACAAATTCTTGCAGCGACATATTACACTTGTGTGTTACTTTGCATAAATATGTTAACTTTTCTAGGAATTTAATTATTTGTTCCACTCCCATATAGATTAAAAGGAATCGCTAAAGGGAATGAAACCCATGACTGCATAAAATCTATATATGTATAGTAATAATGAATATTCAAGAAATATTGGACACCAAACAATAAAGCATTCATCACAGGGACATGAGCTGAGGCACGGCTGCAGGCACACTCCCGCTTGTTATTAATATAAATGATCCTCACCGCAAATGACCAATCGACTCTACTCCGTCCCCCTCTCCTGGGCATGGAAGTCAAATCATTTTCCCCTGAAGATTAGTATGCTTTAAAAAATGTGATAATCTCAATAAAAGACCAAATTCTGGGATCATAACCCACAAGGGATTGATTTACAATGTACCATGAAATGTTAAGTTCAAGGTAAAGCTTTTCGAAGAACTGGAAAGATTATTTTTTTTTTCCTGATTAATTGTTTAATCTATAAAAGGTCAGAAAATAGTGAGAAATATGTATTGGCATGTCCGAGGTGATGTCATCCAATTGTTTGTTTTGTTCGAAGAAAATCCTATTAAATTTGCACCGCCATGAAACAGAGGAAAAGCAGGAAATCCTCACATTTATTAAGAAGCTGGAATGAGAAATTGTTTGGCATTTTTGCTTCATAAACGACTTGTCAATTATCAAAATAGTTGCTGATTTATTTTCTTTGACTAATTTCAGCTTCTCGTTGAAATATTGAAATACTCTGAGTGGAAAGACAAATAACTGCCTTGACACAACAAATCACAGGCAGCTCCAACTTTCAAATCAATAGTTGAACCACAGAGTGCCATTTGAAGAAGATCACAAACGAAAGCCAGATTCTTCAAGATGACAGCTGAAAACATCCATTCTTCCAAATTGACTACCCATTCAGCTGAGACACGATATTTGCAGACTTCAATCCTCAATTGGATGCATAGAGTTGGTCAGTTTGTTTGGGATGGAATGAGGCTGGCAAAAATAAGCCATTACATTCTGAAACTGTTTAAAAAGCCACCAACAGACACTGCTACTCTCATCAAACGCCACAGAGCCAGATAGAGCAGTGGGAAAAGAAAGTGAGAGAAGAGAGACACTCCTGATTAATTAAATGCTCTCTCCTCCTCGTCCTCATAAGGCCAGGAGAATTTTGTGACTCCGTATGAAGGCTGAAGCACTATGTGCTCCGGCTCCGTCTAGTACACCCAGTCAAGGCATGAAACATAGATCAAGAGGAAAGTTTGAGCAAGGAGAGAGTGTGTATTATGAGAGCCTATGGTTGACTGCTCTGAAACCAGAGAAGAGCGAGGGGGAGAAATAGCTTTGGTGAGCTCACTAATGCGTCTGATGTATTTCTTCCCCTTGAATGTAATCCACAATGCACACGCACTTTATGTAACACAAAGGTACTTGTAGACATAAACAGTACACCTTGATGTTGAGAACAGAGAGGTGTAGCTGTTGCTTCCCATTGGACCCTCAGGCTCTCGGAGTGTGTTGGTTGGGTGTCTGCGCCGCTCACACCAATCCTCGTGTCTTTTATTGTTGTCCAGCACTGTGCTGTAATCAGGGAAGCCCAGCGGCAAAGTAATCTCAGTCTGATACTATGACCCACTAGCTACCTCCTCTGCTGCTCTTCTTTCGTGTTTCATCTCTCTTCCTCACTTCTTCCTCCTTCTCCTCCTCAGCATCCTCCAGGCGCTCTAATCTGCCTTCCCCCTCTGGCTCACCTTCCTCTCCTCCCTCCTCTAGCTCTCCTCTGGCACACTCTGTCACCGCATCACCAGCACCGGGCCTGTTTCTCAATTCATCATGGTTTCCTGGGACGAGAAGGTCTTTGTTGTGTTAGATGTACTATGTACTAAGTACTATGTACTAAGTGTGTGTGTGTGTGTGTGTGTGTGTGTGAGTGTGTGTGTGTCGGGTGTGCGGGTTGAGTATCCTTTTTTCATATGGTTTTGGTGCTCACCCTGTGGTGTATGTGGTTACCTGTGTGATGAATGTGATCATATGTGGACACATATATGTACTTTGAGTAGCGATGCCAGTTGCACCAGCAGTTCGCTGTAGTTCGTTAAACCGTTAGTGTTTATGTCTTTTTTTGTACTGCCGAAAAAGCTAATGTATTACAAAACACTATGCTAATGACTTAATATTACTGTAAATGACAGAATATCGTTGGTTACATTGGCATTATTTGACACACCCTAAAGCATACTGACTTATTGTCTATAGTACTCTAAATGGGACCATCATTTACCAAATGAATCATGTTGTATTGAAGAAGACTTGAAACTAGCGATTGAGACCACAAACCCATGTTTACAATGTTTACTGGGGACAATAAATCAAGTGAGAAGTAGGGGAATTTTCTCAGAGACTTCTATACAATCGGACTTCTTTTTGCAACCAGTGGAGTTGCCCCCTGCTGGCCATTAGAAAGAATGCAGGTTTGGGGCACTTCTGTATAGGCCTCACTTTTCAGACCCGGAGCTTGCCCCCTGGATGTTATTGAGCAATCGATTTAAACATTACTAAAGTCTTTAGTAATGGCGTAGCCTGATTGTGTAAATGTCTTTGAAACCTAGTTACTGAGAACTTAACAAGGACCTCACACGCAAACTCACCAGTGGAATTCTGAGTAGCTGCCTGAAATGAATCACAAATATAAACAAATGCATTGCTGTTTATATGAACAAACATTACAGGAATTTTGCTTTTCTTGTTGACTCCCTTCCCGAACATATACACACACACACACACACACACACACACACACATACACATATGCGCATACAGACCCACCCTCTGTCCTGTGTGTGTTTAGATTGAAAAGGAAAGCTTCCAGTAAGAGTGTTTGCCAAGGTGTCTGTTTGGTGGATAGATGATTTAGTGGGTGATTCTATGAGAAGAGCGCTCTGTGGTCTCAGCTGGGACGGAGCAAAAGAGATAGTGAGGAGAGCCGAGTGGAGGAGACTGCCCTAGTCATTTGATGTAGAGGTGGAGTGGGGCAGCAGCCTGGGTAATAAGGCTTGCGTCCGCTTTTGCGCACACACACAAAACCGGAACATACACACAGAATCGCCCAGCAGATTAAATGCGCTGCAGGTTGTATGAGAACAGAGAGTGAAAGAGAGGGACGGGGGAGAGGCTGTTGAGTCAGTGTGTAAGCCGCAGGGCAGCAAAATCTTCCTCTACCACTAAGTCAGCCACTGATCTCATTTCTCCACAGATGGACTCCTAACACACTCCCATCAGGGGACAAATATATATATTCCCTCCGTCTCTCTGCCTCACACATTCCCGCACCAACGACCTTTTCTCTTCATGCATCTCCCACTCTCCTTCTATTTCTTTCTCATGGTTTATTGCCTTTTTTTTGTTTCCTCACTCCCCATCTTCTCTTTACTCTGTATTATCCTCCTCCATCCCAATATCCCTCTCATTCTCTCACACATTATTTTTCTCTGCGTCTCTGGGTTTAACCCTCTCCTCTGTCCCATCACTTCATTCCATGTCAGACCAGACGCCATTACCCTCTCTCCTCTTCCCTTGATCAATCAGAGCCAACAGGTGCTGTAAATTGTGTCCTCTTGCGAACGGCTACCGCAGTGTCTCCCGTTTGCGTTCATTCCCTGCCCTGCCTCCACCTCTGCTCTTTCTCTTCGTTCTCCTCTCCACATCCCTCCAGCTCTTGCCCCAGTTTGTCAGCGAAGCAAAACTGGCTGTGTCTCAGAGCCCATCATTCATCTCCCCCCCCCCCCCCCCCCCCCCATCCTGTCACAGCGGCGGCTTGGTTGGTCTCAGACAAATAGCATCACGGAAGATAATATAGCCACAGCCAGAAAAGAGCCTAATAAATGGCCCCTCCTCTGCCGACCTAATGGTCCTGCTTTCCACTTGGCCAGGGGACAGCGCGCTACACGGACACGTACATCGGCTTCTAATGAGGAAAATCTATAAGCTTCAACTAGCCATGACATCTTGCGTCGCACGTACACACACCTTATGAATAAAACCTGTCCACTGTCAACATATCCACAGACACATTATGGTGTTTGTCAGGGAAGATGTTGTGGAATCACATTACAGTGAAGTAATCCATATCTTCAAGCCCAAATCAAAGCATACACATGCATACAGGCAGCCCTCAGTAACCTGTATAGGGAAACGTGTCAGACGTGTTGTTCTGCATGTTTTAAGCAAATTTCCAAAAAAAAGAGGCAAAACAAAATGCTAATCGGTGTGTATCATTTAGTGCTACAGCATGTGAATATTCTCAACAGGGTGTAAGAAAATTACATAATTAGATGAACGCATGCGTCTCTTCTCTAAATCCGGTACATCATGGCATTTCATTTTTTGCCTCCCACCTGAGATGGCATTTGTTATGAATTAGTCTCCTTTGTCAGAATACCAGGTGGTGATTTCATTTAAGCAGTCATAATTATTTTTAACAAACTACAAAACATACAATAAAGGTTTATTTTTCCAGCATGTTGAGAAGACACACTGTTGAACTGACCCCAACTCAAAAACAAGTCCTCTAAATTAAGGGCCAAAATGTATGCTGTTGTTAAGGGCGAGGATGAGGCAAAAAATGTGGTTTGGGTTGAAATAAGAAATGATGACTGATGGGAAACTAGCAATGGTCTAGTGTGTCATTCCGACATTTTCTTGACCCATCCATCTAATTCGTCCTTTGCTCCCATCACACTACAGTCACAATCCCTGTCCTTTTCCTGTCCACAAGACTGGAAAAGGGCTTCAATGTAAGAATATTGTTTCTGGCATTTGCTAATAGATGACTGATGCCGTGGTTCTTATTAGGAGGACAGACTAAAATGTGACTTTATTTGATCAGCAAGTACAGAGAGCCCTGAATGAAAATGTTAAGTCTGCTGCGTATGTGTTTGTGTACATCTGTAAGTTTCAGTGCCATCATCAGCGCAGGGCCGAGAGAAACGCCACCACCAGAATTGCTGACTGCGTCCTTTCATCGTCTTTTCTCTCACTGATGCACCTCTTCCATTCTCCTTGATCATGGCTACTGTTGTCATCTCGTCTCCTCCAGCGTAATGAGTCAGTGTGTGATGTTGGATGGCTGCTGACAGTGTGTCCTGTGACTCACATCAGGGTGGTACTGCTGTCCCAGCATATCTCAATACTTCCCACCTCCCTCTATCCTCCCCATCCCTCCTCTCCTCTCTCCCTCTGCCTCTGTTTGGAGTGTACCTCCCCCAGTGGATAGGGACATCTGCTAATAATAAGCAAACATACTGTAAAGGTGACACACACCTACACAAACCCCCCCACGCAAATGCACGGTCCAGTTGGGCAGCTGAGTCTGTTTTCCATAGCGTTCATTGTGATTTCATCAGTCATATGCTTTTTTTTCTCTCTGGAGTAAAAGAAGTTGAAAAATAAAAGCTGGAGAAAAAAAGAGAGCGAGCTGGCCTGTGGAAGGGCCAAATTGACACTGGAACCGAGTGAGATTATGTGAGTTTGATTTCATGTGCTTGTGCAACAAAGATTTGTAGTACCACAGTTTGTATTCTGAGGGCTAAAGCTTGAGCTGTACTACAAAAACCACAGCCGTTACTGCGCAATAATTACAGTATTTTACATTTTGTGCTTTGAATTTTGACAATATTTCAATCTTTTGATCATAACAATATGTTCTAAATGGAATTTCTTTATAATTTAGATCCTATAGCACAGGAATATCTGATTATGCTTGGTCCAATGACATGTCAGCTTCCGCCTATCAACCTGTGGTAATCAGTAAACATTTCTACACTGGTGTGAGGCCTGCTTGGGACGGACAGCTCGCCATGCTTTATGTAAATACCGCACTTAAATACTCTTGCTTTAAAGGGCCTGGGCACTCGTAAACCTTGACAGACCCTCGGGCCGTACCGCTGCCTGTAAAACACTGCCTGTTTATGGATGCCTGTACCTGCATCCTTCCACCCATAAACACTTCTCTTTGTCCTTCTGGGATAGAATGGGTGAAGGGGAGATTATGTCCCCTCAACCAGGAAGTGTTTTAGGCCATATCCACGCCAAAGTTTGATTATCATTTTGTAAAGTTTATCACGTACATCTACTCAAGTGAGCGTGGAAATTTGAGCTATCAGCTTCACAGTTTTTCCGGACATTTTCAGGTTGTTGTTTGTCACCAGAGCCTGCAATCACATATCGTGAAAAGCTCTGTTTGACTTGGTTATCCAGTTAGGAGAGAGGGTAATTGAGAAGTGGGTAAAAAAAAAAAAGTGTGTCTAAATGGAGAAAAAACAATGCATTGCCAAATCAATTTCAATTTGTATGGACATACAAACTGGGAGCTGCTGCCCTAAGGCTTCCCATAGCGTCTGCCTGCCTGTTGCCGCTCTGAATGCAGATGGACTGCATGCCGTCCGCTTGGTGCCATTGTCATTGTTGAGCCAAAGTTCTTTTAATCACTTTGCTGACCCAACCCACTGTGATTTACTAGCCAGACGCATACATAGGCATCCACTCCCAGCCAATTGCATTAAAGAGATAAATAACCAGACCAATAAAAGTGTTGTGAGGGGGCCGAATGGGCCCTGGACTGCTCATCGTCCATTTGCTGCAGTAAGCAATGGGGGGTGTGGGGGCTTTTAGTGGAAGGTTTTTTAGGGGTGATATTGTGATTGGTGGTGGAGGTGATGTCATGTCATCCATCTTGGGGAGCCACTTCATTAGGCTAATGGAAGGGCTGGACCGTTCACCGTTCGTTCCCGTACGTTAATGTGTGTGTGTGTGTGTGTGTGTGTGTGTGTGTGTGTGTGTGTGTGTGTGTGTGTGTATGTGTTTGTCCTTCCATTGATGCTAGCTTCCAAGGCTAAAGTGGTTATGAAGACTAAAGTGATTTTATGGACATAAATGTGTGTCTGTGTGTGTGTGTGTTTGCATGTGAGTTACTGTGTAGGCATGTGTGTGTGCGTGCCAGTATTTTCACACAGTGCAGTAAAGACACTGTTTTTGGTGAGGTAATACAGTGCATCTGAGGAGCTAAAACACACCTTATTCTTTTCATGTTTAAACTACAATCACATACCTTCAATGACTTGGAAAAATGTGAAGTGAGGAGCGGTTACTCACCGCGCTTTTGGGTAATATCAGTGATTTGTCACTGACTTAAATGAGTATGTCACTTCAAATGTTCCTCTTGTGACAAGTGAAGAGGACAAATAGAAACGCTCTTTGAATTTGCTATGACGTTCAGCCTTTTCTCTCTCTCTCTCTCTCTCTCTCTCTCTCTCTCGCCGTCTCTCCAAACTTGTCAGTTTTCCCACCTGAACCCCACTTGATTCTCGTCTGGACATGTGCTGTCTTTACGAGAGCGATTCCTCTGAATGCATTCCTCTCTTTGTTGTCGAGGCCATTCCACCTTCAGCAGCCCTGTTTTATCAATTTCTCTGTTTTTCAGATGTCATATATGAGGCCTGCATCTGATTTGCTTTGTAACATCCTGAGCTTATTCTTATTATATTGACTCTTTTCTGCCCTTTTCTATCCCCAGCATCCGGCCCAATGGTGATTCATGCAGGTGAATATATTGGCAATCGTAGGTTCAGCTGGAAGATGTGTTCGAGCGGCGAGTCCACTTCGTTCCACAAGCTGAGCTTTTTTTAGACGACAAAAAAATAAAAAAAATAAACTAACAAAATGTCAAGAAAGTACATTTTCTTACACCTTTTTTCCTTGCAAATACAACCGAACACCAGGATTAATTTCTATGTTAACTCATCGTAAAACACACTTCCTTCAAACTGGAGAGAAAGACTTTCCACTGTTCCACAACAATCACCAACTTTGTTTTGGTCCGCAATTTTCTTTTCTCTGTTTATCGATCAATCTACAGTTAAATGACATTTAAGCAAAAGAGCTTTCACTCACAACCTGATGAAGCTCATGACCTTGACATGGTGCTTATTGTTACTGTCACGTCAATACATTAACAATTATATCTTAGAAATCAGAGAAAGCATCATTTATGTAACCAACCTAGATTACTGGATTTTAATTTGGTACACCTTTATTTGAATTTATTTAGGATTTTATACACGGTTACTTTATATTCGCAAACCTCACATTAAATTCATCACAAGCAACACCAGGGAAGTCTCTCCATTAGCAAACACTGTCAACTCCCCCTAATTCCCTCCCTTAGGACATTAACCTGATATTACATTAATCTGTTTATTAACACCATTTAGACTACAATCTGACTATAAAAGTACTATTTCTGCATCTAAACTTGCACAGTGGAGGTGTAAATGAAACACAATAGCCACACTGGGCCCAAGCTGTGCTGTGATGTTTCATTCCAAAGCCACCGTTTCCCTGTGGAAAGTAAATCTGAAGAAAAAAAAAATATTAACAGAGTAGTTTCCTTGTAGCAACTTAAACATATGCTCTCTGTTCCCATTAAGATGTGTAAATGAAAGAACGGGACGAGGAGTAGCCTTAGCAATGCGCCGGTATCCCCCACCAATGGACACCTGCTACCCGAGCAAAGGTACAACAGCCCAGCTGTTTCCTATGAATATTAATCGCTTCAGTATTAGCTGCTGGTACTGACGGTCGCGAGCCACCGGGAATAGGAATAGAAATAGTCCCTGCTTTTTTATGTATTATTTGTGACAGCCATTAATTTGATGTCCATGTATGCTCAGATCTGAGGAATGAATGACGCTTCAGACGACATTTTCAGACGAACATGCATAAAGGTGGACATTTTCTTTGAGCTCTGACATAACCTTTGATGGGCCTGAGCGATTGAAGCATGCAAACACTTGTCATTGCTTATTGGATTCCTGTCAAACCTGTTAGAAATTAGAAGACAGTCTTTCTGCTGTCATCTGTGAGTAAACATCCGTCTGCTTGATGCAACAAGAGACAACATTATTAGGGGACTTTGCTGTCGGGGATGCTATTATCTGACGTAACCTGTGGGTCACAGGTAACAGGCAAGGCTTGGTGGTATGCTTGCACGGGTTTTTGATGTTTCAGGACCTTCTTTTAAGTGACAGCATCGAATACTTATTTATTTTGTGATAGGGTCTTCCAATTTTATTTTTGTATGAATAAAGCAAAAAAAGATTTAAAAAAATGTTGACCACTGACTCGATATGGCTCGCGGTGAAATGTTTGCTTGTTGCATTAGAAAGTTGAAAGGCAATGCAATTCCCTGCAATATGTTAATATGTCAATCTGCACCCATTTCACATGGCTTCAGACTCGATCACAGCGTGCTTTCAGAGCTCTGTGTACATGTTATGTGCCCACACACCCTATTAGTGAACCTTTGCATTTCAAAGTGCAGTGCTTGTTTGGCTTGTGCACACTGCACACCGCGGTGGCCTTTAACGCCTGTCCCTGGTGCAGATCGATTTTGTGCCTAGCCAGCAGCCCATTGCTAACCTTGAGGTAAGCTGGCGTAATGAGATCGCATCTGACGGCATTGACTCGCACCTGACAGCACTGACACTCTCCTCCCAGCCAGGGAGAGACACAGACAGGCAGAGTGGGAAAGGCTAGGTCCTCTGCGGTTGGCGGTACTGTTAAAGGCTTTGATTCGCTTTCTCTTAATTTCACTGTAATATATATTCCCACCTTCTAACGAGCTGGGTTTCAGCTAAAGTTACAGCAGTTTTTATCACACAGTTTTTACTTGTATGATTGGAAGAACAAGAATGAGTGTGTATTGCACCACTGCAGTCTTCTTTTGTTCACCCATAATCCCAAACTTATATAAAACCTCTCTTGAGAGATGGTATTGGGCATGAAAATGCCAAGATTTCCGGGTGGAGAGCTGCAGTCTCTTGGTGGGCAGCACAGTGGAATTCAGAGTGTAGATTTGCAGTTTTGCTGCGGTGTTGGTCTGTAGGCAGCATGCTGGGTTACACACGGCCCTCTGTCTGGCCATGAGAAGAAGTACCCTGTCTGTACTTTCTGGCCCAGATTAAAACGTCTGCTACAGCTGGCTGCAAAGATCGTTTGTCACCAACAACACACACGCACTTGTGCACCCTGAAAAACATGTAATCTAATTGAAAATAATTAAAAAGTAGCTGCCCATCCGGCAGTGGGATCTGTGAAATAACAAGATGACTCATACCTGTAGGGCTGTGGCAAGCATACTGAAGCTGATTCTCAGATGCATGCATCAGGCTACAATTGGATGAGATGGGACCGGGATAGCCATTATCTGAGTGGTGGTAATTGAAACAATAATGGACATGTTAACAGCTTGGAAAATAGCATTGATCCATCATCTAAGATGAGCCCCTTTTTTGATTTAATACCATGACTAAATGCCGCAAACTGATATTGCTCTCGGTCATAGCTAGGTCTACTTGGCTAATTGAAAAAGAAATGAGCATGGAGAGGCTTTTGTGAGATGTGGAAGAGTGATCCTCCCACCTTTCCTCTACAGGGCTTTGAAACCCTCCCACAGCCTTGGATTTCTGGGGAAAGATAACCCAAAGACATGGCACGGTTTTTGGCGGAAGTGTGGAATTGGAATTCAATTCCTGTATATCTAACGTACAAATGTAGACTAGTAAGCCGGTGGGAGCCAGATCGATGGGAATCTTAGCTCCTGTGCAGCTCAGGAGCATCCTCAGCAGGTTACGTCTTTGTCTCAACCTCGTCTACATCTTTCCTCCGCTCTTACAGTCTGCTGCGCAATCTGATCTTTACACGTTTTCCTTCACCTGGCATACTGCTTTGCTGATGTCCAACTTTCACCCGGTCGAAGTGGCACTGAGCTGCGGCCAGCCTATAGACTGAGCACTGCTGCGCTGGATGAACACTTGGAAAATGAGATCACTGACCTCCAGCAAAGGTTAGACTTCAGTAAGCATGAGCAGTCAGATGATGGCTGGTGTAAGGGTTGGGGGTTTCATAAACTACTGCTGGCCATAAGCCTGTTGTTTTTCTTCTCTGCTCGCAACCTTGTGTGGATATCCATGCATCGGTGTGTGTGTGTGTGTGTGTGTGTGTGTGAGTGTGTATTGTGATGTGTCGGAAGATCCAGGACTCATTGTGGCTAGCTGTGTTAAGCTGAAATGATGTTATTGATTACACACAAAGGTTGAGACGGAAAAGCAACAGAATGGGAATGGGCCCAGCTCCAGGTGTGTGTGTGTGCGTGTGTGTGAGAGAGAGAGAGAGAGAGAGAGAGAGAGAGAGAGAGAGAGAGAGAGAGAGAGAGAGAGAGAGAGAGAGATCATGATTGTGTAATTGTGAGCCACAGCTGTGCTGTCCGTCAGCCTCTGGGTTATCCACAGGGGAAAAGGGGGTTGGGGACAAAGGCAGAGGGAGAGAACAGAGATTGAGACCATGGTGGTGTAACAAATAAATTGCACTGTGCTATTTTGAAGTACTGGTATTTTACTTGAGTGTTTCCATTTTCAGAGACTCATCGCATCGACTCCATAACATTTCAGAGGGAGATGTTCTTAGAAATTTCTTAAATCTGTTTTTTGATTCTGGCTGTATTTACGGGGCTAGAACAGTGACAGTAAATGTTGGCGTTGGAAAAAAAAAAATTTGGCATTGAAAAAAACTGCACTGATATAATTCCACTGAAAAATATGAGGCAGGCGTTAAAAATATGTTTATTTTTGTATTCTTCGCATTGTGACGTGTTTTTCAGTTAAAATGTTCCGTTTTTTTCCGTCATGTCACTCTGTTTTCAACGTCAGCATTTTTCACCCTTTTTTTTCCAGTTTCAACTCTTTATCACTGTTTTGCCGTGGAGGGGAGGGAACTTAAATGGAGCGGGCAAGGAGAGCGTGATTTACATATAATCTGCATACTGAGGAGAGAGCCTCAATCTGCTGAAGCCACATTTTGCTCCAAAGCCTTTGGCATCACCACACAGCTAGCATATGATTCTGGGATTGTTTTAATCCACTGAGGACATGTAGAGTCACAACATTTTTATGAAAGTTCAAATATCAAATTGTCTAAATGTCTGTTTGATATGACTTTCACGTAACAATAATCTGCAGTGAACTACTTCATATGGTATTAGGAACGTTTTGAGCAGAAATTCATCTGCTTCTCAGCAAACGGTTTTATCATATTAGTGAGCTTATTTAACAAGCCTTATTTGTTATGATGTGTAATATAATTACACTATACTTATTACTATAATTATTGCATGGTAGGCTATATAAAATGCTCGAAGTGATTGCTGAAATACGAGTCTTTCTGCATGCATAAACGTGTATAGAAATCCAAACCACGGATGTCTTGACTACAGTAACCGCAATTAAGTTAAGTCTGTTTCCCTCTGCCGTTGTTTTTGACATAGAGCCTAATGTTAGCTATAATAGTTGACATTAGCTAACGTTGGCGCTGGTTAAAAAAGGCAAACAGCTGAACTCATGGAAGACATTACCGTGTCCTAACTGTGTGGTCATGCCGGAGGATTCAGTGCGAGTTGTGGGTCCGGAAGAGTGACTTTCTTTCCTTCGCATGCAGACTATATGTAAATCATGCTCACAGCAAACATCGCCTCTACGACAAAACAGTGACATCGAGTTGAAACTGAAAAAAAAAATAAGACGAGCAAATTTAGACGATAACAGCAACTGTATTTCAATCATCACATGCATACTGGTACATACATCAAATTGTACCTCTACATTTAACCCATACTAACATTAAGGAGCAGCGGGCTCAGCGTATATCACTATATTTACTTCCACCACTGGTCATACTAAACTAAGTCCTCACTCCCTGTCTCCCTGTCTTCCCTGCTCCCTCACTGTGTCTGTCCTTGTCACATGTGATTATAGAGGAACACTTATTCTCTTTCTTCGTGTGTGTGCGCATCTCCACGTGTATGTGTCTGCATGTGTACAAACAATACCCACAGAAAACGCAACATGCATTCTGCAAGGATATTCTCTTTCACACTGTCTCGCTGCCTTTCTTTTGCAGACACCTGTGGTTAGGAGAACACACACACACATACACACACCTGGTGTCTCCCACCTTTCTGCCAGAGTGTGAGTCTCTTTATGAGAGGCCTGCCTGGCGCCCAACTGTGAGGCCCTTTTAATTAGAGCCCTGCTGTTAAGCACAGGCCTCCCCTCGTGGTCTCATCCACTCCCCACCACCTCCTCACACACTCACCACTGTTTTGCTCCTCTCCCTCTCTTTGTTCTTATGACCTGGTTCACAAATAGTATCCACACATATCCAGTATTTACTATACGTCATCCAAAATCCATGTAAAAGGAACATTTTCAAAGGACCGCTTGGGATCAGATTTTTACTGCACAATCAAACGTGTTAAAGTAAACTAAGCTGTAAACTAAACGGTATGACTGTACTGTAATAACACACACCAATGCTGGTGTTAATATTGACATTTCTTACAGTTAGTGGGTTGAAAATGGCTCTACTGTTTTAAATCAGCCCTAATCTTGCAAGGCCTGCGCTGAGATAGAGTCGACCGTTTGGGACTAATCTACGTCATGAAATGAAAGAATGTTAATGCCCTCTAATCAGACCCCCCCGCTGTAACCACAGAGTAGCATTACCATCACAGCACAGACCTGGTCTCTTCTTTCTGTCGACTTGAAACTAAGCCATCAGCACATTACAAAAGCTGGTGAATCAGTGTTAACGACCGATCATCTGGTGATAGCGATGTGCTTTTCCTACACTGTGACAGAAGTACGTAGACGAAGCAGTAAGTTGCTTAATTGTGCTCATAGAGCAGCTGGCTAGTTAGCTAGCTAAATGTTGGTTTGCTGATTTCACCGTGCTTTCAACTTCAACCAGTTAAAAAGAAGAACATTTGTCTTCAGACTGCACAAACTTCCACACACTCGAATACTAGAAAGTATAATATTTAAATTTGAGACATTTTTAAGCCTAAACAAAGATGGTAGTGTGAATGAAATTAATTTGAGGGAAAACTGCACTTCTATACCTTCAGCTGTCACCAAAGAAAAAAGCATCTACCTCCTAGACTATTATGATCAATATTAACTGTAATAATAACTTAATCTACATCACATTTTTAAAGGAGAGGAAACAACGATTTTTTTATTGATTCCCAAGGGAAAAAAACAGATCTTTGTTTTAGAAAACTTTGATATAAATGAGAAAATAAGAGTATGTGCTTAGTCCCATACTGATATGGAGCGCTGAGAAAAATTGGGTTGGAGGGTTATCAGTGTGTGTGGTTGGTGATAAGAAAGAATGACAACACATATGCACTCACATTACACCCTCAGACGTGTCACTTCTGCACAAAGTATTCCTGGCACTCGAGCTGTTCCATCGCACTCGTAACCTTCATTCTTCTGTTTCCTTTTTCAAACAAGGCCAAACTCCCTTTCGAAAAAGAAAAAAAACCAGGTCTCTCGCGTTCATTGATTCTCCTCTGCATCTGCCTGCTATGATCAAACAGCTATTGTGTTGGGGAGCCTCCTCTCTAAGCTGCTTTCCTAAGGAACTTCCACAAGCAGGGGTAAGTTGATTAGAAACAATGGCAGGTCGGTTGATATTGTATTGAATCAGGAATTCCGAGCTAAACTTCCCAAAGCTGCTGCGGTGTGTGTGTGTCACCCGGTCCCTGGCAGCAGAGGGGGATTACAGCCATACAACATACACATGATGCACGCTAACCTCGGTCAGAAATCTTAAGCTGGGGGTTGTAGTACAGCTGCCCTTACAGTTGCCATCCATTAAGTCAAGGTCCCCAACTGTAAATATCCCCTTAAAAATCGACTCCATATATTTGAAATTAGTTCGGACGAAAAGCTTAAGCGTCGCCTGCATCTGTGACTGCCTGTCTTCAGCTTGATGTGGGAAGACAGGTTGTTTAGGACCGTGGGGAATAAGAGATGGAGAAAGAGCAGGGAGGAGGAGGAGGGAGGCTGCAGCTGTTGTTATGCGTAGTTTAGTGTTGGGCTGGTGTGGTTCGGCAGAAATCCCAGCAGACACAGCCCCTGTTGTCTTA
Source organism: Anarhichas minor (assembly GCF_050575085.1). Lineage (NCBI taxonomy): Eukaryota > Metazoa > Chordata > Actinopteri > Perciformes > Anarhichadidae > Anarhichas > Anarhichas minor. Next base: position 6,270,229 of record NW_027466486.1, read on the forward strand.
ATGAAAAGGAGGACGGACGGACAGACAGACAGACCTTTTTCTCTGCCACTGTCCTCGTCTTCCTTCACCCTCAGTGTAGCAAATATCGCTGCACTGAGAATGCTCCACCGTCTGCGTCTGTATCGACCCTTCCTCTCCCTCAGAGGAACAGACAGCCAACTCCTGCTTTGGCCCTTTTCCTTGTGTTCACAGAGCGGGAGTTTTTTTTATTATGATTGTTTTTAAAGATTTTTTTTTTCCTCTCTCTCCGTCTGCCCTGGGTTGCAGATATTGCCGTAAGCAGAGAGAGAAAAGAAGACAGGGAGAGGAGGAATGAAGAAGAAGAAGAAGAAGAGTGAAAGTTATTTTGCTGAAGGACATTTGCAGAGGCAGCTTTTAACACTCTCGCCCCCTTCCCCTCCCTCCCTTTCCCTCTGTCCCTGCTTAAACACACTTATCCCTTTTCTCCTCTTTAAATATTGAGAATCGTTGCAAATTCCTCTGGCCTCTTCCTTTTGATGCTACTGGCCTCCCAACGGCTCAGCATTAGAAATGCACTTGGAAGGGCTGAAACTCTCAGTCTAGCAACAGCAACAATTCCCCCTTTGCAGGACCTCCTTGCTCCCCCCTGCAGGCCCCAGTAAACGGGTCTGAGCTTCGTTGGTTCCCAAGCCGCACCTCTTCTCTGACTCCCCGTGTTCTGTAGTCTGAAGGCCAAAGCTCTCCCTCTGGGCTGGCTTTGGCTGCTCATTTTCACTCTAACAGAGGGTGGCTCTCCACAGGCCTGGCTTTTTAACCTACACCAACATGCATGCACACACAAACACACACCATGCAGCTGAAACAGACTGTAAGAGTGACTCCTGTCACTTTATTCTTTTTACTTACCCCAACTACACACACACACACACACACACACACACACACACACACACACTGCATACTCATTCCTCCCTGATTGCTTTGCCTTTTTTCTTTTATTGCTCACATGGCTGCATTTTAGATGCTATTTAAGATTGTGCTAACTAGTAGGGGGCAGACGCCTCTGTTGTGGGTAGCTCAAGAATAAAAAGCAGCCCGAGTTTAGATACAAAACAAGCTTTTCTTAAAGGCTGCATTCCTGATTCTGTGTTGTTTCTGTTTGCGTTTCTGTGAAAGGAAAACAGATATGATAGCTGCTGAATAAAGCCAAAGCTGTTTAAGTTGCACTGCATCGAGGCTAACCAACGGTCAAATCGCGGCTGGAGAATTCTCCCCCCGTCGCTTTCATCTAAAACAGGAGAAAGGATCCTGAGCAGAAAGCAAGTGCTGCAGACTGAGATCATAGACGTGTTGCTGCTTAACAGCCCACTTTATGGGATCGGCTCTCTTTGTGTTTTAATGAGGAGGCCATGGATGGGTGGAAAGGCAGAGAGAGAGAGAGAGAGAGAGAGAGCGAGAGAGAGTTGAGTCTGATTAGAGACTGGAAAAGACTGAGAGTATTAAGGATGGTAGGAGAGGTTTAATGTCGCTTTCTCTCATCAGTTCTAATTAAGAGTGAAAGAAGGGTCTGAGGGGTCCTACTTAAAGTGCTACTGTTCATTTGTTACATCACAGGTACACTTCATGATACACTCTTCTCTTCTCCTCTCCTCTTCTCTCTGCTCAAAACAATTGTATCAAATGACCACTTTTTTTCTTTCTTTCATTTTATAACCTCAAGAAATAAATCCACATTTTCTCTCCAGGATATTTAGTAGTTTAGCAGTAGGACATTTTTTGCTTACAAAGTTGGTGGTCTGTGTGTGTGTGTGTGTGTGTGTGTGTGTGTGTGTGTGTGTGTGTGTGCGCTTCATTCCTCTCTATATTTACCTCCCTCTGAAAAGTGTTTTGAGGCCCCAGTGCAATGCCATGAGATTGGCAGTTTGCTGTGTGCTGATAAAGTCACGATCGGCGTGTGTGTTGGTGTGCGTGCGTGCGTGCGTGCGTGCGTGCGTGCGTGCGTGCGTGCGTGCGTGCGTGGGTGCGTGTGTGTTTAAGTGTGCCTGCTGCTGAAAGGGAGGAAGAAGTAAGGAGCGGAGGTTGGACACCTCAGGAATGTTTTTTTGATAACAAGTTCCCCCAGCGCTCTAGAGCGCTATTGTACAATTTTGTGTGTTTTACTGCACTGTCTACGTATGTTTGTGTGTGTGTGTGTGTGTGTGTGTGTGTGTGTGTGTGTGTGTGTGTCTGTGTGTGTGTGTGTGTGTGTGTGTGTGTGTGTGTCCTCGGGGAGGGGAGTTTCTGCAGCTTTCTTGCCATATTGTGATTGGCCACAAGTGTATTACGCTCTCTGACTCTATTGTTCATTAAACACACATAGAAACACCTGAAAAATGTAATGAACAAAATGTCATTATTGGACATTTGGATACTGTTGAATTTGTTCTCTGTTTGAGATTTAGATTTTTTAATACAGATCCAAACATCAGTCACACACACACACATTCCTACTTGTGGAGCGTGACTCCAGGTCACTGCTCATGTGTGCATCAACGCAGCGTTGTGCAACAGCAGAGCCGCCACTAACTCATACGTCCTTTGCCTCTTTCAGCTGAACAGTTTAAAAACACTGCTGCCGTCCATTCCCAACTAACCACAGCGTTAAAGAAAATTAAATCCAGTCCGTCCGGTGGATTTGAAGTCAGATAGAAGGATGGCATTTGCCGACTCTGTCCGCAGCAAAGCATTGCAGCGTGGCCACAGGTGGTGCTCTGTGAGCCTTGACATCAAGCTCACAGTCTGCGATGACCCCGACTGAGCCTAAATATCTTTGTTTTTCTCATGCTGTCTGTCTGACTCTGTTTCCTCGTCCCCAGACATTGGAGATGACGAGTACGGCGAGGGGGGAGAGAACATCGGTCAACTGATCGGTGAGACTCTGGAGCTGTTTGAGCGCCACGGAGGAAGGGATGCCTTCCTAAAAATCAAATACATGGTGCCCATCTACCAGTCCTGCATGACCAAATGAGGAGGGGGATTGTTGACTTTAGTCCTTCTGTATCTGCCTCCAACTGTTATCTCATCCCTTTCTGTATCCTAGCCCTGACCCGAGTCCTCTCTTCCGCTCCACTTTGCCGAGCTCAAACCCGCTCCTCCTGCCTCTCAACTCTTTTTTATATATACTGTATATTCTGTTCAACCCATATTAAATTCATTGCAATTCATTCTTTGTGTATCTGTGTATTTATCACTATCACTTGTTAATACAAATGCAAGCTTGACGGAGCAAATTTGCATCATGGAAATACAGGGATTGTTAATTTTTTATTGCTCTAGTGATTTATTTAGCTCGCTGATGAGGAATCCTTGATGCACGCTGACTTTATTTCAATCAGATGAACAATGTAACACTTTAACAATGTATGAAAACGTAGATTTTCCATTGATTTAAAAGTAAAACTTTTTTTCTTTTGGCTATCAACCACTGACTGCGTGATGCTTGACTGTTGACAGTAAAACGTTGGTTATTTTTGCTCCTTCACAGAGAACAGCAGCTGTTTCAAGCTTAAATTTATGTCAGCTCCAGCAGACTGCATTGAATGGTGACACGATTTCAAGGCGGAAAAAGTGTCAGGTTCACAGAAACCTCTCAAACTACTCCTGCAACATTCTTTGGGAACTTTTTACAGCCACCTTTCGAGCCCACAGGGTGTGAGCGCAACTCAAAAGACACATTAGTTTCAGTTAGATAATATGTGATATTTTGCAATCCGTGCGATTCCAGTGATGCAGGCCCGTCTTTTCTGTCTCAGTCCATAAAGTCCTGTTGTACATCTGCACAGTCGTTTGTCCTGCTCTACAACTGCTTCCATTGTGTTATACCACTGTACCCGTTCTGTCACAAACCCAGCTGGAGCTGGAGCCTGTCTGAACATGCAACGTAAGACAGGAATGACGACTGACAGCATTCCGCCAGGTAACACACTTACACACACATACACTCGTTCGGTACCCATGCTTTGAACTCAAATACGCCCCCTTGGATCGATGCATGTATCTATGTTTTTCTTTGTTAACAACATGTGTGTCTTTTGTATTGTTTATCTAGACCAGCCAGTACCTCAGTAGGCATCTTTAACCAACTTTGTGTTTCCTCACTGTGCAGATGAAGGCGCTCTCTCCTGCTAGCCATTCTACTGCATTAAAGTCACAGTGGAAACATCTTCTTTGACACAATGGAAGCTTTGGCAACCATACCCCCCCATACACACACACACACACACACACACACACACACACACACACACACACACACACAGAGAGAGAGACACATACTTGCGCATATACATATACAACCCTGCGACCCACGGGGGAAGCAAGGCGTAATTGATTTCTGACACTCACAAGGACACTTGCACCATCTCTTATTGTAAGTCATGTCTCCAGCAAAAGCAACTTTACAGGCCTGCGGAGGAATCTATTCTCAACCGGAAGACAGGTTCATAATGCTCATATTTCAACCTCAGCACATCATGAAAAGAATGCTTCTGAATAGCTGTTCCACGCTGCTGAACTCGGCCGTGCTGCCAGATCTGTGCAGTGAAACACGAAAAGCAGTGCAGCGCGGTACCCTTTCAACACAAAAAACATAATTCACCTTAATTACTGCGGCCGCATAATAAAACAAATGTGGCAACGTTGCAGGCACATTAACTAGTGTTAAAGGGAGGTACAATTTCACCTCTGTTCTCGCTTAATGAGCTGATCGAACTCCGAACAGCCTGCGGTTCTTTCGAACTGTATCAGTGACGCCCCGCTGTCCCGCTTCACCTGTCCAATTTTACTGAGCCACAGGCTAGCAGCTGGCCAGCAAAGGAGGGAGAGCTTAGAGAGGACAACTAGAAAATAAAGGAACAGAGTGCAACACGGTGAACATATTTGTTAAGCTCTTTCTCACAGAATGCTTGAAATATTGTTTTTCAGAACTCGTCAGAAATTGTACTCACAGCTCTCCATCTGTTAATCGTAGTATTTTGCTTCGAGCCAATGTCATACAAGCCATAATATACACAAATTGCCCAGAATTCACTTCACTTCTTCGCACTTAAAGGGCCAGGCAGTCTGATTGCTTTGGCTCAATTAGGTCACATCACAGGCGCCAATGGGCATTAAATGCTAAATAGTGTCCATTTCGTCCTCCTCTGAAACCCACTGAAGCTCATTAAGAAAGGTGAATATGGTCTCCAATCAAGAGCTGCGCGCTCACCTGCGCATGGCCTAAGCACACACACACACACACACACACACACTAATGGCAAACAATACCAAACAACAACACCACGCTGTAATTGCTCATGCAAGTAATAGTGAACTGTGACATGGAAGAGAACGGAGGCAGCCAATGAGGTTATTTGGCCAATCACAGGCATCAACGCATGACAGAAGGCCTGAAAGACCAAGCATGACATTACTTGAATATCTCCCTTATCTCGTTCTGTTCTCCGACAAGAAAAACGACCTCAAAAACAAATGTAGCATAGAGCAGAAATTGTCCTGATCATCATATTCTAACCCTTTCCCCTTAGTCATAATGAGCAATTGATCATTTTGGGACAGCGGGTGCCCCAACATACACGAGGAAATAAATTGCTTCCCATTCAGAGTATCTCCTCCAGTCATAGAGCACAGGTTATAACAGCATGCTCTACTTCCCAACAGAAGATAGTATCTATCGCAGGTAACGTCACATTATTATTTTCAGTTGAGAGGATTTCCGAGTTGTTTTATTTGTTTTATTCCTGACACGAAGAGCAGACGGTGGTATCGATCTAACACGTTATTCAGCCATTCTGCAACGTCTTTGTCTATTTGCCTTTTTGTTAATGTCTCCTCAGCCCAGATAAGTGCTGACCAGATCAAAGGTCCAATATTGCAGGAAATGTGATTTTCAGATGGATCGTGTGTTTGTGTTCTTAATTTATCATATAGCAGTTCTAAGTGCTACATATATTAACTCTGCATGTGTTGACATGGTCAATCCAGGGAGAAATGCATACAGCGTGTATTCAGAAATCTTGCCTTCAAACGAGCTGTCAGGAATTCCGTAGGGTTGTTACGTCACAACCATTACAGATATAAACCATTTCACATTTTTAAACATAAACATTCTTAAAGTTACAGTGTAAATGAATGTGAATGACATCAGCTAACAGGAAGTAAACATAGACCCAAGCTGTTGTCTAGCAATGCAATTGTCCTTACCGTTTAGTGAAACAAGCTCAAATGTGGCGATTCAGACAGGGTGAATAAAGGGAGATTTAGGCAGACAGTATAGTTGTTTTTTTAACATTGAATCAATATAAACCTGGAAATTAACATAACATGTCTCCTTTAGATAAATCCCGGCTTTGCTAAACATGTTTCAGGTCAGAATTCAAGGTAAAAAACACATCATGTACCACGCGGTCAAGGCGTCCGTGCTTTCAAAGTGGTGCACTCAGGGTCTTACGACCCCAACATTAACCACTGAGTGTGTAGCGTTCCTGCACACCTGCCTTCGTCCTTACATGGGTGAAATAGCGTCCTCTAATCCACAACCTGGCCTAATCCTCACTCTCCGCTGCAACTGGACTCCGAGGGTCAACCCTAGACGATGTGGGGCCTGTGGACACTCACTCAGCGCCGGGGTTATTATTAGCCTAGCTAGCTCAACAACAGCTGCCACTGCCCTGCAGCCAGCAATAACTCCCACTGAGGAACACGTGCAAGCCATTCCACTGATGGAAACGCGCATTGCACCGACACAGGACGATTTATATGCAATTCATACAGCTTCGGCAGATCAACGCAGTCGACTACGCAGACAAGTGTTTACATGTGTGTCTGGCTCGCACCCCACCAGCTACTCCAGCCATCAGGTGAAGCCACTATCTGCGAATGAGCATTGACTTTCTGAAAGCTGGCATCACGGAGTTTGTCCTTGTGCATCTCCGTCTCACCACATCACAGTGGTGGCAGGCCAACAAAGGCTTTTGTATTACAGTGAGCTGCACAACAAAAGCTACACAAACACGCCGATAGCGTTCTGTTGACGGTGGGGTAAAAAGAGATTGAGAAAAGTACAGAAAAGGCTAAGACAGAGGGTGGAAGAAAAAGCCAATTATGGAAGAGGAAGGCAGTGTGAAAATGTTTGAGGTGTGAGTGTGTGTGTGTGTGTGTGTTTGAGTGAGTAAACATGATGAATAAAGAGGAAGCCAGGGAGATGCATTCAGCCTGAGACAGACCTGCAAGTCCAAGATGAATCCAGTGCAGAGAGAAATGAAGGAGAAGGAGAGACCGTGTGGGCCTCCTCGAGATGGATGGATGAGGGAAGTGGAGTGTTGTGTCACCTGGTAGAGAGAGCTGTCTAGCTCCGGCCACACCTGAGATTTAGGAGCAGTCAGCTGCCGAAAGAGGAATAAGAGACCAAAGAAGAAGAGGTGGTGGTAGGGCTAATCTGTTTTTCCCTCACAAGTAGCAACTGGCACTTAACGATATCATCGCGCTCCCTTATCTGAACAAACAAGCTGAATGTACGACGTCTCCCCTTGTTGAAAATCAAATAATTCATCCATGTGGGTCACACTTAATGTGATCGAAGTTGGGTTGTGCGTCGCATGTTGTAATGCAACCCGCGTACAGTGGAGGATTTATTAAGCATTCAGAATGTCTTCATCCGTCTTCCCCTTTATCACTTCCTTCCCTGTTTTCCTCCCGTCCCCTCTACTGCTGAGCTGTCTTTCTTATTCCAGTGTTATAGTCTCAAAAGGCAGATTGTTAGGACCAGCAATGAGAGGGATTGTGCTGTGGAAAAGAAATAAATGCTCCCCTGGGAATGATTTGTCTTGTTCTCGTCTGCCAGGCGGAGTCCACGCTCGTCCAGGGAGCTACTGAGCATGTGCTAGAAAGGACTGCACAATGGAGATTTATCTATCTGCCTCTCCATATGCCAGGTGTCTTATTTGCAGGCTTAATTCGAGAGTGGAGGAATAATGTAAACACTTTTGAAAGAGGAGCTCATATTCTTTTTTTACCTGCGAAGTCCTCTTTAAAGTTCCCCTTAAGTGTTAATAACGTCTTCTAAAATCACAAATCCTGATTCACTGGAAAGGTTTCTGAGCGATTATCTTATCTGTGCTTGTGTGTGTGTGTGTGTGTGTGTGTGTGTGTGTGTGTGTGTGTGTGTGTTTAGATCCCAGACCACACCACAGGATCAATCCTTCTCTGAACAGATGTGATCAATGAGGATTCTCCCGCTCTCTCTGTCACTCTCCTTCCTCGTCCTCTCTGTTCCTCTTCCTCTTCTTCCTCTCCTACCGGTCTTATCGCTCACAAACACTCATTTCTTTCCCTGCTACGGGCTGGCAGGCGTGCACAAACGAGCAGGTAAACAAACGCAGGCATGTCCAGTCGGAGCAGGAATGGATCTACACTGTTAACAATTGGTGGGGACAGATGTAGCATCGGCTGGACTCCTTTAAGCTGTATTGACACCAGTGTGTTCTCCACGTGGGACGGAATGAAGAGGGAGGAGCGGGTGAAACTTGTTTACCCTCAGCTCAGTTTAAGTGCCCCTTACTGTAAAATGGTAACACGTGATTTGTGTGTCATTTCCGCCTGTTGAGTGATGATTAGCAGCTCGGAGGTGGGACTTTGGAGGTGATGTTTTCCCCATCAGAGCCTACTACCACAAGTGGCTCCAGCTGTCACCCCTTCCTCCCCCCTGTCCCTCTCCCCACCTGTCTGGGCACCAACAGGCAGGCCAACAGGCACTTCCATCACCAGATTGCCAAACCGCTGGAGCATCTAGACTACAAAACCCAAGGTGACCTTTAACAAAATAGAGAACGCTGAATAACTGTGCCCGCGAGAGTAGAGTGGGTTGTGGGAAACACGGGAACATTGCAGCTTCAGATTGAATTGTGATAGATTTTTCTTCATATCGCTCCACATTGTAGCACTCCTTCAGGCGACACTTCTACCTGTATTGTGCAAATAGTATACACTCCTCGTGCGTGGTCTAAATTGTGAGTTATAAAAAAAGAAGAAAGCAAGCCTGTCTTCTCACTTAAGCTAAACGTACTGCCTGTATGGTGTGCACGCATCTCCAATTAACTCTAAAAATTGCACAAAACTCTGCGGAAAGATACTGAAAAAGCTCAGGCTACGTCTAAACTCTGCCAGCTAAGTTTGAAAAAGCACATTTTTGTCACAGTTTTGGCCCTCCTTAGCCCTGCCCCCCACACGGATGTCTTTGGTCCTGTAGAACCAGTTCTTCCAACATCTAAATTTGGATCATTTTTAGTTCTTCATCTGCACTAAAAATCCTGAACGATAGGAAAACGGCTAGATCTCTTCTCTTTTTGTTCTTTTTTTTCTATCACTTCCTGCTCTCCATGATCACTGATGTGTTAAAGTACTACCAGTCACAATTAAGTTCTTGTTTACATATTTTTCTTTTTTGTGTTGTCAGACAACTGAACGAGCATAAAACAGTGATTTGATCTCATAACTGCTACCTGTTTCCTGTGCTGCTGCACTGGGACTTGGATTGATCGTTGAATTTTACTATACCAAAGGCGTCACAATAAACACAGATACAGTTAAACGGCAACAACTCTAATGTGTGATCATTATATTGACATACTGTAAAATGAGTGCTGGCAAAGAGGTACAGAGGCTTTAAAATGTACTGATATTTTACAGATGAGATCTACAACACCACTAAAGTAAAACTACGGGGGGAGAGTGGTTGATTTCATGTCAAATCAGCATGTCCCACCATCGCGCTCTAGCACAACCTTCCTCTTCATCCTTATTCTCTACAATCATTGCTTCGGGAGATTTCAAGACAAATAAATAATGTTCAGTCACTGACAATAGCAAATGCACACAAATAAGTACGGGCGCAACAGCGCATAAACACGAGCACGAACGGGGCATTTGTCACGTCATGCTTATGATACGAGTTAAAATGAATTATAGGTACATTGTCTATTTCTCCGGTATAAGCTCTGTATATGCTGTGGTTGCTAGAAGGACATTTATTTCTGTTGCGCTGTGCTCACACCTTCCTCGAAATGTAAATGACCCAGATTCTGCCAGCGCCCCCCCCCCCCCCCCCCCCACACACACACACAGTCCCTAAACTAGTAAGCCAAAAGAAAAAGGAAAAGATGTTCTTGTTTGTATGTCTGCGTGTTATCAGAGCCCGTGGGCCTCCGTTTGCCTCCTCCGGAGCTACAACCGTTATCGCAGACAGCCGTGCCTCGACAGTCACCAGCTCCCACTCACTTTCCTGCGGCTGCGGCCCCCGAGGCAGGCTGCAACCGGCTACAGGGCCCCTACCGAGGGCCCCATTGTCTCCATCAGCACACTTTCAGTTGAAAACCCAGGGCGCTCTCCAAGCTCATTGTGAGTGAGCTAACATCCTCTTTTCAAAAGGGGCTAAACGCATGTTCATTAATTATCTGGATCCTCGTTAATTGGATTAATTGTTCAATAGAAACCGTGTTATTAAAAATGACGAAAACACAAGGGCAAGGGGGAAAAGGGGGGATTAATATCGTTACTGTTTACTCTCGGGCTGTCAGAAGACACAAGCGTGCACAGGCTCTCACACACACATACGCACACACACATTTAAGTATGCTCTGCCTCTCTAACTCTGCATTTCTATTTCACACACACATCAACACACACAGAAGCCGTATGTGACCCAACTCAGAAGAATGAGCGCTAGGCGAGCTGCAAATTACCATGCACACCGTTGAGATAAGAACTAAACCCATTTTCAAAGCTCAGAATAAATGCCAGATTCTTTTTGATGCAAGGGGTCTGTGACTTTCTCCAGCGCTTATATTCAAAGAATAAGGGAGGGGGGAAAAAATATATAGAAACATAAAGTCAACACCATGAACAATTTAGCTATCTCCAAGTTACATGAAACATGGGGTTTCTCATTCCCTCTGCCTATCTACACACTCTTATCCACCAAAATCCCTTATCAGCGTTTGACTTCAAGGGATGTTTTCTCCCTCTTGCTTTAAGATGGCGCGCTGATATTGCAGACCATTTGGATGACGGGACTAATATTACATGTTTTTGTTTAATTGGTGGAGGTGCAACCGTCAAACCTCTGTTTCCCCGTGGTCTCTGTTTGAAATTGTGACAATTGTAAATACCAGACGCCCCCAGAAGACAATGGATATGATGGTGGTGCACTTCAAGTGTTAAGCTGTTAAATCCAATCAAATGACATCATTTTCATGTTGATGTATAGTGGGCAGTTACAAACAAAAGTCCCCAGGTGATTGTCTGAGCGTCAACTGACGTTCGACCATAATTATAGCCATAACATGTTGTAGTTATACGCTGGCTGGAGGGCAGAGAAGCAGCATCCAGGTTGTTAAGGCAACTGTATCTGTCATCCTGCTTTGATGTGGAGGCTCCTGTCGCCTGCTGCACTGCCAAATGCTATTATCTGGGACCAGAAGACTGATTGAACATGTTTTTTCGGGACATTTTTTTTGTGTAAGCAAGTTTACAATCTGTATATATGTTGTAAGTGGGTGTCATATGTCACTTACGTTAATGATGCGGAGACATCATTTCAGTATAATTAAACTTGTCCCAAGACATTATCAGATCGAGTGTTCTTTGATCAATTTATTGGACGTACTGCACTAATACTGAGCGCTTGGATTTAATTTACTATTCTCTATGCTAACACAGTGGCGACAAACTGCAGCCAGAAGGTCATAGTGCAGCTGTTTGAGCATTCATGCACCCAGCGTGGGGACTACTTTTACAAAGACATGAGTGGGTGAGCAGTAAGTGGACAAATTGAATGGTGGCCAAGGTCAGGGCTCAGATTTAGTTGGGTCCCTCTCAGCCAACAGCTGTTAAAATAAAAAACGGACCAGTCGTGGTTTATTTTAACACTAAGCAGGATGTGAGAGGAGGTAGCTTGTTTGTGTGTGTGTGTGCCATTGATCAGGGATGTTAATCTTCAGAGGATATGTAGAGAGGTCCTCCCAAGGACAGGACAATGAAAAGGCCCTATTGATTACTGGAACGTTGATCAATCGGTCCCAAGTCAGATAACAAGATGTACAAGTCTTGAGTAACAAACGGTATCTTGTAAAATATTGCACAGGATTTTTTTTTCTTCATTTTTTGGCACCCAAATGTGAAGCATATATCCAAAGTCCGATTTGGTTGGTCTTGGCAAGTATACCTCGGTCACACACACTCACACACACACACACACACACACACACACACACACACACACACACACACACACGCGCATTGTGTGAAGTGGGAGACTGAACACACATTCAACCCACGTGTGACTCTTCTAACCAGATCACTAGTATACCCATACGCGTCGTTGCTAAACCATACAAATTACACTAGACCTTGGAAAATCAATGTGAGGAATTGGGCTGATGTGCCTTCCAGTAGTCACTCACTGGAATGTTGTTTTCACACTGAATGTGCAGCATGAAGAGCCGTGCTAAAGATTTTGCGTAACATAGAGGAGGGCGAAAGGGAAGCAACATTTTTTTTTTTGGAGCAGATATAGGAAGGGAAAGAGGCCTGTGAGTGTTGATAATAATTCCAAAGAGATAAATATAAGAAAAAGAGGAATCCTAACTCTATCTTTAAAGGATTTACTTTGCTGTCCACTTTTCCCTCTCAGTATTGTCATGGGCACTGCTTTTGGTGTTTAAATTATGAGACCACTGAAGACAGTGCCGTACAATTAGTTCACACAAAGAGTATTATTGGAGACATTTTTAACTGATACAATGTTGCAATAAGTGAGGGAAAAGAGAAAGAAAGACATATGTGCTATTCTGTGTTGACAACACTTCATGGGGCACTGTGAGCGTTCCTGCGCACTGCACTCCATTGGCCCAAATTTCTGTCCATCATTCCACCAACCCACCCCACTCCACCCTGCTGGCTCCGATCGGAGCGCTCATTGGTTCTCCCATTAGTCCACTGAAAGCCCCACTGGCCAATAGCCGTGGAGGAGGATGGAACCTTTCCGGTGGATCAGTCTCTCGCGCCCACAGTGGTGGAATCGAACGTCCCCGAGCGCACACGGCGTAGAGGACAGTACGGCGCACGAGTCTCTGGAAGGAAGATAACGGGTTTCTTTTTTTGTCCCCTCTCCACTCAAACAACAAGAACAAACCAAACCTGAATTTTTAGGGGGGTTTACAGAGTCTTCTCGTCTCAAGGAGGAGGGAAGCGAGGGATTGGAGCCGCAAGTTTTTTTTTTTTCTTTTTCGTTTTTTTTTCTCCTTTTCCCCTAAAAGAGGATTCTGTGTTTCACGGTGGTTTGTTCTCCGCTCTCGCCGCAAAGATGATGGTCGGAGAGGTCGAAGTGAAGGAGCGACCGAGGCCGAGTCCCGACTATTTGATGCAATTATTAAACGAGAAGAAGCTCATGACCAGTTTGCCAAATCTCTGCGGCATCTTCACACACCTGGAGAGGCTTCTCGATGAAGGTAAGTGTTGGTGAGACGCCGTGGAGGGGGACGCGTGACCGCGGCGCAGTCCGGCGTCCCTTGCTTGCACAACGTTGGCGAGACCCGTACGCAACGGGTACACCGATATAGAAAAGAAAAAAAACTTCCCCAAATACGACCTCACGTCCAAAACAGTCAATCCACTAGTTTCACGAGAGTCTGCAAGACCACGACGGGATGTGGACTTGAGAGTTGTGTTGCTAACGTTAAGGCTTCCACTGAGTTGTTGCTCCACTCTCGACTTTGTGTCGACGAGACGAAAACTTTCTCCCACGCAGTTAAGAAAAATAAAAACTGCCTATCGCTGTCAACGTGTTGACGACAACTGACCACAGAGATGTTTGGAATCCACCCGTTATGTGTATTAAATGCGTATCTCAAGTAATTTAGACTGGGGGGGGGGGGGGGCCTGATTCCACATGTTCCACAGCAACTTAGCTTCGGGTTAGCCACATTTTAAGCTAGCGAGCCTGGGTGTCTGCATTCCGTTGAACTCTTCGGGAACCAACGGTCGCGTTAACTTAAAGCTACGTCTTCAAATAAAGACCCAGCCAGTCAATAACTGCGTCTCAGACAAAATGCGAAAGAAGCGTAACAAATGTTTGACTTTCTTTCTTTATTTTTTGTTTGCTCTTGTGTGAGTTGTTGCCCAGCGGCCGAGCTTAAAAAGCACGGAGGAATGTGTCTGCTTGTTGCCCAAACAATGGCCAGTTAGTTGTTGCTGAGAGGGCGAGTACACGATTTCAAATGGCTAACTTTTTTTTTTTTTTTTTTTTTTTTTGTATTAAAAAGGAGCACCGTTTTGTCTTCCTTCACACGTCCACTACACTATTTGTCACAGAGGATATTCCTCTTCTCGGTTATATTCCCTTCTCTTGCTGCAGCAGTCGTCGTGTTTTTCGCCAGTCAACGCGTGCTCTACCAAAATTGCGTCGCCTTTTTCTGTGTGTCGGCGGCGGCGCCGTCCAGACCTGTCTGTCTACGTGTATATTGTCGCTGGTTTCTTTGGCACTAAGCAGCGGCCGCTGTAAGACGAGGCTTATTCACCGTTTATGTGTCTAGTATCACTAACATAAGCCGGTGTAAGCGTAAGGTTGGACCTATGCTTTATGTAACTGAGCTGGGGACACTAGAGAGCGCCACAGCCCCCTTAGCACACTGTCCCCGTGCTGCGTGTGTGTAGTGTCGGGACTGGACACCATGACACTTGTGATACGTTAAGATAAAAGGCACAATGCAGAGTACTTTACTGGAAAAACCAGAGGCGTCTTCGTGGACGCAAAGAGCTGTGCATCCGCCAGTTTCGGTTGCATGCCTGGATGAGTAGCCTCCGTAGTATGTAGTTGCTAAACCGGTTGGTAGTGATTTTCTTGCTCCCATGAAGGGTGATAAAGGAAGGACTTAAAGACGTTAGGTTGGCTACCATTTCACTATTGCAGCAGTGCAAAAATACATGTTTAAACACTAAATATAACACCTCTACTCAAATCAAGTTTAAATTTAAATGTTATTTCGCTGCAGTAGATATAGTTAGGTCCCACTGATCTGACTAAAGAATGCCACTGACACTGTGTGAGTGATTATAGAGATAATATAGTCCTTTCATCTGGAAAAAATGGCACTCTAGTTTCAGACTGAGACCTCCAGATAAGCAGTTAAGCAATAAATAACAATGTTCTGAAAAAAACGAGGGATACGTTTCCTTTCCAACCAGATTATGCTCATTAATAGTACCACGTTTGATAACTCCAAACCCCGTTAACGCCTTACAAAAGAGGAATAATAGATTTTTTTTCAATTCCGAAAGAGACAATTGCTTTTTAGGACTCAATTGGGAATGGTGGGTGTGTTGGGAGAGTCAGGAAGCAGACTTGTTTTCTTTTTCATCCCTGATCCCCTTTGGTATTTCCCAGCCCCCATAGTCGTAGACCCTAAAACTCTCTGAGCAGTAAAGAAAAGGGATCCCGCACACAGTCTGTGTACCTCTCATTTGCTCTAACAACTCAAAGCCGTTGGCACGCTGTGTGAGCGTAAAGCAAGAAACCATGTTCTCTTCTTCTGTGTGGTCAGCAGGGACTTAAAAAAAACGAAATGTATAATACATTTACACTTATAGTCACTGTTCTTTGTGTTTTGTGTGTGCGCCAACAGAGGGACTAAAGAATGGGGAAGGAAATGTAGTAATTTTGTGTGCTGAATGTCGAGGGAGTCATAGGGAGTAAGTGCGTGAAATACATTTAACATGCAGGTAGAATGTAAATACTGCCGTAGGCCTACTCATTGTGACCAGTGGGGATTTACGGTTACAAAGTTATGATTTGCTTTATTTGCAAAAAATGAATTAAAGGCAATTTTGATGTCGGAAACTGATGGCGGAACTGCTTCGTCATTCTTTCTTAAAAGAAAAACAGGTCTGTAATTTGATGTCTTGCACCATATGTTGTTGTGACTTTGGAGAAACTGGTTTCTTCGGGGTTTAGAAATCAATCTGTAATGTCGGACTGGTCCGACGCTCCTCTGTCACACTCGACGGATAAAAATGCTCCCTCCTCTTGTGCGTAAGAAATCATGACTGGAACACTCATAACTTTCCAGCTCCTTTCTCTCTCCTCTGAAACCACACCAGTCTGAGGTTTACGAGCGTTTCCACAGCACCAGGCTAAACTTTATCCTGCCGCCAGAAATTGCGTGTGTGTGAGATGAAAGCCACCCCGGCGCAGAGGAGGCCTGTCTGGTTCCCGTTAGGGGCGGTCTGGTTTGCGTTCCCCTTTTGAAACGGAGCCGTAGCTCTGATGTGATATTCGGGGCCCTCCCTGTCCCGGACTAGTGAATACTGACCCCACCCAGGGTAAAACCCAAAACACAATTTCTATTCCTCTAAAATGACAGAAGAAACCGTAAAGAGCGCTCTATTTATTATTCCTTTGCCATGACCTCGTACTTTGAGAAGTCAAGTGTGTGTTATTTTTAATGCACTGTGCTATGTGGCCTGTGCTGTCAGAGTGCTGCAATTCAGGAAGCTCAGAAAGTTATTTTAATAATTTTTTTTAATGGTAGTTTGAGGTTGATATTTATGTGATAAACATTTTAATGCTGATCAGTGAAGCATGTTTTGTGATTGTGGTCTTTGCCAGCTGGAAAGATAAACGTCACACTCGACTGCAACTTCCAGTCAGACTCCAGACGGGTTTCTTTACCTTGTGGTAGTGTGTTGTGAAACTACTCAAGAGAAATCATTGAAAGCGGGTGTCATTTCAAGGCAACAATGAGAGAGCACGAAAAGCTATTTATTCTCAAGCAGAGGGAGAAACATAACCAGTCTGTGTAGAGCGATCAAAAATGAGAAGAAAATCCAAAATAAATGCAGTTAAGGGCCGTCCTAACCCATCAACAAGGCGTCTCCTCTGGGACCAAAGTTTCTATGTGTTGTTGATAAAATGACAATGACAAGTAAATACAGTTTCGTGGGCTTAAATGTGATTGAACGTCTTAAATTGGGCCTAATGAGAGTAAAACAATCTAGCTACGCCACAAACTCTTTCCCAAAGTGTCCATCTCTCAAGAGTATACCCTTTCGGCATGTCTACACAGCTGTTTCCTCGGCGGAAGAAAGCTGACACCACCCTTGTGTGTGACGACTGCTTCCATTGCTTTAGTGGCGTGAGTGCATGGACGCCCTTGTTAAGTTCCCAATATGTGTAGTCCCTCAAGGTCACTCTGGCTGATCGACGGGCCCCTTTTGAAATCCCCTTGCGTTGCAGTTGTTCATCTCCCTGAGGTGACACCTGCTACGGAGTTATTTTTTATTTATTTTTTTACTCCTCTTTACGATCTGCCAGCCAACAAGCTGCTTCAAATCGCTATATTTTCTCTTGGCAGGAGGAGACAGCCCATATAACATCTAGAGACACAGCCTAGTAGTGAAGTGCAGGCGCTGTTGTAAGCTAGAGGAGAAAGTGAAGTTTGCTTTTTTTTGTTGTCATGCAGTGTTTTTAGTGTTTCTATGGAGAACAGAATAGTTGGATTGATTGAAAGTATTCATTCCAGGCTCTCCTTAGCTTTCCTTCCAGGCTCATTTTTCGGCTTCGTTTGTATAATAGATTAAATGGTCCGTTGTTCCGTTGTTCCGTTGCATGCTGTGTTGCGGAGCCACATGGTGCATTGTACCCTTTTTTTTTTTTTTTTTTCTGGCTACAGCACCCCCCCTTTACATATTCAGTTTTGTATCTGCTTGTTTGTCTCTGTGTGTGCCTTGATTTAACAGGACCTTCCCAGGAGAGCTGTCAGCGTTTGGAGGACAAACTGTCTGCTGTCCACTATGGTGCCTGCCTGTGTAGGGAAGGGGTCCTTTGGGAACAGCTGTTTAGAGGACAGATTTTGATAAATGAGCGAATGCCAGAAATCTGTTTGGTTTTCTACCTGATGTCCCATATTTCTGTCAATCTCGTTTCTTTGTCTTTCTGTGTCTGGCTGTTGTAGCACTGTCCTGGCCCGCTGTAGGTTAACCCTTGGCAAGACCTCGACTAACCTCTGACCCACAATCAATCTAGCAGCTAACAAGACTGGGTACAGCTTGTAAAATAAGAAACCACTTCGGCCTGTGAGAGAGCACAGGAATAGAGATATGAGGGTGTTAGGCCAGGACTGTTGTCGCATGCTGAAACGTGTTATAACCCCAGTCCCCCTTTCTTCTCTCCACATTCTCTCCCAAAGCACCACTTATAAGCTGGAATTTAATTAACCGGGAGCCATTCTGTGAGCTGGTTTACTGAGCTGTCGCCACCAGTGAGAAAGCAGAATTGGAGCCTTTGTGCCGTATTTCTCTGTCTGGCTCTCTCTTGCACTCATGTGATCCTTTTTTCCCCCTCAGTCTCTCCTCCCTGGTAATAAATTAGGTGGTGGCATGAGTGTGACAGGGTGCCGTGTAGGGGTTGTGGCAGGACCCACTGGTGCCTTGCCGGTCGTCCTTCTGACATGCCTCTGCCTAGCTAGCCCTCCTATCCAGGAGCCCCACCACAGTGCCTGTGTGAGCCTCAGTTCATGTTCTAGCTCCGACCCCCGGCCCCATCTTGCTCCCCTGGCCCCACTCCAGCCCCAGCAATGCCACCCCCCTAGCAGGTGCTGTAAGATAAAGTCATCCAGCGACAGCTCCGGGCTCTTAT
Organism: Anarhichas minor; assembly: GCF_050575085.1. Taxonomy (NCBI): domain Eukaryota; kingdom Metazoa; phylum Chordata; class Actinopteri; order Perciformes; family Anarhichadidae; genus Anarhichas; species Anarhichas minor. The sequence goes on from NW_027466486.1 coordinate 6,288,914, forward strand.
CTCAGGCCTCAATCCCGTGAGTGCTGGGCCTCCTTATCGCCTCTGCCTGGCCTCCTGTCTCCGTACCCTACCCCGACTGCCTGGTCGACTATCTGGCTCGCTGTCGCCAAAACTACGTGTCTTCCCTTCTATTACTGCCGGCTGTTAGGCGACACATTTCTACAGGCAGTTTATATCTCTTTTTTTTTTTTAATTCCTCGAACCTTAAAGCAGAGCAAACACGTTAAAATTAATAGCGTACAACTAGAGGCACAGTGAATTTCGCTGAAGGTATTTCACCGTGTGGTTTCTGTCAAAGCGAGAGTCATAGTTCTGTATGTGTGTGCTAGATGACGACGAGCAGCGTTAAAGAGGAAGAAGAATTAGGGGATGTTGTAATGATTATGTCACAACAGCTTCCTAACACAGACATGTTCATTAAATTTGGTTGTTTATCCCTTTTTCTGAAACCACGGCGCCTCCCATTACCCTTGACCCAAAGTTATGTCAGCTTTTACCATTTTTGTGTCGTACAAAAACATCTGACGGGAAGTAACGCCCATTTCAGACAGGAATAGACCGTAGAGAAGGCAAATCAGTGGTTTGTTTTTCCTTCAGACAGATGGGGGCGGGGGCTGTGTTCTGTCTGTGGTGAAAAAGAAGCGCGCTCTTCTTGTGCCCTCTCCCATAGAGGTGGGTCTGTGGCTCAGCTGTCTTTTGATTAATTTAGATTACATCGTGAATCAAAACTTCTGTCCCTCCTCCACACGTGTGGAAAGGCAGCACACAGAATATTTCTCAGGAGAAGTACAGGCCCCACCCTGTTGCATTCTTTGAGTGCTTCGAATAGCTCCCCCCCCCCCCCCCCCCTCACTCACAGTGGTTCTCCTTATTTTCTCGCTCTCTCTTTGTGTATCTGTATTTAAGCCCTTGCACAGTCGCAACAGATATACGGTCTAACAATTAGGGTTTTCAGGAATCACGCCGGCAACATTTGTCACGTTTCCTGTTTCCTTCCCCATTTTTATCATAGAAAAATGAGCTGAATGCTCACTCTGTTCCTCTCTTTTGAGTCGCCCACCCCTCTGCATTCATTTCCTCTCTCCTTTCAGTGGAGGAATGGCAAGCGAGCGTTGGCAGCCAGCTCAGGAATGTTACCGGGAGCACAGTCGGAGCACTTAACCTCCAGCCTGGTGTTTGCTTTCCCCGCACACTCTCTCATAGTGTGCTTTAGCTCAGCTGAATGTGAATGCCATCCAGAGTGAGACACGGGAACGTCTCCTTGCTTTAAATATCGACACGTTTAATCCACAATTTGTCTGTAACTTGATAGTTTTTGCTTCAGGGCTGGCACGAGCAAGCCCCATTCCACTTGAAATCAAAGTCCCCTAATGTTTTCCCAAAGCTTCATATTTTATGACATGGTCTTCTTTGTCACTGACTGTTTATATTTGCAATATTTTCCCCTCATCCTCGTCCAAACTCTCCAGTCCAAGAGGTTCGCTAGCCCCATCCTCCTTTAAAAACACCCCAGTGGATCAGTCTGCCTGTGGTTTGCAGCCTTCACCTTGGTTTAGTCGCCGGCTGGCCGATAAATCAAAGATGAATAATTTACCTGTCCCTCAGCAGCCCGTGTTGTTTCTGTGAGGCTTGGCAAGAGCAGGCGGTGCTGCCATAACCATCCCGTAGGCCCACAGAAAGTGAGGTGGCAAGAGGCAGAGAGATGCTTTGTAGCTTTCTGCCATCAAATGTGAAGCACTGGGAACTCCAGTCTTAACCAGACTCAGCTGCTTCCCCGACTCTCAGCAGCTTCAACATGTCAAAGTCCACGTCATACTTTCACACAGTACCGCTGTTGCTCTTTACTACTCTCTTTATATTGTGCCAAACACGGGGTTCCTCGCCATTGTTCAGTGTAACCATTTATCAAAAGCTAATACATCTTTTTTTGTCAAATGTTGTTTCTTAGCTCACATTTTGCACTGCATTTGCACTGCAACGTTGACTCATTTCCACCACCATAACCATTTTTACACAGGAGTTCTACAAATAGTATAATACTTGTAATATAATATTTTGTGCAGAAATACGGGGTAAAATAAATGTCTGTTTTTATTCCACTGTCTCCTCTACCTACTGAGCTAAGCTATTGCTTAAACTCTGTCTCTCTGCCACAGGCTGTCGAGCCTCACTAGAACTACATGTGTTGCACAGTTGTGTTTTACAGTCGCTGTCTGCCCCGCAGTCTTGTGCTGTGATGTAAAACATGATTTGCCGAGCATAATGTATGCCCATGTGCTACGCATTCAACCCAAACTGATCGTAGCGGCACACGAATGAGGCCAGAGTTGTACAACTGCGAGTGACAAGTTTCGCGACTGTCCTGTGTGTTTAGTGTATGTCGCTGCTCTTTCGGTTTGTGGTGAGGCTTAAGTCTGTCTGTCCTTATCAGTTCAGCGGTCTGGAGGAGATTACAGAACAGAAACAATGGTTGGCTTTGAATGATTAGACTTTAATTGGTGAGACAAAGTCCCTCTTTAGCACCGTGTGGGGCATAGGAAAGACTGGCATAAAAACCCCCACAGATAACTGGCAGGAAAGAATGTGTATCTGAAAGGGTGAGTGAGCGTGAGCCTCGTCCCGACTCAGTTGATTGATTGTGTTCGCTGAAAGGAAAAAGACGTTCAAGGCTGCCGAGAGGGGAGGATGGTTGAATGTGATAAAGAACGGTGGGGGGAGACAGAGGATTCCTATGTGCTGTGAATGAGGTCATTTGGTTGGTTATGAGGAAGGTCACTGACCCCTCCCTCAGCTCCACACTCCACCCCTCTGTCTCTCCAGTCCTCCCCCTCACCTAATGATGCACAATGGCTTTTTGTGCTTTAATGGGCCAGACGCACACACTGGGTCAATCCTACCAGTTCACATAGAAGTGTGCACACAAGTGCTGTCTGTAAAACAAGCCTGATCCACCGCAATGCATTTTGACTCATTGCATTTATCACTTGGTTTATTATGTTAGCTGCATGCACAGTGCTGAATGTACTGTTCTTTAAGTTGCTGACTCTTGAGTGTGTTTTTTGCAACCCAACACCCTCCCATCTATGTTGTTGCTCTTATAGTTGGATAGTGAGATTGGAGACAATTTGGAGCATGTTAAAAACCGGCTGTGATCTTTTCTTATAATTTTGTTGAAGAAAAATTGTAGAAACGGCCATTTTCAGTCTCCTACATGATGCAAACATACAGTATATTGTGTGTGTGTGGATCGGTAACCATATCTTTTTGTATCAAGCACCAGGCCATTTCCTTACAGTTCCCTATATCCTGCCCTATATGCTGAACATCCTAATTACCCATTACTTGACACTTTCCCCCTGATCCCGACCATGACCTAATTAATGGGGATTGAATTCGGAATGCACCTCCGACCTGAGCAGTCTGGGTCGGATCAATCTTTAATATACTGTAGTAGCTAGCTAGCAGTTCCATAGCTCACAGATGGTAAACTGTCTACTGAAGTTCCTTATGTGTGCAGAGACATCCCTGCTGCCATCTTTGACAGCTCACTAAACTACTAACTGTTTCTCTCTACATTGTAGATGCTACAGTTAGGACTTAACTTTAGCCATCTTGGCTTTGTGTCAGTTCATATGAATGTTGCCCATAAACAACTTACACGGTGTTGCTTTATTGTCATGTTGGATAAGATTACAGCTGCTGCTCCTGTCTGTCTGGTGTGAGACACGCTCAGTGACGAGGGGAGAACAGTGAATTAAGAGATGGAGTGATTTGATTCAAATTGCCATCAAAGTATTGGATTGGATACACGTTTGTGATCTCCTGCAGTGTGTGGGTAATCTAATAATTTACTGTAAACCTTAGTTGTCCTTTAGTGGTTAAAGGCAGCTAGAGATGCACACGGCCAGGGAGACAGGTGTGGGTATGAGCAAGGTGCCAAGGCACCAGCTGCTGTTGACACCTTGAGGTGAAGAATAGTCTGCCAGGAGATGGACTTGTCTCTCTGTCCACTCTCATTCCTCTCTCCCTCCATCTCTGTTGCACCCTTCCTCTCTTCTCCCCTTCTTCGCTTTCCTGGAGAGTGTTTGTCTGACATGAGTTGAGACTGTTTGTGATGGGAGCTCTTCCTGCAACCTTATTCTTATTGAGCGTCTGGCACTTTTGATGAACCAGACCGTGGTTCTATCTCTGCACCTCCTCCTCCCTCATCACCATATATAAACTCCTATTCTCCGTCTGCACTTCAGTTGCACAGACACACACACACACACACCCCGCTTGCTTTGTTTCCTCTCTCTTATCGCTGCCCTTATGTCTTTCCCCCTCATCTGTTTATTTTATATTGCCTTCTATCATTGCCATAGTGTTTTCCACAGGAGAAAAATCTGTGTTCATTTTCCCAAGGGAATGACTCATTTTTCTTGGCTTTGTCTTAACTATTTATTTGAGCAGAATGACTCTACTTCTGATCTCTTTTCTCATCTCCTGTTTTTCCAGATTTCTTTCTTCACCCGCTCTATTCTTTTCCATTTGTTTCTCTATTGCAGCCTTCCTCTCTACTCGTATGTGAGGCAAAAACTCCAGCCTTGGGGCTATATTGCCTCTTTCATGTGAGGACCAGTGGTGACATTAAAGGCCTGCTTCGTGGTCTGTCGGTTTGCATCAGCGTAGCTCTCACTGTCTGCGCTCAGGACCCGAGCGTTTGCTCCACTCTCCACTCAATCACTCTCGGGGCTCAAACGCTGGTTGGTAGAGAACGACATGCCTGCACCCGCTGGCTGTAATTCTGCACACTTATATGCTCTCGCAGATTTGTTAAGTCCTCGCACCCAAGTGCATTGAGGCACTGAGGCGGATCGATGTTTAAAGGCTTTAGCATACTGGAAGCTTGGTTAATGGCAGTTGAGTCTCTTTTCCTCCTCCCTTTATGTTACTCTGACGCAATTGTTGGTTGTTAAGACCGTCCAATGTCTTTGTTTTCTTAAATGGTACGTTCAACATGACGAAACGGATCAACTGAAAGATCTCCAGGATCAGACGAGCAGACCAAAACACACCAAACCGTAGCTTCCTTTTAAGACGAGCAAACGTAATCTCTCAAAGTGCATCAGACATCGAGAGAGTTTTTCTGTCTCCAACCAGTGCCAGGCCTGTTTGTTCTTCATAGAGAAGCAGTCTGTACCAGTTTAACTCTCAGCTACCAACCCTTGCATGCAATCCATCCATGTATACTTGGCCCAGAACAATTGAAGTTCAGGCGGAGGACCGTGTACATCCGTCAAGATATTTAACACATTTCTTGCGAGTCTAATTTGTATTGTAGACGAGTAGGCGTTTGAAGTGATTCGATTCAGATCCTGAAAAAAAATGGTATGTCAGGTTGTGAAGACAATGAGGAGCCGGCACAAAGACACAACAGCTGTGGTGTGAGTCTGTGCGTTGTCACACCCGGAGACAGAGACTGGCTGTTGGACTTTAAACTTAAGATGCAATATACGAGCCCCAGCAGGCCCGGTGACGGCGGATAAAACAACAGCTGACACACGCGTGCACACACTTTGTGATGTAACCTGTTTGCCTGCCTGTGTTTATAATTCATGTCTGTTCTGGGGCTTTTCCGCACGGAGAATTAAAGCCTAGCTCAAAATCTGCGCTACATTAGGTACGTCACTGTCAACTGTAATCACGACTGCAAAATCACTTCAAGCTGATGATACACGAGCCAAAAAAAAAAAAGATTACAGGACAACTCCTAAACCTCTGAGCGTACCAGTCTTTGTTGAAGCTGCTTCAGAGAGAGGACTATGACGGGACGTCGTGGCTGTTAAGAAGGCTGTAGCTTGTGGTACATTGGTTGAGTGATTTTAGTTTTGCCCTGGTGTAACGCAATAAGCTGGCAATGAGCGAGTGTGTATCGAAAATGAAAAGATGACATTGAGCCGTCTTCATTAATGTTTGGTTCTTGTTTCGTGTTTTTTCATTAAAATGAGCTCCAGCATGTGAAGCAACCATAGAGTTGAATCGATGCGTCTCTGGCACACAACTGAATATGATAAGATTCATAGGAGTTATTGCAGGGCTGTTGTATTTGATTGCTTTTGATTATAACTATATTTTTGCCGTATTATTCATTTTAATTGTAGCTCATTTTGTTTAAACGCAAGTATTTATTAACACCAAATCGGTTTATTTCAACTATAGTGCATAGCATTATTGACTCACAGCTGGGCTTCCTGGCAAAGGTAGTATTCTAGTGTGTAGAATGTATTGTACCTCTTTATTGACAAAAGAGAATACACTAACTAAACAATAAGGAGACCACAAGAACAATGAATACAGCCCAGTTACACTTTGTATTCTTATTTTATAGCATGTGCGTCTGAACTATGGGAAAGCACAGTAAAGAAAATGGATCAATAAGTATGTAAATATCATAACATAATTATTATGATAATGTGCACTATAATAACAATACAAATGAAATCAATAATAAAGTCAGTCCATACTTGAAGGCAGTTATCACTGTTTGCTTCAGTGAAATCAAGTGACCTCATTCCTGACAATGAGAGAGACAATGATGTGGTTTTTCCTCAGTGTGTCACTCCCCCACCTCCCACAAACATTAAATAAAGAGATTTTATTTTTTTCCAATCTGTTTTTTTTTTTTTCAATCCGTCCCAAATTTATGGCAGGCTATTGCTGCTTCCATCTGTTCTTTGCCAAAAAACCACTGGAGTCACAGTTGATGTAAGCCAGTCTTTTCCTCTCTGTGTTCACCTGTGAGGAAAATGACCGCCTGAATTTAACCATCACCTATCTGGTTCCCTTCACGTTAACCATGCGGTGCTCCGTCAGTAGACTCTATAATCTCACCGACAGCACTGTTCTTTCCTGTGGATTTAGGCCTAGATTATTTTGGAAGCATGGATATGATCCCTTTGGATCAGAGGACAAAGATAGAGGTCGGATCATAGAGACATAAAGTGAAAAATCTCCTTTTTATAACAAATGATCCTCTCTCGGTTGTTCCTCACAGGTTGTGAGCGCTGTGGTCTCCTTACTTACAGGGGTGGGGACAGGAAGCAGCGAGCATGTTATCTTCTCCAGTCACATTGACAGTCGGAGCCTTTCCTTCCAACCTCTTCCTGTCTCGTTTCCTCTTCTGACAGCTGGGCTTTTCCTGCCATTGTTGCATGAAGGAGGGGTGGGGGGGCAGCTGTGTGTAGGGGTAGACACAGTTAAGATGTGTTTAATAGATTAATAATGCTCTGCATTTTTAGATCATCTGAATGTTAGTCGAAGGTCTTGGCTAACTCTTCAGTCACCCTGTGAGGAATGGCCTTTCCTCGTATCCTAACAAGAGCCCTTCTACTGAAACGCCAATCTTTTCGGGCCCCTCCAGGCAGTGGGCAAAGGAAAGGGGGACCCCCTTTTTTATGGGCCAGAGGACATGGTTCCTGGTAATAGTCAATGCAAAATGGGGGCCAAGGACTGCTCTTCCAATCCACAGACACGCATCCCATCAGCATGCATCCTGACTCCTCTTCCTGTTATTCTTCCCATTCTTATCTCGTTTTCTCACATCTTGTTGAGCTCACAGCGGGCATCCTGTGCTTCATTTGACATAGCATCCTCTGCATTGTTATAGTGTGTGTGTGGATGCATGTTTGTTAAAGTATGCCTAGGGCCTCAGTGGATAAAACATTTTTGTTTCTAGATGCCTACGTTGCGCGTGTACATCCCCCGAAACACTAAAAGTAGAGTTAAATGGGTTAAAGCGAAGTGAGAGAGGGATTCTTGAGCAGCAGCGTGCAGCACGGCTCAGGTCTGTCTTTTGTCTGTCTGTCTGATTTTACTGGCAGGTAAAGCCTCTGAAATGAGATCCCACGAGATGCAGAAAAACCAACAATCTGCTTGGCTGTTTGTGCGAATGCTTTTTTCATGCTGTGTGCGTGTTTGTACTAATTAATTCACCAGTTTTGACTACCCCTGTAGGCATCCCTTTTAGTACGGATGGAACCACACGTATACAGGTTATATAATTGATGGAAGTAAAAGATGGATTTCCTGATTGTATTATAGCTTAGTTGAAGCAGGCTGTTTCCTTTTCGACCAAGTATATCCCCATAAATTTGTGAAAACCATTTTCAGCTCATGAGGCTTCTCTCTTAAAGCCAGCCTGTTAAATGACTATTGCTGTGACTTCCAATTTAACGCTACATATCGCTCCCCCTTTTAGATGGCAAAAGCAGCAGTAAAATAGCCCATCTTTGCTTGGTATTTTAGAGGGAGCCTGAGTTTGCATTTGTGTGCATTAGGCTGGCTGTTTCAGCTGAGCTCGGGTATTGGGCTACTTTAAAAGGTGAACCGAGGCGAGAGGAAGTATTAGCACAGAATTCTAGCTTGTGCTGGATTAAAATATTTCTGCAATCGTTGATAAATTAGCAATATTATGAAACCACCTTAAGGAGCTCTACGCTTTTTTTGGTTAACTGCCACACTAACACTCCCCGGTGCCTCCTGTAAGGAATATATATATATATATTTTTGTCAATGTGTGAAAGAAAGAAAACGCTTTCTGTAGCTTTCCATCTTGCTCATGTGCCTTGCGGTGCCACCACCAAAGTTTAAGTGTGTGCGTGAGCGTGCATGCACTCACAAGTCTCACCCCGGGATCCTGTTAAAGTCCCCCCACGCAGAGAGTAATGAACGTTGGCCCCTCGCGGCAACCATTAGGAGTAAGCCATTATGGTTCAGTATCGAGCCAGCCCTCCCTGCCAGTTTCACCTCACTCTTTGGTAGACCCCACTAAGTGCACAAAACTGGCACTCCTATGGCTCATTGAGCTGCTAGCGTGCCCCCACCAGCACACAGCCCCATAAAGCAGTTCCACATCATCAAGTGTGATGATCCCTTATTCTAATTTTAGTCTGGGGTCTTAATGGCTCTGCAGATACTGTCTAAACCACTTAATTCACTGTTAAGTTTGGGATGGGTTAGCGTGGGGGTGGGAGCGAGAGGGATAAGATGGGTTTCTGCTCTAACTTTGTTTTAGGAATAATGTCGAGCCAAATGCTACTATAAAACTTTTTGAAAATAAGTCTGAGAAAGTCAAGCCACTGTTATTTTTTTTTATCCCAGATCATGCCTCTTCACAAGATATTGTTAACATGTTTAAATTGCAGTGTCACATGTGAACTACTGCAAATAAAAATGAAACGACTATTACTATTTTTAAAATGGAAAAAATACAGTCGACGTAGCAGTCGTTCTACTTCCATTTTACAATTGTAAAGACGGCTGGTGTTAACCAGTGGATGACGCAGTTTGTCGACTTCTGAGGAGTAGCTCCAGTCATCGTCATTCTGTCATTTCAGACTCGTACAAACGCTCTCTGAAGCTGCCAGTTTTGGGACCACAACAAGATTTTCTCTGACTATTAGCATTTTATTTTATTTAACTGCCTTTGTGGTCTCTGTATTTTTAGGGCCACTTGACAGTTGTTTAATGAATTTGCCTCCGCAATGATCATGATCTCTAAATTGTCACGATAACTCGGTTAAGTTGGCCCACTGTCGGGCTGCGTTCCCCCGGACCTTCACTGTACCTGCTCAGCTGTTGCTTCATGGTGCTGGAGTTCAGGGACAGCAGTCACTCTACTCAAACACTATTGCCAATACAGGCTAATAAACTAGTGTATTCAGTCCCCTTTTGTCCCCTTTCATCACTGTTTCTGCTTCCTTTCCTGCCTCCCCTCAGCTCTGCCTCTCCTTTGGTCCCTCTCTCCTTGTCTGCACTGTCTGTTTGCTTTGTTTAATCACCAAACTAACGCGCTATGACACGCTCCTATAGCACACAGTCACTGCTGCTGCCAGCAGACACAGAAAGCCACATTCGGCTTGGCACTTCTTTCCTCTCCTGCATGCAGTCCCAGCGACAGCCCCAGAAAACGTTGCATTTGTCACCGGTTATGATTAATGGCTTTGCTGATTGCTGTTCTTGGCCATCACCGCACATACACGTTCAGCTTTCAGCATTTACATATTCTCAGGGGCTCAGCCAGAATAGAGGAGACGGTAAACTGTGCGTCTCAATATTTCTGACGTAATTGGGAATGTAAGAATGTGTTTAACCCACGGTTTGATTGACAGACCACTGAAGAAGTAGAGCTGAATACATATTCTTTATGCATTACAATAAATTACATCCCTTTTTTTTTTAAATATCTAAAAATATTGTAAATGTGTTTATGTAGTTCTATTAATCGTGATTTGGGTTTACTGTGTTCTTTTTTTTTTTAAAGGTAGAAGAGAGGGAATATTCCCACTTCTGGGTTGATGTGTAATAAAGAGCAATCCTCTGTAAACATGTGCCGGTGGGTAGAAAGTTAGGGTGGAGGAGAGCTGTAGCACTATTTCCTGCTGTATTTGTTTAGCAGATTTTTCTCTGAGGCAGTTTCTCTCCTTCTGCGTGGAGTTATTTCTGTGGGTTCACCGTCTCAAGAGATTCTTGCCTACAAACACAAAAGCTCATTAGCTCATGTGTTTGTGGGAGTTTTTTTAATTGTCAAGTTGTGTGTGTCTGTTTCTATCTGCATGACATGTACTTAAGTATGTGTCCGGGCACACACACACACACACACCACACACATTCCTGTGTATTGTTGGACTCTGGCTAAATGGACTGGTGTTTTCAGGCAGCTTCAGCTCATTACTGATGATCAGAGAGTGGAACATGCTGCTATTGGGGGGGGGTGGGGGTGGTTGGCTGGGATGTGCACGCATCGCAGTGTATGGCTTTAACAGAGATTGTGTTACTGTGCAAGCGTTTTTACTGGTGCAGAATGCATCAACCGTTCGCTCCCAATTTGGATGAAAGCTCGGCTGCTCAATGGCTTTTTACCCACGAGATGAGTAAGCATGTGTGTACGGGAGTTCTTTTCTGTAATTCAATATATTTTCACCTGGCTCGGGGAGCAGAGAATCCCGAAACCTTGTTATGCTAGTCGTTTATTTAGTGGCCCATCTACTTAAAGACCTGACGCTGGAGCTTTTTACCCAGCCTGCCCTAGGAGAATCCCTGACACACAACATAAATCTCTCCCTCTGGCTGCCAGCAATCCACACAGTCATTTCTGTCTGGAGCCATTTAGACCCCTCAGCCTGTGGGACCCAGCGCTTCTATCCACATCGTGTCTAATGCAATGCTTTTTAAATACATTGAGATAACATTAACGGCTTAAAATGAATTATTGGATATGGTGTTACTATTCCAAGTTTGTCTCACAATACCCACATGCCATATGTACATTGAAGAAGTTGTTGTTCACTGTAGTTGCAGCTTCCTTCTGTCCATACTGGTGGTGATCCTTTTGTTAGTGTAATCCTATGTAACAAAATCCTATGCCCTCATTCTGTGCCAAAGCTAGTACGATGCCTCAACAGTCGGGTTTAGTCGAATCAAGTATTTATCCTCCAACATTTGTTTTTTTGCCTCTTTGTATTACCATCCCTCTGCTACAGATCAGCGAGGAAACACTTTAAGGGGAAACGCAAACAGGGAATTTAAACTAAAAACACTGGAAGATGGCCAATAAGTAATCCAATGAAAACAAAAGACGGTATGTCTGTTTGGCCCCAGCTTAATTACAAAACTATTCGGATGTGAATGAACACTATCACAGGGGGCTCAAGCACTTTGTGTTTTCCCTGCCCGACTCTAGTCACATATCCACAGCAATAAACACCCCTATGCCGTTCATTATTGCCGTTTCTCTCTCTGAATGTGTGGAAAGAGGCTGCTTGGAGGCCGTGGGGAGAGTGCCTCGCGCCCAAGTGTGTTATAGACTACCTCAAGTAATAGACACACTCTGGAAAATGAGTTTGTGTGTTTGATGTATCCATTCCCAGAGACATAACAGTGCCTTAATTGGGTTGAAAAGTGTTGATCCACAGTCTGATCTACTCCTGCTCGTCCAGCGTTGCTATTACATTTTTTTTACTTGCCCCATAATGTCTTGGTTCATAAACCAGTCTCATCCAGAACAGAAGCATCTTGTACTGAACATGTTGTGATTCACATGCTTATTGTCGCACTCCTACAATCTGTTAACATTACATTTACAATCTGGTAAATAGTAAACTAATGCTAATGTTCCCTAATGCAAACTCTAAACCTGGTATTTTCCTTCTAAGAACTGGAATAACTGTTCTTAACGATGCTGATACTACAGTATACTCATTAACAGCACAGGAATAGTTTGTGCAAGAACATCAAAGGAGCGTGCAGTGTAGGCCTACTGTTAAATCAAAGATTAGGAAGTAAAAACTTTCTCCCTGACAAAGAGGGAGGGGGGGGGGAGGAGGCAGCTGTGAGTTGACGATAAGACCCAGAAATGCATATGTTTTCATGGCTCAGTCACCCCCACCAATGCGCACTATATTTCTGCTCCCTGCTCTAAAAGAAACCCCCGTCGTTCATGTGCTCGGCCTGCCAAACCCCCCGAACTGTTGAAGTGGAGTGTCGTCTTGGATAAAGTCGTCTGTGCCGTGAATAAAGGGCAGGAATGCATTAAACGCCCAAATCCTTTCGTTTGCAACGGGTACCCGGGCTTTGTGATTGCTGAAGTGCACTGCTTTAAAGTGAAAAGGCTTGTTCCTCGCCGTAGTCTTGTTTCACTCGGCACCGGCACATTCGGGTGTATCTGTGATTGCTGCTGCTTTTATTTTTATTTTTATTTTTTTCTTCCCTTTCTTCCGTGACACGACCATTGTGTTTTAGGTCTATATTTTCCTGGGCTTCTTCTCCTCTTCCCGGACGGTTTTCTCATGGTTTCGAACACTGCCGTTTTTTAATCCCTCTAAACAGATAGGACTCATTAAGTGCCTGCATAGCTAAACATTTGATCATTTGGGCTTTCAGATGAATTGGTGTTCGACTTGATCTGTTTCAGGTGCCAGATATTATCACACTGATTACTCACCCATTGCATTTCTTCTCTTTTCTCTCACTCACTCGCTCACTCTCTTATATGGACAGATGTGCTCTGCATGGTCAGAGGACGTTTTGCTGTGAGCTACAGGGTGAGGACAAAGCCGTTGTGGAGCAGGTCTATTTTTGGGCTCTTAATGGACCTGTTCACATTCTCTAGTGGAGCAGCTCTAGCTGAGCGATCTTCACCAGTCTTTAACCTGATTACGTTATCCCCTTCTTGACTACTCCATTGTTTTTACCCTTTTTATCTGTCCCTTATCTCTCTTCCTCTCCACTCCGTTCTCCAAGTTTGCCTCATGCTGTTTCTATTCATTAGATCATGTTAGAGGGGCGGCAACATTACAAAATATTTCTACCTCATTTGGCTATTCTTTGGTCCTTTGCCTTTCCTCTCCCGTATCTCAACCCCTCCTGTAAAATGTCCCTGGATTCTGCCGGTGCTGCTTCTTTGTGATCGTGTTTTTTAGGCTGAATCAATGAAAAGCCTCCCTGTTCATTGGCGCGAGTCAGTCAAACATCACTCATTCAGATGAGTAGATACACTTAATGGATTAGTTGTGTTTCTTTTCCTCCCTTGTGCACATGACTCTCCAGTCTAGGCCTGGTTCTTCCTCTCCCTATCAAGGTGTAATAGAGTAAAAATCTGACCTTAAAGCAATATGCCACTCTGTGATTCTTTTTTTTTCACTTGTGTGGAAAGTCGGCCTGCTTAATTAAGAACAAATCGTAACAATGGTGGGAGCAAAGCAAAAGATGTAATTGTGCAGATTATTGGCTTGGCATGCTGCCTTTAAGCTTCATTACATGATGTCAACACATTTCCTTTTGCTTATCAGTACATTCATTTTTGTAATTCTACGAAATGAGCTTTTGTTTACTCAATCAGTATCTTGGTTAAATCAGAACATTATTCGACAGACTATTGCCTGGAGTCACGAATGATGGGTTTATCTTTTAGGAAGATCTAAGTATTCACGTGTTCATAATTGTCCCATGTCATGGCCGACATTCAAGCATCTTCTTAAATTCGACCACGGTCGAGAAGAATGATCTTTCACACTAAAGATCCCCTCAATAGGCCAAATGTTGGTTCTTGGCTCTCCACTTCCAGCGTCTTCGTCTCCCATCATGTTCCTCAGCCCACTGCCTCTCAAACTCCCACATCCTTCCTTTTGGGTACTCCTCGCTCCCCTTTTGTCAAGAGCACCACTAAGATGAGGAGAAATTGTCTCTTTACTTGTGCTTACAAAGGGCAGATGCATCTGCAGCCACAGCTTTGTGACATTTCCTTTTGTCGCTGACGGTTAGAGGAGAAAGGGCAGATATTGAGAGAACCCCCCCCCCAAAAAAAGCAAAGATGAACTGAAATGTTAACTTACTTTGAGGCAGTGACAGTTAAGTGCTTGCTCAGCACGGTGGTTATATACCTCCCTCTCTCCTCTGTCTCTGCCACATCAAACTATCTTCCACTCTGCCCTCCAACTCCTCTCAAGGTTGATTTTTGTTTCTTCCTCACAGATGTCTGGGTGAAGCGCTAAACAGAGATGTTATATCTCTATCTGAGTGAGTGAGTGCGCCCTATACAGCCTCCCTCCACACGTAAATAGACAAAAAGTAAAAAGTGCTGTTTTGTGTTTGCTTAGCTGAGCCAGGTTTTAAAACACTGGCACTGATCTGAGAGACAGCTAAAGAAGAGTAACATATCGATGCCATGAAATGCCAAAAACCAACAAAAAAAAATCAAATTTTGGCTAGCCTACTCGTAGCACTGCTCTAACTCCTGCTCACCGTCTTCCTCCTCTTTCTATTCCTTCTAAGATGGTGATCCTTAGTCTCCCTCACTTCACTCGTGTCTTCCTGACAAAAAGCCTTCTCTGCCGGGGTGGACAGCTAAGACGAATGATTTTGTTGGCTGTGCAAAGCGGGGGGTAATTTGTAGATGAGCGCGGCGCTTCAGAAAAGACTCGCCGCTCTGAAATTAGTGGTTGTCAAATGCCGCACGTCTCCGCTGATGGCCCAGCACGGCCCCCTTATGGTAATGTGGCATTTCAGCAGGAGGAAATAGAATTAGGAGGAGGGGTGCTGCTGCTGCTGGTTGTTGGGTAGCATTGTCACGTGTGCGCGCACTTTTTTTATTTTTCTCTCGCTATCAGAAAGATGGCGTTTCTCGGAGGAATCGGAGGTTGCAAATAGCACACGATATATTTGCTTTCGCTGTGAGCTGTGTGCAGAGAACTGATTTTCTAACCCACAGAATGTCGGCTCTTCTTTACTCTGTTCTTTTGGACACACCACGCATAATCACTTGTAGTTTACTGTTCCTGTTTTTCA
The DNA here is from genome assembly GCF_050575085.1 of Anarhichas minor. Taxonomy (NCBI): domain Eukaryota; kingdom Metazoa; phylum Chordata; class Actinopteri; order Perciformes; family Anarhichadidae; genus Anarhichas; species Anarhichas minor. The sequence goes on from NW_027466486.1 coordinate 6,304,238, forward strand.
TATTCCCATCACTCCCTATGTTATGCTGCCCTGTTTCCTCCCTGTACGACGTGTCACTGCTCATACGCAAAGCCTGGCTGTGGACTGGAGCTGCCGGTGTTGGTTAGGACTGATGTAATCTGTCTTCTGGGCGAGCTACCATGAGGATGAATTCATCTTTAGGGACTACTGGGAGGATCTGTGGACCACAGAGTGCTGAGGTCATGTTATCGGGGAATGAGTCGCTCTGGGCCGAGTCTCCTGGCATGTTTGTACGGGGCCGATGTGTCACGCAGGTGTTGTCCACACAGCTGCAGGCCAGATGTTTGTGTGTATGCTTGTCAGTGTCCGTGAGATCATCTATCACACATTTGTCAGTCTGTCATCGACGACATGAAGAGAAAACAAGTTGTCAGCTCAACAGGAAAGCCCTGCAAACTGATGCCATGGCTAAATCCATTATTTTTTTGGTGTCTTATTTTTATTTTAAGTGTATATCCTAACTTAAAACAAAGACGAGAACTAAAACCTAAATATGCGAGTTTGACCCACCTTACAATTCTGCGTTAAGTTAACTATAGATGCCCTCAGAAAAGCCTGCCTGACCTTGAAGCCCCAGTGTCGGGTTCCCCAGCTCCAGTTTAATATAGAGCTCCCAACTGCTCAAAAGTCTCATGAGAGATGGAAATAGCGCTTAACAGCCGGCCCCCCCCCCCCCCCCCCCCCCCCTCCACCTCACACATGTCATTCCTTGAGGCCTCGCCACCCCTACCACCTTGTTTCAGCTGTTTCACAAAAACAAGCTTCGTAGGTCTTCGTAGATGCCTCTACATGAATCGGGTTTCTCCTTCCCTTCCACTGCCGATGAACTTCTTCGTTCAGCAAAGGCATGACTGTTTGTATACTGATGGCGTACGTGGGAGGTTACAAAGTGTGACCAGTGTACGTCCTCTATTAACTGGGTGTTACAACTGCAAATATCCGCATTCAACTGTGAAAAACACACACATGCACACAAACAGGACGGGAAGGATGAATGAATGCTTGTTTTTTTTTTTCTTTTTTTATCCTGCGTAGCACAGCATTTGTCTGCTGTGTGAATTTGTATGAGCTACGGCGGCAGTCAAAGTGTGTGTGTGTGTGTGTGAGAGAGAGAGAGAGAGGTCCATTAGTTTTATCTGACAGAGGGATCAGATCTGAAGGCGTCTCTTCTCTGCACCTGCCCAGCCGCTCACACAGGCTGCTCTATTAGGGAGCAGCCACAGGGGAGTACCGGGCAGAAGGGAAAGACGCTGGACTTAACCCCTAAATAATGCAGCGCTTAACTTTTGTCTCTGGCACATAGAATAACTGGCACACAAACGCACAATAACAGCTTTTAGTCGTAGCAGAGAAAATGGCCATACACTGCAGGTATTAAGAAGCATCCATGCTTGTAGTACTCCCCAAAAACAAACATACTCTGTTATTTGTCTATAAAAGGCAAACAATACTCGAGGCAATTGACAAATTTGTTTCTTCCCTTTTTTTTTATTTATTTTTTTTTTTTTTTTAACAGAGATTTATATGCTACATTAAGCCTTTGCCCAGAAGTAGAAATCAATATGACAGTGATATATCAAATACAAAATGGAAAAAGAATGTTTGACGGTGGTCGTCCATGCAGTTGCTTACCCAGTTGTACCCGTTTGTGTGTTTTCAGAGATCAACAGAGTGCGTAAAGACATGTACAGCGACTCAGTGAATGGCCTTGTGGACAGACACCCCCTGGAGCTGCCTGAGCCTCTCGGACCCATCGTCCACCTGCAGGAAAAACTGTTTGTGCCTGTCAAAGAGTACCCTGATGTAAGTAGCTGATCCGCACACCTCACACTAATGCACACGTATCACAGTGCCAGTGTTATTGGTGCGTTTGCCTTAAATTCCTATATCTGTGGACACACGCACTGAAAGCTGGTCCTCTCACCTTTGGCCATGCATCCTTTCTGTTGAACGTTCTTTCTTACTCCCAAGTGCAACTCCTTCTCCTTTTTGCTTCCTTTTTTCATTTATAGTCTGTAAACGCAGAACTCGTGACTATCTTGACTGTTTTGTTAGTTTATGAAACAGTTGCTTATAACAACTAAGTTGTTAATGGACTCCCGTTAAAGCTGTATCAGGTGGCAGTCTAAATAGGTCCCGGTCTCATGCTGGCGTGTTTATGGGCCGACTCACTTTTAGATTAGTGCTGAGAGCGAGATAAGGAGGGGATTGAGAGGAGGGGGTGTCATGAAAAGTAAAGTGCAATTCCATAAATATTCAGTTGGAAGGAGATGGGAATCTTTTAGGCTTACCACTCGCGTTGGTTAGAGCTGTGGCGTAGACAGTTTGTTGTTCTGGAAAGGAAAGACGCACACATTTGCATGCACACACACAGAGCTGGGAAAGAAAAGCACACGATGGAGCTATCATGCTGGCTGTAGAGATGAGGAGGATGGTGGCAACAGAGGCGAGTCAGCATAGCTTTGTCCGAGGAATGATTGATGTATTTGTGTCTCCTGTATGTAGAGCCATGTAGTGCGTTTGCAGGGTTTTGACCAGTCAGCCACCTCTCTGTCCTCATGGTAATCTTTGACGCCCGCGTGAACGGTCGTGTCACGTCTTGAGGGAGCAACGCTTCTCTTCGTAATCCCAGCAGCTTGCGGCGAGGAAGTGAATGGAGGGAGGTGACGAAGGATAAGAGACACTGTAGAGCAGGGCGAGGCTCAGCCAGGCGTGGATTGCATTTTCCCCCTGACAGAATTGATAAAGGGCACCAGGGACTGGCTTGGGATCAGCTTAGCTCCAGCTGTTCCCTCAGACCAAACCCGGCCTCTGAACTTAAGCTAAACCAACCGACCACAACACACAGTCTGTCACCTTTCATCCCCAGTGCCAGGGCTTCAGCTCCTTGGGCTGTCCTCTAATTAGCTGTGAGAATCATACATTTGCACTTGGTGCTGATTTTCTGTGCTAATTGCAATGATTTCCATTGTCTTTGATATTTCTACAAAATATTGGTATTGTATTTCATAGCAAGACTTAGTTTACCGGCGCAAGCATACCTTTGTGCTTCTACGATTACATACGTTCCATTTGCTTGTGATCGGGTTGTGCGTTAAGCCTGTAAATGGCCGTATACATTTTAAAGGAGAGTGAGGCAGATCTTTGGGGAGCAGTGGGCGCCACCTGTGGCTGTGAGGACACTCGTGGAATGAGACTCTCTCACTTACACACACTATTAAAAGCGTGGCATCCTCGGGGTGACCCCTGTGTTCCCTCTGCTCGATGTGCGATGCTGCTCTGTGCAGAGCTGCAACTCAGTACTGTGTTTACGAGCTGCCGGTAAAGCTACTTATTTGGCTTCGCCCTGGTGGCCGAGATGACTCACTGATGACCTGAGACACTCATTTATACACACACTACAATACACATTCATGGTGATGTAAAATGGCCCATATTTCACTTGGGCACTTTTCCACTCTATTTAGGCACACACATGCACACACATGCACACCGCTTCCACCCAAGTGTGGTCGTTAAGTCTGCTGCAAAAAGAGGAAAACAGATTTGATATGTATGGATGTGATGATTGGAACCTGGGGAAATCAGCAGCAGGTCTAAATTGAATTATTTTTCTTACATCTCCCGTTTGGCACAAGATTAATCTGAAGAAACTGTTATTACGTACACAATGAAATGCACATAATGTTAATTTTAGAACTATATTGACCTTATTCCAAGTCCAATTATATCAGTGTAACTTGTGATATGTAGTGCAGGCGTACCTTTTACCTCCTTTCTGTTTTCACTGCCCTTTGGAATTTAGAGCAATTGGGGTCGACAGAGACAAAATTTAATTTTGAATTTCATCATTTGAACAGCAGACAAAGGCAGATGACGTTTTACTGTGTGTTCAACGGACTTCCACAGAGCTGAGCTCCGTAGTTTGAAAAGCAAAAACAAGCACAGCCCGAGACGCAGCGTCTCTATATCCAGTTAGTGTTTTAAAGGAGGATAACGACGGTGGGGTGAGAGAGGAGAGGATGTAGGATCGGTGTGACAAGGAAGAGAGGAAATAACTGATGAAGGAAGAGAAGAAAACTGTAACTTCCTATCCCCATCTGCCCACTGCTAAAGGGATAGGAAACTGTAATGATGATTATTAGACCGGGGAATATCCCCCCCCCTCTCATTTCCGCCTGATTTGCCAGATACCCCGCATCGAGAAGGCTTATGCGTGTGCATTTGTGTGTGTCGGTGACGCAACTCTAGGTTATTCCAAGAAAGCAGGGAACGATGGTCCAAGCCTCGGTTTTGTTTTCTTGGCAACATCTCCCCTACCACAGAAGATTTGTCACCATTCAAACCGTTTCTTTTCCTTCTTTTCCACACTTCCCTCGTCATTTTGGGACACCCGCCATCCACTTGCTTGCTTGCCTCTCAGCTTCCACTTTCATTTAAAAAACGCAACTCCCACTTACCTTTACCCGCTGTATCCTTACGGCGAGGTCACACTCGCTCGATGGGGCTTTTCTCTGTCTCACCTACGCGTCCCCTGCTCTGGTTTCACCAGTAGATAATTTGATTTTTTTCCTGGTGCCAGGATTCAGTGCAGCGTGTCACTTCTACCAAAATAACTAGCCTCGCCAGCTACTCTAATTCCTCTTAAGTGTGTCCCTCATCTGGCCCGTGTGTACTTGCCTGAGTGCCCCACAATTGGCTGTAAATGTGTTTGTGTGTGTGTGTGTGTGTGTGTGTGTCTCTATCAGTCTGTCTGCCTGCGTGTCTGTCTCCCTCCCCGTTCTTCAAAGTCAGCCGTTTCCTGATGCCGTCAGTGGTGCAGAGCGCTGCGAAGCGTCACCGAGCCGACTGCATCGTGACTGACAGCTGAGTCGCAGGCTATCTGATAACTTCAACCTTCAATTAAATGCTATCTGTGGCTTTGCGTCTTTCCCAAGCACAAGCTCACGCACACGTGCACACACTGACAGGCAGCTGACTGACACCTCTGCATGTCGTTTCTGTTGACCTTTAGGCATCCGATAGAGACAGAGACGCACTTAAGACGTGTCACACATCCCATTTTCTCCCTTGTGTGTTTGTGTTTGCCAACTGTTAAATACTCGGGTGGGTTGTGGGCAGGTCCCTGGGTAGTAAGAGATGCTGAGGAGGGAAAATACACACATGCACCCACAGACACCGTCTCTGTTGTGCTGACTCTGTGAAATGGGACCCCTCATTTAGATGTAGGGTCTCGAGCAACTGCTAAACAGGACGGTCTGACCTCTCGCCAGCTTAAAAAGGCCTCAAAGAAGAGAGTGATCACTTATATGGATGAGTCCGAGCTGTGCAATAGAGTTCTGGTGCTGGTGTTTGTCTGGTGTTTAGGGGGTTGTCATGGTACTTTAGGTTGTTTGCCTCGGTAATGGAATCCCTTTAAACCCCCTCCCACCCAACATTTCCCCTCTTCTGCTCCGCCCGTCGCCTCTAAACTGAAAATCCTAAGCAGTAGATTTGTTTGATGCTCCATGCAAGTCTATACTTTTTTCTTTTTCTTCTTGTTCATCAGTGTATTAAAGCCAGAACAAATGTTTTCATCAACTTTGCATTTTCTCCTACATTAAAAACTTGAAGCGGTGCTTTCTCTACGTATAACATGCTTTACAGAATAGAACAAAGGTACAACGGGACATTAAAACAGGAAATGAGATAAAGTGTGAATATAGGATGCGACTATATGAATAGGTAAGCTCAAACTGATATTACTAATATTATAAACCGTTCTGGCTTGTTGGTATTTTCTTTAAACCCATCTTGGGTTGCGCTAAGCACAGGATGCAGCGACGGTGCAGAGCTTCATTGCTCGGTGATGCTTCACTTCGACCGCAATGCACAGAGATTTGTGAAAAACCGGGAAAAAAACCAAGGCTGTGATAATTTCAGCTGGCAGGATGTCCTGGACCTTTCTGTTTCACTGCAGTAAAATTGCCCGGACCAAACCAGCCAGTTCCCTGCGCGGGGAAAGTCATTAAGCTTGTTCCCATGAGGGTGTCATCACTTATCATGCCAGCTCCTGATATCCTGCTGACCCCCTTAAGTCATTACCAGAGTCCTGGAAATGTACCGCCCCACACCTCGCCTCACCTCACCGGTGGAGCGGCAGAGTGGAGGATTTTTTTTTTTTTTTATATCTCTTGCTACCCAGCCATGCGCGATGATGATAATTTGATGAACGGATGGTCTTCTAGTTAGATATTTGATGAGGAGGGCAATTACAGTGATAATTTAAACAGAGATGACTCTATTTGTTGTAGTCTGTTAACGTGATGAAGGGCAACGGGGTAAACTGTTAGATGTGTATAACCGCTGTAATGGCAGTGATTGCTCGCATATTACAGAACTTTAAGTAAGCTGCGTTTAGCGCTCATCTGCAGTCGTTAGACGGAGGATGGAAGGACAAAGGAAGCGGGACAAAGGAAGCGGGTTTAGCACACAGAAAGCAAAGGCTGCACCAGGGACGGAGTGTTGGCACATTCAGCGTCTGTGTGCACAGACAAGATCCCACTGATATAGGACTTTTGAGTTTTGAAAGTATCGCATAAAGTATATACATCACTATTGATTCTTATATTCCTGGCGAAGATCTCCCCTAGGCTATTTAAGAGTTGTGATGAAGACGGGTATGGAAGTTGAGCTGTAAAATGAAGATGCAAATGCAGCTGAATAATAGAGACGACTGTCAGGTTGGAAAGGCCTTCTTGTTTACCTGTATGAATCCGTTTGGCTGGTGTATGAGCCAAAGAGGATGACGCTTAGCTTATGACTGATCGGTTGAAGCAAGTGCGACTTCAGTGCTTCACATGAACTAATGCAATTCTCCATTAGAAAGATTGAATATTGGCCAGGCGTGAATCATCTAAAGTAGATTTGGTTTTCCTCCCTCCTCTGGGTGAGATTGTTGTAGATAAAGGTAGCATGCTCTGTCTTCTATTGGCTTGTGGTTACCAAACACTCAACCGAACACAGAGAGAGAGACTGAATTTTATTAAGTGTCTCCCTCGTCATTTATCTTCTCTCTGCAGCTGGTTTATCCCAAAAGTTTACAAACTTTGCTCCGTGCTTCCCCCGCTCATGGCTTCCAAACCTCCAGCCGACATCAATCTTTACGCTTTCCATCTTCTCCGTCTTCCCTCCTCTGTATTTTTCACCCTGCCTCCAACCCCAAAATAAACCCAAACGGAATTATCAAAGGAGCCATGGATTAGGCGGTAAATGCTGGATGTGCTGAATAGAGCGCTTTGAAGTCTACAGGGCTTTGAGGCGAAAATGTCACCGTTGGAATCTAAGTCTAATTTTGACTCCTTCATCGCCCCGGCCTCACCTCCTCCGTCCCTCCTGTAGGTAGAGCATGCTAACTGCTGTAGGTTAGGCACTTGTGTGCTCCTTCCCAGTGTGGAGAAGGTATGTGGAGCTGCTCTGTCTGTGTGTGTATTGAGGGTAGTATAGTGGGGATCAGGCCACAAAGCGATGGTAAGTAAGATTGATTATTTGAACGATGGAACATTTCCACCCAAAGATGAATGAGTGATGAAAGGCGGGCAGCCGGCTGGTGGCTAAGGGGGTCACGTGCACATAGGAGGACGGCCTGTACATGGAAGAGGAAATGCAATATCCTGTGTTCCAAGACAAAAAGGAAAAAGGAAGCCTGCTCAGTTTCCAGACACTATGAATGGACACAACAAAGAGGAGCAGCGTTCAACTCGGTGCTGTCTCTGAACCCTCCGAAGACTGTAACTTGAAGTTAAATGACATGGAAAGTATCTTAGGTATGAGGAAAAGAAGAGTTTTGCTGTGATAAATGGTGAGCCATCACTTTGGTATGAGCTGTTTCACAATGATACTTGTAACATGATGCGAGGGTTAGAATGGAGTGAGTGGGAGGAACAGGAGGAAGATGGCCGTGCCTGGTACAAACACAGATTCCAGCTTGCTTTGAGACGTCGCACTGAATGAACCGTTCCTCATTTCCATAAGCCCAGCGAGGCCGGCTAATAAGTGATTGGTATTCTTCTCCTGGCCCGGCCCCGCTCTTCGATAAGCTCTGCGCGCACACAGTCGGAGCCCTCAGCATGATCTCATTTCCTGTCTCACCACCACCACAAACAAACGCCGCCAAAGGCACAATTGTTCTGCTTTCCTGAGCATTGTTGGAGAAACTGTTGTTGTTTCTCAGTTGTTCACGCAAAAACAAACCACAATGCACGTGCACACGAACCCATGCGACAATCGGCTCCAGGTGTTGAGGGTGTGTGCAAGAGTTCACTCCATACATTGTGCTTTCACACACACACACACACACACACACACACACACACACACACACACACACACACACACACACACACGCACACAGTGGCATAGACGTAGATATGCTCACAACAAAACCCGCCTGTGGAGTAGCGATAACTGGTGCTAAACAAAGGCCCTTTAATGTCAGTGTAAGCCCTCGTCCTGGAGGGGGCTTTGTGTGTACGTGCAAAGTGTGTGTGCATCTGTGTTTGCACACAAAACTATGTTTGTATATACTGTGATTCTCTGTATTTGTGAATTTGTTTGGGGGGGGAAATAACTGACACCGAGTGAGGAAAATAGTTTGTCCACCAAAGATCAGTGTCTCTAAACTCCTAATTCTTTAAATGAGAAAAGTAAATAAGAGTGCAGCAAAGAGAAAACGAGACTGCTGAAAGTTTCCTAGTCGGTAAAACACCAAGTTTTAGTGTGTGTTCTGTTCACCAGATGAGTGCTGTGAGACAGTAGCGCTGGATTAAACAGAGCTGGTTGACATACTTATTGCTCTCCGTCTAAACATTGGGGAATCAGGCAGCAGTGGGGGGGGGGGGGCATAACCATTGTTTGTAACCATAACCATAACTATAACAAAAACAAGACATGGTGGTTTTAAAGACCTCACTCCTGGGAGCCAGTGGAGTTGATGTAACAGCAGAAATAGAGGAGAGAAAAATGTTCTCTTTTTTTTTTTATTTCAGTAAGTGCGTAGGGGGCTGGATAGTTTAGCAAGAGGAGGTGAGGAGCGGATAGTGTGTTTGGCAGAGAGGGCACTGTATCCATTCTACTCCTCCAGCTGTACTGAGCGGAGCTCCTGGCTGGCTCGATGGCCCTGCACCCTCCTGATAACTCGCCCTCTCGGCTCTCCATTGTCTCCACATTCCAGTGGCTTTAAATGGAGGTCACCTTTTCTAACGGCATGTCAACATCCTTGAGAATAATGTCAAACCCTCAGAGCAGAGCAGGGAAGACGGGGAGCAGAGAGGGCCGTCGACTACATTTAAAACATTGAGCTTTATTCCATCACTGAGATCATTTTGGCATCACTTTCATTAAGAGTTTCACTCTGAATTGCCAGGTTTTTATTAAGATGAGGTTGTTTCTTGTTACAGTGCCAGATTGTGGTGAGATGCTTGAAGCACAAACGCAGTCACTGGATTTGATGTGTGTTTGCGTTAGAATTCAGTTTGTGAGTAGACGTTGTGGTAACTGCTTGGCCCTCCCACACATGTTTGGTGAGGTCGTGCACATGCCTCCGTCATTAATACACATCCATGTGGCCATAAAACCTGAGCCACAGCCACGCCTTCCCTAATCCTTTATCCCTGAGCGACCTCTCAGATAAAGTTCAGCTCTACGTCTAGAGTGGGCGAACTATGAGAATGTCGTGACAGTGTTGGCTCATAGCAGCTCCCCCAGTACTGGGGAAAAACAAGACATTTGTGGCATCGTCTCGCTAACCTTTTCTCTCTTTATTTCGCTCAGCTTTCCTCCATCAGGCCCCCTGCTCACTGTCAAGTGCAATTGTCATCAGCATATTCGTGTCCACAGAGAAATGCATTCCGCTGTCAGAGAGAGGCTGGTATTAGCAACAAAGCGAGAGAAGGGCAGAGAATAAAACATGTTAAAGGGTCTTTCTGTGCCATTTTGGCTTATTCTAACAAGCAGGCACCTCATATTTTTAATCCGATATACTTCTTCCCTTACTCTTGTCTATTTGACTAAATCTGCAATTCTGTATGTATTTAATATATTTATAGTGGGTGGATCTGGTAGGATTCGGACTGATGGTGGGAACTGTCACATGTCATACCTGCACAGAAGCCTACATATGAATATAAACAAATGTGCCAAATGACCATTTTTCAAATATGGTACAACAGTTTCTGGCGGGGTAGGCTGTATAACTACACCCAGGACATTACCACGTGTGTGTGTGTGTGTGTGTGTGTGTGTGAGCACCGCCATAATGCCCACAGCTCGGGGTTCACCCTTGTCTGCAATGGGTGCTGTGATGCAGACAGACGGCTCTCTCCTGTGCTCCTTGAGGCTGTGTGTGTGGGCGGGCCACCATGCATCGTTGGTGACTGACCTCAGAGGACAGGTGCCCCTACATCCCTCAGTAGGCGCACACACTCACAAATAGCCCCCGTACCAGTTTCCTTGATTCGAGTTAACCAACCAGACAGTTGTCTTGTGACAGAGACACACACACACACACACACACACACACACACACACACACACACACACATAAGCCTGTGTAGCCGCATGCTACGGGGAGACTCCAGCATCTCTCCAGCCACAGGGTGTGTCTTTCCTGCACGAGACGGGCTACGAATGCAGGCCAGCCCAGTGACGGGGACAGGAAAAACAACAGCCCGGAGTTTTTGGACCGTCTGCACAAGTGTTTATTTGCGTAGTTTAGGGGAAATACACCAACATCGTGTCGAATTTACAACCCCTCTGTAATCAAATGTGACTTCTCTGATGGCCTTTTGGATTTGTGTAGAGGCGTCGATGCGGTGGTGTGCATAAGCAGATGTGACTGTGTTTTAAGAATACAAAGCAGCTGTGTCACGGTTCATTTGAACACTTCAAGAGACGAACAGTTGTTGCCTCTTGTTGTTGAGGTAAAGCTATTTCAGTGAGCATTTGAATAATTCAGTTTTGGAAATATGCTTAAGGATACATTTTAACAGTGTCGGACGATCTTAACCCATCGTGCTCTCCACCAGACGCTTTGCACACTGTTTAGAAGAAAAGAAGTGGGGTGGGGGGGTTGTGTCACTGTGCCCCCCCTCCTCGCCTTCTGTTTTTATTTTGGCTGAAAATTGTGTTGGATTATTTCAACACATTTTCCCTTTATCCCGTTGGAAGCCAGTTTCAAGTGGAGAGGATTACGACGGTAAATACGCTTCCTTTTGGTGCAAAGCTCCAAAGCCACTCACCAGTGAAAGGGGGCCTTGATAAGAAAATTGTGTCAAGCTCACTACCTCACCTCAGAACTCGCCTCCCCCTCATCAACCTTTCCGACTCCATTTTCCACTTGCTTTCCTCCCCCCTTTCCCACCCAAACTAATTCCCAGTAGTTAAAATGTGCTATTCAAGAGTATTTTCACATTTCGTCGCACAAGCCAACTCCAGTATAGCCTGTGGTTGGAAATCAAGTCGGGCAGATAAACGAAATGAAACCACTCAAAATGAATCTATTAGGTAGTAAAATAATTAGGAGCTGGAAGCTCTGGAAAGAGGAATCTTTGTGTTTGACTTTGTGTGCGTGTGTGCACACAATACTGTCTACTGTCCCGTGTTGAGCAAATGCAAAATGGACTTGACCATTTGTATTCAGCCCTTGCTATTGATACTGACGTCCTGTTAAATCCTGCTCCACATTCACCGGTTTGTTTCTCTCTCTCTCTGTATCTGCAGTATAACTTTGTGGGGAGAATCCTGGGCCCTCGTGGACTCACAGCCAAGCAGCTGGAGGCAGAGACGGGATGCAAAATCATGGTGCGAGGCAAGAGCTCCATGAGAGACAAGAAGAAGGTAAGCTCATCATCAGTGTGGCAGAGCGCCCAGTGTGTTTAATGCCTTTTAGCCCTCCATATTAATCTTACTTGGTAGATTCCACTCACACAAGTAAAAAAAACCCCATTATTTTACCAATGAAAAACACACTAAAGCTTCACCCTCCGTGTTGGGATATGAAACAATAATGTAAAACTTACTGGGACTGCTGTCCCACTTGCACCGCAGAGACTTGAGACGGACACATGCTCAGTTCATGTGGCTGCACTCTGACATCTGATACGGCTGTTTGCAAAACGCGTTGCAGTGGAAAGTACAGATGGCAGTAGGGCCAGGGACGGCCTCTATTTCTGGACCTGCTGGGCTGAGGTTGGAGACTCAAAAGGTTAATGTTGCGCGTGTACGTATCCTTAGACCCAAGGCGTGAACTTAGGCAAAAGTTATTTTATCTGCATTTGCACAATAATCGCAAAGTATTTAGGCCTTTAAACAGCATTTTAAAAAACCTGAGACTGACTATGTCGCAAAACAACGCTGATGAAAGTCGGTCACACTGTGCTTTGTTGTCCCGCGTTGCCCCACTATCGGGCCATCCTTGCAGTAGTATTTGCTGTAGTATTTTAAGCCTACAATGTGTACTCTACAGCAAACACCGACTTACACGCATATCCTCACTGGACTCCAACGTGTGCTCGATCTGATGATGTACTTTGAAGTTACTGTGAGGACAAATTGACGGTTACGAAAAAATCTGCTATTCCAAGCGTCTGTGTCTGCATTGCCCATGGGTGTCAGTTGCGTTATAATGGCTGCTTTTGTTTGTTTTTGTTTTTCTTCTTTGTTGAATGACACCTTTTTGAAGTTGTATCTCTGTTCTTAAGTCTCTCCCTTTCTCCCCCTAGTTGCTCTGATTTGCCAGGCAGTGGTGCTACATTACAGTGCATTTCCATAAGTCAGAAGAAGTGTATTTCATCCTTCTTGATATGGGAATCACCTTCTCTACACACACACACACACACACTCACACACACACACAGTCCGCAGTGCATACATAGATGTACACAGATTTTTAGCTGAGTCATAATCTTGGAAGCTCCAGTTTGCTGCAGGGCCAGCGTTTTCTTCCCTTTTTTTTTCTCTCCATTTGTCTTTTAATTTTTTATCTCTTATCATTTCCCTCGGAGTGTGTTCGTTATCACAGAGAAATGAAGATACTCCTGATGTGGTTCTTTCTTTTGAGTTAGATCCAGAAATAGTCAGATGGAGAATCTGTACATGATCAAGCATGTCCAGATTCTCTCACATGCATCAGGAGTTGGCCTTAGCTCACTTCATGAATCTATGAATACCATAATCATCTTTTACCATTTGGAAACTTAATGACGTGTGCCAGTTTGTTTGGGCGGGACATGTCAAAGGCCCTGCGCATTTACTACGCTAATAAAGGCCCCGTGCAGTTAAACATTAATGCAGAAATACCGCTGAGCAGGGTCATGTATTTAATCTGTGGTTCGATTATGAGATGAGGTCAGGGAATAACTCAATATTTAATAAATAGTTTCATAAATAGTCCTGGCTGCTTGTTTTTTCAAGGTATGAAGTAAATGGGATTTGTTTTTTTTAAGGTGGCAGACTGGGTTTTAGTACATCCATATAATAAACGATTGTGTCAGCTTTCTACACAAGGCTTTATATTCTTAACTGTCCTCCATTAAAATAACATTTTCCTTCCTCGCTGCCTTTCTGTCCCTTACCTCAGACTAATTTGGTGTCTGGTTTAGATATTTACAGCAACGACGGGTTAAGCTGAACAAAAACAAAGCATCCAATGGTCGGCCAGTTTTTTTTCATCCTTTGTTGTCTCCGATGTCAATAAATCTCAAGAATCTCTATCGGGTTCGCTCCCCGTACCCCAAAAGCTTTTGGATGGCCAGGCTATCGCAGCCCCCGATCGCTGCAGCCTCCACCTCCGTGTTTCCAGCCTGATGCCCTGTGGCAGCAGAGGAAGCCGCGGGAGCAGCTTATCCACTGTGTTTATTCAGGATCCATTAGCGGCAGCGTTTTTATGCTCTCAATAATTCAGCTGGTTGCTCCCTCCTGGGCCGCACTGCCTGGCGGGGAGTCGGCTCACTGGAGCTATGCGGTGGGAGAGAGGCGAGCAGAGACTGAGAGGGAGGGAGGGAGAGAGAGAGAGAGAGAGAGAGAGAGAGTCAAGGAAAGAACAATGGCGAGAGAGAGAAAAAAAAAAAGCACATCGAGTAGACAATAAGGAGGCAAGAAGCAAGTGAAGAGAAAAATATGCTACTTAAAGAATATAATGCTTTTAACTATTTTCTGTTTATACTATAATAAGACATGGTGTCTATTACTGTAGCAGCTTGTTTAATTTGAGCAGGCCACCATTTTAACAAAGATTAACTCAATTTAATGTTTTTTTGTCACCACCATCATGAGCCTCGGTCACTGGAGCACAAGCATAGGAACTTTGTTTTTAGATGCCAACAAACTGTCTTCAGTCTGTATTCTACATTACACTAATATGTGCATATTTGGTTTAGAATATGGCGAGAGACCCAAGCCGAAATATACATTTCTTTAATCATTTAGGTAGTGATATAACAGTCGTGATCCCAGTATGAAGTCGATGAACTCACCCGTGCATCGGCAGGACTGCAGGATAACAAGCCGTCTCCAGACTGTACTCTACACTCTGTTACCCTAATAATAAGGTGCCCGTGAGAGGGAATCCATAAGTGCAGCTACATCCCTGTAATGTCTCCGGATTGAGACTTTTTGACACATTTGTTGAGACAGGATGGATCAGACACTATTGCCATGGGAAGTACTTCACGGTGTTTATGACACCACTACACTCGATGCTCTTCCAGTCTCTTTTTCTTTGTTGTTAAATCTTGTAAAGTCTTTAGTTACTGCCCAAAGGGGTGGAGCTTGCATGTTACGGCCTTTTTGATGATTATTGTCTAAACAGTTGGAAGGAAAAAAGGACTCCTCCCGAAGCCTTATTCCATTCAAACTTTTATATAATGTGGCAGCTTGAGTCCCCCTGGTATTCACGCTTAATACCAAACAACATCAAGAACAACAGCAATTAAATTACAGGTATGTTATATCGACCAATGCACTCGTAGTGTAGGGATTTCCCTCCCTTTTGCAAAAACAATTCCCTAATTGTATTATAGCTACCACACTGTGAGATTACAGTTAGCACCACAGACAACTGTTTTACATTAAGCCAAACTAAACCTGCACTCTGAGGAATCCTTTATAACAGATGGAATTCCTCTTGATTTTTTTGTTTTTGTTTTTGTTGCTGATTGTCCTGGCACACATCACATATTGTGGCATCAGCACAGTCACTGGCAGAACAGAATAGGCCTCAGGTTTTGGATCTTCATCCCCTGCCAGACTACAATGTGACATTACCGATCGATACGTTGAACTTGATTGGCCTGTTGGCACTGCAGCCCGCCCACTGGTTTTGTTTAAAGTTTAAGCTGACTTTGTTGTTTTCTTTCTTATCTCCTGGGTTCTGATTACTTGACCCAGCGCAACTGAAAGCTATTATATTATTGTGAAAAGAAAAAAAAAGAAAGTCCCAGTTGTTACTTTTGATGCAGTGGTTAAGGACACATAGATGGCAAATAGCACCCGGTTTATTGGCCCCTAGAACATTCCTTTTTCACACAGCAAGGGCCGAACATTTAGGTGGCCTGTTCAGGATCGCCCTCTGCAGATCTCCATCGGTCCCCTTTGTACTTTAGATTTAGACTTTCCCCTTTGTGATATATTTTATAAAAAGAGATCAAAGTCATCAATCTTACTGGTGAATACTTTAAATGTCAAGATTTTAGCAAGTTATCATTTAATTTATTATATTTTATATTCCTTTGTCATTACCATTGGTCTACAGCCGCCCTCTCTTGTCCTCCTGTGCCCCTGCAGCTCCCTGCTGCAGCTGTTTGCTGTGCTGGCATTTAGCCTCAGTTACATTGACCCCGACTGGGAATGTCCTTTAGGATCAAAGGAGAGGGGACTCTTCAGAGCAGGACAGCTGAAACACTCCCAACACCTGAGATTGTTAAAGAGCAATACTGCAGGGACGGGCGAAATGATGGAACCAACAGCATCAGTAAAGTAACACGTGAACAACCAGAATGAACTGCCACTCTTTTTTTTTAGTACAACCTATAAAAGGCAGGGGAAAAGACAGCCTTCTGTATTTGTCACCTTTTTGCATGTGGTGTCATCCATGTTGAGAATTGCGGCCATGAGGTTTATTGGGCTCAAACTGAAGTGTGTGTGAAAGCCAGCAGGCAAACAGGTGCTGTCCAAGCGATGGAAGTCAGGCAGCATAAGTGGCTCTGATCCTATTCTTAGATGTTCTCTCTAGATGCAGCGTACGTGCTATTTATTCGTGCCACATATTTTTACCAAAACCGATTACCCTCCAGTATGTGGTGATAGCCGTGGCATTTGATGTGCGCCAGCATGGACCTTCTCTTCAAAGGCCAGAGCATTGGCATGCACACTTTACATGCACACACACACACAGTCATGTGATCTTGCCGTGGGTCCAACTTGGCAACAATCTGTCAATATGGTACGTTTATGTATCTACAATGTGCTTTCAGAGGAAGCCCGTTGTGGCCTGTCCGTCTGAGTCCCCTCTAGAAAATGCTGAGTCACCTTCTTGTCCCCCATGTCCCCTAATAGGCCATAAGCAAACAGCCATGGTGAAATAATGGCCTGACTGCTGAAACTAGGCTCTCCCCCCCTGTGTGGAAAAGGGGAAAACGAGAGTGGAATATTGAACTTTCTTGTGTGTGTGTGTTGTAAAGAGCAGTGCCATGGCAACAGGTCTCTGTGGAGTAGAAAGCAGGAGGGTGGCACTCTGTTTAAGGTGTGTGTGTGTGTGTGTGTGTGTGTGTTCCCCTCTCACTCTGTAGTGAGCACCCTGCAGAGCACCGCAATGCATCGTTAATTAGACACTCTAATACTTCTCACAAATGAGCAGTGATTTTTAGTTGGGGTGCTTTGTATGGGTGGAGGTAAACAACACAACCTGAACAAACCTGCACCAACAGCAGGAGACTCTGACCTCCTTTTTGAAAAAGAAAATCACAATTCTGATTTTTAGTTTCATTTTGTCTTTATCAAATCTGTCAAATATTATCATGGTGACATTATCCTGTCTTGCTATTTTAATGTGGTGTCACACATCAGTCTGTTTCGGGTGACCTCAGCTCCTCACCTCAGGGGGAAGTAGTCGGCTTTCAAACCGCTGACTCTCATGGTTGTTCAGTGACATGGGATACAACCTCAAAGGCTTTTTAGAGCGCTCTCTGTGTCTGCACACTGCATTTACTGTCAACCTGAAGAGGGAGGAACGTATCTACGCTAAATGGAGGAGCGTGTTTAAAAAAAAAAAAATACAAACGTGATCCTACTCCATATTTCTCTACATATCTCATTTTACCTTTCCACAAAAGAGTCGGGTTTTGACTTTACATGAGTGCTCCTGAAAGACGTAAAACGTTGCGCACCATTTCCCAACCTCAGTCTTCCCGATTCAAATCTTAAAACGGATTGAAAGCATTTCTGAATACAGCCCATTTTGCCTCTCGGGTTCTGCTAGCACTACAATTTGGCAACCGCTGAGTGATTTGGCGCAGCCTTTTCAGGTGGGAGAACAACTCCCCCAGGGAGCTTTTGTTACCTGGACAGTATTGTCCACGCAAACACAAGTCAGCGCACCTTCACACACACAATCCTGCGACACTTTGAAACCGTATCATAATTCCATGCATACCATTTAAATTGGTGTGGATTAAAAGCATCCCCATCTATCTCTCTCTGATCCGTGCACCCATCCATCTTTCCACTGATATTAATTGCTGCAGGGCTCGCTGTCGTCTCTGTGAAGCCAGGGATCTATTAAGGAAGGGTGTCCTTTCAAAGTTAAAGCTTAAATAGCTGACTAAAGGACCACTCCTGTCATTCCGCCTCTCTTCACAGGGCCCCGTTGTCCTCTGTGTACGCCTGCCTCTCGCCTCCGCTTCCTCTGATATGCTGTGTTACGGCACTGGTGCTCCAACACACTCTCACATTCACTCACCATCTCTTTCTCTCTCTCTCTCTCTCTCTCTCTCTCTCTCTCTCTCTCTCTCTCTCTCTCTCTCTCTCTCTCTCTCTCTCTCTCTCTCTATCTCTTGTCCAGGAGGAGCAGAACAGAGGGAAGCCAAACTGGGAACACTTAAACGAAGACCTTCATGTCCTGATCACAGTGGAAGACACACAGGGCCGAGCCGAGATCAAGATGAGGAGAGCCGTGGAGGAGGTCAAGAAGCTCCTCGTACCTGCTGTGAGTACATATACACAAAATCATGCACAATGGTAGCAGCTTATGGCCCGATAAGTTATTTAATGCTCTGCACAAGAGCAGTCGTATTCGGCTCATATGTGTTATTGCTGAGAGAGACTTTTCCATGATCTTGGACCAAACAACAAGATATTCTGGCTACATATGAAACACCCCCGCTATCCCACTGTCGGCATCCTGTTTACTTCCATATATAGACGAGGGGAACAGGTTGGCCGTACCCCCAGCGGAGTGGAAACACATAGCTAGCTGTCCTGTGACTGCCACACACTGAGCCACCGGTGATGGCTGCCGATAGTCTTTCTGGCATACAATTTGTTTTTTTTCCTGTTTACCTGTGGTGACCAGGTGGACAGGGCAGCTGAAGGCCCAGATACGCCATCAGGTGGCAACGCGCGGGGCTTGGTGGTCTGCGGAAACGGGGCCAGCCAATGTCCCAGCATGCAAGGTTAAACATGAGACGCGCTGTTGTTAAGCTGCTCTCCTTCATGCCCTTTATCCCGTTAATACAAAACGATGTTTACACATGTACTTCATTTACATTCTAAAGGACAATGTTTGCACTAGATGTAGCTGCATTACAATTTATCAGCATATATAACTTAGGAGAATTATGACTCGAACGCTGGGTAAGTGACACCTCAAGGAAGATGAGCTCCTTTAATTCTAAACAAGAAGAGGCCAGGAAGGAAATGATAGCACATGAACTGTAACATTTCGTTTCGCTCATCGGCACTGCACTGGTTATGGATGTAAGACCTGACACAAGAGGTGCCATCATGCCGGGATCTCCTGTCTAGTCTGATCACTGCTCCCTGTCTGTCTTAGCGAGGCCTGATCCCAGCCTGACAATGTGGAAAGCACTTCAATTCATATCTTCTGTTGTTAAGAATTGCTCGTCTCTACTCGGCCTACTCTGCACTTCTTTTGGGCACTTGTTTTGTTTCAGAGAGCAGGAGTGTTTCAGATCTCCACAGCCTGTATGCACACACAGGATGTTGACACACAACTGCACACACACTCAAGTATGTGCACGCACACACAAAACTTGAGGATGAAGCCGTCTCTGGAAGCAGTAGCGTGATGCAGATTGAGTCACTGTTAACACTTGTGTACACACACACACAACAAAACCCCTTTCGGCATCCTTTTAAGTCAATGACAGCTCTTGGTGGCGAACACTCATCAGAATGGAGTGCCACAAAAATAGCGTCCTCACTTCTCTTCAAATCTCTGTTCATTTTGCAGCCTTCCAGTTGCTTCAAAGACGGTCTGTTGATACAGTACCTGAACCATTTATTGGGTGAAGGAGGAGTTCTCCTCTTTTATTTCTCACACGCAAGAAAGCAGCTTCAAGCTCTTTTGAGACACTCGTAAAGAAAATGTTCTCATAAAAAGTTTCACTCTCCCCTTAATTCAAACAAGAGTTTTATAGAGGTAATTAATGACCCACTGCAATCCGCCAGAGGCCATTTTCCTTCAAGCATTCTTTGTTCATTCTAATGTAATGAAAAGATCCTTCCGTTAGATAGACGATCTGTGAATGCTTCAATTATCGAGGCACTAACAGCAACAGGTGCACGTGTCTCTGGTTATATACATTCCGAACATTAAAACCTTTCACTGAAAGTACATTTTCAATGAATAATTGCTTTCCCACTTCCCATGGCTGATCAGAAAAATAAGCCATGTTTAGGTTTGTATTGTAAATCTGACCTTTCATTCTGCTTACATAAGGGGCCGCACACTGAACCCATTACCTCAGTGGCCTGGCACTGGCGTAGGGTGGGACAAATGCATGTCACTAGAAGTGGCATAGTGTCAGTAAGTGTCCAGTAATCCCGTCCCTGACTGCTGGTGCATCATCCAACCATGAATCCCTGAGGGCAATGCATTTCCTTCATGTTGCGTGCATGCACACATGAGTGGGTGGGCAGCAGAGCTGGCTGGCAGTAATGCCCTTTATCATACTAAACTAGATGGGATTAAAGTATGGACACGCCGGGAACGCACTGTTATAATGAAGGGCATCTTCTCCATGTTCGCCAGTGGGAGAATAGAACCATAGTATGTATGTTGTAGGTTGAGAAAATATTGACTATTGTGTAACGCCCTGTCAATTTTATGGTTGCTCCTTACTCGGCGATTGATTGACAGTTGGAAGAGGTGGTGATGGGAAGTGTAAAGGTTCCCAGTCGCTCCTCTTTGTCCTCTCTAGCGCTCTTATGCCCCCTAGTCCTGTGAACTCTTCAACTCCCCGTGAACTGGGAGCATCGGAGAGAGAGAGAGAGAGAGAGAGAGACGGGTAAAAGAGCTTGATTGAGCTACACTTTCAAGTGTGGATTTACTCCACTGATCCTGCCCTAGTCCATACACACACTGAATAGCACACACACACATGGACACGCATGCCCAGACGAATACTTCCACATGCATGCACGTGCACACACACTCGCACTCACTAAAATGCTCTTCTCATCCCTTGAGTCCGTGGTTAAGGCCCTCAAACGGAGCCGGCAGCAGAGCCCCACTGCACTTTAGGTAACCTCCCCGCTCATATACTTGCAGAGCTGTGTGCATAAACCCCGACTCGCCCGCACTACGAGCTCCTTCCTTCCTTCCTTCCTTCCTTCCTTCCTTCCTAGCCCCCAAGAAGGGCTAGAGAGCAAGAATGACTGACCTGTGGTCAGCTATTGCCCTTTGATCTACAACAGCCCCTGGCCAATTGTGAGGAGTGAGACTGAAAACCTGATTTGTGTATATGATTATATACAATGATGTAACCATCACAATTAAGAATCGGCTCGCTGACGACTTTTGTAAACAGAAAACCCGCTGAAGTCAAATCCATCTGAATTCCCTCCATATGTTATAATGATCTTCTGCTGAGTTGTACTCCCAATGTCAAACAACGTTTGGATGGTGAACACAGAACTTCCTCTGTTGTGCATTAAAGGGTTTCCCATAACTATACGACTTTGTTTTAAGCTGGCCTTTGGCTGTAGAGCCGTTTTAGTGTTATTATCAATCAAGGCCTAAAATGAAATACAGCAGAGGCACAGACGGTAATCATTCAGTTGAACCCACTATGTGTACCTTTTTTATTTATTTTTTTACACGGCAGTTAAGATGTTGTTTGCCATGTGGTTTCGTTTTGTAGGTGATGAGTAGCAATGTGATCACTCAGTATGACGGCTTATTCGGATCTATCAGAATCCTCTCTCGCTGCCGGAAGCTATCGACAGGTGTGACGATGGATAGAGGACACTGAGCTCGTGTTTGTGTCCTCACACACATTTGGCGCCGTTTGGGTGCATTTCAGTTGTGGTGTGTGTGTGTGTGTGTGTGTGTTTGTGATTGACTGACAGGCTTACTCACTGGACATTTTATGGGTATGATAAATTCTCATTGGTCCCCTCGGATTTTAGGGATACATTAAGGAGTCTTTAGATTTGTATCCAACTGAATTGTCAGTGGACAATGGCTTTGCCCTTTGCATTATTTTCAGTTAAAATGTTGCTGATCTAGAAAATGATGCATATAATTCTGTTGCATTGCACACTGCAGGTGGTTAAAAAAAATCCCAAGCAGGCTAAATCCTAAAATGTGAATGTGTCTACATTCTGAGCATGGCGAGGACTGAAGTCACGCCATGCTGTTTAAGTTATGTGAGATTGCCTGATAACAAAAGCTCCAGACAACAATGTTTACGTTGCTCTACATCTGAGTCAGTGCAGTGACAGCCGGCACTCGCCGCAAGGTATCTACAGTACATCAATCGAGGTGCACACACACACACACACACACACACACACACACACACACATAGAGCACCTGGAAAGCAGGGAAGGTTGGGTTTGAAAGGAGAACGGCACACAGAGAAAGAAAGAGCTAGTTAGTGCAGGAGCACTTTGGCCCCGGAGAGCCACGTCTCGCTGAATGAAACCGTCATTGCTGAGAACAAAGTGAGCGCAGTAGCAGACCGGCGGCCCCCAGCACTACTCCGTTTCAACACGTTGGGAGCCCAGTCCTGCAATCTGGCTCCAGCTGACTGCTCCCTGTTGTGCTCCCCTAACTCCTTCTAGTGCACCTTTTTTAAGTTCTATTTTTGGTATTTCTTTTGTAGTTCTAGTGCACATTATGATTATGAGATGGTTTCATCGCTCCACTTTGTTTTTTCACTTTTATAAATGCCTTGGCAGTGGATAGCAAAGAGAGAGCCCTCCATCCCTTTCCGTGTTTGGCTGACCAGGCGCATTGTAGTGCTTCAAGGCCAACACACAGTTTCTCTTTTTGGGCAAACCTGTCTGCCGGCCCCCTTTTTGTTCTCATTCCCGTCTCTCGCTCCCCTGAGCCTTCTGTGTCTCCTCATTTCTCTTTGTTTTTTGTCTCTCCTCTTTCACTCTGCTATGGACCACCTTCATGGGAGAACATGCACCAGAGGGTGTTTTTGTAAAAGTGAGACAGATGGACCTCAGTGGTCGCCAAGTTTGGCGATCTGCGGGGTGTTGCGTCTGTACTCGCCAGTATGCATCCGGCTTGGCAGAGTGCTACAATGGTACAACTACCAGAGCCACTCGCGTGCACAGAGAGACGGTGGTGCAGAACAAGCAGAGCTAGATTTAAATGGTGGAAGTCTGTTCTAGTCAGCAGTATCAATAAACACCTCTTTTTGGTATTCTTTGCTTTTTAGCTCTCAGTCTGTCCTCCCCTCTCTCTCTGTCAGCAGTGTATGACAAATGAGTACAAAACACCATCTGGCTGCATCCTTCCTAGTGTGCCTCCCCAATTAATGATGTTTATTCTCTGTTAGGCCTACCTATCACTACCATTCTCTTATTTACTCCTGTTTACCTCTGTCATGCATAACATCCAGCCATATCCATAAGAACAGAAGCTCACATTTTCCATTGAGCCTCATCGGTTGGTGCATGCCATTGACTGTGCTTGGTGCACATTATGTTAGCGCTTCTAAAGGCAACGGTCTAAAACGGGTGTTTGTGAGATTATGTGTCTTTGGTTCCTGAAAGGGAAAACAAACTGTTGAGTTGTGATGAAACTAGCTTGTGTGCTTCTATCGTCCCGGGAAATCTCCCCACCATATTGTTTTATTGCCTGTAACCGAGCAGCAAGGCCTGCAGTACAGCTGCAGAGTTAAGGCCGTGACAGAGACACACACACACACACAAACTGTTCTTATCCTACACACTGTACATGTGTTCACATGCAAATGTGATGAATGACGTACGTGGCTATTACATCACTATGCCAGCCACTTCAAGTAGGCTTTGAGGCCTTGCAGGTAGGCAGTAGATGGGTAGGTTCTCGTCAACCTTGCAGCCTCTCTGTCCCTGTAGGCTGTTACCTTCATCAGGCTAATGAAGGAGTTGGATTGGATCATATTAACCTCCTGATCTCTACCTCCCAGGACACCACAGTTACAACAGACTGGACTGCGCTCTTCACTGCGTCTCTTTTTTAATAGTGTGTGTGTGTGTGTGTGTGAGAGAGAGAGAATGGTGCGATCAGCCCACCTGCACGTAGACACAACATCTCCCGCATGAATGTTAATCATCTTTTTAATTGGCTTCCTTGACTTGGTGACCTCTACTTGAGACGGCAAGCCTGCATCACTGGGCTCCTCCTTCAATGCTGTTCTGCTGTTTTCTTACTTTGTCTATAATGTGTGTGTGTGTGGTGTTTTAGCTTCCATTCACTACCAGGCAGTAGAGATAGGAACTGGCCAGAATGCAGTGTGACCTGTGACTCCCAGCCATCCTCTTGTCCTCCACTTTCATCATTATCCATCTTCAAATCGTCAGTGTTTGTACTCATTTATCCGGCCTTCTGGTCCTCATGTGCCCCGCTAACACATCTGAGGCAGATACTTCACAGACACCTATTGGATCTGTGTAGCCAGGAGAGCAAACACTGAAACTGTGTGGCGTATGAATCGCCTCTAATTAATGATCTCGAGGTGATAAGTGGATAATTGGAACTGACCACTCAAACCGTTTTACCACAGGAAACAGATGCGGCTTTCCCGACACTCGTGTCAATAATGACTTTTACTGCATGTCATTTGATTGGTTAATGTGTGAGGAGTGACCATGATTGACCCTGTCTGGTGAAACCATATATACTCAAGCATGCGTGTCTACATTTGTACATGCCAATAGCAAGCAAGAGAACTCTAGTCCTTCCACCACTCTTCAGCTACACTCCAGACACCAATACAGCCCTGCTTGACTCCTCTGGCCTGAATGTTGGCATTAACTGAAAAAACCTGAAAGCAGGCTCAAGCGTGACCCTGACTGGCCTCCCAGTACTGCTCATAAGATCCACACTTATTTGCAGAAGAATTTGGGTGCTACTTTATACTTTGGCCTCACCTCTGAGAGGACTAAAAAGAATATTTAGTATTTGCCAGCTCACAAATGTGCAGGAAGAGAAACCCCATCCAACTCTGTAACTGGCATTAAAGACGAGGGCCGATATGTATTGTATATCTCCATAATTTATTTCTTTCACCTACAGTATCTGGTCAACTAAAGGATTGCGATTCTTTCCGTGTCTTGCGTTCTCTTGTGTTTCTCTTGCTTTCTTTCGGCCCATCTCTCCACACTCTCTGTTTTCCCCTTAAGCGTGTGTCCTTCCCCATTTTATTTGTTTTTGATGTGTATTTGCCCTTCTCTTGCTGTGTGCTGCTGTTATTTCCTCTCTGGATGATTGAGGGGACAAGCCATTCACCACTCTCTTCCATTACTGTATCTGCAGTGGCCTGAAGGCCACCGCAGCCTGTTAACAACACAGGTTACAAACCACAGAACAGGCTGGAGCTGTCAATGCCAGAGTCACTGATGCATTATAGAACTATCACAATATGTTTTTCATATATTGCGTGGAGAGGATGTGCCACAAACGCCTCCGTTATTACAAGCTTGCACCTAATTTAAATGACTTCTAAGTTGCACACATTCCTCCAGTCTAAGCTTTTAATGGCTGTTCTACATACAGTAACCAGTGAGCTTCTTTGTGCCAAGTCCCTCCTTTCAGCTCAAGCCCAACAGGAGGGACTTGGTCCCGTCTTGGCCCAAGGGTTCATCTCCATCTGCCCATATCTCCCCATCTCCAGCACTGTGGCTGTCCTGGGGGGCAGACAGGTGGTTCTAACCCTAAGGAAGCGGTACCCCTGCAGGGAACAACCTGCCTAAGCCTGGCCACCTTCCCTACTCTTGTCCTCCTGCCGTTTCATTTCCTGGCCCTACAACTGAAATCCGGGCAGACTTCTGCAGCCGATCTCGGAGGCTTTGCCCATCTGCCTCCTGTATGTCGCCGAAATGCACATAGATTCAGATCAGATAGAGCTATTTTAAATAAACACCATTTGACTTTGTCATCACAGGAGTAATTGTGTTAGAATTTCTTGTGTATGTGTGTCTCCCCAGGGGCAGACCTATAGTACGCTTATCAGCTGTGGGGGTTTGTGTCTCAGAAATGTGTGCTTGCACGTGGTGACGGAACAATGCAGCAATGAAAACAAGAACAAGGGAAGAGGCAGTGTGACTTTGAATTCCACTCGGCTGGCTGTTGCCCTCATCATCAAGAGTCTGCTCACGGAGCCACACACAAGAAATGGTAAAAAAAAGTCTAAAGTGGGGAAAAGATTCCCATTGCAATAACATTTGTGCTGAATGGCACCTTTCATCACCGTCCTCACCTTTCCTCACTTGTTATATATCTGTCATTCACCAACTCACTGGTGTGAAGAATCAGGGGAGAAACGGAAGCACGGTAACATGCGTATGCTTTGCTCTAAAGTAATGTGTCAGTTGTCACCGTAAGCCTCAACTTATATGTTGCGGTATCTGCACGAGGCACACATGCTGCAGTTACGTCAAAAAATATAACAATTTAGCTTCAACCACTGCAAATATCTGCACATATGGAACCAATGTTTCATAGAGGGATGTATTTGAATCCATCAAATTCTTAACGATGATGGATCATCCAACAATGAATCACACAAACACGCATGATTAAGTCTTTCTAGTTGAACAAGCCTAAATGTCAGGCCAGAATTAAGAAGACTTCTTGTTGGTGGTAGCTCTGTTGTCGTCCGTTATTGTCCTGAACCAAACCTCAGCTTCATCACACCGCAATTAGCCGTTTCTCTTTTACACCGTCTCCTGGGTTCTTCGTTCCCCTGTTCCTCCTTGAAACATCATCCTGTTTCTAATCCACCGCTTTCATTTCTTCCCTCTTCGGGGATTTAGTCCCGTTTCTTCTCTTGTCTCGTTCATTTAGATCTTTAAGTCCACCAAGATCCCCAGTGAAGGTGCATTCTATGTACACAGGCCCTCTGCACCACTTACAAAATTGCCTTGCCCACTTGTACTGTCCTTTTTTAATTTCAGTTCACACTCGTACACAGGCACTTTGGTCCCCAACCACCCAGGTCCCTGACATCATTGTGAAATAGCCCGCTTCCTAATCCACCTGGTTGTGGCTGCTCCTGTTTTTTTTTGTCACATGTCCTTATGCAGTGTGTAGGGAGAGGAGGCATGCTGAGAAGCCCGGGCAGTTTTAATCTGCCCTGGTGCCCCAGTGGTGGCATGGAGCGGGACCCTGCAGGCCCCTGGCCAATCTCTCTGCCTCTCTTTGAAGGTCCCCTTAATCCTCTTACAGAGTGGCAAGGAAGTGCAGATGTGTGTGTGTGTTTCCGTGTGGATGTTTTTTCATGTGTGCATATGCTTGCTTGCGGGTCGATTGTAGGCGAGCTGCGGTTAAGACCCTGCATCTCCAAAGGTCCTGTGCCGATTGAGACTCGTGCACATTGTCTTTCTTACGCTCTGCGCCTTTGTCTCTCTCTCACACTCCGCTTTATACATTCTCCACCCACTGTAGTTTGTGAACTTCCCCTGGGGCGCTACTAGGGCCAAGCTTCATCTGCAAAGTGGGAACACACACACATACACAGCTTTCATCTCTGTCTCTCTAGCGACTGTGTGTCCCAGTGTTTAGGCAGGAAAATAGGATTGTGTAGAGCTCAGCGTTTAGAGAGCCCAAAGGCCGCACGTCAAACTCAGCCCCTACCGTCTGTGATGCCTTGCTTTGCCAGCCGTTGCTGAAGTCATTTCAAACTCTCACGCTCTCAGTCCCACCAGCCATCTCTGGACTGATGGCTTTCTTTGCCTCCTCCATGGTATCTCGAGTTTAGAAGCTTTTTTTGTTGTTGTTGGTCTTACTTGGGTTCATTTGGTTTGTTTATCACAGTCCTTCTCTTTCACACTGTTATTGTTTGTTAGCGGTGATGTTTACGACACTTCACTAGCTATCTACTGCGCCGACTGGTTTTCCCATGGTAGAACTTTGGGTTGTGCTCACTGGGGCACAACAAAACTAAAACCAACCATCTCTTTTGTTTCTGTTCAAAAAGCTCTGTTGTAATCCCAAGGTTTGTTCTTTCTTGGCAGCTAAGGCACGCAGCATCTCTAACATCATACAGAGAAAATAGAATATCCAGCAATGCATTGTAGGGACTTGGTCAGTGATCGCAGTCATCAAAAGAACCACAGTGTAACTTGTCTTTTTGGTGACCCAGTTTGTGCATTGTAGAGAAGATTCATTTTCATGTGAATTAACTGGACTTCCAGATTTGTCCCATAATTAGCCAGATGTGCAGAGGACACCCAAGGAAAGAGTCTAAAAGTATTCATGCACATGTCCGTAGATCCATTCCAGGTTTGAATCCACGTCTTGCAGGAGGTACTTGGATCCCTGTTTTAGGAGTCAGGATCTCTGAATGATGCAAATCCCCGAGCAGTATTTAAAGCTCCGAAATCATCCCTGGCCAAATCCCTTCAAGATATTCCCGGCTCGATTGGATGGCATTAAAGGATCACAGCGACGGAACAATGCAACCGTCTGGCAGCCCGATGGAATGAGGTATAAACGGAGGGGAGGGCAGGCGAGGAGAAAAAGGCCAGAGGTGGATGAATAAGGTAGACACTGACATTACAATTTGTGAATAAGGGCTGGGAGGACAGAGGAAGGAGAGGGAACGTGATTGGTAGGCAGGGAGCACATGATGAGAGAAAGGGGACAGGAGAAACAGACAGCTGTTTATTGGGCAACATGGAGGGACCGAATGATCCCTCCTGCTCTTCGCCTGTGACATCTCTGCTTTTCCAATCCGGTGCAGACTAACGAGCTTTAATGATACATCTAAATCTTGTTGTTAAATCTGTATGTATTTTTCTAGGTTATTTATGCGAAGATTAATCCGCTCTTAATGCTGTTATGTTCCATGGAATAACAGCCCGGTCTCTGAGGATAAACAAGATCACTCAGAATTTCCTCTTGTACTACTAGAAATGCTTTTGATGGGAGAGGAAAAAACCGTTTCTTTCAGTTCAAGAGAGTGCACCGAGCTGGTAGAAAAACAGATTTTCGGTCCTTCTCTTTTTTCCTCTCCTTTCTCCTGTCGGTGGCAGTGAGTCTATGTATGTGTGTGTCAGTTGATACTGATGGGACTAGCACAGAGAACCAAGGCTGCCCACTTCACCCCTTTCATCACAATAGAAAGCTATTATAAGCCCCATAGATCCAGGAGCCGGTGCGAGGGCCCAGGCTGCGTCCTCCAACCATGCTTACTTTGCATGTAATGGATAATAAAGAGGAGCTGTGGAAGTAAACTAGGCTCCACCAATTACATTCTACTTCTCTGCAACGCGTAGTAACACCCAGAGCACCAGCCAACGCATGCACATGACAGAACACTCTGATTCTGAGGCCTTGGCCCTCATGAGCTTTGTTATGATACAGGAAATGAAGTATTAACAGAAGAGTTAGTTCCTGACTTTATAATGTGCCACTTTAAACTGTTCCTCGGTAAGCTGCGTGATTGACAGTAATGGGGCGGAGCAGCCGTGATGAGTTTGTAATAATCTGACTGGAGTCAGGTTCACTTCTATGCTAATGAGCTAGTGTGTTGGTGGTTTAGCATGACTAATGGCGCACATCGCTAACAGAGCTGTCTGGGAGCGAGGACGGGAGCAAAGGAGAAATAAAGCGGCTTTGCTGGGGTGCTGTGGAGGTGTAAGACAGTCGGAGAGGGGAGTTGCAGGAGATTGCATTTGTTAGTCTTTGGGGAAAAAGGAAAATACAGTTGAGGCCTGATTCCCTTGGCAGATATGTTCACAAAAGCCGAAGAGCACGGCAGAGGAAAGAAAATTGCCTTTGAAAGTGCAACGGTGAATTTGAGAAAGGACATGCAGCACTTACTCCAGTACGTTCTTTAAAAGTGCTTTTTATGAGAGAAAAGGTGATATCTGTTTGTGCAGTGTTTATTCTCCTGTAGTTGATTGATATACAGTCAAAAAGGGTTTGTTTCTATGTAGTGTTTACTTTCCTTTAGTATTTGATTGATGCATGGTTTTCCATAAAGAAAAAGATGTTTGTGGCATATACGCGTTTTTTCAATACGTTTGATTGATAGTCTTGTTGTTGAAAACATGGGAATCAGGTTTGCTGCACATGTTTTCCTTTCTTACCCCAATCCAACTTCTAAGTTTGCTTTAGCTGCCTTGAATTGATTAAACATCCTTGTCACTTGTTTATTTAGTGCGGAGAAGTTTTGAAGCTCGCTACAAGTACTCATTCCGTCCTCCTCTCTAACCTTACGCTTCTGGAGAGTGTGGAATTGTTGATAAGTCGTCTTGGCAGCGTGGCGAGAGTAATCACTTTCCTCCAGATGTTGGAGTTTGGGAAGGAACCAAAAAGAAGGCGAGAGAGGGAGGGGTAGGGGAGGAAAACCAGCTGCTGCTGCCGCTACCAGTTCCACTCCTCTACATAAAGTCATCTACTCCTCCCTCCCCAATACTCTCCTCCTCCACTCTGTAGGATTTTATTTTCCTCCCCCCCATCTCCTCTGGTTCTCAGTTCTACACATTCTGCCTCTCTGTATCCCAGGGCAGGCTGTGTTTACTGCTGAGGTAATTGGAGTAGTTTGGAGGGAGCCTGACCCTGGCCCCGGTCAGGCCTAAGGTGTGTGTGTGTGTGTGTGTGTGTGTGTGTGTGTGTGTGTGTGTGTGTGTGTGTGTGTGTGTGTGTGTGTGTGTGTGTGTGTGTGTGTGTGTGTGTGTGTGTGTGTGTGTGTGTGTGTGTGTGTGTGTACACACACATGTGCGCATACGCCTGTTTGTGATGACTGGCAGTGAGGCCAGGGAAGGAAAGCAGGCTTTAGCCAGTGTCAGCCCTCTCGGGAGCAGACAAATTGGTTTTCACTACGCTGTCTTGTCTTTTCCTGTCTCGTATTCTCCCGCTCTCCCTTTTCTTCTTCTTGCATATCTCTCCACCAACTCAGAGATTTATTCACATTTTCTCTTGTAGTTGGGTCAGCAGCACTTTTTTTCCCCTCCTCCTGGTACTATTTTGTTCCACCTCTCATTCTATCTGTCTCTCCGCTCATCATTTCATCTCCGCCAAGCTGAGCTGTTAGTGGAGCTGAGCTGCATAGACGGTGACTCCTGCCAGATATGAGCAAAAAAACTCCCCCTCAGCTGCAGCCAGAGACATGAGCAAATTCATCCGACCTGATCCAGGCGCCTGTTGTGTTTATCTGCGGGTGAGATGGATGGGAAAGGGCCCGGAGTCGGGGGGGATGCACGGGGGAGTGAGGGTGCGGCCTTATAAACACTCTCATGCAGCTGCTCATCTGTTGCTTATTGTCGTGCACGTGCACATACAGCATCGAACACGAGCTCCATTGTCTGTAACAATTGGCTTCAGCTACAGTTTGTTTGTCATCAACTCATGAAGCTTTGATCGGGAGAGAGGCAGAACCGAGTGCAGCATGACAGTGATTTAGCATGCATCTAGTGACCTCATCGCAGAGTTGTCGGTTAGCGGCGGTGGGACACGGCTCACCTCCTTTTAGCTCATCGCACTACCGTCTCCCTTTTCCTCTCTCCCCCGCTCCGCTCCCCCTCCTTCCCTCATCCCTCCGACTTGCTCCTCCCTGATAGCTTTTACCGCTCTGCTGATTTCACAAATAGGACTCATTGATTGAATCTGATTCTTGTGGATAGAGCAGCTTTATTGAGTGGCTTTTCCGCTGATGGACAGGAGCGCATCGGTATGTGTGCTTGCTACGCACATGCTTCTGTGTGTGTGTGTCTGTGTGTGTGTGCGCGCGTTAGGGACGATAAAGGAAAACGTCCTTTCCCCACATCCCTGTCATTTTATAATTCAGCAGCTATTCCTCTCCCGGGAATTCCAGCAGCCAGATCATTACACACACACACACACACATGCGGTCCTAGTGATGGCTACGTCTGAGTGAATGTTTTATTATGGCTGGTGCATGCTGACTGAGAAGTCAGTTAATTGTGGCAACACCTTGAAGTGTTAACTGCTCTCCCTGGCGCTGTTAATCAAACATTCATCTAAGCTGTGCTTCTGTGGGAGGAAGCTGGCCCGGTCCACCCGGGGCGATGCGACTTAAGTCGGTCCAACCCCACACCAGCTGCTTTATCTTCTGGTTTACCCGGATCTCACGGCTCCTCTCTGCAGCCACCTTCGAATCTGCTATCTTACTTGTTGTTGTGTAGCTCGAACCGGGGCGCCAACACTGCCATCGCCACCTATTTAACCCTCACAGCCCCGCAGATCCATCATCATACAACACGCACAAACAGCCCCAACACTCGGCATGCACCCCCCGCTGCACTCCCCCCTCATCCATACAGTGTTGTGGGAGACCAACCCCACCTCTTAACAACCTCTGAAAGTGCTCATTATTTTTCTCAGAATTTTAAAAGATCACTCTTGTCACAAAGTGTTTTAAGTGTGGCCACAAAGTTGGTCTGTGGTT
The DNA here is from genome assembly GCF_050575085.1 of Anarhichas minor. Classification (NCBI taxonomy): domain Eukaryota; kingdom Metazoa; phylum Chordata; class Actinopteri; order Perciformes; family Anarhichadidae; genus Anarhichas; species Anarhichas minor. Next base: position 6,336,391 of record NW_027466486.1, read on the forward strand.
CTCCATACTGCAGGGATACACTGTGCTTGTGAGGGCTTCCCGCGCTACATTTGAGAGGAACATCTAAGGAGCCGTTTGAATTATTCTTGGTAGACAACAGGCCTCCGTGTTATGGAAAGCTATCGAGCCAAAGGGTGCTTTCAGTGTGGATGGTGTTTATACAGCTCTCCATACGGTGACGACAAAAGAGCAAAGACAAATGTTTGATTTATTGTTGCCACAAACGTGTTAAGCTTTGAAAGCACATCATGGCGCCTCCATGATGTACATCTGGTGAAGTTCTGTTCTTATTTTGTCTCGTCTTTTTCTCTTTCCTTCCCTCATTTCTCAGTTTTGTCGAGCAAGTCAGCTTGGCCCGCTTTCAAAGAACCACCGAGTTTTTTTTGGAGACACTTTTACACACACACACACACACACACACACACACACACACACACTCACTCACAGCTGTTTTGATTCATGAAAGCAAAGTACAGACTTTTTTGTTGCTTTTTTTTTGTACAAAGGTGTAGAGGTCAAGATCTGAGTTAATTTGGGACGTAAATAATAAGAAGAAGAACTCTGAGAAAAAGAAGTAACAAAGAAAAAAAAGAAAAAGTGATATTTGATTTAATAGTGTTTACTTTGCTCTCTTCCAGGTGTGATAGGCAGTTATTTCAGGGCCTGTTCATTCGTGTTTACATAGAGATTGCAGCGTCTAATTACTTGTGATTTTGGCTCTCCATTGAGTCGGGTTTACTTGCCAATATTAGCTGGGCTAGCTGTTGACCTGGGCCATGTTCAATTAGCCTAGTGTGGTTATCATCGTTGACACTGCGCGTCAAGCGGCCCTCTCTTCACCTCCGAGGTTGTTAACGAGGGAACAAAACGGGGCTTGGCAACTATTGAAGAGCTTACTTTGGTGTGTTTGCGTGGTTGTGTGTATGTTTAAGAAAATGTTTCAGAACTACAAACTGGATAATTTGGACAACTGATGCTCAGGGTTTGATTTAATACAAAGTACACTGTTCACAGTTGTCCATGACCATGCTATTTATATTAGGCTGCATTATAACTGTGAACATTTTCTCCGCTCTGTGATGCACTTCATCACACACTGAATACGAGAAATATTTGAATGATTTAAGTTTCATCACCAATGTTTGCATTGGTAACCGTTTGTCTGTCTTCGCAGGGGAAAGCATTGTTATTTTTGTTATTGTTGTGCTTTGTCTTCCCCATTAAAAGAAAAAAAGAGCCAGAGCACAGCGGAGGTAGCAAGGGAGAGGAAGCAGTAGAGAGAATTTCCTTGCTTCATTAATTGGCAGCTCTGTGGTACACGAAACATTGCGCACACACACACACACACACACACACAGCTAAATGTGTGAGCTGCGACTGCTCTGAAGCCACTGCTTTATATTTAGTCAAGGGAGACCAGGCTCTGTCACTTTTTCTCTTGCTTAACCTCGCTCTTTCTCTTCCGCTCTCTGTGGTCGTGTTGAAGAGGAGTCTCATGGGAGGGCTTAACTCTGAGCCCTCATTCTTTTTTCTCTCTTCTTCTTCTCTCCTTTACTTCCCCCTTCTACGTCTTTCTTTCCTTATCATCGTCTGAATAGAGCAGCGTACTGTTGTTCAGCTTGGTCCAGGAGTGCAGAGATAGAATAGAGAACCTGCTTTTATTCCTGCCAGCACTAACTCTGCGTGCGCACCATGTGTTTACAGGCATAGTGCATATCCATGAGCCACCACTCTTTGTACTGTATAAGTTGAAATGATGAAGTGTCCAATTTTTCCCTTTTTTAGCAGCGAAAGGCATGAAATCAATAGTTCACTTCAGGTGAGACTGAGGTCAGCGAGGCTCCACGTGGCTATCTCCGCACCCTTCACTTTCCCATGAGGCCTCTGCTGAATTTATGATGTACAACCTGGAAAATCACAGGGGCTTTTGTGTTGTCATGGTTATTGAGTGTTCGGTAGCTTCAGGGGAAATGGATTTTGGGGGGTGGGAGGGTGCGGAGGTGCAGAAAGCACAGGGGAGGAATGGGATGGGTGTGAGTGGGAGGAGGGGGTGCTATCTTAATTGCTTACCGTGAATAATTCCAGTCCCCTAATTTGGCAATAATGACAGCGGCTGCGGCTTTTGTATTTATTTATCCAAACATTAATTGACAGTACTGACATTAGCCAGGGCGGTTATGGCGCATTTGATTGCGCACAAGGGAGCAAAGAAAATTACAGTAATTATCATTCTGATATGGATTATGAATATGCATTCCCACACTTAATGTGTCTGTCAGCATTTTCGTAACAAGGCACTCTGCCACGACAACAGCATTTTAGCTTATCTCCATCTCTGTTTCCCTAAACCCAAACCAACGCGGTGCGTGTAGAGAACAGACGCCGTGTATTGTCTAAATGATTTAGCTTCCCCACTGTAGCTTTTTAACAGCACCCGGGCATGTGATTGGGGGAAACGGTCGCCATGTGGCTTGTTTCAATGGGCCTATAAAGGGGCCTCAGCTTGTGGAATTAATGTGTGGTGGGTTATTGTGAATGGACATTAAAGTTCCTGATTTTTTTTTTTTTTTTGTTAACAGGCCGAAGGAGAAGACAATTTGAAGAAGATGCAGCTGATGGAGCTGGCGATTCTCAACGGGACATACAGAGACAACAACATCAAAACACGTAAGTGAGCTTCCATAGACGCTCATAAGTAACACAATCCATCCGTTTTTGCACCATAAACAGCTGATCTGTTACCGTCATTGACCATACTTAACTCTATATTATATTTTCTGTATTTCTCATTAACTATATCGTAATATCTGTGACCACTAGCAGACCTCTTTCTCTCAAGCTCTCCAAACAATCCATGTTTACCTCCCACCTACCCAGCCATGAGTAGGAGATCTTCCATTCTGTTCTACTCCGTACCCCCCCCCCACCCCCCCTCCATCCTGCAATCCAGATGCCATCACTCTGTATCACTTGCTCTTGGCGAACTCTTTCAGCACATTGCTGTATTCCACCTGCTCACCAATGCATGTTGGTCACTAGCTCACATGTCTTCAGTGTTTGCTTCGTAATCGATCCATGTGTCATTCGCTCTTTTCATATTCCATAGTAATCCAAAATCGGAATAATGAAAACAATTCATTATTTTGTTATCATTTATAAATCCAAGCTTGTTTTTCTTACTTTTGATTTAATGCCTCAAGTAAATTCTTATTTAGATTTGGAATGTGTCAGATTTCTGTGACCAGGATGACTAATGTGCGTCTTGCACTTGATGAACTTAAATAAGAAGTCCGTAACTTCCTGGTCACACAAGTCGGACACATTTAATATCAAAATAAGATTCAGCCTGTTGCCCATTTTTTAAAATTTTCAATTTTGACTTGAGCATAAAGTCAAAAAAACAAAAAGCTTGTTTTTTGTGTTTGATTCATAAATGACGACAACGCATCATTTTGTCTTTTTCCGATTTTGGATTCCCAATTAAATATGAAAGGAACAAATTCTACACCGACTTCAAATTCTACACCGACTTTAATCACCAAATGCCTAAATGCATAATCGCATCTATGATTTGGATATAATGAATCATATAAAGCCAGAACTTGTGCATTTACTCTCTGGACCATGAATTATGTTCTTAATTATCATTCAAAATGTAATTTATTATCACAACATCAGAAACTGGGTTCTTGGATATACTTGGACTCTATGACATGAAACTATAGGTGCTTAATTTCACTGTTTCATTTCCCCTATTTAGCATTTATCTCCTCAAATGTTCTGGTCCACCATCTGACTCTAGTCACCAAAGCGCTTGATTTAATTGACCTGCCTTTCGGGAAGCTTGTGTCACCACTCCACACACACACACACACACACATATATCTCTGTGTGTTCACTTGTACGTTATCATCTTAAACGGACCGCTGACTATGTGGGGGATCAAAATCTGTAAAGTTACTAACAACTTAATGTAGTAGGTTCCCATCGTCTTCGATGATCATCTTCAGGCCTAAATCCCTGATCAGTCTTCTCTTCATTGAGTGTTTCCCCTCTGCATACAGTCAACAGCTCTGTTTCTGTTGGCATGCGTGTCGTTTACCTCACCTGTGCCATTTCCAGTAGATGAATGTACCGCTGCTGTGGTGATTTGTATGCTTTTGAATGCATTGGGATGACCGCAGCATTTCGTGCTTCCTGTGTTTTGGTGTGAGGGGCGTTGTTTTTATTTTGTTTGGCTATGTTGACTTTTTTTTCCTTTGCAACAGATTGTGGCTTTAGTGGTTCACCACCATGATCATTGCATGGACTAATTTTCCCTTTTGCCCCCCTTCCTCTTCCCCTCTCTACCTGCCACTTCCCGTTACCTCTTCTTTTTCCTCCTTTTGTATTTTCACCTTTCACTGTTCATCTGTGATTATGATCAACCACACTCCACTTTTATCTCTTGTCCTTCTTCTTTCTTTCTACTCCTGTCCTTTGCTCTCTTGCTTATGGCAGCCACCCTTGCATTCTCTCTTGCAGCGGCGGCAGCGGCCGCTCAGGGCCAACGTCTCATAGCGGCCCCCAATGGTCAGGTTATGCCTCCCCAGGCTCTCCGGCCACAAACACCAGGCGGGGGCCCCATCATGAACCTCATCCGATCCCCTCAGATGGCTGCCATGATGTCCAATGGCACCCCCACCCTGGTGCCTCCCTCACCGGATGGCGGTCTTATCTACGCCACCCCATACGACTACCCTTACGCCCTGGCACCCAGCTCTCTGCTGGAGTATCCCATCGACCACAGTGGGGTTCTAGGTAAGAGAGCCTGGGGGGGCATGGGTCCAGGTACAATGGCCCCCTTTAGCCAGTTTGGACAGGAGGGCAGCTTGTTTTACCCCGGAGCTGGGGTGATGGACGCGGCTGCCATGAGCCACAGTCAGGACTTGTTGAAAGGTAAATATGTCGTGTCTACCTGAGGATCAAAAACAGACAAACTCACAGAGTGGATGTGCTGGTGAAGCTCTTGGTAATGGGATGACCAGCTATGTGGCTCATATGGACACTATTAAAAAAGGCAAAGGGGGGGACAAAAAAACATCAACCTTGTGAGGGCTAGTCACCTGGAACGTTTATCATTTAGACTAAAGTTACTTCACTGTTTTAGTTGCGTTCTCGCTCTCGGGTTTAGATATTCTCTTTTCTGCGAGGTTCATATAGGAGCGCTTGCCTCGGTGTGAATTGAGGCCTGCCGACAGAAACGCACTCGCATACGCGCAGCGCAGCCTGCTCTCTCACCCTTTCATGCACCGGCCTGGAGGCAGATTCAGTCTGGCAGCAGATCCCCTCGGATTTCTGCAGCTTTTGAAATCATTTCTCTGTGCGGTTCTCTGCAGGCAGGCCTTGATGCCTGTAGATAGTCCCTCTCTCACTCCCACTGGGGATGTTCATTAAATTCCTCAATTCTTCCCTTTTTACTCCTCCCTCCCCTCTCTCAATTGTCTTAGCTTCACCCCTCTTGAACTCCAGCTATGTGCTAATACCTGACGCTCCCCTTAGTTTCTGTGTCAGGAGTACAGTTCAATGCGAGGGTCTGTATATCCTATTCATTCTCGACGGTGATTTAAGCTCAACACATCCGCTGCCAAAGAGATAACCGAACATCTACTGATGAAAGAGTCTTATATGAACGCCGTATGTTTTATTGAGGCCGTTTCCCACGTTAAGACGGAAGAGTCTGTTGCTTTAATGTGACACAGTCCTCCTCTAATGCTGTTCCCAGCAGCAGACACTAGCCTGATTGTAGCTAACCTGTGTAGCTGACGTGCCTCTGGGAGTCATGTGTAGAACAGACGGGGGCAGCTGGCTGGCTTCTCTCTCTTTAACTTGCAGGGTTACACCAGCTTAGTGCATTTTATTTACTCACATTATCGATTGGTGCCTTCAGCAACACAGGGCCCTGTGTGGAAACACTCACTCCCTCTCACACACACACTCGTGCACTTGGTTCGGCTGCCTGCGCTACTGTATCCAGCCACTATTGGCTTCTCTGAGCATAGAGGAATGTCCGGCCATCTGCTTCTCCAGAGTAGTGTAGGTGGTTGCATAGTCGTCCGCCAAAGCTCGCGCTTAACTTGACAATGCCAGAACACAATCCTTGTTAAATTTGAGAACTTATTTCCCGTGTCCCCCTCCCTTCCTCTAAGAGAACTGAAGTTCTTCTTAATTCCTGCGCATCTTATTTGTGTCGTACTTGAGCATACAGTGACGCGCAAACAAGCTTGTTTGTGTTATGTCCACAAGACAGTGTCGAGCACTGCAGTGGGAAGAAATCAGCTGTGATAAATATAAGAGGAAGATGACAGCCTCTGCCGCCAGTGAACAGATTGACCTGGAGAGGAATGGTGAAAGAGAGGGAGAGGCAGCTGGTGTCTGGCACTATTCAATTACCATCAGAGCTATATTGGATTTCCCCACCTTTCAAAAAAATAAAGAGACAAATTTCTCTCAATCCGCCTCTGGATCCCAGAGGAAGAATCACATTATTTTTTTGCGACAGCCCAGAAGCCTTTACCCTTTGCCTGCCCCCTATAACTCTGAGCACTGTGGAATTTTATTACTTAAGTTATGCATTTTTAAATACCAAGTAAAACTCCAAAAAAAGGCGTTATTTTTTCTACTGCATTTTCTACACGTAAAAAAAGAAGCTCTGTGTGATGTGTGTGTGTGTGTGTGTGTGTACATGTACTATAATCTGTATTATGTTGCCATTTCTGTGTATTGTTGTATTATCTAAGCATTCTAATGATAATGGTTAAAAATGTGAATGTTATTACTGTAAACGATGACTGTTTTTCCCCTGCTCAACGTGAATGGTTTCTAACCTTGTGGACCTGTTGCGATCTAGGTGCAATGGCTACTAAAGTGAGACGGCATGACACGCGGGTCCATCCTTACCAAAGGATTGTGACCGCTGACAGAGGTCAGTTTAGTCTCTTAGCTACACTCTGCTATTGATTGATTGCCTTTCAATGATTATTATGCCTATTATGCCTCGATGCCTTAGTTAGGAATTTGTACATCATCTGTATTGCATTTTGTTTTCCTCTCCCCCCCCCCCACACTACCTTTCCTATCCCACACATCCACGCGCCAGCTAAATGGTCGACTGTGGTATGCACATTTTGTTTACATTTAGCACTTAACATATACAGTATTCTGTAGATGATGTTATGTGTCAAAGCTCAGGCGAACGTGATCCGAACAGCTTTTTTTGGTTCATGCAGCTGTTGAAGACAGGTAGTGCTTTGCAGGCAGTGTTAAAGGTGTAGAATGACATTCCTCTGATGTGAGATTAGAGCCTAAAAACGGGGCAGGCTTGTTCCCATACATGATTTATCTCCTCGGCTCATAAGGAGCAACGGGAAAAAAAAGGAAAAGCATTTCTATACTGCGCCTGAGAGACCTGGTGGGCAGAAGACGAGTTGTCATGCTGCTGCCAACTCACCATTTCACCTTGAAAATTCAAATTTATTTTGCCTTTTTATTTTTCTACTGAAGAAAGACACGCACAGACATGAGCTGAGGTAGCTTGCATTCTCTCCAGTATATTGCATATAGATGGAAATAAAAAAGCTAAAATACATTTTAAATATTTCAGTTGTACATGAGGTACTGTCATTTTATATTTGAGCATTTTATATCAAATGTATTTATGGTTCTGGTGTATATTTATATTATATAACGATATACTGCTAAATAAAGAGAAAGAATCGGGAAAGCATCGATTCATCTATTCATTGCACATGTAACACTAGTCACAGTTACCCCTCACATAACACTAGTGAGACTCCTCACCACTAATCACACTGTCTGTAACGTGCACTCCAACTTGACAGACACTAAAACACTAGATTTCTGTTGTTCTTATTCTGTTTGTCTGTTCGACCTCTCTTCGCTTCTGTTTTGATTTTTGGGGGGGCAATGTGCGCTTAAATTGCACCGCCATGCTAGCTGATTCAGGGTGGGGGCTGAGTAGTTTGGGATCATGGCGTCACAACGCGTCATAATTATGTTGATTAGCTGGGTTCATCTCACATTGGCACGGGGGATTAGGAGCAGGGGGGGCGGGGGGGGGGCGACATAAGAGATTGCATTCATTTTATTGTTAAAATGATGTCATTCCAGTCTCTTCTTGCTGACACTAATATCCTTTCTATCTTTTTTTTCTGTTTGTTTTGTTTTTTGTTTCTAACCACCTAGCCGCCACCGGCAACTAACACATGACCTTCTGACCTCTGAACTCTTCACCCAATGACGAGCCGCCCCAAGCCTGCCTGCTGATCAGTTAACTGGTAATTGCCTTTTGCTAGCCTCTCGGACGCAAGTGAGGGAGAGAGAGAGGGAGGGAGGCGCCTGCCCGTACAGTTACCTTAACACGCTCTCAAAAAAACAAAGTAGAAACCAATGGAGACTTCACAGAAACACAACAAAACCCAACGCCGTTGTGTAAGATCCATATTTTTCCCTCTGTTCATTGAGTTCAGTTCCCATTCTTTCTCTTTCTTTTTCTTCATGAATCATATACCGGGTGGATGCGTTTGTGGTATTACTCATAAATCTGCACTGAATTATATATAGCAATAAAGACCCCCAACCTGCCCACCCACCCTCCTTTTAATCACTCTAAATTGGGGACCTCACTTGTATGAATTACAAGTTCAATGTCTATTTGACGCAAACCATTTGGTTTCAGTGTAATCACATGATTTCACCCCCCCCCCCCCCCCCCCCCCTCACCTGCCCCACCCTGTTGGGAGAGAAAAAGAAATGGAAGGAAAGAGAACCTACGCTCACATTAACTTGTTTAATTTCTGTCATTTTTCACGTGTAGTGCATTTGTTGAGCTCTAAAAATGTAATTATGAGCTGACACATTCTGGGTGTGCCCCTCCAAACAGCTTCCTGTCTGTTTTTAAAAAAGCATGGCTGACACGATTGCAAAAAAGAGCTTTTTATGATTTATGTGTTGTTTTTTTGGCTTTACTTTTGACTCATTTTCTCCACTTGATTTTGGTTTCTCTGTTGTTCATATTTGACTAATTAGCTTTGCTTGAATTGACTAGCCCAACATAAGGCAGGTGGTTACCTCTGGAAAACAAAAGCAATCTGATATTTGAAGCAGGCGGCAGAAACTAAGGAATAATGAGGGGCAAGATGGGAAGGTCACCGTTTGGGCTGATGGGTCTGTGTGTGTGCGTGCGTGCGTGTGTGTGTGCGTGCGTGTGTGTGTGTGTTTTAATTAATACTACAATGAAAGTAGGGTGTGCTGAGGCTTCGGGGACATTGGGGCAGTGCTTATTAGCTACTGACCATCGCTACGTCCCCATCCACACTACATCCATTATACAGTGCCTGATGTATTTAGAAAATGATCTCAATGAGTTAGCGGAGCTGTGATTGAAAAGACAAAAAAAAAAAAAAAGTATTACGTGTGCATATTTAGCCAAAGGGTTTTCCATTGAATTATATATCTGCAATTATGCATCCGTCTCACAGAGGGCTCTCTTTGTGACTTTAGAGTTTGGAAGGGTGTGAATTTGTGGTGCCTGCCTTCAACTGGAACAGACAGCCAAGTCAGTTAGATTACTTTTGACCCATTAATGCTCTCTTTCTTCTTTCTGAGGAGGTGAAAGCAGACAATTAACACTAAATCAACACGCTACTCAAAGACAGCGCGTAGCTAGGGGGAGGGCACTTTGAAGTTCTGTACATAGATGCTTTTGTCATGAGGTTTCTATCGTGATCTGTTTCATCAGCCACATTGCCAAAAGAGCTTTTATGTCTTTATTTTTTTCATCTCAACATTTGGCCAATTTTGTTTTTTAAATGTCTTTTTTGTTTTGTAGCCCAAGTCATCAGATGGGCATAATCTGAGCCTTCCTGCAAATTAGACATTTTTTAGTCTTTGATTATTTTTGGGATGAAACGTTTATTTTCAACACATGACGAACCCTCTAAAGCGCATCCACAATGTGTCACACCTCCGATGATCGTAGTCCTGAGCCCACAACCTTTTGTTCAACTCTCAAGAAAAAAATAGGATGTGAAAGCCATGCCTGCCTGTTCAAATTGCTTTATACATACGTCTTTTATATATATATATATATATACATATATGTATATATACATATATAAATATATAAAAATGTAGATATCTGTCATTGCATATACAAATACATAAGTGAACAAAAAATAGATAATTTTACAGGGTGCTGGAGAAGATAAAAAAATTTAAAAATCTATTTTTGCCAATTTTAGCTTTTGATACTTTACTTGCAGTTACAAAATCTGAAAAAAAAGAAATAAAAAAAAAAAAGTTTAAAACGGTATAGGGGGGAAAACAGAAGAAATGAGTGGGTGAAGAAAAAGTGCTGTTACGTGGATATGATTGGAAAGGAAGACGAAGACCAAAACAGTCGTAACCCTTAAAAAGTTAGCGAGGATCAGAGCGAGACGCCTCCAGAGAGTTAAAAAAAAAAAAAGATCAAATCAAAGTGCCTTATCAACAGTGGTTTCTGTTTCCTGAGTATTCCAGTTGTGTTCAATAATATCCAGCACCCACCAAGATGGCGCAGAGAGGAACGGCTCGTGTTACTCGCTCTGAATAGTGGAGCAGGGTAGCTCCCACCATATCGTGGCGTTACCGAAGTTATTCTATGCAAAAAGAATAGCAGTCGTTTTGACCAGCTAAAATATGTGCCATGGTTTTGTCTTCCTGAAATTATTTTTAGTTTTTCTTTTCCTTTACTTGATGGCCCTTTACTCTGCTGTACGTGCAGGATGTGTCCTCTTTTTAATTTAGATTTTAATGATCATATGACCTATTGTCTTGATTTTTGGTGACTGTGACTAACTTCCTAGAACAAATTAAAACTGCCAATAGCAGCGCAGTAGTCTGCCTGAACATGTTCTGATCATGAGCTGAGAAAAATACATAACGTTCAAGGTAATGGATAGGGAAAGGGGGGGGGGTCCATTTGTTCCAATAGCTGTAAACTGAAAGCATCCCGTCCAACGTCTCTCGTTGTGACAACAGACTATCAATACAGTCACGAGATGTACGATGGACGGATGAAATGCTGCATAGTGAAACAAGCCAAATGGTTTTCACTTATTGGAACAACCGACAGCTTTGTAGCCGGAAGGTGAAAGTATTCCCGTGATATCACATTGAGGAGTTCCTCGATCCCAACATTACCCTTGGCAGTTTGTTCTTCTATTCATAGCTCTTTCATCATGCTGTTACACCGAAAGGTCAATAAATTTTTCTTTCTCAGTGTTATTATTTGAAATTGAAATGCAATATTAAAGTGGAGCAAGTGGATGGCTATTCAGCATTTGACAGTATTAAGAAAATTCCTTCTGCAATGTTACAACTTGCTGTGTCATTGTGAAAGTCTGGATAAGTCCATCAGGTGAAAGGTTAACTATATACCGACCGTATTCTCTCTGGCCTGCCTACTACATGTATGATAATGTAATTAACAGCCATTGTTACAGGTTTATAATGTATTTTTCTAATCTCATTTTATATGTATATTAATCATGTTTCTGAGTGCATTTTTTTTTTTCTTTTTTTATGAAATCCACATGCAACTCTCTCCCCTCCTCTCCCCCCAAACGTCCCCTCTCCCCCTCCCCCCATTCTCTTTTACATCTTGGAAACTGTCTCTTGTGGGGAGTGTTGCCTTTTCCCTGTTATGTTTGGTTTTTGTTTCCCAGCTTGTTTAACTCATTAGCTACTTTATTAGTTTTCTTGTCATAAGTATTTTTACATGCTTGCATTTAGTTTTCATGGTGTATGCTGTTATTTTTCTTATTAACCTCTTGGCATTTATTTTAATAAAACATTCTTAGTAAGAATTTTACTAACTTGCTGATATTTTGTCTTGTGTTTTTAACCAGTTTCATGAATGTGTTCCCTTGGTCTGGTTCACGGACTAACATTAAACATTAACATTAAAACTGGTGTCTGGCCACCACTTGCACAAGCGCACACACACACACACACACACACACACACACACACTAGTCAACTGTGCACATATGCTCCACATACCATTACTAAACACACACATGCACACACAGCCTAACTGGAAACTGCACGAGTTGATAAACGTCCCTCACTCCCGCTCACGCACTCTCACCTCTGCGCTGGAGAAACCTGCTGACGCTCTTCATCCTTGCCCTCCAACACTGCTGCTGTGTCTCGTCGTCTCTGCTAGAGACAACTCTCGTGTTAGTTGTCCCGTCCTTTCTGTGTCACTCACCCCGTGAGGCGGCAGGAAGTGTTGACGTGTCTGTGGGGGGGGGGGGGGGGGTTTGTAAGTTCCGTGTTATTTGAGGTCACTGGTTAACTTCTGGGTCAGCTGAACAAAGCTCACTTTTCACTAAAGTCCAAAAACTCAAATGTCCACCAGTGTCCTCTTTCTCTAAGTAGCGGTTAGTGCAGGGCTAGTCATAATCTGTGCAAAAATACTGCACATTAGTCATCTCAAAATAATTTATTTGACTGTAACTTGCACGTTATAAATGTAGTATTTATTTACAGCAGACATAGATGGCGGTTGTGTGATAGTCTAAAGCTGTCCCCAGTCTGTTTTTTGTCTCCATTGCCTCCAAGGCTTGTTATGCCTGGATAGCAGCATTATAGTTATCGCCAGCTGTTGTCTGTTTGGTGAACACTTCTCTCAATTCAGCTTATTGATATAATGGCTAATACTGGGCCGTTTGGGAGCATCCATAATGCTTAGACACACACCAGTACGCCGTGCCAATATGAAGTACTTTGGGATCAAAACAACCTCACTATTCCTTCCAGTGTGAAATGCTGGTATGGCTTTCAGCGAGCTAGTATTTGTTGTTTCCTGTCTGAAACACTGCCAGTGTGTGTTGTTCACTACACTGCACTCGTCCCTGGGTTCATTCAGCTCTCTTCTCTCTATTCAGCTTGTTTTTTTCTTCCTCCACTAATTCAAGGTATTGACACTGACACACAAGCAAAAGATTAATGCATTAATCCCGATTATTACTTTAACCCACTGAGTGACGCCTCAAGATTGTTCTTTTTTTTTTCTCCTTTTCAAACCTGCTCAACACAAAACAACTTGGCCTTAACTGTTGCAATCCTCTTGATGTCTCAGCAAGCAAAGAACAAGGAAGGATTAAAGGTGTCTAACATCAAACTTAACACTACTTTCCTCTCTGAAATTAACATTTTTGTGTGTATTTCATCTGAAAACGGGGGTTTTTCGCCTATAACACCTGCTTAATTAAACACCAGCAAGTAGAGACAGAGATTGGATTAATGGCAGACAGCCTTAATAGTTTTTTCTCCTTTTTACTTTTTGTCTTGTCAGCCATTTTCTATTTATTACTGTAGGATTGGCCGTTAATGCTTTCGTTTGGCTCATATGCAGCTAGAGCTAAAGTCCGTCCATTAGCAGTAGATGTATGTATGCCGTCACCAGCCTTATACATGTCAGAGAGGTTTTAAACCACCAAGCTGATGAACAATGTGTTGAGTGGCACGTTTTTTTCCAGAGCACAAAGTATTGCAAACACTGCCTGAAATATTGAGGTTAAAAGTGCCTTTTTTCCTGCGATTGGGAAATTATTTATTTGTGTACTTTATCATTCAAGTGCCACTCTTCTGTCTTCCTTCATCTCGCCAAAACGCTTCCTTTTTTCAGCACAATGAGCACAATCTTTAAAATATACACTGGGGGAAAGTTTGACCAAACATCTGGAATTTGGTCTCGGGTGCTTCCCACCATTAAACTTTGGCTTAATGGATCATGATTTGAATTTGATCAACTGAGAAGCTGTTTCTTGGTTGGACTTGGTTGCAGTCTGCAGTGAACTGCTGTTCGCGTACTGCTGCCGTCTCTGGCTGAGTTCTCCGCGCCTTTCCAAGATGCGTCGCAGGGCATTTCGTGCATTTATCTACTAACTACCTTCTCTCCTGTCGTCCTTTTATTTTTCTTCTGTTCTGTTTAACAAACATTCCTCCAATGAGTTAAACGGCAGGTTAACCAATCAGTAGCACTCGGGTGGTTAAAGGGCAACTGCTACCAAAAGACAAAATGAGATTTTTTTTTTTTTTAGCCCCACTGGATTTTTGTGTTTTTCATTTTGACTGTGATAAGTATGCATAGAAAGTCCATAATTTTTTCCTAAAATTATACCAGTATGGTATATACTGAAAGATCCTCATCCATAGAGTGGTGCACTAAAATCTGTGAGATTCTCTTCTTTTTGTGGCGTAAGTTTTTCTGTGAAGTAGCTTTTATTTTGTTTTGTGTTACCGTGTTTTTATAGAGGGTTCGACTCAGAACTTTTGAATAGGGTGTAAAACGTGTAATAATGCCAGTTTTTGTTGCTCACACCAAAAAGAAAAAAGGAAAACAAATGTCATGTGTGCAATAAAGAACCATATTTACAAGCTTCCCTCTGACTGCTTTACCTTGACTGGTCCTTTTTTTTTTTTTTTTTTTTTTTACTTCTGCGCTCTTACTTCTTTATCACTTCTTTGGAGTTGCTGTGATCTGGGACGTTTAAAGGTAGGTGGGCCGCATTTGCAGGAAATGGAATGTGGAAAAAGTTCAACACTCGCCTAAGCTCTCAAAGTGAGATCAAGCTATCTCTTGGATGTCAGTGTGTTTGTGGTAAAATGTTGACCTTCTGCGGAGGGTTCACAGCACAGCGCTTTGTGTCTGCGGATGATAACGGTCCAATCCATTTCTGTTATCTAAACGGACTTTTCACGTCTGAGCTGAGGACAACATGGTGTTTCACTCGGGTCTAGTCCGGTCCATCTCTGTGCACCTCCAGCGATCATGCACGACAGATGACATGAAGTGGTGTGGCACCCGGTTAAAAGTTCCCCTCCTGCAAACTGAGCACTAGCGCGATTTAGACACGGATCTATTTTTATACAGGCTGACGATACACAGCGCTATGTTGGAGCGCGTCACCACAGAGGTCAGCCACTCACTAAGCGCTGCACATCACACTGGAGGAGCTGTGGTTATATTGCATTCATTCAATGTCACACCACACATCAGACGAGACGTTCTAATAGAAACACTTCCGACTCTGAGATTCTCATAAAAGGTATTTCAAATCCAATGTTTCATGCCTCCACCATGCAATGAACCGATCAGTCTCTGATTCATTTAACCCCGATAAGTCCACAGATCACAAAATATACTTCTCAATGTGACACTTCCCAGCTATATCCTGATTTTAAAGAAATATAAAACCTGAAACAGTTAATTAATTTGGTGAAACAACAATGTGTTATGGTTTATTTGCTTTATTTCCCTGTTATACCTTCATCATAAACTTAATTTGTGGCAAAGGAAACGATAACCACTGCAGATTATACATGTTTTATAATTTCAAACGATTTATTTTTAAGTATTGAAGTGGAAACTGATTGCAACTATCCTATTTATGCCAAACCATGAGGAAAAGAAAATATCTTAGTTGCGGCCAAAGTAGTAGATAAGTACCCAAATAACATCCTGTCAATTAAAACACTATCTAATGTGTAGACCTGAGCATCTTAACTGTTGCTGCTGTCATCTAAACACCATCTTCGTTCCGTTAAGGCTGGAAACGGAAGCATGATCTCATTAGCAGAAGGACCTAAGGTATGTATTTACACCATAAGCTGGTTTCTCTTCTCTATTTTGATGCTGCACATGCGTCAAATGGGGAGGCAACCTGGTGTTCTTTACGTAATCAGCATATGGCAAGCACAGGTGGTAAATGTAATTCATCATAAGCAAACACAGGAGTCCCTCCATGTTTCTTATTTTGCAGTGTCGGTATAATAGGTTTGCTACCGCACATCCTCCGAGACATTTACCCTAATTATCAAACACATGTCATCTCTGGGTGACTGGGTGAGTCAGGCGCATGTAAATGTAGCTGCAGAAGCAAGAGAATTCTTAAACCTGCATTGAAAGCAATGGCAACTTGCCCCTTCGGTGGTTAATTATCCCTTTCTCCCATCAAATTGATGAGTCAGTGCTGCAGTATATTCCCTTTTACACCAGTATGCAACTCCTATGGGCTTCCCGATGACTTATGACCTGTGTGGGGGTGAGGTGAGCCAGCTGTCGTCACACAGTGGAAGTAAAGCGGTGCAAATGTTCAGTTCCAGCTATTCTCGGTCTGATTCCCCAATGCACTCCCTAATTTGATGCAGTAATGAAAACAAAGGACTTTGAAGTGGACGTCTCATTACAGCTCAAGCTGGCAACTCAGCAGGAAAGAATCCAAAAGGACAGGGACACATCTTCCTCTCTCTCTCTGCTTCTCTCATCCTCTTTGCTGGAGGACAGAGCTGCTTCTGCTGAATAGGACGGTGGGGAGTAAACGGTTGGTGAGGGAGGGGGCTGGAAGTGACTTTAATGTCATGCAGGAAGCGGGGAGCGAGAAAGAGAAGTGGAAGGAGGAGGGTGCTGATGGTGGTTTTGGCCCCCGGGAAGATGCATCAAAGGAGCATTTGTCGCAGCGACCAGCTGGGAGTCTAATCAAGGAAAGAGAACTGGAGTTTGTGTGTGTGTGTGTGTGTGTGTGTGTTTTGAAGGGGCATAGTGGAAGGGTTGCATCAGTAGTGACAGATGAACCAGCTTCCTGCGAGATGAATATAGGGCATTCATCAGAGTGCAGCTGTTTCTCTGTGTGTGTGTGTGTGTGTGTGACAGAGAGAGAGACTTGTTTTAGAGTGTGCAGTTGTTGCAGGTTTCAAGCTCAGATTGATGAATGAAACTCAGTAGTTCTTTGGGCACCTGTGCCGAGTGACACAGTCTAGCAGCTGGATTTTCTGCCGCTGATTGTGAGAGAGTGTGTGTGTGTGTGTGTGTGTGTGTGTGTGTGTGTGTGTTAGTGTTAGAACGACAGACCGTAGAAAGAAGAGCAGTGGTTTTATTTATTTGTGGCTAGAGAGAGTATTTCTCCTTCAGGAATCAGTAACGGAGTCATTTTGTGGGTCTTTTTTTGAAATAAATCACTCTGGATTGTAAAGATTAGGTGTTTATGTCCTCTGAAGAGTATCTATCTTTCCAAGAAAAGCTCTGGAGGACTTTTCCTGCTTGTCTTTGGCAGCAAGCAAATACTGTGTTGGTGGATAATTCATACGATCTCTTTTTCAAAAAATATTCATATAAAGGAAAAACTCCTACTTTGACATTTGTATTTTGATTCGTCCATAACCATGTCTGATCAGACAGGTCAGTGGACATTTCCCTGGTCGGCCACGTCCCCACTGACACATAAATGTCACTGTAGGAAGATAAATGGTCGACCCGTCGGCCCCGTCACTCCAGCTCGGACAACAAGATGAATCTTCCCTGCCAGTCTAGCGTCCAGCTGCTTTGAACTGCTTTTGTATTGAGTGATTCGGACATGTGTGAATACTGCAGGCCTGGTGTGTCACCCAATGCTGACAGAGAAAGTCGAACAGGTGTGTGTTCGTGTGTGTGTGTGTGATGTCAGGTCTGTTTCTTCCTGTGGCCACTGCCTACGTGGGAAGTTAATGTAGCTGTGGTTGTGGACCAGGAAATAACAGGTTATGTCAGCTACACTGTGCTAAGTACAGACTGTAAAAAGGACTTTTGGTGACAGGAACATTTCTGAATCATCTGACATCGGTCTGAGTTCATAAAGATTGGAGTCAATTAAAGTGTCAGCAGATGAGAAGTCTTTTGGTCTGAAACTCACACAAGGTTATGACCCATCTGGAGCTGTTTACAAGTGGTAACCACCATGACTGACTGTGGAGATTTAGGATGCACTTCCTACATTTTCCTGGTGGCTACAAGAAGATGAGCCTCTCAGTGTCACTTATAGGGACATTGACTGTATTATTGCAGCTTTGAGACAACATGACAATAAAGAGTTAGAAAAATCCACTTTTTTTTCCTACACATTTTTTTTGTACTTTGTCACTTTATTGTACTAATTGATCCCCATCCATAGAGTTCATTGCAACAGTATTTGCTTTTTTACAGATACAAATTAATTGATGCTGTTCTGTAGACCAAAATAATGTATAAAAAATATCTACGATGTTGTCTTTTATATATGTCCCCAATTAATCTTAATCTTAAACGAGATGTTTTCCAGCATTTCCTCCTAACCCCACCCAGGCTTTAGCCAGTAACCACAGCAGTCATTTTGACAGCTGTGCTGGCTGACACAACACAGGTGTAGCTAATAACACTAATCACGTAGTTCCACAGCCATACATCTGTGCTTTTTCTACTATGACATTGTACTGCGTCTGCTTGGTCTTACTTTATTGTTCCTATAGCTTCAAATATTTAGCATGGCAGCGAGTATTAAACCCAAACCACTATTTACTTTAATGTTCTCATAAACTGTACGCCACTTAGCAACATCATTTAGCCTGAGGCTGAAGAAAAGAGTCATAGACGCACACAATCTACAGGCTAATGTTTAGCTTGTTAAGATTAAACCTAGACATTTTTTCTGGCTTCATTACACTCCGTTTCTTTTAAATACCATATGCCCTATGAATTCAATTAGCTTCAACAACATCACACAGTTAAACAGCTACTGAAAACAAGTAGCATTAGCATATTTTTATTATGAGGATTGTTTTCAGGACGGTTATTAAAGAGCTATTGCCTAACTGGTGCTGGTATTCTTTTAATCCTGGCAGCTGCAGCGCCAGCTGTGTATATAGCTGTCTGTGTACTCGTCATATTCAAAACCACAAAATCTCTTTTGTGGTGCAACATCAAACTCTAGGCCAATGTAGCACTGCTGGTTTGCTATAAGTTGAAATTGTAGCAAACATGATGCAGTCCTGCCTGTAGAGTAGCATACAAGCTACCTGTGTGCTGCTTTTAATCTCTTTCAAAGTATTTTTCTCTGCGACTTCTGTGCCTTTTGTTAAGCCTCACAATGGCTCTTGCTGCTTCATGCTATTGTTGTTGTTGCTGTAACAGAGCAGCTTTCACGAGTTGAAAGTAGACTTCCGTGGTGTGAAGGTGAACATCAGGAAAGGTGGACACCCCAAAGCGGACACATGGCACTCAAAGTTCAAACTTTGCTTGTTCTCATGGACCTCAGGGCTCTTTGAAGGGAGTTGACCTTCCTCTCACCGGGCTCCCCTGTGGTTTGAACCATGAACATGGCATGTCATGTAAATATTATTTCCACACAATCATAAAAACACAGTCACAAAAGGAGCCATAAAAACAACTTCCCTCCGTTTCATTGTGTCTGATACGGGATGAGAATCTTTGTCTGGATGCAAGAATAACTCCTGGGAAGCGTTAAAGTGTGTGTGCATGCACCATAGGCATGCACACACACTTTATGACTGTGTGTGTGTGTGTGTGTGTGTGTTCTTATGCATAGCATGTGCCGCTGTGTTTGCATCAGGGCTCACTTTGAAATAGCACAATTCTGTGCGTGTGTGTGCGTGTGTGTGTGTCTGTGTGTGAGCGTGTGTGTGTGTGTTCACCCTGGGAAATGAAAACGCTGACCCAATTTAATACACCTGTGTCTCACTGCACTCTGGCCTAGCACTCAATCTCACACACACACACAGATAAACACACACCTCAACCCGACTCGTGTGTAGTACAGCTCTCCAACGCCACATAATCACAGCATCGGTACGGCCAAATAGAGGAGCTGTTTCCCCCCCACTTTTTTCATTGTTGTTGACTTCAAAGTCAGCAAATAATAACGCTCCAACATTAAGATGTTTATAACTTAAATTTTTTTTTATTAGTTTCACTTTTCTAGATGTATTGTTGTAACGCCTTCAAATACAGTGGAAACAACAGATGTAAATTATTTAGTATTACTTGTTTTCAGATGTATGCTTTTATTTTTGTGTTATATGTCTGCTGTTGAGGATGTGCCTGCATACGGGGTGGGTTCTCCCCCTCAGTCTGAGCTCCCAGCATGCCGTTCAGGTCCTGGTGAGCAGCTCTGTGCCGGGTGACCTCGCACTGAGCAGTAAGGCGGTAATGAACTTCCTGTCATCCGACATACACACATACACACATACACACAGACATAATCTCATCCACATCCGCAAGGCACGGAGAGATGTCACATTAGCACGGTGCTATCTTTTCTTGAGTGTGTGTGTCGGTATGTGTATGTGTGTGTGTGTGTGTGTGTGTTCAGGGAGACAGATGACTACATTGTGCCTGGATGTGTACTTCTTGTGTGTGTTTGTAATTAATCTGGGCATGTGACGGCTGTAAACATAAGGAAGAACCGGTTTTTTGTTCCCTTCTTTTTTTTTTTTTTGTCAGATTAATCTGTCTTGTGAGATCAGCATCTGCACTAAATCTCAACACACCGGCTTGGCAGGGGACTTGTGAACAGCGATACCATCAGCACACACACACACACACACACACACACACACACACACACACACACACACACACACACACACACACAGAGGAAATAAAGAAGAGATTGGTTGCATATTTTTGTTTGTATTTGTCATGTTTCAACTTGTCATCGTCATGATTCTATTCAAATGCAAAACAAATAAAATGTGAGTCAGTATGTGTTTCTATCAACTACCTTCATGCAAATACATTCAAGAAGATGGGCCAAGATTATAGATTACACTTTTTCTTTTCAAGTACGTCAACTTTTCCACCAAAGCCAAGCTTTCTCTTTTTGCAACTGACAAAACACTTCATTGTCCATTTAGGCGCTCTCCTGAAGCAGTTTAATAATATCACATGATCTTCATCAGCAGTTTGTCCCTTGTCTTGGAGGTCAAAATGTTCATGTTTTTTGAGCAGACCTTTGGCTTCCCCTCCCCACAAAAAGAGATTTGAGGCATATTTGTGCAAAACAAGTATGGATGGCGCAGTCACACAGATCTGTCGCATCTGTCAAAAGATGTAAAAGAAGCTGAACTTTTAGGAGGATCTCAGGCTTGTCATATTGGGAACAGGCCGTAGCTTCAACCCTTTCTGTCATCATTAGCCTCAGTTTTGCTGTAAGCACATCTCCCAAAACGTTTGCTCCTCATTCATCCCCAGCTTCTCTCCTGACCTCCTCACACCAGCTCTCACCCATTGGCCTTTCCTTCCCCCTCAGCTGCTGCCCTTCAGCCCGTGTCACAGTGTGTCTTCCCTATGAGCGCCGCTTTTCGTTTACCCCTTCCCTGGGCCAGTCCTGCTCCTCTGATCCAAGACATTACATCTGTAATTGAAGCTGACAGCCACATCAATTCCGTAGCCTGGCGTAATGTAGCACCGGGCTGTCACTGCTCCACACAGCTCAGGTGAAACCCTAGTAGGCACAAGCAAAGCTGTAATATCACCCTGTTAATTATTAGGATGGCACATCTGGAGTCTTCATCAATACAGCTGTAATTGTCACAGGAGGGATACATAATTGTGCAGTAATTAGACAAATGAGGGGATTTGGAGCGTCTAACCTCTCTCTGTTCGAGTATTAGAAGGTACTGTGTGATTTTGTTTTGATGTTGTTTTTTTTGTAACTACACACACACACACGCATGTAAGCAACTGCATTACATATCTGCAACATCTGGGAGAGGCTTCCAGCAGAGCGAGTTAAAGGCATTGGGACGAACATAGATCCAGATGCAGTCATGTATGTTTGGAAACCTGCCGGTGGGCTTGCTGACATACTTTTTCCGTTCCGTTGTTGGAATTTTTGGTGGCACGATGTTTCAATGATATTGTGCATTGTAGTCAATAGGGTATGATTGCAAACATCCTGTTTTAAAGAGGACTGTTTTGAACTCAATGCAATGACTCCACAAGGTCTAAATTAGTTTCAGCTGTGCGTTTCCTTCTATAGCAGGTCAAAAGTCCTGTTGTCCAGGTCAAAAAAAAAGATCTCACTGCTGTCATCTATGCTCTGATGAAAGCTTCACCGTGAGACAGCGAGTAAAAATGATATAGTGTGAATCTGATCTGGGGGAAATCAATACATTAGTGCTTTTTATTCTTTAAGCCATGCGCTGATATCCAGGGCAGGACACTCGCACTTCGGTTTCCTCTCTTACGATGTCATGATTGTTGAAGGTAAGTGTGGGTTATGTGCTCGTTGGAGACTGAAGCCACAGAGGACCTTGTACATGTCTGCTCTTATCACAGTCTGCATCTCCCTCTCTCTCTCTGTGTCTGTCTGCCAATATCTGCTCGTACAGCTCCCGTTGTATCTGCCACAGTGCCGCCTGTACAGCAGCTCTCTCTGCTGTTTCTTTCATGTTTTCCACCTCTTCACTGCAGCACTTTGTCTAACGCCAAGAAGAGGGGGAAAAAGACAGACGCAAGAACATACTCAAATGTGTCTTTGGTTATTCATTCTAATGCCAAGGTTGAGGCATTTCTGTAATGATTAATTGGCATTGCGCCACTTAAAAAAGTGTCAACGACGCATTTGCATGTAAACTGGTCTTCAGAGACCACGGTTGGCTGGTTTTATTATTATTTTTATGAAGACGGAAGGAATTGAAAGCGTGAGTCAACCTTGTTGTGACTTTTTTGTAATCAACAAGTGCAGTGTTCTCAATAAGTTGATCCCCTGACAATACATCTTTGGATAAAGCCCATATTGTTTACCGTCCCTTTGGTTTGGCATAACAACACAGAAGAACAATAGAGCCCAACTGAGGTGTGTTTTTGTTTTCCTGCACAATGTTAGCCCTTCCATCCCATAAATGAGCCGTACCCGGCAGGGATTCCCTCTGTAGCTTTATCTGACATCGCATTAAGGCTGCATTTTGATACGAAGAAGAGAGTTTTATAAGTGGGAAATGGGCTGCTGCACAAACAACATAACAATGCAAGTTTTAGAGCGGAAAGCTTGAGAGATATTTGCGTTTACTGGGCTGAACAAGATCAAAAGTAATTCCAAGGTCATAAGTAGCTCTATGAGATGCAGCCCCTGCCAGTGCAGATAAACCACCAAACATTAAAGAGTTTAATTAATTGTGTTATGCTATACTCCTACTTTAAGTGTCTTTGAACAAACTGGCGGAGGAAATGTAAATTAAAGATTGAATATATACATAGATAAGCAGACTTTAAAGGGGCTAAATTCAGAGCTTTAATATAGCAGCAACTCTTTGCTATGCAAATATATCCAGGAGTGATGTGTGTGTGTGTGTGTGTGTGTGTTGTAATCTGAGCTTCTCTGTGCTTTGTTTACGTATTGCCGGGCTGCCCGCCCGTGCCCTTTAGTGCATGTGAGCGTGCCCCACTGGCTCGCTCACGGCCGCCGCTCTGCACTGCGCTCACGCAAGGCAAGGCAAGGCAAGTTTATTTGTATAGCACATTTCAACAACAAGGTAATTCAAAGTGCTTCACATAAAACCATTAAAAGCATCAAAACATAAGGCAAAAGAAAAGGAGATTTGAAAACAATTAAGAACATTCATTGAAACAATAGAAACAGTCATTAAAACATTAAAAAACAGCGTAAGAAATAAAATACAGTAGTATTGTCCATGTTCTGACTCTGGGAACAGAAAGTAGACCGGTCCCAGGCGACCTGGGGGGTCGGGATGGTTCATAAGGGAGCAGCAGATCAGAGATGTATTTTGGCCCTAAACCATTCAGTGCTTTGTAAACCAACAGCAGGATTTTAAAGTCAATTCTTTGTTTGACAGGAAGCCAGTGCAAAGACCTCAGAACTGGAGTGATGTGATCCACCCTCCTGGTCTTAGTGAGGACTCGAGCTGCAGCGTTCTAAATCAGCTGCAGCTTTCTGACTGACTTTTTACAGAGACCTGTAAACACACCGTTACAGTAGTCCAGGCTGCTGAAGATAAATGCATGGACAAGTTTTTCCAAATCCTGTTGAGACATAAGTCCTCTAATCCTTGATATATTCTCCAGGTGATAGGAGGCTGATTTTGTAATTGTCTTGATATGGCTGTTCAGGATGAGGTCTGAATCCATAACTACACCTAGATTTCTGGCTTGGCGCTCCGGTGGCCCCTCATGTCAACAGTGTTAGCTATTTCAGCACTTTTGCCTTTGTTTACGCTGTTAGAGCTGTTAGAATTGTCAGCTGTGAGCCGTCGCCATGTTAAGAGCCATTTGAGAGGGAAATGCTGTGAATTCTGTATGGAGAACTTTTAACAACAATCTGTGTTCGTCTCACAAGTCCAGCAATCCATGAAAACACAAACGCACATACCCACACACAAGTAATCACCATGAATACATTCTAAAAATAAACCGCAACATATGGACATGACTGCATTGAAAATCTACAAAAAAACAACAGAAGACAAAAGCATCCGCTCTCACAATAGCTGAGAGTTTTCAATGAGCTATGTTCAGCACAGCTTATCGTCCAATCTGCTTTTTCTATCTCTCTCACACACACCTACACACACACACACACACCTACACACACACACGCACACACACTTCCCCACCCAATCATGTAGGCCTGGGGCGACTTTTCATTTAACGTTGTGGTATTACTTCAAACCCATTAAAATAGGCCCCTCCTAATCTAAATCCAATAATTTGTGCATTTCTCCCTCCCGTCACTGGCATCATGCTTTCCTCATTCCAACCCAATACTGAAAGAGGAGATTCATTATCTCTTGTTTGGACAGGGATTATGCTGATCGGGGGCGGCTTAAGGCAGAAGATATAAAGACTCTTAATAAAATTCTTCAGCCGTTGCAGCAATGTCCCGTCTAATTTAAAGCAGTCAGACCCCACAACGCTCACACACACACACACACACACACACACAAACACACACAAACACACTTCCCTCTCCATCACCTTCCCCGTCTTACCAAAATCTCACCGGACCCCTTCTTCTCATCCCCATTTCCATCTCGTTCAGATTATCCCTATTTCCTCGTCTTTTGTCATTAAAACGTATGTTGGGATCTGGCATGAGCGTGTTTGGTTATTAGCAAGTATGAAAATGTACTTATTGATATTAATAAAATGATTAATATCAATATGATTATTAACATATATAAATAACAGGGCACTGCCCAGGGATCAGGGACCAATAACCAAACTGTGGATTAAGTCTCAAAATTGGTGTTCCCTCAAAATGCCAATAGTCAAAGTACTATAAGTAGTACTATTATAGTACTATTATAGTACTATTATAGTACTATTCCACATTCGGAGTGAACGGTGAAGGGTTGAATCCGAGAACTGACTACAACAACCAGCCATCATCACAACACGTATGCACAAAATAATCACAGAAATCAAATATAACAGAGTTTATTTATCTTTAACAATACTGATCAAAAATATTATATATCAACAAAACATCTGTTATACAATTTCAGGTTAAAATGGAGGAGCACGGGGCAACATAAGTTATTCGTTTCTCATTCAGGATCCAAAGTGTGTTTGTTGAACACAAAACAGTCTGTTGTTCAGCCAACCGTGTTTCGCCTCCTATTAGCAACGTGTGGACGGTGCGGGGCGAAGGTATGAGCCGGTCTATAGCCTCGGTGACGTCATGGCTGTGTCACAGGGACTCCCTGGGGTTCCTGTGGCTCTCGTCCAATGAGACACCAGTGTTGAGGTTTGAACCATATCTCACAATCTAGGCTTCTAAAAGTACTTGCGGCCTCTTTCTTTGTTTCAACCATACGGTGAAGTCCCAACACTTACATGGAAACGTAAAGGGCCAGATTCATTATCATACTGACTTTCCACATTAGCATATCTGCTCAATGATGTTCTTATTGTACCCTTAAAACAGGAGCATAGTCTAACATGGTTAAATGTTTGCATCTTCTACAAAGCTTTGTGATCGGAAAAAAAAACATGTTAAATTCTGTTTCAACACACAGTTGATGTTGGATGAAGAAAAGCAGAGTAGAGAAGTAGAATGTTTTTGTTTTTTTTCTCAAGTCATTACATAGTTCAGGAGCAGCTGGAGTGGCTTTTTATTAGTTTCTACAGAGGCACCTGAGTATAAGTGTGAGGAATCCTTCAGCACCTGAACTTCATCATTCAACACTCGAGTATTCGACTCTTGAAAATGTAGAGCGTTCTGTTTGTGAACACTTTTCTTACTTTGTCAGCAGGGGACACGAGTTTAAAAAGTGCCGCAATTTCATTATGTGCAATCAGTCATTTTTCAAGGTTACCTGTTACTGTTTTCATCAGGAGGTGTAGAACAAAAACTGTGCAATTTTGTTTTTTTTTCATTATTCTGAAGTTGTTGGAAGCAGAGCCCCAGAGCATCACTGCGTTTGCATTTAGATGTAGCCGATTAAATCACGAGAGTCAGCGCGGATTAAGCTATTGAGCAGCACAGAGAGCCACCAAACCGGCAGCTCTGCAAATAATTTCATGTTCATCTACATGCAAAAAAACGAGCCCGGGGGGGAGACGTAAAATACTTGCATGTGGACGACTCAGAGCAGGTCTGGATGCTCCGAGGGGACATCGACGCAGTGCATCCATCCCCCCCACCTCCCCCTCCTCAGTGGGTAAATTATCATAGACCACACCACATCACAGTCCTTTGCAATTCTAACTCTTCTTCATTTCCTGCTACTGTTTATGTGGCACTGAAGGCAGTTTTTATGAAGGTATCTGTCTTCTTGATGTCAGTGCCATCTGACAATTCATTGTCAGCTGAATTGGCCGGGAGAGTGATAACCACGGTGCTTTCAACAGAAATATTATCAGAGAAGGTTTTTCTCTGGCTTACCCCCCCCTTGCCTTTTGTTTATTCGTTATTTACTTGTAATGCCATTATGGTAAATGATCTGCTTCACAGTATCTGAGTGCAGTTCAGTTGATGCATCTATTCGGATTTCCTGCATATTTGAATTTGAACTGCAGGAGGAAAATGCAGATGTGAGCAAACAAAAGTTATCATTTGCAGAGACGGCTGAGGGTAGACTGGCTGGTGCAAAGTGATTCGCGCACACCGACACACACGCTGTAGGGTCACTTGGGAAACACCAGTCATTTAAATGCGGCAGTCCACACATGTACACACACACACACACATGCACACAATTAAGATGCATTATGTGTCCAGGTTCCTGAGGTCCCTTCTCCCAAACCTAAGGAGCACTGGAGCACAATATCAAAATCTTTAAAACAAATACATAAAATATGACCTGTTCTGAAAGAGAATCAATATTGCATGTTTGTCTGGAGGAAAGCTGCTGATGCATTTGCTGTGCTGACTTTTCCAATTTCTACATCTGAGATTACCATCGCTTTCGAGTACGCTGCTCATTTTAAAAAACAGAATTTCATTCAGCCGCTGCTCTGGCTGTATGCCCCGAGGCTCTGTGAGAGAGGGAAAGTGCATTAATGAAATGAGAGACAGACAGTGTTATTTAAATCACCTCAACAGCATAACCCGAGGCCTAACACGGGGCTCTCTGCTGCTTTCCAGACCAGGGCCCTGTTCTTCAATATAGCTTAACTAATGCAGGTTAACAAGCAGACATCAGGCTAAACTAATCCTGTTAATTTTGTCAAGGTTGATTTAGTTCTTTTAAAGCGGTTTGATTGATTTGTTGATCCTGGATAAAGTTATTCTGGATAACCGTGTGCTTTTATTTTGAAAAGAGGGAGAGTTGAAACCATGCAGCCTTCATAGGAATGGAGTGCTGAGTGCATACACTGGGGCAATAGATTCATTTTATTTTATGTGCGTCCACTAATAAGGCCAGCAATTTTTTTTGTGCCATTAAATTTGCTATATCTTTTTAAACTATTATTGTTTTTAGTACTTTCACACAGAACGTGAATATTCTGCAGTTAAAAAGCGGCGTAATTTATTTTCGGAGCAAAGTTGATTTTTCTGAACTCCCCCAAAAAAGGAACCAACCAATCACGTTGTGGATTCACTATATTGTACAAAGACACTGACGCTCGTTGGTCACAACCAAGACTGCAAACTTTGATTGCTCCTTTCAACCTTGACAAAGGTAATGCATACCAGATCCTCTGCTTCCGTTCTTATCTTTCATATGATTTTACATTTAGTTTCCAAGAAATTACATTTTGATTGACGAAAATCCTCAAAAAGGAACCATTTCCAAATCTATATTTTGCAGTTTTAAAATGGTAATGGGTACAACATTTCCTTGTTATCCATCATTATGTATACTAACTTTAATGCATTTAAAATGAGCCTACATTTTACCTAATGTGATAACTCAAAACATGCATGACTTGTGTCGCCATGTTTTATCACAACTTAAGATATCAACTCGGTTATTGTTACCCATGTTAGCTTGTGCTGCAGCTGAATGAACATTTTTCACAATGACTCAACTGTGGACTGGGAATCCTGTTTGTGCATTCAGAAGGAAATCCCAAAAAACTCATCTGGTGTGTGTGTGTGTCTGTAGTGCCTTCTGCATGCCAAGGCTTCAGAAGTATACCTGTTCTCCCAGAACAATTAAGCCAAGCCTCTTTACAGTATCTCCGCTCCAATTAATTTTAATATTTAAACAGCCACGCAGAGACTTTCTGAACCCACTAACGCAAGATTAGAGCAAACTCAATTAAATATTGATGGCCATAAATAAACACTCTAATTTGGTGAGCCGCCATGGTGCGCAGTAAATCAAGAGAAAAAAATGGTTTCAGCTGAAATGTTATGCTTATTAGCTGAGCAAATGTTGAACCAGAGGGGGGTCAGAAGAGGAGGTGACGGGAAGGACGGAGGATTAATGTGGAGGGACGTTACAGGGAGCAAGTGGGACGAAAAACAAGAGGACATACTGCTGGTGTTTCTGTCCTCAGTGAGCAATGATGTCATCTCTGGAAATGCCTGCCTTTTCTACAAATATGAATAATTTAATGCTATTTTGGGTTAAAGCTACAATCCATTAGCTTCCACATGTTTTAACTACTTTCATGTTGATTTTTCACCTTGTTCTTTGCAGTGTCGATGCCATTTACACACCGCCTGCTTATGTGCATATTGTTTACGGTAATTCTGAAGTTGAATGGCATGTTTGTAACCACCATGTTTCAATACTAAGAAAGTCTGTGTACATAAATATTACAGATTTCAAATCAAGGACATTCTCAATTTTCCTTCAGCCCTTTATTGCAGTTTGCAGCATGACCATACATTTCATGAAAGCTTTTTACAGTATAGCTCCGGTATTAAAACAGCCTGATCTCTAGTAGTGTAGGTCTTTACTTGTTAAACAGATGCAGAGGAGGAGGTTTGCCATGCATTACTGGGAGCAGCAGCATCGTTCTGTTTAGCAGCCAAGGCTAAGACAAAGAAACATAAAAGTGATACTCCCAGGAAAATCCCAGGAAATGATTTAAATGCAGTGATAAATTCACAATTGCAATGGGCATCTAGCACCAAAGATGTTGCTAAAAATACAATTACAGAGAGTTTGTAATTTAATTACTTTCTTGTTTAGCCAAGTAGTTCTATGACAGAATATGCAGCCATGATTTATGTGTTTTTTGGAGGTTTGATGTACAGATAATCTGACCTGAATGTTTCAGAGGATTTAACTGCAGAACTCTGGCCTCCATATTCCAGCGTCATTGACCCGCAGAGCATCACGGTGGCGGAGGTTTATCACAGAAACGTCTTCTGTGACGTTATGATATCCGCCCTTCATCCTTCGAGTCCCCCGGAATCATTTTGTTTTATCTTTAAAGCGGCTGGAAGGTGTTACAGGGCTTCCAGACAGAAAACAAGTCCTTGAGAGGCTGTCCACGTGCTCAGCTCCGGCTGACAGTGAATCATTCATGCGGCGCAGGAAACATGATGAGAACTTGATTAAGAACAGGGGAGAGATGGGCTCCAATGTTAAATCAGTCCAGACTGAAGGCTGATTAGAGGAGAACTTCTACATTAAAAAAAACAAAAACCGAAGGAGCTGAAAAATCTACCGTCCGACCGGTCAGTGAATCTAACTCCAGGAAACTGACAACATTTGAAATGTTGAAGATCATAACATGCACATATTTATATGCCAAGTGCCCTGTAGAAAATTCAACGAACAGATTATTTCTCATCATTGCTCATGTTCATATTTTGCAGTGTTACATGTCATCAAAGCTGTGCCACCTACATACGTAGAATCAAAGGCAAAACATATGTACACACAGAGATTCTTCATCTTCAAGCTGATCAATTCATAAGACGGTGCGTATGCCGAGCAGAGCCGGCTAACATGACAGCCTTCTGACAGCTCCCATACACAGGCAGCCTGCTTGTGTTTTGGATATACAGTATATTTTGAAAGTTATTCAAGAGTGAGTGTGGGAGGTGGAGGAGCAGAAGCACCACATTGAATAAATAGAAATCAAACATTCAGCGGCGGTGGTTTTGGCATTTTGAGCAGCGATATGGGGGAAGGTGTCAGGGAGTAAGGCTGCAGGGTTTGACGAGGGGGCCACGACGGGCAGCAGCCGCTGTCGGAGCACCAGGTGGCGATGCGTGAATTGGGGGGGAAAGGAGACGTGACACGGTGGATTTCACTGCTGGTCGCTGGAGAGGACCAGAGGCTGTGGGAAGGGGGCCCTAAACACACCGTCGACATGTCAGAGCTCTGGACCAGCTTCACACACGCCCCCACCTGATAGGAGATATGCAAGTGCCCCTTTATGTGGATGCAAAAAGTCCCAGTCATTTAACAGGCTGTGGTTAGAAAGCAGAGGGAAAACCATGACCTGTGATTGGACATTAGGAAAGGTTGAATAAAGAACCAAACATTTAGTGACATTGATCACCACCGTGCCAGATCCGGACAACAGATAAGTTTGAAATGAACTTTTTTTAAATAAAAATTGTAAGGCTGATGTGCTGTGTGATTGGCAATATTGACATCTAAAATAAATGATCACAGAGAAGTGACGGGGCAGACTTGTTTTGCAAAAAGCACAGATTTCCCCCCCCGTACATTTTAAGATGGCTGATGCCCACGGCCAAATTGATTTTTAGTTCTGGTTCTTTGATTCAATCATGAAAAAACATTTGAACAGAAAAATAGATTTCATTCATTTTCTTTCATCTAACATCTATGCTAGTTGAAAGCATACGTGTCCTTGTGCATTTATAATGTGTGTTGATTATATTAATGAGTTCTCGATATTGTGGTTTCGATTAGTTATAAACTGAATACGGTTACAGCATGTTTACTAAACGAGAAGATAAACTTTCAAACACAAAGCACTTTCAAAATTACTTTTAAACTTAAACACGTTGGGGTTTTAGATTTAAACGCACACTTTAAGTGCAATTTTGAACTTGATTTTTTATTGCAACTTGCTCACTTTGGGACAAATTTGGTATCAATACACGTTATTACTATTTTGTACTGCACTGTATGTATTGCCCTTTTATTTTACTTTTTTCTTGCTCATTTTGCTTACAGTATTAGTTTTTTAATTTTAATAATTTTAATTAATTCAAGGATAGGCTATAAGTTCAAATGACAGATCCCCTTTTTTATTATTTAATTATTTACTCCACAAACAATGTAATGGCCCTAAAATTCAGAATATAAGCTTTTAGAGTTTTGTGTGCTCTTTCTCTATCTCTTTCTCCTTCTCTCTCTCACTTTCTCTTTCTCTCTCTCTCTCTCTTTCTCTCTCTCTCTCTTTCTCTTTCTCTTTCTTTTGAATTCGAAGAGGCTTTACTGGCATGAAAGTTTTAAGAACAATGTTGCCAAAGCATCAAAATACAATTCATGCAACTATTTAGACAATACACAATATCTCTGTCTGTCTGTCTCTCTCTGTGTGTGTGTCTCTCTCTCTCTCTGTCTGTCTGTCTCTCTGTGTGTCTGTCTGTCTCTCTGTCTCTCTCTGTGTGTGTGTGTCTCTCTCTGTCTGTCTGTCTCTCTGTCTCTCTCTCTCTCTCTGTCTGTCTCTCTCTCTGTGTGTCTCTCTCTCTCTGTCTCTCTCTGTGTGTCTCTCTCTCTCTCTGTCTGTCTCTCTCTGTGTGTCTCTCTCTCTCTGTCTCTCTCTGTCTCTCTCTCTCTCTCTCTCTGTCTCTCTCTCTCTCTGTGTGTGTCTCTCTCTCTCTCTGTCTGTCTCTCTCTGTGTGTCTGTCTGTCTCTCTCTGTCTCTGTCTCTGTCTCTTTGCATTTCTTTAGGGAAAAGCCGGACAGCAGCAGATTGTTTTTTTTGGAGCCGGCATGGGAAGGAAAGGCAAAAGGAAGAGAAGGAAAAAAAAGCTTCCATTCACAGCCCCATAATACTCTATTCATGAAGCCCCATGTGCTTTTATTATTTAAAGCATTCTTCCAGCACAGAGAGCTCCATCCTGTCTCATTGTGAAGCCAACATCTGAAGGGTTATTTCCACAGAAGCAAACTAGTCCTGTTTGT
This sequence comes from Anarhichas minor, assembly GCF_050575085.1. Classification (NCBI taxonomy): domain Eukaryota; kingdom Metazoa; phylum Chordata; class Actinopteri; order Perciformes; family Anarhichadidae; genus Anarhichas; species Anarhichas minor. The sequence goes on from NW_027466486.1 coordinate 6,368,785, forward strand.
GAAATACTGATTATCTAAAATGGGACCCCTGGGCCTCAATGGAAGGGAATACCGGATTCCACGCGCTTCCATTTCCCGCTGGTAGATTAAGTTATTTATTTTTTTCTAGCTCTCCTACTCCTCATCCTATCTCTGCTTGATGTCATTACACAAGCCTTGGATACCAAACTGTCAGAAAATGCAGACTGTAATGCATCACATGTCAGCGTGAAAATATATAATTATGCTCATCTAACAAGTTTTCAAGGCCAAATGGACGTAATGTCTCTTGTGTGGAACAATAATCTTGCAATGCATCAGTGTAATTGAAAAAAAAACAAATTGCTACATTCGCTTATTTGTCACCATCCAGGAAATGTGCTGTGTTGACAGCTAAAGTAAAAAAAAAAAAAAAAAAAATCACAGAAAGGGTGCCAGTAATTAGCTTAGTGTGGGTGGACTTGTGTAGATGACGCACATGGGTGTGTGTGGTTTTGTGTGTGTGTGTGTGTGTGTGTGTGTTTGTCCCACTCATTTGGATTACAGCACATTGTCTTACCTGCAACTGATCACATGAAAAGCCGGACGAAGTGAACATGCATTGGTGGAAATGCGATGCTTTGACTCTCACCTTCGGCAGCTTCATCGTCACACGGGCGTGGAGTGCTGCACCAGGACGAGATATACTTTTAAATACACGTTGCGAGACACATTCTGCTGTAGAGATAAAGACGGACAGGTGTCTCTGCAGAAAGACACGAAGTTCGAGCTCAGACAGAGACAAAGGCATATACCGTAAGAGAAAGAACTGAAAGGATTAACAGCTACCTGTCACATGTACTGTATTTGCAATCAGGACGATGCGGCTAAATACTGCTAATCAGGGTAGATTCATCAGAGCCTTCTTTTCCTGCCAAGGAAGACGGCACACTGTAATTATGTCGGCATCAGCGTCTGCGACAGGCACCCGCGCTAGCTGTAATTTTGCCCAATTTACGTTGCAAGGCTTCAAAGGGACTATAATTTGAATCCCTTCAGCTTCATGGTAATGTTTTAGCATTGACTCTCGCACCTTTGGGCTCACCGTAAAAATACGCACGTGTTGAAAGATGTGCTGGAAGGAATTTGAAGGGAAGTAGCTGCCATTCAAGACGGACTGAGGGCTCTTTCACACCTTTTAGTTGAGTTTATTTGGTCCAGACTAAGAAAAGAAAAGTGTAGGTAGGTTATGACACAAATGATGACACTAATCCTATGTAACCTCTGTTCCTCTGCCCTGTGCGCCCGTTCTGTCCATATGGTCAATTAGAGTGTGTTAAAGAAAATGACAGCACCAAAAAACTATGAGCTGAGGTCTTCAGAGGTCATAGGTCAATATAGATCAGTGGCATTTACAAATGTGCTCAAACATGAAAGAAAAATCGGTGACTGGGGAAAAAACAGGCTGTTGGGTTCAAAGGTTGCTGTGTTTCACATTGTGTCTGACCAGGATTACTAACAAGGCTACTATGCCTTCTCTCACAGACTCTGGTCTTTCCCTTGTCCTTCGTCTCTCCTCCCTCCCCCTTCTGCTCTGTCTCTTCCTCCTCTGTAAGGGCTTTTAATGACTAACCTGTCAGGATTAGCATCTCTTCCTATTTCACACTGTGGTATCCAGCTTCCTCCTCATCCTCTAATGAACAGCCCCGGCTCCAAGGACAGAGCAGACAGGGGTGAAACGGATGAAAAAACTCAAAAGCCCACATCACCGCCGAGCTTCACATTTCAGGACTCCTCAACTCCCGCGACGAGCCGAGCCGGCTCTTTTCCTCTCTTCTTGCCCCCCTTTTAACGTTCTCTGCTTCCGACGGTTAGGACAACTTAATTAATCACTGTACGGCTCTAATGAATTGACCAGCCGGGGTGTATTGATCCCCGGGGTATCAACGGCTCGCCTCTGTGAAGTCTAATACCCTCCTCTGAGTTTAGAGATCAAACATCATGAGGAAACGTGGGGAGGAATATCACACTGAAACCTTGTTTTTTTGAAGAGTGAGAGGAGGTCAGCTGAAAAGACACTGGCTGAAGCCACTTCAGCAAATATGTGCATTAGGCAGAAAGCAAATCCACATCTTCATCCCCCCCCCCCCCCCCCTCTCCTACCCTTTCCTCTGCTTGTGTTACACATGTCACATTTATAGAAATAACATTTCTTTCATCAAGGGAATTAGTGTTATATTTCAGGTTGTCTTGAATCAGAAGAGGAGCTTACAGCTTATTAAAGTGTCATCACGGCACCACACCACTAAGGATGCTGGGGGATTTGGCAGCCTTCTTCGAGACTGGATCACTCAGATCTTTTTCTGGGCCGAGGTTAGATTAGGCATTGATCTGAAAGGCTAATTTGATGCCACATTACAGCTGTGAAATCACAGCACTGTACGCCTCCCATTTAGGAATATGAGCTGGACAACTCCCTCTCCACTTCTCATAAATCAGTTATGTAAATGCACAATGAGTAACGAAGGCTCGGCCATGCACAATTATAGCACCAAAATGAAGGAGCAGATAAAAAATTAAATCATTAGCTGTCAATTCTTATTCTAAAAGCATGTTCCACACCTTCATCCAGGCTGCATACTCCTTTTTTTTAGTTAATTCGGTCAAAAAAGTCACACACTGAGGCCCAAACAATGCGTTAATCAGTGGTTCATATAGGCTTGGTAAGTAAGGCTATAACCTGCTGCTACGGTCAGGTGTTGCGCTCTTCACCTGTTGAATAATAGTCCTTTACCAAGTCCTTACCCACTGAGAAATTCAAACCAACGCTTTCTTTTTACCTGCAAAACTTTTCCCTTTGCTGATGAGGAATGTGTTTGGCTGATTGGCTTGACACACTCTCCACAAACATGAACAAATGTGTCAAATTAGAGGTAGGCAGTATGTAGCATGATGAGGATGAGGGGAAAAGAGTGGGTAAAGTATAACTTCCAGTCTGTTATTACCATCAAGCAAACAAGCACAAACAGGAGCAGAAAACCATTAAGTATAAATGCACACCTTTTCCTTGAAACACCTCAAATTGATTCAAGCATACTTGAATCAATCCTGTGAATCATACTGTGCACGGAATTTGCCTCCTATTTACCTGAAAAGGTGAACATTCAAGAGGTTCTATTTCTTTAATGTACATACATACTGTATGTATAAAAGGGATGAGAAGCAATGAAGCAGCCCGAATGTTGAAATCGTGGCTTTGTTCATATTTTTCGACATTGCGACCACTAATGGTTTTATTTATGACCTGTTTGACTTTTTGTGCAGTACTTTTTGTGGAATTCCTTTGTCCTGTTTTTGTATTTTCTTTCAGATTATGATGACCAGTAAAGATTTCATGGACATGCAGGTGCATGCATATCTTTTTTTTTAGTACTTGCAAGTGCAAAGCATTATAAGTGACATTACTAAAGCATTAGAAACTGCCCTCCCAAGACAAACACAATCACCACCATGCCATTAGCTTTATTACAGTTCATTGAAACAGTTGTGTAGCTGTGTAAGTGCTCATGTAGTCCTGCTGTCGGGTTGTATTTTGTGTCTTTGTCTGAGTGTGAGACTTTAGATGCATTATTTCACTGCACGGTCGTGTTACACTGTGACTGTGAGTGAGTCACTGCCTGGCTGGAGATGCCAGCAGATTTAAGCGGAGAGGACACTCTCCCCGTCTCTGATCCCCACACCCAGAGAACCCCAGCACAATGGAGTTAGTCAGTGAAGTCTATCTGCCATAAACTAAATCCCTCTCACTCTCTGCAACTCTCTCCATCCCCTCTCAACTGCCCTGTCCCCCTTCTGTCCCTCTATCTCTGTCACACACACACACTCACATGCACACACACACAATAAAATGCTCTTTAACTTTGCTAAATGCCGAAGCGTAACAGCCGCCCTTCCCCTCTCCCCCTCACTCTCTCTCATGCTCTCATGCTGATGCATTGGTTGGGATTATGCGCACGGGCTGTGTGCCGTGCCGTCCCCCTGCCGCGCCGGGCCGTGTGCCGCTGGCCCCTGTCTGCATGGCTGACTGTATTAAACATAAGCAGCTTTACTTGATAGGGCTCTATCCAGCTTTAATTACCACAAACTCACAAAGTCCGTGGACAGCAGTCCCTCGCTCCCGTCACTCTGCAGAACAAACGGGGCAAACGCCACTCGTCTGTAATGCTGAGCAGAAGAGAGCGAGATGATGGTGATGTAGGCACGATGGCCATTCTGATGATAGAACATATGCAACTCACAGACATTCACCATCATTACAATCGTGTTACTGAATATGATGGTGATGATGATAAGACACAATTCATTATCGCAGGCTTTGATGGTGCCGCCTCAAGGTAAGGGTGACCTGGATTTGTTCATTGCATCTGCAATGTAAATACTGACTCTGTCATATTGTGAGCAGCAACAGCTTCTGTAATATACAGCACAACCGAGTAGCCAAATTGAATTAGTTTCGGCATAGTGGAAGTTCGGATTTTTACCACATAGGACAAAAAAAGAATGCGAGGATAATTTGACAACATTTCACAGGGAGTCTATTCAAGTTTTCTCCAACTGACAGCCATGACTGGATCTACCAACAGGGTGTCCTGGGAGCTGAGCAGGAAATAGCAATCCGGAATAACAAAACCCACAGTGTGTAACCTACAGTTTGACTGTTAAAGATGTACCAGTGTAGATATTGATATCGGATATCAGTCCAGTACTGACTCAAACAGCTGGATCAGGTATTGAATACCATTATTTTATTAAATAACAATTCAGTTAATTTACATCTTTGTATTTATTTGTTACATTTTGTTTATAAAGTTTGGAAAGCGATGTTTAGTCAAACCTGGTGTTGCCTTACACATAAACGAATGATCCCGGTCTCTTCCACACGGCTCATTAATCAAACTCTGGCATCGGATCGGTACTCGGTATCGTCCGACACCCAAAACCCAGGCATCGGTATTGGGAATGAAAAAGTCAAACTGGTGTCTCCATAATACTTACCATTAACACACAGTCCTGAGAAGACGTCTAATCAGGCAAAGTGAAAACACCTGTGTAGGTGTGGCATGAACATGACGGGCCTTCAAGACAAACCGACAGCTCTAACTGGCCAATTGAATAATAGTGGGCTGGTCTACAAAGAGTTAGAGGCGTCTAATTGGCTTATTTCAAACAGGTCCATGTTCTGCCATTTGCTCTGGGCCACTACTCAGTTCGGTAGAGAGGGAATGTGCAGTAAAACAACAATGAACTGCGGAACATGTCCACTGAGCAGGGATGTCAAAAGAACCTACAATTTAAAATAATGTATCACAACACCAGCAAACTGAAAGCTTTAGTTATAAAGCAAAGGAAGAGGAGTTCTCATGCTGCCAACAGTGAGTGTGAACTAAAGCTGCAGTTAAGTCATCCAGCAACATGGAGGTGACAGCAGGAACATTGGTGAGCAGGAAGCTTGATTCTGAGGATATGATAACCCAGTTTGCCAAAACAGAAGAGAATGAGCTGCTTGAGGTAAGGATCAACTGCCTAGTTACTAGATGTTGGTTTGTGTGACAAATTATTTATGTTTTTTATTCTTGAGGATGTAATGCAGTTGAGACACGTGGATGTGTTTTTTTCTGTCAGTGTTTCTCTCAACTGGGTTATTAATGGGTCTTTTTATTTTTGGTATATGATGAATATCTTGTGATGTCTTCTGTGCTTCATTTGTGATATTAATTTTAATCTGATCCTATGTGTTTGCTGTGTGTCAGTAGACGTGTTTTGGCATGGTGGGCTGCCCTTGGGCCTGTGGAGGTCCTGCTGACAGCCTGTCTGACACCATCTGAATGTCCCTGTGAACCCACTTTTCTGAAACTATTAAGGGAATTCAAGCACCGCCTCCGACAAGAATAACGAGTTGACCACACACTGTAATTGCTCAAAGAGGACTTCAGGATGACACAGTGCTGTGCCGTAAATTAATTATCCTAAAGCGCTTAGTGAAAGTCACTATAATGGCTTACATTGAGGGAGAGAGGGTGAATGGAGGTGAAAGGGGGGGGAACTTGAGCTACTGTAAATTCATATAGTAGTTATGAGTCTCATCAAGGCAGCTTGACTGAGTTATGGTTTGCTCTGAAAATAGTGTACGAGCAGCTGTCTAGTAAATTCAATATTTTACTTGCACAAACATACAGTATATACCTATACTAAGCAAACATAGTCATACATACAGACATGCACGCACAAACATGCATATAAATGCTTTTGCCTAGTATGGATGTGTGTGTGGATACAGTAGTCATTGCGGTGTTGCGCGATGTTGTTGCAGTTATTGTAGTATTTTCTAGTATGGTGCCTTTCAGATAACAATTCAACCACACATACATACTTAGCCATATATATATATATATATATATATATATGTGTGTATGTTCAAGTGAAGTATTCATCTCTGTGCCCTGACTGTGACTTGTACTATCTTTCTGAATGCAAAGAGCAGAGAGAACCAGAGACTTATTGTCTCGTTTTTATAGAGAAAAAAATGACACCACCCCCCCTCCATTTAAAGGCAGCTGGTAGGAAGAAAACAGAAAGGAAAGGAAGGTTGGGTTTGAAGTCTGGTAGAAAGGTAGCCTGTGTGTGTTTGTGTGTGAGGTTGTCACAGTAGCCCTGCAGCCCCCTGGGGTTGACCTGGCTGATGGAAATCATCCATCATCCATCGTTCTTCTTATATTCTTTGGCTCTCTTTTACACATTACTTTGTCTCTGTTTCTTCTTGTATTTATTTTTCCACATAATTTATCTCTTATTAATAAATACATAATTATAGAAAAAATTCCACATGTAGGAAAAATGTGAAGTGCATAATTTGAATATTTAAGGGGGTTGAACCAGTTCAACCAGTACATTATTTAATACTATATATATATATATATATATATAGGTACTGGGGAACAAGATGTGAATTTATGGAATAAAGAGGGTAACAATTTGGGATCTTCCAAATAATTTAGCTCTCCTGCAACCAAAACCTGCACGTTGCGATGATGAAGTTGCGGTAATTTAGCAAAAAGCCTCACTGATGAAACGAAAGAAAGTCAAAATAAAGTAAAATGTGTTCCCTGCACTGTAAATCCTCACAGCTTTACTGCTCGAGTTGTCTGTGTCACTTTGGCTGACCTTTCAACCGGATGTTGTGACAGTCTATGGGATGGATCTTAAAGCTCTAAACTGTCTTTGCCATATATTTACCGTAGACTGATATCTATGGAACAATGTAAATATATCTGCTGGCTGTGTTTGGTTATTTCTCATCACATGACATGCTGTGCGTTCTGCAGCATTCCAAAAGTTGTACTATTTTTATCTCGGGGAGCAGCTGTTGGAAAAACAGGCGTTGGGTAACGCGTGAGTGCCGCACCGGTGTCGCTCACGCTATTGAGGGCGTTCCACATGTTTTTGACAGCAATAGTTTTGAGGGCCCCAAAAACGCGGCTTGTGAACGGCCCCGAAAGCCTTACCAATTATTCTTCCGCCCAGTGATGTAGTTCTTCAATGACATTTAGCGGACAGACGAACAGACGAAGCAACACATTAGACGCAGTGGAAATCATGCTCAACGATTTGGGTGATTAATAACATTCATCTGGATTTTGCCATTAATTGTGCAATTGTTGAAGTAGTGTTCAATCACAGGGGTGTTTGACTCTGGACAGGTGCATTTTAATCACCCCTATAGGCTCTCCAGTATACGTGAGGAGAAAGATAAGATAAAAAGGTTTTCATCATGTTGCCGTTAGGTTACAATATAACCACATATATGTATCTACTCTCTGCATATGCTCACGTTCCCTTAGCTGCAGGGACGTGCCAGCGATATTCATTATTTTCTTAGTAACACAAATGATATTGCTTGCATTTGAAATCTAGAGAAAAGTGAGCATGAAATAAAAATATCATGCATGCCAGCTAAAGTTACATTGTTAAGTTACTACAGATCGTTGTAGTTGTTCGCTTTGGAAGGTGGATTAGGCAGCAACGACTTCCCTGGCTACACAAATATAAATCCACGTTGTTATTTTTGCCAGCATCTTTGTGTTTTTGTGAGCATTTTATTGTAGGACAGCGTAGCATACTTCTGACCGTCCTCGTCCAGGCGGATGATCAGGTTTGAAAATAGCGAATGGACCACATAGTGTGTTTAACGGCCCCGGCGGCTTTGTGCCATTGCTTTTCCATCTCTTCAATTTCTCTCTCATTCATTTTAGCGTGTCTTCTTTTATCTCCCTTCTCTATCCTGTCACTCTCTTCCAACCACTTACCCACACTGAACCCAACAAGGAAATCACAATTCACAGCAAAAAATGACATTTTGAGACAAAAGGTGTCTATTTGGCACAGTGATACTTCTGTAATGCGGTCACAGCTGTGAACTCTCCGTTTTCTTTTAATAAAGTGATTTGAAAACTGAGCTTTGTGCTCGTATTCTGCTGAAGGACACTTAAGCTTGTATTTGCAGAGATCAAACCAGTGACACAACAGTCTCCGTTATCACTTGACAACGCTCCTAAGCTTTTAAATAGTTGGTGTCCCCTCCTCTTGTGCAGCTCGAAGATGTTTCTGCTTTTCAAGGCTTCATTTGTCTTCATGCAGCGGACTGTGGGGCCGTGAGAGTGTTTGTGTTGTTTGATGTAACAAGCTGACCTAATTACCCACTGACAAGTTACACTGAAGCACAGCTGAGTACCGACATCCGCTCCAACGTTATTGGTCCCGCTCACCGAGTCTTCCCTGTGATTGGCTGTTGCTAGGTTACCTTCAATTGAAATCAAATTCTTTTCAGTTCAAATTTGTATCGCCTAAATGGAGAAATTGTTTTGCAAATCCAACTCGCGGTTAAAGTATGTTCAAAGCGACACAAAATAATATTAGTACACCACAACATACACCAAATATGTGATGTAATTGATTGTTTACGGTTGTTTCAATAAACTCTCCGTCCTCCAGCTGAACCGATAGTATGAGGTAACATTTTAGAGAACGAGTGCAGGCCTTCATAAAATAGACTGAATTATCTGACATATCAAAACATACAAAATCATTGTGCATCCATATTGAGTATTGTTAAAAAAATGGATGACTTAACATTTTGGCTGATGATTTGTGGCATCTTCACTTGCAGTGCTTGGGCACATCCCCAGTCATTGTTTTGATATTTAAATGTTGATGATACTATTATAATTGCTTGTAAGTCAATATTTCAACAGCTCTCTTTTCTGGTGAGAGAGCTGCATTAAAAACTTAACGTATTTCTAAGAATAATTAACCTCATTTAATTTAACTTTCTGTGCTGCTGTACTCGTATCCCAATATTTTAAACATGGACATCAATATAGACCGGTAAATAAGGGGAGTCTCACCAGCAGAAATCCCACATTATGACGTGTGCATGAGGAGTGAATCCTCAGGGCCAAAGTCAAATATGGTGGGGTTCCTGATTTGACCACATATGAAGCTTTTGCCAAAAGAATGTAAGAGCAGGGGGAGAGGAAAAGATGTCCCATCATGTCTGAGTTATTGATGAGCCTCAGAGTGGAGCACGCTAGCTCAGGCAAAAGGATTCGCATGCTTTCTCTCCCATTCGTTCTCAATTGTGCTCCCATCCTTCCCCCTCTGTCGTTTACCTGTGACAGTTTTATCTTCTAATGTTGTCTAATGTAGTCTCCCAGGTCTTCTACAATCCTCATTTTTTGCAAGAGGATGCGGATGTCTTCTTTGCTATCGAACAGATGTGTTCATTTGTTTCACTTCGTTATCAAAAAATATTGTAATACAAAAATTGAGACTGAGCAAATCCACTCAATGGAATAGGGATTCACACACACACACACACACACACACACACACACACACACACACACACACACACACACACACACACACACACACACAGCAGGTCTCTGGGGTATGAAGTCCAGTGGAGCTTATCCCACATTTTCTTCCACGTGCTCTCATCACTTGTCTCCCTCAGGATTTCCTAACCCTGCCATTCCTTCAACTCCTCTCTCCACTTCCCAGACAGGATGCTCCCTTTCTTCCCCCCCCCCCCCCCCCCCCCCACACTCGTTCTACCTTGCCTTTCAAAATCAATCACAGGAAATGCTTCAATCCTATTCCACAGTTTATGTCTTTTTCCCCCCCTTTCTCCTGCGGACCCCACCGCCACCTCTATGTTCCCCGGTGCGGTTTTGTCCTTCATGAACTGCCGCCTCACAACTTTTGCTTCCTGCCCTCCCATGCCTCATCTTCATCACTTTCGGAGAATAGAGAAATTCAATATGAATTGCTGTCATTATTGCAAGGACAGGGGGGGAGAGAGAAAGAGGAAAAGAGAGAACGCGAGAGACGGACAGAGATAAATAGACCCGAAAGCAAAAAAGAGGTGGGAGGTGGGGAGGATAAAATCTATATTCACTCCCTCTAACGTGCAGCAATAACCACAGAGGCCAAGCTCCTCTTTTCATAGCTGTCTAAACGAGGGCGCGACTAAAAGCCCTGATAGCCTTTCAGCCGGGCCTCGCCACAGCTAGCCTGTCAATACACTATGGCCACAGGCTCAGACAGTAAAAAGGAAGAAAAAAAACACACCCTGAGGCCAAGCGTGAATCTGACATACAGTTTCACGCGAGTGTCCATCACTGATTACTCAATTACAGACATACTTGAGTAATCAAAACATTTGAAAAAGAAGAAATACAGTGTTTAGAGGGCAGTTTATTTCTAAAATGACACACGGACAGAAGGGAAATGGGCTGAGAGAGACAATGAAATGATCATGTAGAGAGGGACACGTGCATTAGTGCAGTCTGTGAGAAAGTGGGAAAGTAAAAGGTGTAGTGAAAAGTATAGCCATGCATGGAAAAAAGTGCTTTCGAAGAGATGATGTATATTATTTGATAAATGAGGATATTTGTTCGAGATTCAGTGAGCTGCAAGCTGTCTGTTAACACACTCAGATCTGCCTCTCTGTTGCTTTGCAGTATTAAAATAACTGCCAGATTTGCTGATCCAGACAATGCAACATGTGGCAAAAGTGCCATATGATGACTGATTTAGATTTATAGAAATTAAAATAAATCTTTAATGGAGCTTTCACGAGATTCACATCTTACACCAGTATATTCTTGACTTTCTTTTGATGCGCTTAAATATGCCAGTTTGTGCGTTTATCGCAATATTACACAACACAGATACAGTTTTGTTTTTTTATTTAAAACCTTTTAGACACCAGCTTTACATTTATACCCTAAAAATGACATTCAAGCATATTATCTAAGAAGATTGACAACAGGTGGCAGGTGCCTTCAACTATAACCATCTCACTAAAAGCAACAAAACATATTCAAGGTTTTGCAGAAGCACTTGGATTACACATGGACATAATTCATTCAGTGTCTTGATTAACTGCATTTTGAAATATGTAAATGTGTTGAGTTGTTAATGGTCATGCTGACCGAGTGAATACAGTTGAAATGCAATCAAAGGTGACTCCGTGCTGAAGGCGCTATCATGCATCCCACGCAGTGAACAGGAGCCAACACACTGCTGCGATCACTGGGGAACCGAGCTGATCAATAACAAGTAAATGATGAACTTCAGCTGGTTTGAGCTTGAGCGATACTGTATATTTACTGTTGGCATTGCACCGAATATCTTGTGAGCCGCTTGCAATAAGGTGCAGATGGCTGCTGTGCCTTTTTAAAAAAAAAAAAAAATATTGTGACAGGGCAGCTGGGCTACGGGTCAGTGGTTCTGTGACGCTGCTTCGATCTACAACAGATGGGCCCTGCAGCAGCGCTGGAAATCCCCTGGTATCCCCGCAAAAAACAACACCGAACTCTCTGCCTCCATTTTATATCCAGGAACTGTGTTTATTTGAATAACTCCTCCAAACCCATTATCTAATGACATGATTCAATGAGTCACTATCCCCCAGATACTGCTGAGGGAGAAGCAGTGGGTCTTTGGCAGAGAGCGATTCGAATGCAGCGGAAAAAGGAGAGTTTCAAATTAATTTCAGAGGAACAGAATATTGGAATGATTACAAGCACATAAAATCTGCATATCTACTGGGAAAATATGCGACTCTTTGAGAATTACCTTGACACAGCTTGCCAAAGCTTTTCTCAACAGTATTCACTTTTCTGCACGAGGATTTGGAAAGGTTAACCAAAAACATCCTAGAACCATAGCTCACATACCGTTTATCAGCACGAATGCGCCACACTCAGCGAAGCCTGACCGCATCCGGTTGGAATTTACCTTGAACTCACCAGAGAGGGTGTAGCTGTTGAACATGACCCTCTGGGGGCCTATGAACAAGCAGATGTGTCTGAGGAAGGGCTTTAATGAGAAAACAAGGTTGGAACAATAGATGAAGTGTGACTGAGAGTGTGAGACGGCGTTGATGCTGAAAAACATTTCAAAACATATATTTAGTGGTCAAAAGAAAGAGGCTACATTTTAAGACGACATTTAGGTGACGAACTACCTCTTTTAACTTTTTATATTGTCATTATTTACATGACTGCAAGAGACGGCGCTCAATGGGGTTGTTTGTCTAGTGAGGAAAGTCTAATCGGTGAGTAACAGCAGTTTTTGGCTGGCCTGTGATCAGTGAAGATCTTGTCTGACTACTGAATTGTTATACTCAAGACGTGGTAGAGATACTTTTTCAATATAGTACCCATGCTCTTGGGTTTGCCTAAACGTACAGCCTACTATCAAAACAGACAATTGTGAATGCTTTTCTTGCCACTGAATAAATCGGAGAGCTAAAATTCAAAATTCCTTCCAACCACCACAGGACACGTAGTTTTGGTGTGTGTGTGTGTGTGTGTGTGTGTGTGTGTGTGTGTGTGTGTGTGTGTGTGTGTGTGTGTGTGTGTGTGTGTGTGTGTGTGTGTGTGTGTGTGTGTGTGTGTGTGTGTGTGTGTGTGTGTGTGTGTGTGTGTGAGAGAGAGAAACTCAAAGTAAACGTTGACTTCAGTGAGAATGTTCTATAACAGTTTGACCTGACAGGTAATTTTGGTGTCAGTCAAATCTGGTAACCTCGGGTGAGTGTGCTATCCAGAAACTATATATAAGCCAATACACAAAGATGAATAACCTAATGTATTCACAAAACTTGGACCCATTTGGTCTACCGAGTCTCATTTTAGCACATTAGAATGAGTTAATGTTTGTCGAAAGCCAATTGATGCTTCGACCCACAATGCCACGATGCCATCTGCTGAACATGGAGAATCTGAATGGTAACAGGCTGCTGTGTTCTTGCAGCTATTAGGTCCATTCATCGCTCTGCAGGGTCCCATAACTAAGCACTATAATGCCATTTTATGTGACCAGATGCACCCTATGTTGTGAACACTGGTCCTTCATGATGTTCCCCGTATTCCAAGATGATAATGACTCCATACACGCTGCTCAACAACACCAGGATGATGTCGACCAATGCACATTGACCCAAAATCAGTCCATTTGTGAACCTTTATGGCAGTGCAGTATGAAATGTAGATGTCAATTTTCTTAAACCTTCCAAGAAATAAAGGCTTTCCTTCTCTGGTAATGACCCTGTGTTTTCCTCCATGCTCCTCCATGAAACACAGTTAAGGTCAGGAGAGAATAAGTATGTTTAAGGTGACATTTAATATGTATGAAATGTTAAGCATTTGAATAGAGAGAGAGATACAGAGACTCATCTGATAGCACCTACTATTTTATTATTCTGTGACATTTAAAACTACTTGATGGTGCATTAGAAACTGTCCCTTTTTTGCTTTTCATTCACATCTTGTTGGCCATTTTCACAAAAAGAACAGCAAACAGGTGGTATTTGAGGGGATTTGTTTCCTATATTAATTTCTTTCCCTTTTCTTTTCAGTTCAGTTGGGGGCAAGATTGAAAAATCCACGTAGGGATAAAACCGAGAATTCATCTAGAGCCCAACATGTTGTGTGGACATGGCACCTTGACCTCCCAAGAACAAAACCGCTACCTCCGTCCTAAGATTAGTCATTTTCAGTGGGAAAGGGGGGGCAGTACATGTTTCAATCGATGAAAATGTCATCGGGGACAAACCTATTTTCCTCGGCTCTGTTGTAGATAAATATTGTCCAATCCTGTACTGTCAATCCCCCTCTGCTTTCAAATGGAGGCCCCACCACACCCCCCCCCCCCCTCTCTGTTCCACACATGGATACACACAAACACACATATCACATCATAGATTTCATCAAGAGTGAAACACAAAAACACAAGGAAGGTGTAGCTGCTGGGGATGGTGTTTGTGTCAGATATGGATTTGTCAAGTGCTGATGAATTACATGTTTCTGAAACGATCACCCCTATCAATCTTCTCAGTCCATGCTTTTGGTAAACGCAACAGACCCGACGCACGCTGAACACACACAAAATCGATGACACAAAACTCGTACACACACACACACACACACACACACGAAAGAGGGTGACAGAGATGGATATAAAGAAAGAACGAGATATGGAGTATAATTCCTGCCTACCCTCGGCCCATACAGCAACCTATCGTATAATAACTGTGATCAGCAATCGTGTTTCGACACCGCCCGCGCTTCAAAAGAGCAGGCGACGTATTAATGGATGATTTCAAGGCTCCGAAGCATACAAACAACTTGACATTTTGCGCTGAATGAAAATTTAGACTCGGCACATACAGCTACTCGCTGGAGTATTGCATGATTAGCGTTCGCCGGTGAATAGAAAGCTGCAGGTAATGAGGGCCGTAAAATGGAGGCACTTATACCTCTATTCTTTGGTCGACTTTCAGGCCGTGTTTATGAATTGTTGGTCTTGCAAAGGCTGATTGCAAGAATATTTTCATCAAAGATGGCTGTTTTTTTTCGGCATCAGATTAAAGCGAAGATGTTTTTCAGTCAAGCCTTGCTGAGGGAACAGATAGCGTCGAGGCTTTCAATCAAATGACTTTCAATCAAGTGAGTTATCATAGTTTCCACTGTTAGATTTATCGGTTTTCACTGTGTGTGTCTGTGTGATTACGATTTCTTGATTTAGACTGCTGGTGCATTGTAAGGGTCCACATCTGTTCTGCTAGCACCACACAATGACATAAATGCAGGGCCTCAGCTGTAGCAAGCTTTTCAATGCTGTGTATCACTCACACTGACTGTCATGGCTGGACCAGGAGCGTGTGTGTGTGTGTGTGTGTGTGTGTGTGTTGTGTGAGGGCAAATGAGGGACATCAATTGAGAAATTGAAAAAGAGTTAGGCATGGATGTTTGTGTGTGTACGCAGCTTGCATGATTCTCTATGTGTGTGTGCATTCATGTTTGTTTGTTTGTTTGTGTGTGTGTGCGTAAATCGGGCAGGTGGCCATCACTGGCAGAGTCTCTCTGAGGATGTCTCTGGATCTAGAGGGCCGTTGTTAATGGAGGGTCTGTCTCTCTGTTCTTCACATCTGAGGGTCCATACAGACCTCCACAGGCGCCCGCTTCACAGTGCGTGTTGGCAAGACATTCAGTCCCATCACCCTGGGACTCTCTTCCTGTCGAACACCAGGGCGTCGGAGCTTTTCACAGCACAGATCAGAGTCCAAGACAAGAGGAAGAATAGGAGGAGGTCAGAGGGGTGTGTAGACGGAGGAAATGATATCAGGATAATGGATGCATGGATGAACTAAACATCAGGGTTTTCAGGCAGGAATACCAGAGCAAATTGGCCAATCTAACACTGACTGCCCTTTAGCTATATATAATATGGCTGATTTTGACGCCTTGTTTTTCTTTCTCTATTCTGCATGCCTATGAGAATGCAAGATACTGCAAATTGGGTCTTCTTTCATCAAATTTTAAGATATTTTCCTCCATGCACCCATCCCGGCCTCCATTCTTGTGATTTTTGTTCTGGAATTTTTGAACAGTTTGGATGCCAGTAATAACCACTAAGTGTCTTTTTTCTTTTCCTTTTAAACTCTAACTATTTTTTTTTTTTACAGATACAATAAATAGCTTTCCCTGTGAGACACAAAACACTCTCCAATTCCCAGCACATAAAAGACATTAAAAAGATGAATAAGAATAGAAACATGTGGAAATATTGTGCAAATTGGGAGGTGAGCTGCAGTGAATCAGCACTGATTATCCCTTACAGCTCGTTACCCCCCACTGCTACGGTATTTAAATGATTGGACCTTTCTGAATCAGAGTTTTATTGGAAAGTAAACAGTAAGTCATAGTACACCAAAACCAATGCATGTTTTCAATTATCCTGTGAGTCAGATCAAATCCGCTCCAGGAAGGTTAAGACTTTTGTAATGGCACAGAAATTCAGTTATTATTTTGTATTCTTAGTGACTGTAGCTGTTTCCATGTCGGTCTGTACACTCATCTTTTCAACTTCACTGGCTCTAGCCGTGCAAGTGTGTCAGTTCAGAAACATTATTCTTATCGCATCGTGTTGGTCTAAAGGTGCAAAAAGCGCAGGTTCTTTATTAGATTGACCGGACACCTGTTTTCAATAGTTCAAAATCCCTGGCATGAAACGGTTGTTAAACTAGGATCCTGTGTTGGTGCACTGTGTCAGGGAGAGTGTACAGAAAAGTATTTGAATATTAACAATGGCAGCCACATGGTACCTTAATTTGTAAGCAAGTTACTTTACCAGACCACGTCGAAACAACTGCTCTCTCAGGCCAGATTTCTAATTAAGAAGCTAGCCAGAAGGGTTATTGTTTTCACTGTGTGGCTGAAAATAAGTTGAAACTTTTCCATGTTCCCTTCATTATGCCAGCCTTCTGAACCCGTTTGTAGATTGCTCTGAAACATTTGCTTTTCTGCAGCAATTTGGAGCATCAGATTGAATTAACCAATATGCCCATAAGATTTGGCAAGGAGGGTTTGAGTTCTTCATTGGGATGATGAAAGCACAGTGTGATCCAGGGAGCTGACAAGGTCTCTTAACATTGGTTATTATTCATGAAGATTGGTGTTTATACATGTTTATACAGGAAATGACACATAAACAGATACTGTTATGTTACAAATATGTAGGCCTGGTCTAGTGTGTTGACAAATTATGATCAAACTGAAATTCAAACTCTGTATATTTGTTTTTTGTGGACTTACTTGGTCAAAATTGTTACAATAAAAAATAAGAGCGTGGAAATGGAAGCTGGCAAGCTAGGCTAAGCAGCTTCGACTTTCAAGTGAAATACAAACATATCAGCATGATTGTCTTCCAAAATGTTTAAAAGGGACAGATGCCTCTAATTGCTAATGGCACTTAACCAGTGCAAAGTGGGGATAAAGAATGGGGTAAACGTCTTGTACCAAAGGCTACAGGGTGCTGTGACGTGCTCAGTGAACCAACAGAGTGTGTTCTTGGCAAAAATATCCACCCAGGTGCTTGAAGCTTAAATGCTGTTGTGACAAATATTTTCTTTTTAATATGTTCTTTTGAAACATTGGCTCCATATCATATACTTTGTATTTCTAACACAAAAAGTAAAGAAAAATCAAATTTCCCTTTGACTTAGCCATTTAGCTTTGACCACGGTCTTTCTGAAGTGTTTGTGCTTTATATCTGTGGAGCATGAGGAAACCGTATGTATGTTGATACATTTCTCACGTGGTGTGTGCAATTTTGTGCACCCCCTCTCGCCTCACTTCAGGCCTCCGTTGACCATTTGTTCCTCATTAAATGTTATTTATGACAGTTTGTTGTGCACTTGTCTGACTACTCAGAATCTCCCTCTGTTTGACTGATGTTTAACAGTGTTATGCAACATTGTCCCGTAACACTAATCATTAAATTCAATTGATTGGCACATTAATCAGAGGAGTTAATTGGACTAGCACATTAATGCTAATAAGTGTCTAATGTGACAGAAGCAGAAATCTGTTATTAGATCGTACATCATCATTATCCACAAACTGCTGTACCCCGTGCAAATACGAAGTGTGATTTCATGTGTATTTCTCAGATAGATGAAGTTCCTTATCCAGCTTTAATTGGAAGTGTATCACTGAGAATTAGGGGTGGGAGTAAGTAGGGCAAAGTCAATCTTCAAGAATATGAAATTGGATTGAGTTGAAGGGTAGAGGAAGGTGTGAGGTTTTGTCATTTCTTTTCCTTTGGTCTGCGTCAGCACTTTGTCCAGCCGGCTTTATTTAGGCAGTTAGCGACATCATTAGCGAGAGACTTGGACGGTGTTTGACCTTTTCACCCCGCAGCAATCACACCCTGCATCATTTCCAGCAGACTACCAAGTTTTGTCAAGTCCCTATGGTACTTTATGAGTTCATTAGTAAGGTGATGTGACAGCGCAGCAATTGCCTTTTTCTAAGACGGCAGTGCTGATAAAGAAACAAACGCAAAGTAACGTCAGAGAATCCAAAAGGAAATGGCTTTCTGTGTTTGTTGATAACTTTTACAAGTTCTCAGCAGATAAGTTCCCCTAACAACCGATGACTGTGATGAAGTCGGCATGAAGTGTAGCGATTGTTATCCTGAGTTCAATGTTTCAGCAGTAAGTTTAACAATGGTAATGACACCAATCTAAATATGGCGAGGTCAGCGATTAAGGATGCACGCTGATATCAGCATTTAGCTCAAAGCATGAGCCTGGGTACAACCTCATGGAACCGCTAGTGTGGCTGTAGACTCTTAGTCTTGTTACAGTACATTTCAACATCACTCATCTTTGTTTAATTGGGTTTCTGTAACATTGAGAATACTCTCTGCATACGTCACATTGCTGGCTCTCTTTATGTCCCCTGTGTTGTGGTCCTACAGTTGGACTGATCAGCTCTCCTCTCCAGAGGGCTGGCACTCTGCCCGATGGTAAACTCAGTGCCGCGAAGAATTTATCAATGAATATAGTTTGTAATAAAAACAAGAACAGGATTTTGTTTTCCCTTGTATTTGAATACAAATAATTTTGCTGCCTCAAAAAAAACGATACAGCATATGAGGCTGCAGGGATTTGAACTACGATATGCACAATTCATTCATGTGCCACCCATTGAATACATTTTATTGATCCATTATTGGTCTGTGACTCCTTCTATTACCCTGCTGATAAACCATGTGTACAAACAAATCTGTAACCAGAGACTATACTGTGGATGTCATACAGTTGATTTCATGATAAACAGAAAATCTAATATTATAATCTATACACATTTGCAAATGCACTGCTTAAAAGAAACGTGTAAACCATAAAATACAGGCTTCACAGCATCATGTCTAACGACAAGTATGCCACCTACTTGTCTGGCACTCTCTTCTCTGCAGGGGTAGAGACTGACAAAATGTACAAAACAAGTGTTCATTTAAATTTAGCTGCACTGTAAGTACGTGGGAAAAGAAGAAAAGTAACTTTGGGAAACTTCGGGTGCATCGTTGATATACAATATTTGACACATTTATGTTGCAAGATTTATTTAGTGTCCTCTGTGAGTGCACACTTCAATCTTGAGTCACCTCAGCGAGAATACAACAGCTAATTTATGATATTTGGAAGTATCGGTGCAATGATGCTCTCTCCATTGAGTATTTATTCTGAATGTTATCAGCCGATTAATTGTGCGTTTGAAGTGGTTATCACCATTTTAATGCTTCGGACGGTAAATGCTTTACTGGGGTCTTCCGGAGATCTTCCGCATCCCTGGGACCCACTGAGCAAGTGCACTAGTGTGTCCTTTATTAACCCCTCTTCAAGTTGATCCACCTAAAAACGAATTATCAGACGTCTTTTCCCCAATAAGTCTGTAGGAAAATGTCTTTTTGGGCCCCATGGCATCACATGACAAACCTGGAAATTGCAATTCCACCATTTGGCCAAATGTAACATGTAAAGTTTGGTTCAAAGCATGATGCTCTTCCTCGGGACTTGCCGCCACCCCAAACAGGTTTTTATCGCTCTTTATATGATGTCACCTGACTTCCTTCTTTGATTGTATCATAATTACTAGGGCCAATGGAGGTCAGCGTCATCTTGTATTTGTATCTGTGATCAACCATGTGAATAAATGATACGGCCTTCTGATCCTACTAGTAGGTTGGTAACCGCTGATGAGGCTGCTAACCGCCGATAACGACGATTCAATCTGATAACATTTGAAGCGGATGTGCTCGAGAATGTCTTTTTTTTTGTCCGTTTAATTTTGCTTTTCTATCATCACGTTCCCCGGTGATGCAATCCGTGTCAGTGTGCATGTGTCAGCAGTTTGATTCACAGCGCTGTGTGGATGACATGACATTGTTCTTATGCTAATGAAAAGGTGAAATGCTTTGAAATGTGTGGCAGCTAGCTGTATTCTGGGCACTGCACTGCCTTTACCTGCAATTGTTATCACTGAGAAGGATAGGTGAGCCACTTCCAGACAGTCTAGTAGACACCATGTAAACAGCATTTACAGAGATTGGCTTTGAGCAGACTGTTTAATTTAGCTGTTGTCTGTAACCACACATGGATATAAAGTACAGTATGTATGTAGACGGAGGCTGGGCACAACTGCAGGTGCTTTAATTAGAAAGTAAATAATGAAACGGAATGGACGAGTGAGCCTAAAGCAGGAGAAAAAGGACTGGTGGCCAGACTGAGGGGGGGAAGAAATGTTTCTTAATCATAGCTTTGTGCCTTGAAGCGTGGTAAGTTTTAATGAATGATTGAAAACCAATCATAAATGGTGGTACATTAATACTGCAGGATGCCAAATGACCTTTTCCTTTTGAACTGAGTGAAAAATGACATTCCAGCTGAAAAAGATGCCTTTTTTATTTTATTTTTTTACTTATGTTTTACCCTTATACACAGCCAATCGCTTAAGGGATTTGAATTAAATTGTCCGACTGAGTTCTTCACTTACTTTCCTTAATCTACCTCTTGGCTTGTGACAAAGTGTGATTTTGTTTTTCCCCCGATGTCATTTCCAATTTAATAGAAGTGCATTTGTGTTCGCCTGTGTTATGAATTAAAATGGAGTTCTTTGAGTGGAGGTGCACGCTGCCATGGTTGAGCGGCCCTTCATTCAAACTCTGTACCTTGAAGGTGAATAGTCCAGTGCTTATGTGAACTCCATAAATTGAGTTGTAAGAGTTCTCTTGGTGTTGAAGGTAAGGCTCCAGACTTGCCCTTGAGAAGGCATTTGCACCAGGTGAATTATAGATGCAGTCAGTCTGGATAAGTCGGTTCATTCAGAGGGTTATATTTTCTCAAGAGACTCTGTGATGAGTATTATCTCCATTAGGAGAGACAATGTCATGGCCATATATATGATTAATTATTCAAAAACCCAAATTAAACCCTGGCAAATTTGATGAAATACTGCTCTAGTATTGGTATAAACAAAATAACATCACTAATACATTTCATGACTTAAATATGACTCATGACAGCTGACGGATCAGAAATCTTTTAAATTTCCTCAGCGAGGTCTTGTGGTTCATGGCTTCATATTCTGAGGTATTAGAGGCTCTAATGAGGGCAGCTCAGAGATCTGTGGACCGTGAGACCCATCCTGTCATTTCTCCACAACATGAAAAGACGAGCAGAGAACCGCCTTCTTTTTTTTTTTGGAAAGACTCAACATTCTCTTGGAGACAAGGCATTCTTTCATATTGTAGCGAGGCCTTAAGGGGGGGGGGGGGGGGAATTAAAGGGGACCAACAACGCCACCTGGGGACTTACACCCCAGGAAATATAAACTTAAAACGACCCTAATATATTACTGGAGAATTCATTAAGGGCACACAGATTCACTACCGGTATTTGGACAGAGACGCATTTCGTGAAATAAACATTTATTAAAGAATTCAATAAAAATCACTAAAACGACTAAGACATGCAGAACAAAGGAAAAACAGCCAAACCATGCAAAGCAAAAGCAAAACAAGAAAAAGAGGTAAAATAATCAGACAAAATGGATGCAGCAAAACAGCAGCAGGTGAACCTACAAATGATAAACGGAGATTAAAAGGGCACACCATGCTGCAAAATAATACAAATTAAGATGTGACTACTTACCACCTCAAACAAGGGGTAAGTAGTCATACGGCAACAAGAGGAGGAATATGTGTGACACTCACCACCAGAACAGGGGCCAAGAAGGAGTGAGGCCAGGACCACAGGTGCCTTATAAATGCTGGCACTAATTGGGGGAGGAGCCTAGCCTCAGGGCTGCGTTCACAACACGTCCTATTCTGAGGAGCGTTCCCCACTACAATATCAAAACTAAAAGATGTTTTGTTTATCTTCCCCCTAAAAGTATTCCCAGCTGACACACAGCTTGTTTGTCCCCCCCTGAAGCTGTCCCTGGGACATTTGGCATGAGGAGAGACGCAGACAGTTACGTAAAAGCTAATGAGTGCCTGGCATTGGACTGACAGAGCCTATGGGTGTTCTCGGCTGTCTTTGTATGCGCAGATGCGCATGTGCATCATTATAATCCTAAATTAGTACGTTCATCTGTCAGTCTTCAGGCCTGTACTGATGGCTTTTTATTCATGGTTGGTTAAACAAGGCTGGTCAGTCAATGTGGGCCTTCTAGTTGCGTTCAACCTTGCTTTTAGCCACATCAGCTTATGGCTAACAAGTTGCCACCCTCTGCTGTTCATGGACAATGTTGTGGTACTGACATCAGTTAATCATGCTCTGTTGTCAGATTAGAGGATTGCGGACATGCTTATTGATTCTTTGCTAAGCTCTGCCTTCGTTACTGTTACTGTTACACTATTGAGCGCTGCATGTATGCAGTTTGCAATAATAGCTGTGGCAGATGTACCACGCATAAATCATGTTTTTTCTAAACTAGAGACCTCTTCGATCACACCAGCCACGATGCCAAATCGGTTGTAAAGTACAGGGGCCCATGGCCCTTTCCCTCTTCCTACCCCCTTACTTCTAGCGTCCTTGCTCGGACCGCACCCATCTTTGAATTCTACTTAACTACTCACCTGTTAAGTTTAATGACTGCATCTTGCACGGTTGTGAAACTATTATGTTGATCTCTCCACAGACAAACTGACAGACATGAACAACTAGCAAAGGACTGAAACCCACCTCTGTGGGATTTCCCACTACAGTAGGTGTCTCCACGACCACATTTCGCCATTATGACACAAACACAGACGGTGACAAACAAGATTAAAACAATACCAGCCACACGCTTTCGCAGAACATAACAATTGATTCTTGACATTTGGCTGGTATTGTTTTCCCCTTAAGAGTCTGAGTGCGTGTCATCATGGCAAAATGTGCTCCTTGAGGCACGTACTGTAGCAGGAACTACCACAAAAGCAATGCAATGCAATAGTCAATGCAATAGCGTAACGACCGTGCATCACTTTACGCCTATGGCTTGATTTTGCGTCGCTGCTGGTGGGATCTTGTTGCCAGATAGTCTCCAGTTGTTGTTGTGTTTTTTGGCTTTGGAGAGGGGATAAAAAATACACTATCCTTACCGAGAATCGCTACAGCCACATGACATGGTCACCGCTTTAGCTTGTTGAGAAATCCAAAGCTTGACAGGATGGCCAAGCATTGTTTACGGCTGCGAAGCGATGATTAATCACATGTTAATAAGCTATAAAGTCAATCAAATATCTTGCAGATTCAGTGAAGTTTCTGTAAAATTGACTCGGTTGCTTTATGAGAGAAGCAGAGAGGATGACTTGGTGATTTTCCTGCAATAATCAGTGAGGGCATTTGAAACTGAAAAAAAAATTGCAATGAAGCAGTTTAGAGGAAAAGAGCAGCCTTTAAATTTTACTCGTGGAAGATCTGAAGCGGGGAAGGTTTCGGTGAGTTGTATCCTTGAGAAAAGTTGTTTGCTGGTGTCAGCATCTTTGGGGGGCCAGACCATTTCAGAGCCCCCATGTATCTGCCACTAAATGTAATTTTGTTTCGGCTACATTTGTTTTGCAAGCATTTCACGTTTTTCTGGCAACGCTCCCGCTAAGTCGCATCAATTTGTCACGAGAGATATTTGCCTGTCATGACCCAGGTATATATTTCGTGGAAAGATTAACATTCCCCCTAAGCTCCGAGTGCAGCTGCCATCTTTCAAAGTGCGTTGTATTTTCCTCCTTTGCTTCAGAGTCACGAGCCAAAAGTCTTCAGTGGAATATTTCTGCCAATATATAGATACTGACTCTATCATTCTCTTGTTTCATTTCTCTTACGATATATGTTTTTTCCTCTTCCACTGCTGCTTTTATTAGTTAAGGCTCGATCCCTGTGGAATAAATTGCAATTTGAACTTGTGGTTTTAGTGGAAAGAACAGACTAGCGCTGATATTGCACAGATAAAACAAGAAAGACTTGATTCACAACCTTATTAGCAAAAAGCATATCCAACTTGGCTGGAGTTTTCTGAAAAACATATATCGCAGATGGCGAACTCTGTCGGGTGATTTTCAGAAGTACAAACGGAGGAGTGAAAGAAGGGAAGCATGAGGGAAGGAGGACATGGAGCAAAGGTGGGGCACAAGAGGTCAGGATGTTGCACTGAAACTGTGGGAGCTTAGTGTAGTCCCAGCAAGAGGCCGGTGGCGGGAAAATCATGTCGGGGAATATCACACTGTCGCAAATCACATCGCCAACTCCCAGCTGAGATTGATCCGCCAGCCTTCTGCTACCCAGCCTTGACGCGCCCTTATTTTTTTACCTCCTCACTATGCAGCAAAGACATTTCTCTGCAAGGAAGCGCTATGCCGAGCAGGTGACTGTGGCACCAGTGTGGGATCACGAGGTCAGGGCTGTGACTGGAAGTGCTAGGAGAGGATTAGTGGCCCAGCAGTGGGAGAGAGCGGCCTCCCTGCAGTGGAGAACCAGCTGGTCAGCAGGCCGGCCAGCCCCGGCTCCATCTGTCGGTCACCTGCTCGACCCGCTGGGAGCCCTGGTAAATCTCTCCGCCTCCCGTATAGCTTCCAGAGATTATGTCACTCGGTTTGGTCGTGCCGGACGTCATCTATGATAGAGGTCTCACTGAAAGTTTCATCAAAATGAATCTGCAACCCGTACACATTTCAAAACACTTACAAACTTGCATTAATGTTCGGATGTACAAAGGCCTGTAGGTTGAGGGTAGAGTTTGAGGTAGAGAATAACAATTGTGACGATTCTTTTTGATCTTTGCTTTGCGATAGATTTTAAAGCACCTAAAAACATTTTAAAATCTTTGTATGTTCTCTATAATTCTAACCAGCAAAATCACTTGGAATGAGCAATTGTTTCCTCAGTTTTCAACCTCAGCCTTGTTTGACCTTTTTAATGTGCAACCAATGAGATGACATTGCTTGAAAGCAATAGGGCCATAGTACGAATATGAGATAATGGGCCACTGTGCACAATACATTTTCTCTTATCCTTTTTATAAAGTAAAGGGATGAACACTCAATTCAAAATCTATTTCTGTAGATATTGCCTGAGGGAATTACCGACAATTCATAGTGCTGTGACCTGAAAACATGAGGTTATCAGGGGAAGCTTGGGAAGCATTTGAAAGAAAAAAAAAGGTAAACAAGGAGAAGTGGCACATGTGTGTTTAGCCTAGCATATTAGCTGCGTTGGTATGCCTAAATTTACAAAGAAACGCTTCATTAAGAAGAATTTAAAATGGTTCCTAAAAGCACATGCGAGCATATGATAGCCTCTATTACACAGCTAGTTTATTCACCAACCATTTCTTTTAATTTTGCTTAATGATGTTGTTTTGACAAAAACGAGTAAATAGCCTGGAAGACATCAAAATACAGCAGTTGGTCCCTTAATTACCATCGTCGTGATGTCCCAAACCCATAATTGTATGTAACATATTTTGATGTCGTCATGATACGGTGCGATGTCCCTGCAAAGCGCTATCCCATTCCTTTTTATACCATTTCAATCAATTTGCATTGCCTCGCATCAAGTGATGTCAATTGTCTTTGATGGTTCAGGGTTAGAAATCATTAAATTTCCCTTTGTGGACGTTTCCTCAGCTGGACAGAAAGCCGACCCCGATAACTGTTCGCGGTTTTCCCCAACGACGTTTTGGCCAATTCCGTGAAACATAGAGCTCCCTTGTACTATACTAGGGCGGGTATTGCAGCAACAAAAAAACGCGTCAACAAAATGTTTATTATGGACATATGTCCATATCCATTGGCAGGTGGTAAACAGTGGAGATTTCCTGCTAGCTTGTGCACATTGGTGGCATAAACGTGCACTAAACTTTGACTTTGCACTCTGTTCTGCGGTTCACAGTGTGGCAACTCACACCACCGAAGTTGACATTAAATGTAAATCCTCTGTAAATCTGCTCCAACTGCTCAGGAAGACTGCAACACAATCAAAAGCTCCAGAGCAGCTTCTGAGTCGACTCTGCTGACAACTATCATTCGAATTTGATCCTTCACATATGTGATATCACCATTTTCCAAGTGAAACCTGCTACGTCAAACCTGGCAGATAACAGTGTGTTGCATGTATCATCTCATGACAGTAAGAGGTTGATTAACAACATAGGTTTTCAGGGCCTTTTTAGGTTCAAGTGGAATGCCTGAGTGTGCATGCTTCAAACCAAAAGACTAGGCCATAGTTAGTGTTGTAAACAGGCTTTGTTGAAATCCTTTCCATACTGTGTGTAATGTTCAATCCAAAACAGTTGTTTCTGGAATCTTTGAGGGCTTCCCAGGAAATGTTATTTCCCAAGCCTTCAATCACCCCAGTTCTGTCACAGCCTCCACTTCGTATCTCATCCATAACCCAAGTCAGGTACGAAGAAACAAAAGATATTTTTCCCCCTCCCTTTCCTATTCGAAACAATGCTGCATTTTGTTTATACTGCTGAATCCATCTAACAGCTGTTGTGGGTGCCTGTCAAAAAGTGTTGTTTCCTTTCGTTTTTTCATTTCCCAGGCTCAGTCACACTAACAAGGAGTGAATAAACAGAAGGTAGAGCAGAAGAAGCGAAAGCTGTGGAAATGCTTCTGCCCAAGAGAGTCAGCAGAATTTGGGTTAAACTTTATGACATGATCTTTTGAATTGCTCTGTCCTTCATCTGATGTACATGCCGAAGTGTCGAGGAAAAATTATACAGTACAGAACGCTGAGAGTTTGAGTAACAGTTTTTCGATAATGGCTCAGTTTCGCTCATGCTGCCGCCTTTTGTGCTCAGCACTGAAAGCTGCTGTCTCTCCCCAACAATAACAGATGTCAAAATCATGTTCTCCTAAAAGTTTATAACTGCTTTGTGCTTATTGCAGCCATCTTAGCAGAGAGCCAATTGTATTTGATTGACTGTGACTGTGATTGGCAGGAACTTGGCTCTATTGTTTGGCCACTCATGTTATCACATTTGAGAAGCTCGGCTTGCCTGCGGCAGTAAAAGCAAGAGGGGGATATTGGCTCCTGAGTAGCTGGCATCGAGCCTCTTTCAGACAGGCAATTCCAGGGGAGCAATTGTCTGGTTTAATTGCTCCAAAAAAAGAAAGACGGAAAGGCGGTGAAACTAACAAGCTGTCTACAGAATCACTAATTTACAGGCTCTGTGATAAAAAACGATTTCTATTTTTCTATTTTTTCCCTCTCTCTCTCTCTCTGTGTGTGTGCTCTCTCTCTCTCTCTCCCTTGCTGTTCCAGTTATTGTAAAATATTCACAGGGCGGGTTATTGGGCTGGTATAATTTGCAGTTGTGATTTGCACAGTGGGACAGACACACACTGATTTCACTAACTCTCAGACTGATTTGATGGGCCAGAGCTAGTCTGCCGCCGCATCACCTGCATGGCCCGTTTCTGAAGCAGAAAGCACTCAGAAAAATGCATACCTTCTGCCAAGACTGCACGATCTTCTAAATTTGATATTTTAAGAAATGTTTTAATATGTATCTGGATCTGCATCGAGTAGAGACACAGGTGCCAGTTGTTTTTCTGTCTTCGAATTAGAGTCGTATTTTAGGCCCTATGTTGTGATGTTACAAAGTCATTTGAATTATTTTTAGATATCCAGCTCCCGTAATTTGTTCCCTGGCCCTTATTCTTATTTCCATGACAATTCATTGAAATCTGTAAACTTGTTTGTTAGATGCATTACCAAATAACACACTGGAAAAAAACACAACTTCCCTCCAGAAACATCACCTATTTTTCACTGGCTTTGCCTCCTTCATAGGTTCCTTTCACCTTTTGCTTTATTTTCCTCTATTCATCATCTCCTATTATCATAAATAAATAAAACAATAATACATATTGAGGAGTTGTGGTAAGACAGGTGCTTATAGCTGTACCCATCTACCTTTAAATATAATGACTCCAAAGATAATAGAGTCATATTTTACTCCTGTAGTCAAAGAGACAGCTACTGCAGACTGTGACAGTCTGACATTGTAGGGTTACTTTCTGAGAGTTACCTGGATCTGAGCAGGAGCCACAAATGGAGGCAGAAACCCAGCAGGCACCACAATGTCTGCTGAATGAAACACAAGCCTTTGATCTTACCACAGATACCCTTACCATCTATTGTTGTCACAAAATAGCTTCGCTTTTATACAAAACTATTGTTTTTTCACAGAATTAATGACTCATGACATCTGATCTGGAATCTCAGCAGTGAACACAAAGGAATGGGGGAAAATAGGTTAAGAGCAAAATGTGTACAGTACTAAAATCAATGTGCCACAGGCATAAATACACCAAAAATATTGAATAGTCATGTCAGGGCAAATTCATGCACACATGATGCCAGTAGGGAATTGGACATTAAGAAGCAGAGGCACATTCACAAAAACTAAGTGTGTGTGTGTGTGTGTGTGTGTGTGTGTGTGTGTGTGTGTGTGTGTGTGTGTGTGTGTGTGTGTGTGTGTGTGTGTGTGTGGACCATGGCCTATTCCTCTCCCCTCTGCAGCAGCCCCCATCCATATTCATTACCTCCCACAGTGATGGGGAAGGAAAGAAGGGGAGGGGAAGAAAGGAGTAGGAGAAATGAGGATTTTAGTGTGTAGAAGTTAAAAGGAAAGGAATAAGGAACACAGTATTGTGTGTGTGTGTGCGTGCATATTTGTCATTAGGGTATGTTCCTATGATCCCTGACAGTCTCACGTTTGCAAACATGAATACGAGTGTAAACTATACGCCATAAACAAGACCACTAATGCCTCTGCTATTATTATCAATCATTCAAACACACCATTTGCAGCGCACACAACTTTGACTTTGTGGATTCAGCAACAATATGCAGGATGATTTAACAAGGATAAGGAAGCATTTTCCGCTTCATAACCATTAGCATCGCATTAAATTCCAATGGATGTAAAAGCTCGTACAAATATGCATGGGATGCATGAAGGCAGGATCCAATTAATCATCAGTGGAGGAATCACATTTTCCTCTCTTACAGAAATAAGTTATCAATAAAGTGTCAATGAAGTTATTTTTTTTCAGGAGTAAGATTGTCGGTATAAAAGGAATGGAGGTCTGCGAAAGCCTACAAAAGCGGAAAAGCAGCATTACTTTTACCTGCTGTAAGGTAACTGCGTATGAATTCAGTTTTTTGAGAGTGAATGAGGACTGGTCATCACTGATCTGTTTAAGGGTTCGCGCCTTGTTTTACAAAAGATAAACATAGAATGCAAGGGCTGTTGTGAATGCCACAGTTATCGCTATATTTAAATGATAACCCACATACTTCTCTAACACTCTAACCCCCTCTAACACTTTAGCTTTCCGATGTGATCAGACAACGTTTTACAAGGATAAGTGTGGGGCATGTGAAACTGTGAAATGAGGAGGTCTCTTATAGTCGCCCACCTCCTTTTCGATTCAGATGCTTTTCACACATATCTGTCACACGTACACATTTGTGATTTTGTCTCTCTGCCTCATGATTTCCATCTCCATTTATTTCATATCCTACCACTCCGATAATCACTCTTGTCTCTCTTTACCCTTAATTAATCAACTTTGTGTTTCTTTGAAAGATTTGAGCCACATAAAAGACAGTTTGTCATTATCTCAGTTTGATCTCTTGGAATCCCGTTTTTCTTTGTTTGGCATTGATTCGTCATGTGAACAAGTCTTCCGTGTTTGATTTCAACAGTTATGGGAATTATATGACTCGTGGCTGTATAGCAGGCAATTAGCACACATGGATACTCCCTGTGGACCACTTGATGGGGTGTATAGTGTGTTTTCATGTTCAAAGCCTTCTACAGTAGACTTTCTTAAGGGTTTTAAAGCAGACCTGACTGTCATCCACTTGCCTCCACTCTGGGGAACTGGCGATTTGAAGATGTCTCATTCGGCTCAGGATTGTTGTTTGATTCAGACAATTTTGGTTGACAAGTAGTGGGTGCTCACACACATTTTTTCTAAAAGAACCCTTCAATTAAATATAATTTGACATGCAATGGTCAAAATGTGTTATTTCAACTGAAACTGAAATGCACTAACATTTCCTACTTCAGCTTTAAATGATAAATAGATTAATTGGAAAAAAACAATTGGCAATTGACAGAAAGAAAATAAGATATCAGCACCCCTAATTACTATCTTATTATGTGCATATTGCTTACTATTGTAGTTTTTCCTCGGCTACAGCGGTGCTTCATACTAAGTGAACAGGAATGCATCATTACTAACTACCCATCAAACCAACATGAGGGAGAAAGTAAAACTGACACGATCTAATTAGTGTATTTATGTAGCTGACACTTCAAGTCGAATGTCCTCAATCACTTTTGGGTGGAGAATCCAATTCATGTACAGTATGTTCTCTGCCCAAGCGAGCTATTAGCTACCTCCGCTTGCCTAATTACTGTCATTCATCCTTTATCAATGAGAAGTGGTGGGAAGCAGCTGGGTGGCTGTGTTCTCATATGCATGCAAATATACATGTGCACGCACACACACACACACACACACACACACACACACACACACACACACACACACACACACACTGCACAGAAAATGTCGCTCGGATAGAAAAAGAAGTGATCTTCTGCCAATAGTCGAAATACTTCTGTATGTGTATTTGGTATTCCTAAACGTTCTCCTAGATTACACTAAGCCTTTGGGGGGGGGGACACCATGATGATGATGATGGTATATTTTTATGAACTCGTGCTCAGGAACCGGCGAGAATCTCACTTGAGAACTCGACTGTGACATTGTGGATCCTGACCTTTGTTCCTTCTCATCAGTCTTCCGATCCCGTTTCAGCTCCTTGAAATCATCCTGCCTCCATCTCTACCGCGCCCCTACCTTTTCCACGCCTTAATTCGTCTGTCATTCTTACTTCACCTCTCTCCTGCCTCAATCCGCCAATCCCTCACACTGCACGGGCCTTCTCGTTGTATCTCCAACAACCTGGGCCTGTTATCGGTGAAATAACCCCGCCGCGCTGCGCCTCTTCCCATACAAACTGGCCTCCTCTTATGACAACTGGATAATTAGGTGTCACAGTTGACAATGAAAGGTAAACGGACGGTAGATACTGTAAAGCCATAAAGCCGTCAACTGTCTCACTTTTGGTAAGAGGGATGGAGCATTGGAAGAAAGGCAGATGAGGTAGATTAGGTGTGGAGGTCAGTAAAAGAGTGAAGAGCACTGAAAGGGCGAAGAACGGGTGAAGGGATTGTGAGGAATTAGGAGGTAAGAGGATCGAAAGCTAGATAAATTCGGGGGAAAATGAGAAGATGGGAGAAGAATAGATATGCAGGAAGAAACGTGGGAGGGGAGAAGGTGAGAAAGTGATGCCAGAGGCAAAGGCCACAGCTGCCGTTCCCTGGCCGCTAATAAAATGCCCCAGTCAGACCTCAATATGTACACACATGCATGAGGAAACACACACAAAGGGCAGTTGGACTTCCTGATCGATTGAGCCATGCCCTGCTCTGACGTCTCGCCAGGCCTCAAGATGAATGAGCTGACCTACGAAAAGAAAGAAGAGAAAAGAGGACAAAACAAACCTTTGGCTTGTAAATCTCAGAAGTTTGTGTCTTGTTAGGATGGACGGGTTCAGTGTGCTTATCAACACTTGCACCGGCTTCCTTTCTGTTCTCGTGTGTGCCTGTGCTTGTGTACTTGAAAATCCATCTTTGCGAGGACCAATTTGAGATTTATACCTTCAAAGAGAGGACCTTTTGGCCGGTCGTCACTTCTTCAAAGGCCTGTTTGAGGGTTCAGACTTGGCTTTAAAGGTATAATATGCAACAATTTCCAGGCACAGAGAGAGCAGACAGGCCTTTGTGCCTTTGGCTGCATTCCTCTAAAATCCGGCACCTTCCTGCAGGTTTGTGAAGAGGTGCGGATGTGTTTATTTGTGCTTTAATAACAATCAGAAATATTCAGAACACTTGTGTTATTCTTGTGATTCACTCCTTTATTCTCATTAATGCCAGTCCCTCTCTTCATTCCCTCTCTAGCTCACTTGACCACCCCTCTCTCTTTCTCTCGTTCTGTCGCTTTCTCGCTCTCGTTTGCTCGTTGAGCCGTAGAGGAGGGGCGAAATTGAAATACTGTCTTTACAACAGGCAATGTGACTGCATATTATACTTTGTGTGTGTGTGTGTGTGTGTGTGTGTGTGTGTGTGTGTGTGTGTGTGTGTGTGTGTGTGTGTGTGTGTGTGTGTGTGTGTGAGAAATCGTGGTTGGTTTACTATTGAAAAAGTTACATTTTACTTGAAGCACAAGATTTTATGCCTTTTTTTTTAACTGATTAATAATTATTTAAGCAAAACTTTAATCTTTTCCTAGCCTTAGTGTTTTATTCTACCATATCTCTATATCCACCTAAATAAAAAGACATGTATTCTGTCATATTCACCGTTCTAAAAACAACTCATTTGTGGGGGGGGGGGGGGTTATATGCCATGGTTCAAATTGATGCCATCATTTTTCCAGTAAGTATCCTCTTGTAGAAATAAAATGCACGCACATTAACTCAGAAAAGTGGAAGAGGCTCTTCAAAAAATGCAAAAGGTAACAGCAGGTGAAAATATGCGGATGTATATTTTTGTAGTTGTGTGTGTCTGTGTGTTGTCGACAGTGTACATCTCTGTGTCTTAAACTGAGCCATAGCCAGAGACAGATTTGAGCAGCTCCTGTTCATCCATCACCTCTCAGCTGATGGTCCAATACTGGCCGGCCTGTCATTGCCCCTCAGACAAGGCAGCGCTCAAACAGCAGCCAAGAGAATGACTCTTGTGCACTGAAAAGGGCACAACAACTAATAATTGGAACTGTACCCATACTGAGCTCAAGGCTGATTAGCTGTGTATCCACCAAAATTGTGACCTCCATATTGATATAGGATATTTTGCTTGCAGCTTTTCATTTTACAGCAGGTAGCTGACAACAAACTCCCCTACCATTCACGTTTCCTTTGGTACAATCATGAAACGTTAACATAATATAATCACTCTCACAAATATTCAGCGATGATATTAATTCTTCATTAAGGCAATTAGGAACAAGAGCATCCAATCAATCAATCTCATTAGTTTCTTTGTGAAGTAGTCCGTCTCCCTTCCCTGCATAGCATACAGTATTTATTGCCATGATGCTCATTTAGTGTCAGTGCTTATGTAAGTCATTGCATACACAAATACCCGCTCACAGATGGCTTTCTATTACATTCCACATAGAACATATATATGAGAATATTATTCAAGGAGATGATGACCACACTGTTTCATGAGAATGGCTGTAATTTTCTATATGCACAGTAATAATGACAGTACAATTCCTTGTTTAAGAGAACAGCAGGTACTGTGGCTGACAGTAATTCTGTAGCTGTAACTACAGCCATCAATCTCATACACACACACACACACACACACACAGATAAACGTGCACACAAAGCACCGGTTTGCTGTACCTGCAGTCCTCGCCACAAAAGCCCTGAAACCATCTTTGAAGCAGGTCTGATTCAAGAAAATCACTGAGGCTGCCTCTGAAATCAGAAGGGTTCACAGCAAAGACTGCAGGAAATAGCAATGATTGTGAGACTGCGTATGGCTAAAAACAAGCTGTATAGAAAAGAAACCCTTTTTATTGTCATATACATATACACGAAATTTGACCTCTGCATTTGACCCATCCCTGTATATAGGGAGCAGTGGGCTGCCAATGACAGGCGGCCCGGGGAGCCGGGGGTTCAGTGTCTTGCTCAGGGACACTTCGACACATGGCACATCCCAGTCGAGGATCGAACCATTGACCCTGCGGTTACCAGACAACCCTCTTAAGCCATTGAGCCACGGTCGCCCCCGTATGTATGTATGTATGCTGAATGACATGTGATGCATTGACATGTGGTGCCAATCCAGCAAAACATAATACAAAATTAGCTTTTTCTTTAATTAATGATATGGCTGGTTTATGGCAGTTACTATAAAGGGGAATTTATTTTTTCAGTAATAACAATTAGCTTAAAAAATTACATTTTTCATTTCATGTTCGTTGTAGCTTGGCGCAGGGCAAGTCGGTTACCAAAAGAGGACAAATGTGACATCCGGCAACTACGTTTTTTTGTATTTGCATGTTGTGTCATCTCAGCTGGCTTCCAAACATTAGCCACCGCTGAACTTACATTTGGGAATCTGCTAAATTTTGTTCAGATTATGTTTTAACTGGTTGTAAAACTAACCGACAATCAAAACCATTATTTATTTATAGATCGTATCTCACATTTTAGCTCCTTCCTTTTCTCTTTGTGCAAGCTGCTCGTAACTAATTGCCCCTTGCTGATATTAATAAAGTTGTTTTGAATTGAGAGCACATTGAGAGTGGGAGCATACTGTATACCAGGCATTCTTTCTGATGGCCAGCAGGGGGCGACTCTTCTGGTTGTAAAAATAAATCAGATTTTATAGAAGTCTATGAGAAGATTAGCCTAATTCTCACTGGATTTATTACCTCAGTAAACATTGTCAACAAGAGTTTATGGTCTCAATCGCAAGTTTCAAGTCTTCTTCAATACAGCATAATGATCATTTAGTAAATCAATACCCCATTTAGAGTTAAATAGACGATAAAGCAGGGTATGCTTTAGGGCGTGGCTAGCCTGTGGTTGGCATGTCGCTACCACGGTGTTCAGTCTGAGAGTTGTCGGTGTTTTGGTCGCCTGAAATGTCTTGTTCCGTGGTCGGTTAGCTTTACCCTATTCTGTCCTTTCTGGTTGCAAAAAGCCTAGAAGGCAACGTCCAAAAAGGCCGACTCGAGGCTCTAAAACGGCAGTCCAAAATCCAATGTTTGATGTGACTACGTCCACTTCTTCTATTCAGTCTATGCATCACACTTCCAATTACAGTTACAGAGTTAGAGTAGCACTGTGTGCCAGTTAGCAGAGATGTGGTGAAAAGTTTTACTGCAAAGTCATCTCAGGGGGGCCTCTATATTCGTCTGAGGGTGCTGAGCATCCTCAAGCACCCCTGTAGAACTGTGCCTGCTTCCATTTCCAGACACGCTTGGACGGCAAAAAGACAAAAAGTACCTGCACACACTTGCTTCATGTACAGTAGCCTCAGGGGAACATCACTCAAACTACTGAAGAGCAACGGGAGGGGATTACTGTGATCTCGCCAGACTCTCCTTGTACTCCAGTAATGGAGCTGACCAGGGTGATGCCTGTTGAGTTGATGCTTTAAGAGCTTTAATGGACTGCCGAGCCACAGATAAGAGCCGGGTGTCTGCTGCTCCATTTTGATGATGTACTCGTATAAATATACTCTGTGATATGACGTGGGCCAATTAGATAAATATCTTAAGTGTAGTAGCCTAAAGACATGGAAGGGTTTTCATTTTTAGCCATGCAAATGAGAGTGCAGATACTCTATGGACAGCAATGTTGGTCAGTTCGAAGTACTCACAGATGTGTAAGGAGCAGCTCTGCCTCTAAGGACTGCTATGAAGTCTTAAGTGTTGATTACTGCTTTAGTTACACACAAACATTGCATTTGAGAGTGTTTTAAAGGCACAATTATTATGTTGTCTGAAGCCTACAATCACATTATTGCTGGAGTTAGAGACAGTTTAAGTGTGCGGTACAAGCAATGTCCTAAAAGAGCCACGACTGGTGATTTAGTCTATCTTTCCTCCGTCTCTATTATAGATAATGCTGCGTAGCTCTCCCAAGGGCTGCATTAGTAGCTCAGATTCCTTTGTATCTCCTTTAACTTCACAATCCACCTCCTTCGTGCATTTGACTTCTAAAAGTCTGGTCTTCTCCTTTTCCGCTCATGTCTTGCTTCCCTCCTACTTCCCCATTCCCCTCTGTGCCCCAGCCTCGTGTAGCAGATTCAATATTGATGAAGTGGATCGATCAGAAGAGCGCCACCCTCCCCTTGCTGTTACTGTAGGTCTTGAATAATCTATCCCTCCTCCGATATTCTGATACAAGCAATAAACGGCTGAAGTTAAAGATTCCTATACTTTCAGATCACAATCTCCTGAGCAAAGAATTCTGACTGTGGAGATGTCATATAGTGCTTGTGCTTCTATTAACTTACATCCTGGGACATGCAGTTGTTACATTAGATCAAACTGATTAGAAATAGCAACAACTGACTTACAGGTGCAGACAAGTATTCACCAATAGAAGCCATTCTTTAGGCCAATTCGTATCATGATATATATATATATATATATATATATATATTCCTACAGAGATTAATCAGATAAGGCAGTCATGGTCTGACCTTTAATTTATAACACCCCAAGTTCAGACACTGACAGTGTAAAAGACAATGCAATAAAGAAGAAGATTATTATATATGTGGGTGAGGTATATTCTAATTCTAATTTCCTTTGTTTTGACTCTTCTGACACTGTGTTATGTTCCTTTTATATATTGTAGCCACTGACGTAATTCATGTGTCACGCCTCTACTTTTGTAAATTGGGGTTTAATCTCAACTTGTGGCCCCTAGAGATTTCGCCACAGAGGTGATCCTTGACTGCAGCACCTCGAGCATCAGTCATCATCACAGAGGATTACGTGACTGTTGGTCTGCAATATCAATATCACAGTTTGCGCTACATCTGCCGCGCATGGAATTGAACTAGATACAAGAAACTCTGATGATTGCCTTTTTATTCCCTCAGAGACTGTAAACTGAGTTACTTTTTAATCTTCTGTTGAATCTAAGCACTATGATTTACAGTGTCTAAATTAAATGAAGCGGTCTGCTCCCTCAAAATTGACACAGTGAGACGGATCTGGCAGAGGAGTAATTGTGGGAAATTAAACTTGTGCTCTGTGTACCGAGTTGTTCAGTGTGTGTAAAATAAATGTAATTACTCACAATGTACCGTACAAACGGTGTAGTCGGGCCGACTGTGGCCTGTAGGGCCACAACAGTTTGGTCGCACAACAGTCAAACCAGCAATTCCGCCATAGCTGCTCCTGAGAGACTTGGCCTGAACTCAACCACAGTAGCTTTTTTTATCACTGCCAAACAATTATTAAATTGACTAAAAGGCCATAATGGCAGGCTGGTTGTTTGTTCATACTTGTTTATCTGACCGTTAATAGTTTGTTTGTGTTCCCGTAATCCTTTGACAACAAGGCGGTGATGATTGTAATCAGCCTTAATTGTGAATTTGATGTAATTTTAAAATTAAGACCGAGAGTAAGCTCAGAAGAGCTCACAGCTCGGGCCAGATCCGAATAAGTCTGATTGTTATTGATTGGCTTGAAGCGTTGTGTGATTGTGTTGTGAGATTCTGTAACGCAGCGACACACACCAGAGACAATGTTGTCAGATGAAATGTTAATCATTCCCTTTCCCGCGGGGACTTGAAAAGTAAACAATGCTTATATAAATGTTCTCATACACTCCAACACTTGTTTGCACTTGTAAATAAGACAACAAGAAGATCAGCCCAATTAAATGAATGCTCTTGGTCCTCCTTTTGTCTTCACATAATGGTAGCCAGTCATGGAAAACATGCAGAGGACAGAGGCAGAAAAAGACTACCCCATGCCAAATGCACACACACACACACACACACACATGCTGAAACACACACACTTGCACTTCTACCACAGCCTGGGTAGAGGTCTCAAAGACGGGGGGAGTGTAATGATGGATGAGTTGTATCTTCCTCCAGACAGCCGGTATGCAGTGTGGACAGAGGGACAGGGAAGGCCATCGGTCAACACACACTTTAGCCCTTCTTTTAATGTGTGTGTGTGTGTGTGCGTGTGTGTGGCTGCTGTCCTGTCTCTTTCTCTGACCATGGTTCCTCTGGTCGAGCATTCTCCCTTCCCATCTGCCCCGGCACCGCCTTTTTTGTCCCCCGGCCTGCCATACTGACAGGCGGGGTTTCCACAGTGATGGATGACTGTGCGCTCAGTTTCAGTGTCAGAGTCCTGCACCTCTGCTACCTGCCGTGTGGGTCCCTGTCAAAGACTTCCTGTCAGGTCAGCTATACTCTTGTCTCCTCCTCCCCTACCCCCATCCCCTCTTTTTATCCAGCTCTTTATCTTCCAGCTCTCCCATCTCTGCTTTATTTAGCTCACTAGTGGGACCTATTTCAAAAGTTGGAGCAGAGTGTAAAATTTCCCAGAAATGGGTTGTCAACCTGCTAACTTTTGAAGAGCCCCAGAACAAAGAGACTGATTGAAGAGATACGCAAACGCTCTGTCACATCATTCAGAAATAATTCCCTTTCAATCAGTTGGATTGGTCGAGTCTACTAAGAGTTTAGACACAAAGCATGTTAATGAATGCATTTTCCTTAATAGGCTGCATGATGTAAAGTCACTGCTCCTTTTTCTTCCAATAACTTGTGCATGTTAGTGTGTGAAAGTGTGTGTGTGTGTGTGTGTGTGTGTGTGTGTGTGTGTGGTGGCGTGAGTGCACTTGCATTTGCCAATGTGCGATTGTGTGTTCATTATTCAGCAAGCTTCCTTAAGAGCCACCCTAGTTTTACGCTGCGCATTTTAAATACTGGCCTTTTGAAATGAGGTCCATAAGCAAAGCACTCATGAGCTTTGTCTGTGAATGTAATTAGCCAATTAGGCCGTTCTTTATTAGAGACCAGCAGCAGCCATGCGTCTCCGCTACCAGGGACTAGTTAGTGTGTTCTAATGAGCCTTTAGCTTCCAACCAGAAGCCCTGTCAAGCATTATTAATAAAGAGGCTATTTGTTCAGGCCTTCCAGTTTAAACAGTGTTAATACCAGAGAGCCAGGCTTATTGAGATTTATCTGCAAGATTCATGAACAAGATGGCACCGTAAAACCAGATCAAAAAGGTGAAAAAGAAACTCATTCTAGCATTGAGTTACATCATTATGGTTTTTATTATTCAAAATTCAACTTTTGTTGTTATGTCCATGACTGTGATTTCCAGTAACTATATCCAAAATGTTATGAGCGGAGATATGTTTTATGCAACATCTACTATAAATGTCCTCAGGCTGTTTTACAATTATTTTCATATATACCCACATTTTCTCAGGCCTTTGTATTACACGATTAAACTGTCAGTGCGAACAAGGAAGAGCATCGACATGTGGAACTACTTATTATTTATGTGGAAAAGAGGAGGATATATTTAGGATTCAATTCTTCGTGCTGGAGTATTGCACTGTAATCATAACAGACTTGATATGCTAATAACAAAAGCAATTTGTGACAGGTTAGTTTTAGAGTAATTGGTGTAGGCTTTCTCTGAGCTTTGAATTGATCAAAGAGACAGTGGATGAATGAAGACATAGAAACTGCCGTCACCACGCTTGAAGGGGAACTTTGAAAAGTATTTAAAACACAAATACCAACCACCACCACAAACTGCAAAGGATTGGATGTTTACGTGTGTCAGTAAGACGGCTAATGTCCGCATACCTGAATATCATACACACATCCTACGTATCACATACTCGGGAGTTCACCCAAGTGATTATAAACACACCAGTCTAAAGAGAATAATTCAGCATTCCTAATACAATGACAGTAATAATGTATCCTAACTAATTAAAAGAAAGTGGCTCAAGTGTTTGCAGTATATCTTCGTGATATCTCTCTCTCTATATATATATATATTATAGATTATGCGCTTTCACCAAATCTCAGTCTTTTTATACTAAGAGGTATCAAAGTCTGACATGCTCAAATTCTACGGAGGGATGGATGATATGACGATATATACCGTGAGATGATGGATAGTTCAGAGATTTTGTTATACCGTTTATATTGTGGTTGCTCCTGTATATGTTAAATAGCTCTGCTTCTGTTAGGCCTTTGTGGGCAATGTTGCAAATCAATGAGCAGGACTGCTTTATGGTAGTATAAGATTTTTATGAGTTTTTGATCAATGCGATAAAATACCTTGAGTTTTCATTTATTTAATTTGCCCAAATCAGATATGCCTGTCTGGTTATTTTATCCACAGTTTCTTAAAAGATTTTCCCAAAAATGTACGACTGTATGTCATGACATACAGGGCTACTGATGTTGAGATACAACATTTACCTTCATGGAGGAGTTTATTCATATCACTCAACCTTCCGCCTGTTTTAAATGTTTTTTCTTTATTTGCTTTATTGTTCAGTTTTAAATATTCCATTGGAAGTGAAGCTGCCAGAGTGAACTGGTCGGATGCAGAGCTTTCAGTATAGGCGAACCTTATACATCCGTCCTATTGGATGTGAGACCACTGAAGTGGTGCCTGCATCCCAGCATGAGTCTTCCAAATGTATGGAAATTCTGCATAACAGCAGTCAAGACCTCATCTATCTCAGACCACCTGGGACTCTTTACAGTCTGAAATGTGACTGCTGCCTCTCATTCTCTCTCTCTCTCTCTCTCTCTCTCTCTCTCTCTCTCCCCCTCTCTCCCTCTCTCACCCTCTCTCCCTCCCTCCCTCTCCCCACAGCTGCTTTTCACAACACAGGGATGAGTGATGCCTGAGTCTCTGCCTCTGTCTTTAACTGGCAGAATAAACACTACCACCATAACAGGAATGCTGGGAGACAAACTACAAGCAACAACAGAGGTAGACAGACACACCACAACTGTGACAGTACACGGCATGAGAGATAAAGCAGTGACGGTGTTAGCAGAGATGGGTTTTTGAGCCCAGCAATGAGAACAGAGTTAGCAGGCTTACACAAAAGCATGATTGTATGAAAAGAAGATTCACATGAATATGACAGTACGGAGGAGCTCTGGGTGGGGATACTTTGAACAATGGGACAGAGGGACTGAAGGCTTGACTTGGAGAATAATCTAGGGCTTGTGTTATGCTGTTCTGAGCATATTATTAGTCGGGGAAGATGGGATAGTGAAAGAGAATTTGAGAGCACGGTATGCTGATAGCACACCCAGCCTCTCAGGAAAACAAAACTAGCATTAAAGAAACCATTCAAGTCCCACCTTGCTCTTTGCTGCCTGTAATTAACACAAGAAAGAGAGTTCAAGACAGAAAGGTAAAGCAGGAAATGGGTAAACCGAGACACAGAGGCGTGGCGCGATCCGGGAGCGAAAGATGGAGATGAAACACTGGAGCCAAAGCGAGGCACAAGCAGAAGGAGATTTGCACAAGAACAGTAAAGCATGCCAAAAACGCAGCAAGGATAGAAGGACCAAAGGACACAAACAAAAGCGTTTGAATAGAAAGGGAAGCAGCGAGAGTCAGCACAAACCGAGAGAGATAAAGAAAGATTGACAGGCCAAAAAGGGAGACCACAGAAATGTACATACCGCTGATATTGTCATTCTGTGCAGCAACCCAGCTCCAATGTGCTGATTATGAGAGCATCATTTGAGACTGACAACCTTGTTCCTATAGTACAGCATGCAAAACACATTCCCAGCCCCGATCTTCCTCTCTCTGTGTTCTCCCTCTGAGCTCACACAATGGCCGTCTGATGAAGACTGAATGATTGGAGGGGGGGGGACGAAGTGAAACGTGAAAAAATAACAGAAAAACACACCCTCGGAGAGGCTGGTGATGGGGAGAGTGCAAAAAAAAAAAAAAAGCGGAGATGGAGAAATAGTGGAATGGAGAGGGGATGTGGAGAACAGGGGCTCAATGCAGCTGCAATTAAGGGAGTGATTTTGTGCCAGGGAATATGCTAATTCCTGCTTTGTGTGAGCAGTTGATTGGCCATTGCACTGCGCACTAGGCGCTGAGGGAAGGGGAATTGGTGGGCTTGGACTCCTCTGCCTGGCACGGCGTCCATCGCAGGCCTTATTTAGCTACGCCATCACAGTTAGCAGCATCGGAAAGGAAAAAAGACACACTTGTCCGTGTGTCGGCGTGTACATCCAAGGGATGTAGGGAAAGAGATGCTAGCTCAATTAGCAAGCTCCAGAGATTGAGACCGGTACAAAGGTACTCATTAATAGTCACGTATGACCTTTATATGCGAGCTGAGCCTCAATCCGCCGAAGTGTGGTTGTAATTTTGGACCTGAGGGATTGTGGTAATATTGGACGAGTTCAGGCTGCATGAGAGGAAAATGAAGCTCCTGTATCATTTTCACTGCAGTTAGTTTTGGGAAGACTGAACCAAGAGATGTATAATATGTTGAGCTTTACAGATACATTTACAATTGGATCGAGTCAATTAGTAGGTATTTCTATGTCCATATGCAGGGCAAATTAAACATGACATGGTTGTTGCCTGTTAAAGCAATAATCCCTATAAATAATTACTGCTTCCTTTACTGCTGTCATATTCCAATGGGCTCTCTGATTCATGGCCCATAATGTTGCTGAGACCTGTTGTCGTTCAGCATATTGCCTGCACATACAATTAGACACTCTTTGGAGAGAAGTGAAGGCAAAGCATCACAAGGTAGTGTCAGCCTGTCAGCTGAGTGTGGCTGGTGATTAGCTCCCCTTGTGTAATTTGCGCACCTGTCCCTATCATACTGCACAGCATGCACTTGAACAATGAAATGATGGGGAAAGTGAGTTGCCATCACTAATGCTGAGCAAACAGCCCTGGCTAACACAGTTCTTTATTCTAGCACATACTGTGGCCATGAATCTCTTCCAAAATGTGTTCCGCGTCTCCCCGGTCTCAGATGTAATAGCTGTTTTATTTTTTTAGTAGACATTTTGTAAAAATCAAACGGCTAGAATTGCATTTAGAATACAAAAAAGCGTTTGTTTTTATCTATAATTTATCACTAACGCAGGGAACACAAGCACAAAAAGCACAAAGTTGTAATCCTGAATTTCAGATAATTGGCCAAAACCTGTTCCTGCTGCATTATGGGATGGATCGGGTCCAACAGAATTATCAGATATACATTTACTTCTATTTCCTTCTTCTTAAGATAAAAAATAAAATAAAATTCAAAAAGCCTGAAAAAATGCATCATCACATGGCTGAAAACAGAGCTGTTTTTCTGAGCTAACACTGACATCTTATAATCTTCATGTATAATCTTCATTCGCCATGATAAGAGCCCCCCTCGCCCAGGGGACAGACATTCTGCTAGATGAGCTGAAGTAGCAAAAATTCAGCCAGCGCAAACCCCTGCAACGGGGGACTAATCCTGGGGGACTAATCCTGGGGGACTAATCCTGGGGGACTGCCCCGACTCCCCACAAGATCAGCAAACTTTCTGTAGAGGTTAGACCCAGCACGCTGTGTCTGAATGCTACGTAGCTGCTACAGTTGACCTCTAACCCTTAACCACCCACCCTTCTCCCTGTTAAGTAGTCTCCTGGTGGCGGTAGGGACAAAACGGAATTTCCTTTTTTGTTTGTTTATGCCACTTTGAATTAAATCCAATAAACAAACAAAAACATCACATATTTGTAAAACATTGACGGGAAACATTTTTCTGCTGAATGAGTATTTTTATACGTTATGTAAACTTTGCTGACTCGTACGTACTTATACTTCAGTGTGGTTTTTGAAGGCAGGACTTTTAATTGAGTATTTTCACAGTGCGGTACTTAAGTAAAGGATCTGAATACTTCTTCCACCACTGCTTTTAGCAAGGTGTATCTTATACACAGGCAACTCATAACACATTATGAACTTGTTACTTTTTTTACTTTTGATACGGCCCATTTTGCAGATAATACTTACATAGTTTAGGGAATTCAAATTTGAATACACAATTTCTTACCTGCAATGAGGAATGTTTACATTGTGGCATTGTTAAGTTCAATTTCTGATTTGAACAATTCCTCGACTACTGAAAATGACATGATGCAGTGTAACAAAGTTTTGGTTTTGGTCTCATAAAGGGACCGCTGTAAAACACTACCACTTTAGTCCACAGGGACCGCCAGAATCAACACAAATGACAGTTCCT
This sequence comes from Anarhichas minor, assembly GCF_050575085.1. Lineage (NCBI taxonomy): Eukaryota > Metazoa > Chordata > Actinopteri > Perciformes > Anarhichadidae > Anarhichas > Anarhichas minor. Next base: position 6,413,114 of record NW_027466486.1, read on the forward strand.
TGTAGTAGCTTTAAGGTCTCAGAGCTTCAATGGTGTCTGTGGGTAGACGATCCACAAACACCTTGAAGAATGTGCCGGTTGTTCAGAGGGGATTCAAATCATTGTATGAAATCACAACACTGGGATATTCTGACAACATAAGTTTATGTATCAGAAATACTCTTTCTGTCTCCCTCTGACTACTTTTGTCTGTGAGTGATGATGTCAGAAACATTTGGGTGGAGCAACCGGCTCCATCACCATCTGGTCCCCAGAAGAGGGAGGCACAGCAGTGCTCTCACGATGCACACCCACTCACCAGCCCACAGGACACACACAACTTCAAGGCAAAAGCCAAGAGCACTAGCACATGCGTGAACACACACACACACACACACACACACACACACACACACATGCCAGCACACATGCTGGCACCAATAGGAGCAACATGCAGGCTCTACCACCCACACTTTCTACAAGGTGCAGTCCATCTGTTCACTGTACCTCTCTCTTCATGGATTTAGATATGTGGTACGACTTAGCAGCTTGCTGTACATTGCAGTCCCAATATGTACACAGGTGTCTGAGGTACACACTACTAAAGCCTGACCGATACACCAGTAAGGCTAAAACTATTGGCTGATTTTAGTTTCTCTCATATATCAGGATATCTGTAAATATGTCAGCCAATAATTTACGAGAAATTAAGTCACAGAAATCCACCGTACTATTGAAATTCATCTGCAACTATTTAGATTTTTATTTCAAAATTGGTTCCAGATTCTTAATTGTAAGTAAGTAAGAGTTATTTATAAAGCGTTTTTCACAGACATTAGTCACAAAGTGCTTAACAGGAGCAGAATTACAAACATAAAAAACCCAATGTGACCATATAAGGGCCAATAATTTACATTTAAGAATGCACAAAATTGTGAGGATTTGCTGCTTTTCTTTCTTCTTGTGTGATATTGAACTTAATATCTTTGGGTTTCAGACTGTTGATGGGACAAAACAAGAAATTTGAGGACATCAGCTTGAGTTTTAGTGAATTGGACATTTTTCACAATTTTACGATTTTATTAACCGAAGTATAAATTTGAATATTCACAAGAATAGTCGTCAATCGATAATGAAAGTTAGTTGCAGCACTACTACCTCACCATTGTCTTTGATTATTCACAACAGAACGTTGACAGGTTTAGTCTTCTTGTGGAAAATGTCCCACTCAGTACATATAGTATAGTATTTTGGTCACAATACTTTGACATAAAAATGTAAAGGATCCTTAAATTAAAAACGATTACTATCAAATATCAATATGAGTATCGATCACAAATGAATACCATCAACTGTGCTCTACAAATCACCAGAAACTGAAAGAAAAACATCAAGTAGACTGGAATATAGATATTCACCAGAAACAGACAGGCAATGCTTGAGGTCATAAAAATGTCCCGAGGCATGTTGGAGAACATAGAAAGAGCCATGAATAAAATATACCACTTCCTTTCTGAACAAGACCTGAGGCGTAGACGGTAACATCTACAGCACACATGTGTAAACATCGCTGGGAAAATATACAACGAATTGTTGAATGAAGGATTGTCGCATGCACAAACATGCAGGCAGCACATAGATGCGCAAAAAGAAATTCCCCGAGCAATTTAATTCTAAAACTCAAACCAAAAGTGAAGCTGAATGCCAGTTGAGAGCAGACTACAGAGGAGATCAGCCTACAGTACGGAACTCTGAGCGCTCAGGTTGCTTGCTGCAGCTTAAAACATCACTGATGGCTGTTTCACCCTCTGACTCACTAAATTAACTCCAAATCCATTTACCAGCGTTGCACCTTAAGCCCTCCAGTTTGGTCTTGGTCTTCAGCGGTTTCTTCTAATTGAGTTTCCA